>NC_053039.3:59230872-59865455 GCF_002575655.3 Aegilops tauschii subsp. strangulata | reverse complement strand
AGTTGTGACCATCATGTAACATTTTTTGTCAACATAGACTTTTTGAATTCTGTTACAACTTAAGTTGATAAATTCAAGAAGCTCAGTAACTTTTTTTCGGATAGTACGTATTTTTCAAATGGGGGTCAAGTACATATTATCACACCGTCAGTCAATATTGTGAGCTGCGACCATCATGGCAACTCTTTTTTTCGTCGGTGGACTTTTGAATTCTGATACAGTTGATAAATCCAAGTTCAGTAACTTTACTTCAGATATATGTACAGGTCAAGTACATATATATTTCACCATTGGTCAATATTGTGAGCTGTGGCCATCATGGTAACTTTTTATTGTCGACACAGACGTTTTGAATTCTGATACAACTTCAGTTCATAAATCCAAGAAGTTCAGTAAGTTTGTTTCCGATATATGTACAGGTCAAGTAGTACATATCATTGCACCGTTGGTCAACATTGTGGGCTGTGATCATCATGGTAACTTTTTTTGTCAACACCGACTTTTGAATTCTGATACAGCTTAAGCTGATAAATTCAAGAAGTTCAGTAAGTTTATTTCTGATATATGTACAGGTCAAGTATAATTTATCATTTCAGATTTCAAAGACAAGTACAGACGTGTGTCCATCAAATCAGTCTCTCTGCTAGGCAGGCTGACAGCTGTATCAACTAGCAGACTTTTCTAGGTCAAGGAGTACCCATCAGAACGGTTCCTCTCAAGCTTTTGAGTTGAATTGTCCCATTCGTTCTCATGCAAGTCAAGATACTTGTTTAGCCTGAACACTGCAAGAGACAAACGCAGCGACCCGGTTTCAGTTCATTTTCTACAGGATAATACTCGGTCTATATCATTGTTCTGTTATTTGTCCAACAAAAATAACTTAGTCCGAAATCGTTTGGCGATACAATTTCTTTATAATGCGCCTAAATGGTCAAGCATATTCCTTTGTTGTGGGAGCTGAAAGAAATCAAGGCCCTATGCATACAAAGTAAACCCTAGCGTTTGATTTGCTTATATTTTGCCAACAAAGTCTTGGAACTGACGGTGTACATAAGAACTACTGGTTAAATTAATGCATTTGTATGACATTGGACAAATGTGCACGTGATGCTTGACAACACCCGTTCATTCAAATATTCAGGACCAGAACAAAGATATGACAATCAATTTCTAGAGCAAAGTTGCACACACATGCTGGTGTCATCATGTAATCAAGTCTTCCTTCGGGCTCGGAACCGTGGCAGGAGGAGCCTTGTTGCAAGAAGATGCTTCAGCAAATGCCGCAAGCACATCGTCGTCTGACCCGTTGGTAATACTGGTTGGAGTATCATCCTCCATTGTCTTCCTAAGTCCTCTCCAGGGACAATGGATGATTCATTGGTGACATTTGCTGTCCTGAACAGAGCATGCAACAAAGTCAAGTTGGCCGTGGCCCATGTGGAACTTCACATGCTCTGGGGTTCTCTGAAAATAACAGCAAAATATCAATGAGTTGGTTCATACGTGAAAAGGGATAAATAATTGGAAATGAATTACGATCCTGGTGTGACATTACTGCAATGTGATTCTTCCACCAACCATCATCGGCCCAGTGATTCCTCTTCCAGGATCCGACCCAATAACCGTCAAAGATTTGGGTTCCATCCACCCTCTGTACTGCTGCTTTAATGAGTCCCATCTATGCTTGAACCGCTTCTTCACATACCTCTTCCCAGCCCTATTGTAGAATTTGGGCTCAGGGTTCTTGTAACCTTCGGCACTCCAGCACGCACCCAGACTAGCTATTGCCAGCAGCCGTTTCATCTTTGCGTATTTCGCAAAAGATCTTCGTGTGATATGCATCCCAGATTGCCCTCCTTCATCTGTTCCATTTCAGTTACAGAACTCATGAAGTTGCCTGCAGTGCAAAGTTCTTGGATAACAATCAAGCAACACACTGTGCAATGTGCATAGCCCTGCACAATCAACCTTCAACATCAAAAAACAAAAAGAAAATTGTTGAACCAACACAAGGACCAACCATATCACGCTAATAATTACAAAAAGCATTGCGCTGTTGCCAAATCAAATTTTAACATGGAAGAGGTGTTCCAACTCTACAATCCATCAACCAAGACAAGGGCCCATCACATCACACTACATAATTACTAGTACTAGTAGTAAGCAATCATGGAGTTTGGAATCATGCAAGACTAATCGCCAACCTCCAAATTGCATTTCCACCATAAGCAATGACAACAGCCCACAGCAATTCTAGCATAAGCAATGACGACACCCCGCAGCAATCCACCATAAGCATTTCCACCGTAAGCAGCCAAGCAACCATAAGGCACAGAAAAGAGGAGGGATGGCTGCATACCGCTGGAGGAGGATGCCGGCGAGATGCACGTGCAGGTCAGGGGGAGGCAGCTGCAGGTCTGGGACGGTGGCTAGGAGGAGGATCTGGCCGGCGGCGGCGGCGGCGGCGCTCTGCTGCGGGTTTGGCGTGCATTGGAGATCCGGGGAGGAGGAGCCGCACGGTGATGTGCCTGGGGTCGACGGCCGCAGTCCGGGGAGGCGCTTCCAGCTCCGGCTGGCTGGCGCCTGGCGGGGCAGGGAGTCGTCCGGCGGTCGACCCTTTCACTTAGCCTGGAGGACTGGATCATTACTTGGACTAAACTCACTCTTAGAGAAAGAGGACGGTCTAAACTCTAAAAGGAAACTATTTTTGAACAATGTGTATACCCCACTCAGTGTATTGCCTCGGCTCCTTTTTACTCCGCATATTAGATTTTTGTCAAATCAAACTTCTACAATATCAAATATATACACTATGTAACCACATTTCATAATGAATGTAACAACATTGATTTGGCATTGGGAATGTTGATACGTTTTTTTATACTTCGGACAAAACTTATATGCAAATAAAACAGGAGTGAAGGGAGTAATTGTCGTTTTTTACAAGAGGGGGGCATATTGGTCACACGGAAATCTAAAGTCGATAAGGTTAATGAGCACATAATGGAGCAGATCTAAAGTGATGACAGTATGGGTTGCTGCTTACAAAGCGGAGTCGTATAATAACAACAGTGCAGGCATTCTTCATCCGACAGTATTTCTGAACAACCCAAGCCCATGTTTGAATTCTCGTCTTCCTTCAAATACACCTGTAAAAAAAATACATGTCTCCGTCCATCGTTTCCATTCCGGCCAGAAATCAGTGACCCGGCACCTGTAAATTAAATACAGTTGCATTTGAATACACCGATACCAAGCGTGGCCTAAGCCTGTGCTTGGAATGGATGTAATGAAATGTAGGTGTATTTTCTATACTAGTGTAACTTACCGGCCGAGTGCAATTTCAAGGCGGAAACGAAAACGATCGGCGGAGGTTTGTATTCTTTACAAGTGTATTTAGAATGGAAACGATAATCCAAACAGGGACTAAAGTTTCTTGAAATTCCAAACCACCAACTCAAGTTGAAAGTTGGACTACCGGCTACCCAAAACCCCTTTTATCCGGCATTAATTTGGAACCGCGTGCATCTAAAGCGCCTTTTACTAAAATCAACGTAGTTGTGTGCAAACCTAGAGCAATAACATGATGAACCAAGAAATCCCCATGTCCTGTTGTTAAGAAAAGCGAATTACTATTCTCATTAACAGCATTCAGGGCATCTCGAACACGAACCCTCAAAACCTCCGGATCAACGTGTCCGAACACACTTTGACATCTAAAACGGTACCGGTCAACAGGCATGTTTGGTTGTCCGAAATCTCGTAAACCAGGTGCAAACCAGGAGAGCTTTGCAGGGCGTCCGTAGTGAAACGCGTCCGACAACCTGGACCCACCCAAAAAATATCTCCAAGCGAAACGGTTGTGGTGCATTCATGCCGGTCAGTGTCGCTGCAGAGCAGAGCTGACTCACATCATTGATGTTGGTCAGAGCAACGCGACCAGATGAGCGAGCAGCCTACTCCAGCCGACTTCCATCCATTCGCCTGGCCATGCCTATTAAACACAACTCCAGCGTCGTCCACACCATCACTCCTCTCCGCTCGCACCCTCTCTGATCCTCTTCGCGTAGACATGCTGCGGCTCCGGATCTTGGAGCCGCCACCGTTGCTCTCCAGGGCCCTCGATCTCCTTGACCTCCTTGGCGTCTGGCTCCTTTGAGAAGGAGGAGATCATCATCTTCTCCTACGAAGGGGAGGAATAGCCGCCGCGCCTCCTCCCAAAGGTAGCGGTCACGGACTATGAGTAACAACGACAAATGGAGCTTATGATCGAGCGGAGGCTCCGGGTCCATGGTCCGGCACCGCCCTTGCTGCTGCGAGCTTGCATCAAGGAGAAGCATGCGTCGCCCGAAGCATGCGTCGCCGCCGCACAACCGCCACGCCTACATCGACCAGCCACCGTCGCCGCCGCACCATTTCTAGCGGCAACGCGGTGAAGGATGGGGTGCCGCCGACGATCGAGAAGGCACACAAGCACTTCCTCCACTACCTCGATGCTTGTGATTGTGGTGGCTCCTCCTCGTGCGGAGCATCGTGAGGGCCGAGGAGAGGGCCGTCAGGGAGGCGGCGCGGCGGGAGCAGCGCAACATGGTGCATAGCTCGGCGTCCGTGTAGTCCGACGGGACGCCAGCTTGGGTTCGCACGGACCCCAACCTCACGGAGACCTGGGCCCATGACCGGCCGCCGACCACCACAGAGATGTCTGCGCGACGAATACGCTGCCTCAAGGGGAGCTTGCCAAGATCAGCGACGAGTGGTCTCCCAGCAAGACCAACGCCGCCGCTGGCATGGGCAAGGGCATAGCTCTCCGGCCATGGTCGGTGTTGACCACGGCGGCCCCCCGCACGGCACAGGAGGAAGTGATGCGGCTCCTCTGCGAGCAACGGGCGGTCCGAACGGCAGAGCGTTGCGGGTGGACGTTTACCATGAGTGTTGGACGACGACCGGCTCCCGTATCATGAGCGTTGGATGATATGGCGAGCGTTGGATGCACGTCTAGACGTGGCTGTGAATAATATGTCCGTTTTAAAGGTCCGCATTGAAGATGCCCTTACACTACTAAGAAACATCAACCAAACTATGCGGCAAAACAAGAATGACAATTACATAGGCCAGAAAGATGTTGGGAATCGTAGCATAATTTTGAAATTTTCCTACGCTCACCAAGATGCATCTATGGAGTATACTAGCAACGAGGGGAAGGGAGTGCATCTACATACCCTTGTAGATCGCGAGCGGAAGCGTTCCAATGAACGTGGATGACGGAGTCGTACTCGCCGTGATCCAAATCACCGATGACCGAGTGCCGAACGGACGGCACCTCCGCGTTCAACACACGTACGGTGCAGCGACGTCTCCTCCTTCTTGATCCAGCAAGGGGGAAGGAGAGGTTGATGGAGATCCAGCAGCACGACGGTGTGGTGGTGGATGTAGCGGGTCTCGTGCAGGGCTTCGCCGAGCTTCTACGAGAGAGAGAGAGAGAGAGAGAGGTGTTGCAGGGGAGGAGGGAGGCGCCCAAGGCTGTTGTGTGCTGCCCTCCCTCCCCCCCCCTTTATATAGGCCCCCTGGGGGGGCGCCGGCCCTGGAGATCAGATCCAAGGGGGGGGGGCGGCGGCCAAGTGGGGGGGAAGGGGTGCCTTGCCCCCCAAGGCAAGGGGGAACTCCCCCCCCCCAGGGTTCCCAACCCTAGGCGCATGGGGGGAGGCCCAAGGGGGGCGCCCCAGCCCACTAGGGGCTGTTTCCCTTCCACTTTCAGCCCACGGGGCCCTCCGGGACAGGTGGCCCCACCCGGTGGACCCCCGGGACCCTTCCGGTGGTCCCGGTACAATACCGGTAACCCCCGAAACTTTCCCGGTGGCCGAAACTGGACTTCCTATATATAATTCTTCACCTCCGGACCATTCCGGAACCTCTCGTGACGTCCGGGATCTCATCCGGGACTCCGAACAACTTTCGGGTTTCCGCATACATATATCTCTACAACCCTAGCGTCACCGGACCTTAAGTGTGTAGACCCTACGGGTTCGGGAGACAAGCTGACATGACCGAGACGCCTCTCCGGTCAATAACCAACAGCGGGATCTGGATACCCATGTTGGCTCCCACATGTTCCACGATGATCTCATCGGATGAACCACGGTGTCGAGGATTCAATCAATCCCGTATACAATTCCCTTTGTCAATCGGTATGTTACTTGCCCGAGATTCGATCGTCGGTATCCCAATACCTTGTTCAATCTCGTTACCGGCAAGTCTCTTTACTCGTACCGCAATGCATGATCCCGTGACTAACGCCTTAGTCACATTGAGCTCATTATGATGATGCATTACCGAGTGGGCCCAGAGATACCTCTCCGTCATACGGAGTGACAAATCCCAGTCTCGATCCGTGCCAAGCCAACAGACACTTTCGGAGATACCCGTAGTGCACCTTTATAGTCATCCAGTTACGTTGTGACGTTTGGCACACCCAAAGCACTCCTACGGTATCCAGGAGTTGCACGATCTCATGGTCTAAGGAAAAGATACTTGACATTGGAAAAGCTCTAGCAAACGAAACTACACGATCTTTTATGCTATGCTTAGGATTGGGTCTTGTCCATCACATCATTCTCCTAATGATGTGATCCCGTTATCAATGACATCCAATGTCCATAGTCAGGAAACCGTGACTATCTGTTGATCAACGAGCTAGTCAACTAGAGGCTTACTAGGGACAGGTTGTGGTCTATGTATTCACACATGTATCACGATTTCCGGACAATACAATTATAGCATGAATAATAGACAATTACAATGAACAAAGAAATATAATAATAACCATTTATTATTGCCTCTAGGGCATATTTCCAACAGTCTCCCACTTGCACTAGAGTCAATAATCTAGTTACATTGTGATGAATCGAACACCCATTGCGTCCTGGTGTTGATCATGTTTTGCCCTAGGGAGAGGTTTAGTCAACGGATCTGCTACATTCAGGTCCGTGTGTACTTTACAAATATCTATGTCTCCATTTTGAACACTTTCACGAATGGAGTTGAAGCGACGCTTGATATGCCTGGTCTTCCTATGAAACCTGGGCTCCTTCGCAAGGGCAATAGCTCCAGTGTTGTCACAGAAGAGAGTCATTGGGCCCGACGCATTGGGAATCACCCCTAGGTCGGTAATGAACTCCTTCATCCAGACTGCTTCCTGTGCTGCCTCTGAGGCTGCCATGTACTCCGCTTCACATGTAGATCCCGCCACGACGCTTTGCTTGCAACTGCACCAGCTTACTGCTCCTCTATTCAAAATATACACGTATCCGGTCTGTGACTTCGAGTCATCCAGATCTGTGTCGAAGCTAGCGTCGACGTAACCCTTTACGACGAGCTCTTCGTCACCTCCATAAACGAGAAGCATATCCTTAGTCCTCTTCAGGTACTTCAGGATATTCTTGACCGCTGTCCAGTGTTCCTTGCCGGGATTACTTTGGTACCTTCCTACCAAACTTACGACAAGGTTTATATCAGGTCTGGTACACAGCATGGCATACATAATAGACCCTATGGCCGAGGCATAGGGGATGACACTCATTTGTTCTATATCTTCTGCCGTGGTCGGGCATTGAGCCGTGCTCAATTGCACACCTTGCAATACAGGCAAGAACCCCTTCTTGGACTGATCCATACTGAACTTCTTCAATATCTTGTCAAGGTATGTACTCTGTGAAAGACCAATGAGGCGTCTTGATCTATCTCTATAGATCTTGATGCCTAATATATAAGCAGCTTCTCCAAGGTCCTTCATTGAAAAACACTTATTCAAATAGGCCTTTATACTTTCCAAGAATTCTATATCATTTCCCACCAATAATATGTCATCCACATATAATATGAGAAATGCTACAGAGCTCCCACTCACTTTCTTGTAAATACAGGCTTCTCCATAAGTCTGTGTAAACCCAAACACTTTGATCATCTCATCAAAGCGAATGTTCCAACTCTGAGATGCTTGCACCAGCCCATAGATTGAGCGCTGGAGCTTGCACACTTTGTTAGCATTCTTAGGATCGACAAAACCTTCCGGCTGCATCATATACAACTCTTCCTTAAGGAAGCCATTAAGGAATGCCGTTTTGACGTCCATCTGCCATATCTCATAATCATAGTATGCGGCAATTGCTAACATGATTCGGACAGACTTCAGCTTCGCTACGGGTGAGAAAGTCTCATCGTAGTCAACCCCTTGAACTTGTCGATAACCCTTAGCGACAAGTCGAGCTTTGTAGATGGTCACATTACCATCTGCGTCCGTCTTCTTCTTAAAGATCCATTTGTTTTCTATGGCTCGCCGCTCATCGGGCAAGTCAGTCAAAGTCCATACTTTGTTTTCATACATGGATTCTATCTCGGATTTCATGGCTTCTAGCCATTTGTCGGAATCCGGGCCCGCCATCGCTTCTTCATAGTTCGAAGGTTGACCGTTGTCTAACAACATGATTTCCAGGACAGGGTTGCCGTACCACTCCGGTGCGGAACGTGTCCTTGTGGACCTACGAAGTTCAGCAACTTGATCTGAAGTTTCATGATCATCATCATTAACTCCCTCCCCAGTCGGTGTAGGCACCACAGGAACATTTTCCCGCGCTGCGCTACTTTCCGGTTCGGAAGGGGTGACTATCACCTCATCAAGTTCCACTTTCCTCCCACTCAATTCTTTCGAGAGAAACTCCTTCTCCAGAAAGGACCCGTTCTTGGCAACGAAGATCTTGCCTTCGGATCTGAGGTAGAAGGTATACCCAATAGTTTCCTTAGGGTATCCTATGAAGACGCATTTTTCCGATTTGGGTTCGAGCTTTTCAGGTTGAAGTTTCTTGACATAAGCATCGCATCCCCAAACTTTTAGAAACGACAGCTTAGGTTTCTTCCCAAACCATAATTCATACGGTGTCGTCTCAACGGATTTAGATGGTGCCCTATTTAAAGTGAATGCGGCAGTCTCTAAAGCATAACCCCAAAATGAGAGCGGTAAATCGGTAAGAGACATCATAGATCGCACCATATCCAATAGAGTGCGATTACGACGTTCGGACACACCATTTCTCTGAGGTGTTCCAGGCGGCGTGAGTTGTGAAACTATTCCACATTTCCTTAAGTGTGCACCAAACTCGTGACTTAAATATTCTCCACCACGATCTGATCGTAAGAATTTTATTTTCCTGTCACGTTGATTCTAGACTTCACTCTGAAATTCCTTGAACTTTTCAAAGGTTTCAGACTTGTGTTTCATTAGGTAGACATACCCATATCTACTTAAATCATCAGTGAGAGTGAGAACATAACGATATCCTCCGCGAGCCTCAACACTCATTGGACCACACACATCGGTATGTATGATTTCCAATAAGTTGGTTGCTCGCTCCATTGTTCCGGAGAACGGAGTCTTGGTCATCTTACCCATGAGGCATGGTTCGCACGTGTCAAATGATTCGTAATCAAGAGACTCCAAAAGTCCATCTGCATGGAGCTTCTTCATGCGCTTGACACCAATGTGACCAAGGCGGCAGTGCCACAAGTATGTGGGACTATCGTTATCAACCTTACATCTTTTGGTATTCACACTATGAACATGTGTAACATCACGTTCGAGATTCATCAAAAATAAACCATTGACCAGCGGGGCATTGCCATAAAACATTTCTCTCAAATAAATAGAACAACCATTATTCTCGGATTTAAATGAGTAGCCTTCTCGAATTAAACGAGATCCAGATACAATGTTCATGCTCAAAGCTGGCACTAAATAACAATTATTGAGGTTTAAAACTAATCCCGTAGGGAGATGCAGAGGTAGCGTGCCGACGGCGATCACATCGACCTTGGAACCATTCCCGACGCGCATCGTCACCTCGTCCTTCGCCAGTCTCCGTTTATTCCGTAGTTCCTGTTTTGAGTTACAAATATGAGCAACCGCACCGGTATCAAATACCCAGGAGCTACTACGAGTACTGGTAAGGTACACATCAATTACTAGTATATCACATATACCTTGGGTGTTGCCGGCCTTCTTCTTGTCTGCTAAGTATTTGGGGCAGTTCCGCTTCCAGTGACCACTTCCCTTGCAATAAAAGTACTCAGTCTCGGACTTGGGTCCATTCTTTGACTTCTTCCCGGTAACTGGCTTACCGGGCGCGGCAACTCCCTTGCCGTCCTTCTTGAAGTTCTTCTTACCCTTGCCCTTCTTGAACTTAGTGGTTTTATTCACCATCAACACTTGATGTTCTTTTCTGATCTCTACCTCAGCTGATTTCAGCATTGAATATACCTCGGGAATGGTCTTTTCCATCCCCTGCATATTGTAGTTCATCACAAAGCTCTTGTAGCTTGGTGGAAGCGACTGGAGGATTCTGTCAATGACTGCGTCATCCGGGAGATTAACTCCCAGCTGAGACAAGCGGTTGTGCAACCCAGACATTCTGAGTATGTGCTCACTAACAGAACTGTTCTCCTCCATTTTACAGCTGAAGAACTTGTCGGAGACATCATATCTCTCGACCTGGGCATGAGCTTGAAAAACCAGTTTCAGCTCCTCGAACATCTCATATGCTCCATGTTTCTCAAAACGCTTTTGGAGACCCGGTTCTAAGCTGTAAAGCATGTCGCACTGAACGAGGGAGTAATCATCAGCACGCTGCTGCCAAGCGTTCATAACGTCTTGGTTCTCAGGGATTGGTGCTTCACCTAGCGGTGCTTCTAAGACATAATCTTTCTTGGCTGCTATGAGGATGATCCTCAGGTTCCGGACCCAGTCCGTATAGTTGCTGCCATCATCTTTCAGCTTGGTTTTCTCTAGGAACGCGTTGAAATTGAGGACAACGTGGGCCATTTGATCTACAATACATAGTGTAAAGATTTAGACTAAGTTCATGATAATTAAGTTCATATAATCAAATTATTTAATGAACTCCCACTCAGATAGACATCCCTCTAGTCATCTAAGTGTAACATGATCCGAATTCGACTAGGCCGTGTCCGATCATCACGTGAGACGGACTAGTCAAGATCGGTGAACATCTCCATGTTGATCGTATCTTCTATATGACTCATGCTCGACCTTTCGGTCCTCCGTGTTCCGAGGCCATGTCTGTACATGCTAGGCTCGTCAAGTGAACGTAAGTGTATTGCGTGTGTTCCGAGGCCATGTCTGTACATGCTAGGCTCGTCAACACCCGTTGTATTCGAACGTTAGAATCTATCACACCCGATCATCACGTGGTGCTTCGAAACAACGAACCTTCGCAACGGTGCACAGTTAGGGTGAACACTTTCTTGAAATTATTATAAGGGATCATCCTACTTGCTACCGTCGTTCTAAGCAAATAAGATGCAAAAACATGATAAACATCACATGCAATCAAATAGTGACATGATATGGCCAATATCATCATGCTCCTTTGATCTCCATCTTCGGGGCACCATGATCATCTTTGTCACCGGCATGACACCATGATCTCCATCATCATGATCTCCATCATTGTGTCTTCATGAAGTCGTCACGCCAACGATTACTTCTACTTCTATGGCTAACGCTTTTAGCAATAAAGTAAAGTAATTTACATGGCGTTTATTTAATGATACGCAGGTCATACAAAATAATAAAGACAACTCCTATGGCTCCTGCCGGTTGTCATACTCATCGACATGCAAGTCGTGATTCCTATTACAAGAATATGATCAATCTCATACATCACATATATCATTCATCACATCTTCTAGCCATATCACATCACATAACACTTGCTGCAAAACAAGTTAGACGTCCTCTAATGGTTGTTGCAAGTTTTTTACGTGGTTTGTAGGTTTCTAGCAAGAACGTTTTCTTACCTACGTATGACCACAACGTGATTTGCCAATTTCTATTTACCCTTCATAAGGACCCTTTTCATCGAATCCGTTCCGACTAAAGTAGGAGAGACAGACACCCGCTAGCCACCTTATGCAACTTGTGCATGTCAGTCGGTGGAACCAGTCTCACGTAAGCGTACGTGTAAGGTCGGTCCGGGCCGCTTCATCCTACAATGCCGCCGAAACAAGAAACGACTAGTAGCGGCAAGAAGAATTGGCAAACTCAATGCCCACAACTGCTTTGTGTTCTACTCGTGCATAGTAACTACGCATAGGCCTGGCTCATGATGCCACTGTTGGGAATCGTAGCATAATTTTAAAATTTTCCTACGTTCACCAAGATGCATCTATGGAGTGTACTAGCAACGAGGGGAAGGGAGTGCATCTACATACCCTTGTAGATCGCGAGCGGAAGCGTTCCAATGAACGTGGATGACGGAGTCGTACTCGCCGTGATCCAAATCACCGATGACCGAGTGCCGAACGGACGGCACCTCCGCGTTCAACACACGTACGGTGCCGCGACGTCTCCTCCTTCTTGACCCAGCAAGGGGGAAGGAGAGGTTGATGGAGATCCAGCAGCACGACGGTGTGGTGGTGGATGTAGCGGGTCTCGTGCAGGGCTTCGCCGAGCTTCTACGAGAGAGAGAGAGAGAGGTGTTGCAGGGGAGGAGGGAGGCGCCCAAGGCTGTTGTGTGCTGCCCTCCCTCCCCCCCTTTATATAGGCCCCCTGGGGGGGCGCCGGCCCTGGAGATCAGATCCAAGGGGGGGGGCGGCGGCCAAGTGGGGGGGAAGGGGTGCCTTGCCCCCCAAGGCAAGGGGGAACTCCCCCCCCCCCCAGGGTTCCCAACCCTAGGCGCATGGGGGGAGGCCCAAGGGGGGCGCCCCAGCCCAATAGGGGCTGTTTCCCTTCCACTTTCAGCCCACGGGGCCCTCCGGGACAGGTGGCCCCACCCGGTGGACCCCCGGGACCCTTCCGGTGGTCCTGGTACAATACCGGTAACCCCCGAAACTTTCCCGGTGGCCGAAACTGGACTTCCTATATATAATTCTTCACCTCCGGACCATTCCGGAACCTCTCGTGACATCCGGGATCTCATCCGGGACTCCGAACAACTTTCGGGTTTCCGCATACATATATCTCTACAACCCTAGCGTCACCGAACCTTAAGCGTGTAGACCCTACGGGTTCGGGAGACATGCAGACATGACCGAGACGCCTCTCCGGTCAATAACCAACAGCGGGATCTGGATACCCATGTTGGCTCCCACATGTTCCACGATGATCTCATCGGATGAACCACGGTGTCGAGGATTCAATCAATCCATATGCAATTCCCTTTGTCAAACGGTATGTTACTTGCCCGAGATTCGATCGTCCGTATCCCAATACCTTGTTCAATCTCGTTACCGGCAAGTCTCTTTACTCGTACCGCAATGCATGATCCCGTGACTAACTCCTTAGTCACATTGAGCTCATTATGATGATGCATTACCGAGTGGGCCCAGCGATACCTCTCCGTCACACGGAGTGACAAATCCCAGTCTCGATCCGTGCCAACCCAACAGGCACTTTCGGAGATACCCGTAGTGCACCTTTATAGTCACCCAGTTACGTTGTGACGTTTGGCACACCCAAAGCACTCCTACGGTATCCGGGAGTTGCACGATCTCATGGTCTAAGGAAAAGATACTTGACATTGGAAAAGCTCTAGCAAACGAAACTACACGATCTTTTATGCTATGCTTAGGATTGGGTCTTGTCCATCACATCATTCTCCTAATGATGTGATCCCGTTATCAATGACATCCAATGTCCATAGTCAGGAAACCATGACTATCTGTTGATCAATGAGCTAGTCAACTAGAGGCTTACTAGGGACACGTTGTGGTCTATGTGTTCACACATGTATTACGATTTCTGGACAATACAATTATAGCATGAACAATAGACGATTATCATGAACAAAGAAATATAATAATAACCATTTATTATTGGCTCTAGGGCATATTTCCAACAAAAGATATTACCAAAAAAGGCTTTCGCCCCGCTTTATATATAACGCCAACCGCCCAAGCCACATACAAGATACGCGAGTTCAACCACACGCACGCCCAAGGCGCGAAAGTACACACACCCACACACATAATGAAAGGTAGCAAGGTTAATGCTGAGGGCACAGCTCAACAAGCCCAACAAAAAAGGAAAAACACCAGCACACCCAAGAGGAGCCCACAGGAGAGATCCGGAGGGGCCTCGACGCTAAGCAGTAGCCGGTCTAGTCTGGCTCTGGAGGGAGTGGCGGAAGCGGGGGCGCCACGCGGAAGGCCGTCGCTCTGAGGTCGGCGAGGAGACTATCGAGACATTCTGGTCCTGGGGGCGGCTAAGCGGCCGCCAGAGCTGCAAGAAACCCCACATTTTAAAGATGGCGTCAATAGCGCGTCGAAGAGGAGCACGTTGGATGACAAGCCTATTGCGGACGGTCCAGAGCGTCCAGGCCAGAACCCCGACGCACAGGCACCTAATGTGGTGGTGACGGGGTGCTGAAGCCTGGATCTCCGCCCACAAGTCAGGGAAGTTGGTGTTGCACCAAGTTCCACCGACAACGTCGCGGAAGCAGGACCACAAGAACTGGGCGGTGACACACGAGAAGAATATGTGGTTAGCTTCTTCTGCCATGTCATAAAAGGGGGGCAAAGGCCATCCCCAGGCCCGTTACGCTTGCACACCTCAACCCTTGAGGGCAGGCGTCCACGGATCCACTGCCATAGAAAGATCCTGATCTTCAGGGGAAGGCGAATGTCCCAGATCAGACGAAAAGGCTCTGGGGCTGTGGAAGGTGCAATAGCTTGATACAGGGACTTGGTCGAGAAGCGGCCAGAAGGCTCAAGGCGCCAAGAGATGGAGTCGTCCGAGTTGTCAACGTCTAGAGGCTGGACAACGATGGCCTGGAGGAGGGCATCCCACGCGCCCACCTCCAGGGGGCCAAAGGGCCTACGGAATGCGAGGCACCCTAAGTCAATAAGGGCCACCTCCACTGAGACCCGAGGATCGACCGTGATGGAGAATAGTTCCAGGAATCGGTTGGCGAGGGGAGGATCCCCCACCCACCGGTCAAACTATAACAGGGTCGAGGAACCAGACCCCACCGAGATGGATGTACCAATCCGGAGGATAGGCATGAGCCGAACCACAGCCTACCAGAACTGGGATACACCTGTGCGCTAACAAAAGGCTAGGGGCTGGCCGCAGAGGTATTTGGATCTGACGATGTCCAACCAGATGTAGGCCTCCCTGCTGGCTATCCTCTAGAGCCAGTGGGTCAAGAGGGCGATGTTCATGCGTCTAGAGGACAGGATCCCAAGGCCTCCCTGGTCCTTGGGTTTGCAGATGTCCGGCCAGCTGACCATGTGGTATTTTTGCTTATCCCCCTCGCCGGGCCAGAAGAATCTAGACATGTATTTGGCGATCTCCTGATGCAGCATCTCATGGAAGCTATAGAAGCTCATCAGGAACCATAGGAGGCTGGAGAGGGAGGAGTTGATGAGGATCGTCCGGTCTGCCTTAGACAGCCACCTACCCCTCCACGGCTCCACCCGGTGTTGCATGCGGGTTACTGCCGGGCGGAGGTCCGCCACTGTCATACTAGAATCACTAATGGGGATCCCCAGGTAAGTGGCGGGGAAGGATCCCATCTTACAATTCAGCCGGTCGGCCATATCCTCGCACTCCACCGGGGAGTAACCAAGGATCGTCACCTCGCTCTTGTCGAAGTTGATCGTGAGACCCGACATCTGCTGAAAGGATAGGAGGACAAATTTGAGGTTGGCGATGTCGGAAGCCGAGCCCTCGATCATTATGATGGTGTCATCTGCATATTGTAGGAGGGAGACCCCTCCCCCTCCCACAAGATGGGGCACCACCCCTCGGATATGCCCTGCTGCCTTGGCCTTATCTAAGATGGCAGCCAGGGGGTCAACCACCATGTTGAACAGGAATGGGGAGAAAGGGTCACCCTGACGTACCCCACATAGGGTGGGGAAGTACGGTCCAATCTCGCCGTTGATGTTCACCGCTGTCCGGCCGCAAGAGACTAGTTGCATGACCCAAGTGACCCAGCGATCGTCGAAGCCCTTGTGGAGGAGGACCTCCCGAAGGAAAGACCACTAGACCATGTCATAGGCTTTATGGAAGTCAAGCTTGAGGAAGACCGCCCTCTAGCGCTTTGATACGTCTCCAACGTATCTATAATTTTTTATTGTTCCATGCTATTATATTATCCGTTTTGGATGTTTTATATGCATTAATATGATATTTTATATTATTTTTGGGACTAACCTATTAACCTAGAGCCCAGTGCCAGTTTTTGTTTTTTTTCTTGTTTTTGAGTTTTACAGAAAAGGAATATCAAACGGAGTCCAAACGAGCTGACAATTTACGGTGATTTTTTATGGACTAGAAGAAGCCCACGGAGCATCGGAGTTGGGCCAGAAGAGTCCTGAGGCAACCAAAAGGGTGGAGGGCGCCCCCCTAGGGCGCGCCCCCTGGCTTGTGGGTCCCTCGGGAACCCCCCTGACTTGTTTCCAACGCCAAAAATTCCTATAAATACCAAAACCCCCAAAAAGAAACCTAGATTGGAAGTTCCGCCGCCGAAAGCCTCTGTAGCCATGAAAAACCAATCGTGAGCCCGTTTCGGCACCCTGCCGGAGGGGGAAATCGTCACCGGAGGCCATCTTCATTATCCCGGCGGTCTCCATGATCAGGAGGGAGTAGTTCACCCTCGGGGCTGACGGTATGTACTAGTAGCTATGTGTTTGATCGATCTCTCTCTCTCTCTCTCTCTCTCTCTCTCGTGTTCTTGATTTTGCACGATCTTGATGTACCGCGAGCTTTGTTATTATAGTTGGATCATATGGTGTTTTTCCCTCTCTACCTTCTTGTGATGAATTGAGTCTTGCTCTTTGAGGTTTCTTTATGTTGGATTGAGTATTCGATTTGAGAACACTTGATGTATGTCTTGCGACGGGATATCTGTGGCGACAATGGGATGTTCTGTTGATTCACTTGATGTATGTTTTGGCACTCAACTCGCCGATTCCCGAGGTGACATTGGGGTAATCTATGCATAGGGGTTGATGCATGTTTTCGTCCTACGTTCTCTGATAGAAACTTTGGAGTGATTCTTTGTTGCACGTTGAGGGATTGTTATGTGATCCAATTTGTTATCATTGTTGAGAGAACTTGCACTAGTGAAAGTATGAATCCTAGGCCTTGTTTCCAAGCATTGCAATACCGTTTTTGCTCACTTTTGTTACTAGTTACCTTTCTGTTTTTATATTTTTAGATTACAAAAACCCATATCTACTATCCATATTGCACTTGTATCACCATCTCTTCGCTGGACTAGTGCACCTATACAATTTACCATTGTATTGGGTGTGTTGGGGACACAAGAGACTCTTTGTTATTTGGTTGCAGGGTTGTTTGAGAGAGACCATCTTCATCCTACTCCTCCCATGGATTGATAAACCTTAGGTCACCCACTTGAGGAAAATTTGCTACTGTCCTACAAAATTCTGCGCTTGGAGGCCCAACACGAGTGTACAAGAAGAATATTGCATAGTAGACATCAAGATCTTTTCTGGCGCCGCTGCTGGGGAGGTTAGTGCTTGAAGGTATATCTTTAGATCTTGCAATTGAATCTTTTAGTTTCTTGTTTTATCACTAGTTTATTCTATAAAAGAAAACTACAAAAAAAAATGGAATTGAGGTTGTCTCATATGCTTCATCTTTTTAATGTCTTTCGTGAAAACGATGGAAAAGAAAATTGTGCCAAAGTGTTAGAAGAAGAAGTCAATAAAATGTTTGTCATAAAAACTTTGAATGATGAGCATGATTGCAATGTTGTTAGTATGAATTCTTTGAATATCCATGATGCTAATGATATGCAAATCCATAAGCTTGGGGATGCTATGTTTGATGAAGATGATATTTTTAGTCCCCCAAGTTTTGATGAGAAAATTTATTATGATGATAGCATGCCTCCTATTTATGATGATTATGTTGATGATAGTGGATTCGGAGAGGTCATGACTTTATTTAATGATGATTCCACTATTTTGGAAGAGGTTCTAATTGATTATGATGAGAGAAAAGTTGCTATCTATGATGCTTATTGTGATGACACCTAAGAATACTAATAACCATGAAACTTGTCATCATGATTTTAATGTTCAATTTGATTATGTCAATCAAGTATCACATGATAGTTATTTTGCTGAGTTTACTCCCACTATTATAAATGAGAATACATTTGCTTATGTGGAGAGCAGTAAAATTTCTATGCTTATGAATCATGAAAAGAATGCTTTATGTGATAGCTATATTGTTGAATTCATTCATGATGCTACTGAAAATTACTATGAGAGAGGAATATATGCTTTTACATATCGCAATAATACCAAGTTTCCTCTCTATGTGTTGAAAATCTTGAAGTTATGCTTGTTTTGTCTTCCTATGCTAGTTGATTCTTGTTCCCATAAATTATTTTCTCACAAAATCCCTATGCATAGGAAGTGGGTTAGACTTAAATGTGCTAGTCATATGCTTCATGATGCTCCCATTATGTTTCAATTCTTATCTTTTATGTGAGCAACATTGACATCATCATGCCTAGCTAAAAAGGCATTAAAGAAAAGCGCTTGTTGGGAGACAACCCAATATTTACCCCTAGTGTTTTTGTGTGTTCACATGACTATGCTAATGTATTAATCATGTTTTATAGCTTTTGTTTCAATAAAGTGCCAAGTAAGACCTTTGGGATGATCTATGGTGATAGTTGATTTGATCGCTGAAAAACAGAAACTTTTGCACTCATTGCCAGAATTTTAAAAAATCATAGAATTGTGCTTTTGATCTGAATTTGTTACACAAGGTTGATATACAAATTTCCTAGATTGTTCTAATTTTTCAGAAGTTTTGGAGTTACGGAAGTATACGAAGTTTCCAGATTACTACACATTGTTCTGTTTTTAACAGATTCTGTTTTCATTGTGTTGTTTGCTTATTTTGATGAATCTATGGGTAGTATCGGAGGGTATGAACCATGGAGAAGTTGGAATACAGTATATATAGCACCAATATAAATTTAGAATGAGTTCACAACAGTACCTAAGTGGTGATTTGCTTTATTATACTAACGGAGCTTATGAGTTTTCTGTTGAGTTTTGTGTTATCAAGTTATCAAGTTTAGCTAAAGTTTTGATGAACTACGGAATAAGGAGTGGCAAGAGCCTAAGCTTGGGGATGCGCAAGGCACCCCAAGGTAATATTAAAGGACAACCAAACATCTAAGTTTGGGGATGCCCCGGATGGCATCCCCTCTTTCGTCTTCGTTCATCGGTAAATTTACTTGAGGCTATATTTTTATTCACCACAAGATATGTGTTTTGCTTGGAGCGTCTTGTATGATATGAGTCTTTGGTTTTTATTTTTCCACAATCATCCTTACTGTACACACCTTTCGAGAGGGACACGCATGAATCGTGAATTTATTAGAATACTCTATGTGCTTCACTTATATATTTTGAGCTAGGAAGTTTGCTCTAGTGCTTCACTTATATCTTTCTAGAGCACGGCGGTGGTTTTATTTTTAAGAAATTGATGAACTCTCATGCTTCACTTATATTATTTTGAGAGTCTTAGACAGCATGGTAATTTGCTTAGGTTATGAATTTAGTCCTAATATGATGGGCATCCAAGAGGGATATAATAAAAACTCTCATATAAAGAGCGTTGAATACTATGAGAAGTTTGATTCCTTGCATTTGTTTTGAGATATAAAGATGATGATATTAGAATCATTCTAGTGAGTAAATTGTGGATTGGTAGAAATACTTGTGTTAAATTTTGTGATTCCCATAGCATGCACGTATGGTGAACTGTTATGTGATGAAGTCGGAGCACGATTTATTTATTGATTGTCTTCCTTATGAGTGGCGGTCGGGGACGAGCGATGGTCTTTTCTTACCAATCTATCCCCCTAGGAGCATGCATGCAGTACTTTGTTTCGATAGCTAATAGACTTTTGCAATAAGTATGTGAGTTCTTTATGACTAATGTTGAGTCCATGGATTATACGCACTCTCACCCTTCCACCATTGCTAGCCTCTCTAGTCCCGCGCAATTCTCGCCGGTGCATTAAACCCACCATATACCTTCCTCAAAACAGCCACCATACCTACATATTATGGCATTTCCGTAGCCATTCCGAGATATATTGCCATGCAACTTCCACCGTTCCATTGATTATGACACGCTTCATCAGTGTCATATTGTTTTGCATGATCATGTAGTTGACATCATATTTGTGGCAAACCACCGTTCATATTTTTTATATATGTCACTCTTGATCATTGCACATCCCGGTACACCGCCGGAGGCATTCATATAGTCATATATTTGTTCTAGTATCGAGTTGTAATTCCCGAGTTGTAAAGTAAATAAAGTCTGATGATCTTCATTATTAGAGCATTGTCCCATGTGAGGAAAGGATGATGGAGACTATGATTCCCCCACAAGTCGGGATGAGACTCCGGATGAAAAATAATAAAAAAGAGAAAAAAAAGAGAGGCCAAAGAGCCCAAAATAGAAAAATAAGAGAAAAGAGAGAAGGGATAATGCTACTATCCTTTTTCCACACTTGTGCTTCAAAGTAGCACCATGATCTTCATGATAGAGAGTCTCCTATTTTGTCACTTTCATATACTAGTGGGAATTTTGCATTATAGAACTTGGCTTGTATATTCCAATGACGGGCTTCCTCAAATTTCCCTAGGTCTTCATGAGCAAGCAAGTTCGATGCACACCCACTTAGTTTCTTTTTGAGCTTCCATACACTTATAGCTCTAGTGCATCCGTTGCATGACGATCCCTACTCACTTTCATTGATATCAATTGATGGGCATCTCCATAGCCCATTAATTTTCCTAGTTGATGTGATACTTTCTCCCTTTTTGTCTTCTCCTCACAACCTCCACCATATTCTATTCCACCTATAATGCTATATCTATGGCTCACGCTCATGTATTGCGTGAAAGTTGAAATTTTTTGAGAACATCAAAAGTATGAAACAATTGCTTGGCTTGTCATCGGGGTTGTGCATGATTTAATACTTTGTGTGATGAAGATGGAGATAGCCAGACTATATGATTTTGTAGGGATAACTTTCTTTGGCCATGTTATTTTGAGAAGACATGATTAGTTTCTTAGTATGCTTGAAGTATTATTGTTTTTAAGTCAATATTAAAATTTTGTTTTGAATCTTATGGATCTGAATATTCTTGCCACAATAAAGAAGATTACATGGATAAATATGTTAGGTAGCATTCCACATCAAAAATTCTATTTTTATCATTTACCTACTCAAGAATGAGCATGGATTAAGCTTGGGGATGCTTGATACGTCTCCAACATATCTATAATGTTTTATTGCTCCATGCTATTATCTTATCTGTTTTTTTTTCTTGTTTTTGAGTTTTACAGAAAAGGAATATCAAACGGAGTCTGAA
Source organism: Aegilops tauschii subsp. strangulata (assembly GCF_002575655.3). Taxonomy (NCBI): domain Eukaryota; kingdom Viridiplantae; phylum Streptophyta; class Magnoliopsida; order Poales; family Poaceae; genus Aegilops; species Aegilops tauschii. The sequence continues at coordinate 59,843,999 of NC_053039.3, read as the reverse complement.
TGAGCTGAAAATTTACGGTGATTTTTTATGGACCAGAAGAAGCCCACGGAGCATTGGAGTTGGGCCAGAAGAGTCCCGAGGCAACCACAAGGGTGGAGGGCGCCCTCAGGGCGTGCCCCCTGGATTCTGGGTCCCTCGGGAACCCCCCTGACTTGTTTCCGATGCCAAAAATTCCTATAAATACCAAAAACCCCTGAAAGAAACCTAGATCAAAAGTTCCGCCATCAAAAACCTCTGTAGCGATGAAAAACCAATCGGGAGCCCATTCCGGCACCCTGTCGGAGGGGGAAACCATCACCGGAGGCCATCTTCATCATCCCGGCGGTCTCCATGATGAGGAGGTAGTAGTTCACCCTCGGGGCTGAGGGTATGTACCAGTAGCTATGTGTTTGATCTCTCTCTCCCCCCCCTCTCTCTCTCTCGTGTTCTTGATTTGGCACGATCTTGATGTACTGCGAGCTTTGTTATTATAGTTGGATCATATGGTGTTTTTCCCTCTCTACCTTCTTGTGATGAATTGAGTCTTGCTCTTTGAGTTTTTGTTATGTTGGATTGAGTATTGGATTTGAGAACACTTGATGTATGTCTTGCGGTGGGATATCTATGGTGACAATGGGATGTTCTATTGATTCACTTGATGTATGTTTTCGCACTCAACTCACGGATTCCTGAGGTGACATTGGGGTAATCTATGTATAAGGGTTGATGCACATTTTCGCCCTATGTTCTCCGATAGAAACTTTGGAGTGATTCTTTGTGGCACATTGAGGGGTTGTTATGTGATCCAATTATGTTATCATTGTTGAGAGAACTTGCACTAGTGAAAGTATGAACCCTACGCCTTGTTTCCAAGCATTGCAATACCATTTTTGCTCACTTTAATTACTAGTTACCTTGTTGTTTTTATATTTTCATATTACAAAAACCCATATCTACTATCCATATTGCACTTGTATCACCATCTCTTTGCCGAACTAGTGCACCTATACAATTTAACATTGTATTGGGTGTGTTGGGGACACAAGAGACTCTTTGTTATTTGGTTGCAGGGTTGTTTGAGAGAGACCATCTTTATCCTACGCCTCCCACTGATCGATAAACCTTAGGTCACCCCCCTGAGGGAAATTTGCTACTATCCTGCAAAACTCCACGCTTGGAGGCCCAACACGAGTCTACAAGAAGAAGGTTGCGTAGTAGACATCACGCTTGGAGCGGACTTCATGCAGAACTTCGTGGAACACCAACACCCCATCGAGAATGAACCTACCTTGGATGAAGGCGGATTGGTTGGGGTGGGTCATAGAATCCGCGAGCAGGGTCACCCTATTGGCGTACCCCTTCGCCAAGATCCGAAATATCACGTTGATCACCGTGATAGGATGGAACTGGCATATGTCCGATGCGCCCAGAACCTTAGGGATTAGAGTAATAATCCCATAGTTTAGGCGGCCCAGGTCTATGGCCCCCATATAGAACTCATTAAATAATGCCATAACCTCGGGCTTGATTATTTGCCAGAAGGTGGCGGAGAAGAGGGCCTTATAGAAGCCGTCTACGTTAGCGCGGATCTCCGCAGGGCGAAGGAGAATGGTGTCATTGTCCCAGAGGCAATGGATGGAGTTGCGACGTCTCCTACCGTTGTCAATTGCCTGGAAATAGGCGGTGTTCGTATCACCCCGGAGCACCCACCGTTGGGTGCTTGTTGGTGCCAATATGCCTACTCACCCCAGAACAGTGTAGATGACCGATAGCTGGTCCTGGAGCTCATAGCACATCATCCACTCATCGGAGGAGAGCCCGACGGTGTCCGCACGGGCGTCGAGGATCTGAATGGACGACAATAGCGTAGATTTCTGTTCCCGAAGGTCACGTCCAAGATTAGCCCCCCGTCCCTTCATAAACTGCCAGGCAAGCTTCACACAAAACTGCCAGGTGTCGATCGCGGAGAAGATCCGGTGTGGGCTCCCCCAGGCTACCACCCACCACACGCCCACCGCATCCACAAACCCCAGTTGGTTGAGCCAGAATAACTCAAACTGAAACCGGGGCGGGAGGGGTGGCCGCTCATCAGAGGTGGAGAGCAGCAGGGGGACGTGGTCAGAACCTATGCGGATAATCGCCCGCAGGGAGGCGAGGGGGGACCGGAGCTCCCAATCTGGAGAAACCAGGATGCGATCCAGAACAGATCGCGTCGGGTCAGCGTGTTATTAGTCCAGGTAAACCAGGCCCCAGTCTGGTCCAGCTCGCAGAGGCCCAGATCTGTGATGCAATCATTGAACATCTACATGCGGGGGAGGTTCATGATACGTCTGCGTCGTATCTACTTTTCCTGACACTTTTCCTCTTGTTTTGGACTCTAATTTGCATGATTTGAATGAAACTAACCTGGACAAACGCTCTTTTCAGCAAAACTACCATGGTGTTGTTTTTGTGCATAAATAAAAGTTCTTGGATTGGAACGAAACTTTGCGAGGATTTTTTATATAATAAAAGAGAATTACGGGAGCCAAGAACCACCGGAGGGGGGCCCCTGGGTGGGCACAACCCAACAGGGCGCGCCCCTCCTGGCGTGCCCAGGTGGGTTGTCCCCACCCGGTGGCCCCGCTGACCCTATCTCCGACGCTATAAATTCACATTTTCGGAGAAAAAAATCAGGGAGAAAGAATTATCGCGTTTCACGAGACGAAGCCACCACCACCTCCTGTTCTTCATCGAGAGGCGAGATCTGGAGTCCGTTTGGGGCTCTGAAGAGGGGATCTTCGATCTTTGTCATCACCAACCCTTCTCCATCGCTAATTCCATGATGCTCCCCATCGGGAGTGAGTAATTTCTTCGTAGGCTCGCTGGTCGGTGAGGAGTTGGATGAGATTCATCATGTAATCGAGTTTGTTTTTTTAGGGCTTGATCCCTAGTATCCATTATGTTTTGAGATTGATGTTGCTATGACTTTGCCATGCTTAATGCTTGTCACTTTGGGCCCGGGTGCCATGATTTCAGATCTGAACCATTTATGTTATCACCATTATATCTATGTTCTAGATCCAATCTTGCAAGTTATAGTCACCAATTACGTGTTATGATCCGTAAACCCCGGAGTGACAGAAGTTGGGACACTTTCCGGTGATGACCGTAATTTGAGGAGTTCATGTATTCACTATGTAATAATGCTTTGTTCCGGTTAAAGGAGGCCCTAATATCCCTTAGTTTCCAATAGGACCTCGCTGCCATAGGAGGGTAGGACAAAAGATGTCATGCAAGTTCTTTCCATAAGCACGTATGACAATTTACGGAATACATGCCTACATTATATTTATGAACTGGAGCTAGTGCCGTATCGCCCTAGGTTATGACTGTTATATGACGAATATCACCCAACGAATTCTCTTATAATGTGCCTATGAATTTCTCTTATAATGTTTTTGCTAAGTTACTACAGCTATCATTACTGTTACACTTGCTACAAAATCGTTGCTATCATTGTTACTGATACTATTGTTGTTGCTACTACTATCAAAACTATCATACTACTTTGCTACTGATCACTTTGTTGCAGATAATTAATCTCCAGGTGTGGTTTAATTGACAACTGCTACCTCTTGAGCACTGCGTTGGTTTTCCCTTGAAGAGGAAAGGGTGATGCAGTAAAGTAGCGTAAGTATTTCCCTCAGTTTTTGAGAACCAAGGTATCAATCCAGTAGGAGACCACGCGCGAGTCCCACGCACCTAGACAAACAAATAAGAACCTCGCAACCAACGCGATAAAGGGGTTTTCAATCCCTTCACGGTCACTTACGAGAGTGAGATCTGATAGATATGATAAGATAATATTTTTGGTATTTTTATGATAAAGACTAAAAGTAAAGAAAGCAAAATAAACGGCGCCAGAAATAGCTTGTTGACGGGGGACTAATAAGATGGAAAATAGATCTGGGGGCCATAGGTTTCACTAGTGGCTTCTCTCAAGATAGCATAAGTATTACGATGGTTAAACGAATTATTGTCGAGCAATTGATAGAATTGAGCAAAGTTATGAGAATATCTAGGTATGATCATGTATATAGGCATCACGTCCGTGACAAGTAGACAGAAACGATTCTGCATCTACTACTATTACTCCACACATCGACCGCTATCTAGCATGCATTTAGAGTATTAAGTTCATGAGAACAGAGTAATGCTTTAAGTAAGATGACATGATGTAGAGGGATAAACTCATGCAATATGATATAAACCCCATCTTTTTATCCTCGATGGCAACAATACAATATGTGCCTTGCTGCCCCTGCTGTCACTAGGAAAGGACACCGCAAGATTGAACCCAAAGCTAAGCACTTCTCCCATTGCAAGAAAGATCAATCTAGTAGGCCAAACCAAACTGATAATTCGAAGAGACTTGCAAAGATAACCAATCATACATAAAAGAATTCAGAGGAGATTCAAATATTGTTCATAGATAAACTTGATCATAAACCCACAATTCATCGGATCTCGACAAACACACCGCAAAAGAAGAGTTACATCAAATAGATCTCCAAGAGAATCGAGGAAAACTTTGTATTGCGATCCGAAGAGAGAGAAGAATCCATCTAGCTAATAACTATGGACCCGAAGGTCTGAGGTAAACTACTCACACATCATCGGAGAGGCTATGGTGTTGATGTAGAAGCCCTCCATGATCAATGCCCCCTCCGGCGGAGCGCCGGAAAAGGCCCCAAGATGGAATCTCACGGGTACAGAAGGTTGCGGCGGTGGAAATAGGGTTTTGGCTCCGTATATGATGTTCCCTGGGTACATGGGTATATATAGGAGGAAGAAGTACGTCGGTGGAGCAACGAGGGGCCCACGAGGGTGGAGGGCGCGCCCAGGGGGGTAGGCGCGCCCCTGCCTCGTGCCTTCCTCGTTGATTGCTTTACGTACACTCCAAGTCCTCTGGACCACGTTTGTTCCGAAAATCATGTTCCCGAAGGTTTCATTTTGTTTGGACTCCATTTGATATTCTTTTCCTTCGAAACACTGAAATAGGCAAAAAACAGCAATTTGGGATGGGCCTCCGGTTAATAGGTTAGTCCCAAAAATAATATAAAAGTGTATAATAAAGCCCATTAAACATCCAAAACAAAATATAATATAGCATGGAACAATAAAAAATTATAGATACGTTGGAGACGTATCAAGCATCCCCAAGCTTAATTCCTGCTCATCCTCGAGTAGGTAAATGATAAAAACAAATTTTTTGATGTGGAATGCTACTTAGCATAATTTTCAATGTAATTCTCTTATTTGTGGTATGAATATTCAGATCCGAAAGATTCAAGACAAAAGTTTAATATTGACATAAAAATAATAATACTTCAAGCATACTAACTAAGCAATTATGTCATCTCAAAAGAACATGGCCAAAGAAAGTTATCCCTACAAAATCATATAGTCTGGCTATGCTCTATCTTCACCACACAAAATATTTAAATCATGCACAACCCCGATGACAAGCCAAGCAATTGTTTCATACTTTTGGTGTTCTCAAACTTTTTCAATCTTCACACAATACATGAGCGTGAGCCATGGACATAGCACTATATGTGGAATAGAATGGTGGTTGTGGAGAAGACAAAAAAGGAGAAGATAGTCTCACATCAACTAGGCGTATCAATGGGCTATGGAGATGCCCATCAATAGATATCAATGTGAGTGAGTAGGGATTGCCATGCAACGGATGCACTAGTGCTATAAGTATATGAAAGCTCAACAAAAGAAACTAAGTGGGTGTGCATCCAACTCGCTTGCTCATGAAGACCTAGGGAATTTTGAGGAAGCCCATCATTGGAATATACAAGCCAAGTTCTATAATGAAAAATTCCCACTAGTATATGAAAGTGATATCATAGGAGACTCTCTACCATGAAGATCATGGTGCTACTTTGAAGCACAATTGTGGAAAAAGGATAGTAGCATTGTCCCTTCTCTCTTTTACTCTCATATTTTTTCGTCCGGAGACTCATCCCGACTTGTGGGGGAATCATAGTCTCCATCATCCTTTCCTCACTTGGGACAATGCTCTAATAATGATGATCATCACACTTTTATTTACTTACAACTCAAGAATTACAACTCAATACTTAGAACAAAATATGACTCTATGTGAATGCCTCCGGTGGTGTACCAGGATATGCAATGAATAAAGAGTGACATGTATGAAAGAATCATGAACGGTGGCTTTGCCACAAATACGATGTCAACTACATGATCACGCAAAGCAATTATGACAATGATGAAGCGTGTCATAGTAAACGAAACGGTGGTAAGTTGCATGGAAATATATCTCGGAATGGCTATGGAAATGCCATGATAGGTAGGTATGGTGGCTGTTTTGAGGAAGGTATATGGTGGGTGTATGATACCGGCGAAAAGTGCGCGGTATTAGAGAGGCTAGCAATGGTGGAAGGATGAGAGTGCGTATAATCCATGGACTCAACATTAGTCATAAAGAACTCATATACTTGTTGCAAAAATCTACAAGTTATCAAAGCAACGTATCACGCGCATGCTCCTAGGGGGATAGATTGGTAGCAAAAGACCATCGCTCGTCCCCGACCGCCACTCATAAGGAAGACAATCAATAAATAAATCATGCTCCGACTTCATCACATAGCGGTTCACCATACGTGCATGCTACGGGAATCACAAACTTTAACACAAGTATTTCTCAAATTCATAACAACTCAACTAGCATGACTCTAATATCACCATCTTCATATCTCAAAACAATTATCAAGCATCAAACTTCTCATAGTATTCAACACACTCATAAGAAATTTTTTTACTAATCTTGGATGCCTATTGTATTAGGACCAATTTTTATGATTAAAGCAAATTACCATGCTGTTTTGTAGGACTCTCAAAATAATATAAGTGAAGCATGAGAGAACAAAAGTTTCTATAAAACAAATCCACCACCGTGCTCTAAAAGATATAAGTGAAGCACTAGAGCAAAAACTATATAGCTCAAAAGATATAAGTGAAGCACATAGAGTATTCTAATAAATTCCGAATCATGTGTGTCTCTCTCAAAAGGAGTGTACAGCAAGGATGATTGTGGTAAACTAAAAAGCAAAGACTCGAATCATACAAGATGCTCCAAGCAAAACACATATCATGTGGTGAATAAAAATATAGCTCCAAGTAAAGTTACCGATGGACGAAGACGAAAGAGCGGATGCCTTCCGGGGCATCCCCAAGCTTTGGCTTTTTGGTGTCCTTAGATTACCTTGGGGTTCCATGGGAATCCCCAATCTTAGGCTCTTGCCACTCCTTGTTCCATAATCCATCAAATCTTTACCCAAAACTTGAAAACTTCACAACACAAAACTCAAAAGAAAATCTCGTGAGCTCCGTTAGCGAAAGAAAACAAAACACCACTTCAAGGTACTGTATTGAACTCATTATTTATTTATATTCGTGTTAAACCTACTATATTCCAACTTCTCTATGTTTTATAAACTCTTTTACTAGCCATAGATTCATCAAAATAAGCAAACAACACACGAAAAACAGAATCTGTCAAAAACAGAACAGTCTGTAGTAATCTGTAACTAACGCAAACTTCTGAACTCGAAAAATTCTACCAAAATAGGACGACCTAGAAAATTTGCTTATTGATCTACTGAAATTGGAATCAGTATTTTATCACGTTCTGGTGATTTTAAACAATTTGTTTCGTGAACAGAAAGTTTCTGGAATTTCCAGCAAGATCAAATAACTATCATCCAAGAAGATCCTATAGGTTTAACTTGGCACAAACACTAATTAAAACATAAAAACAAATCTAACCAGAGGCTAGATCAAAGATTTATTCCTAAACAGAACCAAAAAACAAGAAACAAAAATAAAATTGGGTTGCCTCCCAACAAGCGCTATCGTTTAACGCCCCTAGCTAGGCATAAGATTTCAACGATGCTCACACGAAAGATAATAATTGAAACACAAAGAGAGCATCATGAAACATGTGACAAACACATATAAGTCTAACATAATTCCTATGCATAGGCATCTTATAGGCAAACAAATTATCAAGGCAAGCAAAAACTAGCATATGCAAGGAAGAGGAAAGAAACAATAGCAATATCAACATAACGAGAGGTAATTTAGTAACATGAAAATTCCTACAACAATATTTTCCTCTCCCATAATAATTACATGTAGGATAATAAGCAAATTCAACAATATAGCTATCACAAAACATATTCTTAACACGATCCACATGTATGCAAATTGACACTTCCAAAATAGTGGGATTAACATTAACTAAAGTCATGACCTCTCCAAACCCACTTTTATCAAAAATACCATAAGATTGAACATCCTCCAAATATGTGGGATCTAAAGTTGAAACTCTTCCAAACCCACTTTCAATATTATTGCAAGCATTATTTTCAATCTCATATTCATCATGGGGCTTAAATAAATTTTCAAGATCATAAGAAGAATCACCCCAATCATGATCATTGCAACAAGTAGTAGACATAGCAAAACTAGCATCCCCAAGCTTAGGGTTTTGCATATCATTAACACAATTGAGATTAAAAGAATTTATAATAACATCATTGCAATCATGCTTTTTATTCAAAGATCTATCGTGAATCACTTCATAAAGCACTTCATCACAATTTTCAGATTCACGAATTTCAAGCAAAACCTTATAAAGATAATCTAGTGCACGCAAATCACTAGGAATTGGTTCATCATAATTGGATCTCTTAAAAAGATTAGCAAGGGGATGAGGATCCATATCAATAGATTTTTAGCAAGCGAAGATGCAAGCACAAAGAAGGCACATGGCAACACAAGCAAACGAAAAAGACGAACGAAAGAGGGGCGAAGAAAACGGCAAGGGTGAAGTGGGGGAGAGGAAAACGAGAGGCAAATGGCAAATAATGTAATGCGAGGGATAAGAGTTTGTGATGGGTACTTGGTATGTCTTGACTTGTGTGTAGACTCCCCGGCAACGGCGCCAGAAATCCTTCTTGCTACCTCTTGAGCATTGCGTTGGTTTTCCCTTGAAGAGGAAAGGGTGATGCAGTAAAGTAGCGTAAGTATTTCCCTCAGTTTTTGAGAACCAAGGTATCAATCCAGTAGGAGACCACGCGCGAGTCCCACGCACCTACACAAACAAATAAGAACCTCGCAACCAACGCGATAAAGGGGTTGTCAATCCCTTCACGGTCACTTACGAGAGTGAGATCTGATAGATATGATAAGATAATATTTTTGGTATTTTTATGATAAAGATTAAAAGTAAAGAAAGCAAAATAAACGGCGCCAGAAATAGCTTGTTGACGGGAGACTAATATGATGGAAAATAGACCCGGGGGCCATAGGTTTCACTAGTGGCTTCTCTCAAGATAGCATAAGTATTACGATGGGTAAACGAATTACTGTCGAGCAATTGATAGAATTGAGCATAGTTATGAGAATATCTAGGTATGATCATGTATATAGGTATCACGTCCGTGACAAGTAGACCGAAAAGATTTTGCATCTACTACTATTACTCCACACATCGACCGCTATCCAACATGCATTTAGAGTATTAAGTTCATGAGAACAGAGTAATGCTTTAAGTAAGATGACATGATGTAGAGGGATAAACTCATGCAATATGATATAAACCCCATCTTTTTATCCTCAATGGCAACAATACAATACGTGCCTTGCTGCCCCTGCTGTCACTGGGAAAGGACACCGCAAGATTGAACCCAAAGCTAAGCACTTCTCCGATTGCAAGAAAGATCAATCTAGTAGGCCAAACCAAACTGATAATTCGAAGAGACTTGCAAAGATAACCAATCACACATAAAAGAATTCAGAGGAGATTCAAATATTGTTCATAGATAAACTTGATCATAAACCCACAATTCATCGGATCTCAACAAACACACTGCAAAAGAAGAGTTACATCAAATAGATCTCCAAGAGAATCGAGGAGAACTTTGTATTGAGATCCGAAGAGAGAGAAGAAGCCATCTAGCTAATAACTATGGACCCGAAGGTCTAAGGTAAACTACTCACACATCATCGGAGAGGCTATGGTGTTGATGTAGAAGCCCTCCGTGATCAATGCCCCCTCCGGCGGAGCGCCAGAAAAGGCCCCAAGATGGGATCTCACGGGTATAGAAGGTTGCGGCGGTGGAAATAGGGTTTTGGCTCCGTATATGATGTTTCCAGGGTACATGGGTATATATAGGAGGAAGAAGTACGTCGGTGGAGCAACGAGGGGCCCACGAGGGTGGAGGGCGCGCCCAGGGGGGTAGGTGCGCCCCCTGCCTCGTGCCTTCCTCGTTGATTGCTTTACGTAGACTCCAAGTCCTCTGGATCACGTTTGTTCCGAAAATCACGTTCCCGAAGGTTTCATTCCGTTTGGACTCTGTTTGATATTCTTTTCCTTTGAAACACTGAAATAGGCAAAAAACAACAATTTGGGCTGGGCCTCCGGTTAATAGGTTAGTCCCAAAAGTAATATAAAAGTGTATAATAAAGCCCATTAAACATCCAAAACAGAATATAATATAGCATGGAACAATAAAAAATTATAGATACGTTGGAGACGTATCAACAACTTAGGTGCTACTACTTGCAAATATTCTTTGGCTCCCCTTGTGTCGAATCAATAAATTTGGGTTGAATACTCTACCCTCGAAAACCGTTGCGATCCCCTATACTTGTGGGTTATCAAGACCTTTTTCTGGCGCTGTTGCCGGGGAGCATAGCTATATTTGTTGTGTCACTTGGGATTATTATCAAATTATCACTATGAAGAATCTGAAGGATACTAAAACCAAGATCGTTCCCTCTAGGACAAGGGGAGGTAAGGAACTTCTATCACACTCTCCACTTGATTCACCTTCTGTTTTGAGTAGACTTGCAACACCACCACATGTTATTAATCCTATTATGTTGCAAGTCATTGATGATGCTACTTATGCTATGAATGATACTCATGATGATGCCAGTACCTTGCTTGATGATAATGTGCCACTAGGTGAATTTCTTGATGAACAACTTGCTAGAACTAAAGCTTTTGAGAATGCTGAAACTGATGAAATTATTGAAACTGATGAAGAGCTTGAAACTAAAAATCTTGAAACACCTATCAGATCTAGTTCTCCTAGATATGAATTGCCTAAGATACCGGAAGGCTATGCTATGGATGAGGAGACAACTAGAGACTTTCTTGCTTGCAATGATAGAGATGATCTTCAGAAATTATTATGCAAACTGAAAGAAAAATCTTTGAATGCTAGAATGAAATGTGATCCTAAGTTTGCTACTTCACTTATCTTTTTTGATGATAAGGATTATGAATTCTCTGTCGACCCAGAGTTAATTACTTTGGTTGAATCTGATCCTTTCCATGGTTATGAAACTAAAACTATTGTGGCACACCTTACTAAGTTGAATGACATAGCCACCCTTTTTGCTCATGATGAGAAAATTCGCTATTATTATACCCTTAAGTTATTTCCGTTCTCATTAAAGGGTGATGCAAACACTTGGTATAATACTCTTGCTCCTGGTTGTGTGCGTAGTCCCCAGGATATGATTTACTACTTCTCTGAAAAATATTTTCCTGCTCATAAGAAACAAGCTGCCTTACAGGAAATACTTAACTTTGTGCAAATTGAAGAAGACAATCTCCCACAAGCTTGGGGGAGGCTTCTCCAATTGCTTGATGCATTTCCTGATCATCCTCTTAATAAAATGAAATGCTTGATATGTTTTATAATGGACTAACCAATACTTCTAGGGATTTCCTAGATAGTTGTGCTGGTTGTGTTTTCAGGGAACGAACTGTTGAACAAGCTGAAGAATTATTGAAGAACATATTGAAAAATTATGATGATTGGACTCTTCCCGAACCACCGCTTAAACCTACTCCGAAGAAGAGGGGCATCTTATATCTCAGTCCCGAAGATATACAAGAGGCAAAGAAATCTATGAAGGAAAAAGGTATTAAAGCTGAGGATGTAAAAAATCTACCTCCTATTGAAGAAATACATGGGCTTGATACACCACCACCACCAAAGGTGGTAGAGGTAAATTCTTTAATGAAATTCAATGACAATGATAATCCTTATAATAAGCATCCTAGTCAATGCCTTTATGAATTTGATAACTACATTAGGAAACAAGATCACTTCAATGCAAATGTTATGAAACAATTGAAATATAACTCTGATATGATTGCTCGCTTGAGTGACTTGTTATTTAGAATTTCCAATGATGTTAGAGGTGTAAGAAAGCATGCCTCTATGGTTCAAACTCAACTAGAACAAGTTGCTAAATCTCAAAGAGAGTTGCTAGATGAAATGAACAATAATATCAGTGATCATGCTGTCAGAGTAATGACTAGAGGAGGTAGAATGACTCAGGAACCACTTTATCCCGAGGGACAACCTAAAAGAATTGAACAAGAATCTCAAAGAATTAACACTGATGCACCTAGTCCTTCTAAAAGGAAAAAAGTAAAAGTAAAATCATAGGACTTTGCATACCTCTAGTGAACCTGAAATAGAAAAACCTCCTGAAGCTAATAATGATGTTTCTATTTCTGATGTTGAAACTCAATCTGGTAATGAACACTCACTTACTAACAATGAAAAAAGATAATGATGAGGTTCATGAAGACACTCAAACAAATAATAAAGAACCAGATAATGATGTTGAAATAGAACCAACTGTTGATCTTGATAACCCACAACCTAAAAATAAAAGATATGATAAAAGAGACTTTGTTGCTAGAAAACATGGTAAGGAAAGAGAACCATGGGTTCAAAAACCTATGCCCTTTCCACCTAAATCAACTAAGAAGAAAGATGATGAAGAATTTGAACACTTTGCTGAAATGATTAGGCCGGTCTTTTTGCGCACTCGTTTAACTTATATCTTAAAGATGGCCCCTTATGAAAAGTACATGAAAGACATCATCACCAATAAGAGAAAAATACCGAAAGCTGAAATCTCCACCATGCTTGCTAATTATTCATTTAAGGATGGAGTACCTAAAAAACTTGGAGATCCGGGAATACCAACTATACCTTGCTGCATCAAAAGAAATTATGTGAAAACTGCTTTGTGTGATTTAGGAGCTGGTGTTAGTGTTAAGCCTTTCTCTATATATAAAAGACTTGATTTGAATAAACTCACATCTACTGAGATATCTTTGCAAATGGCTGACAAATCAACTGCCATACCTATCGGTATTTGTGAGGATGAGCCCGTTGTTGTTGCAAATGTTACTATCTTAACTAACTTTGTTATACTTGAGATGCCCGAGGACGACAACATGTCGATTATCCTTGGTAGACCCTTTTTGAATACTGCAGGTGTTATTGATTGCAATAAAAGCAAGGTCACTTTTCATATCAATGGTAATGAGCATACGGTGCACTTTCCGAAGAAACAATTCCAAGTGAATGGTATTAATGTTATTGAAAAATCTTCGACACTCACTATTGGAAGTTTTCAAATACCTCTACCTACTGCCAAAAAGAAATATGATATACTTATTGTTGGGGACGTGCGTATCCCCGTTGAGGTAACTTAGTGTTTTACAAAAGTTCTTCGGTTTCATGCTAATCGAAGGTGGTTGTTAATAAGACTTGATCAACCTTATTAATGGATCAATTTTGAGAGGTATGAAGTTGATGAATTTAGTAGGCACTACTTTCTGTCCTTACTTTTATTTTATGTTTTTCTTAGTTAAATAGAATAAAATGACATGTTTTATTTGTTTTCTGAATTTCGCGTGCAATAAAAAATGACCCAAAATAAAAGTTCTCAGAATGCCCTGAAAATTTAATACGATTTTTCTCTGAATATTTCTGAATTTTTGATGCAAATAACATCAGAGGGGGGGTGCACCAGGTGGGCACAACCCACTTGGGCGCGCCAGCAGCCCCAGGCACGCCCTGGTGGGTTGTGGTCCCCACATGGGCCCCCTCACTTATCTCTTTAGCCCATGTCATCACCTACCTCCAACCCACGGATTTCGATCTCTTTGCTCGAAGCTCCATTTCCGAAAGTGTTTTGGGGAATTGCTACTTGGTGTGTGACTCCTCCGTTGGTCCAACTAGTTTTTGCTTTAGTGGTTTATATTTTGAATAATTAGCTACTCTTGGTGCTACTGTAGATGAGCTTGCATGTTGAATTCTTAGAGTTCTAAGTAGGTTGAATGCTTGAAATGGCCTCTATGCATACCTATGAGTAGTTGCTATCAATCTTGTGAAGTTTTGTTGAGAAAAATTTTGTGCACTAAAACTTTCAGAATTTTTTTCATAGGAAAAAGATGAGTTTCTTTAGGAAGTTTGCTTCCAAGAAGAACTCCAAGGGAGTTATTGGGGAGTCATCGGACGATTACATCCGCACCCGAAGAATGGCGGAGGTACGGCCGTGCGAATGGCCGCACAACCCATTCATGGATGGAGCCGGAATTCATCAAGAGTTTGCACAATTTGCCGTTAATGCCGGCCTCACCGACTTCATCGTAGCTGAGTGTGAACAGTATCATCTCATCACAAATTCCTTTGTGCAAAGTTTCCATTTCATAAGTAGGAATAACCCTCCTGAGGTGCAATTTAATTTATATGCTGAAACCCGTCAGATACCACTTACTGAATTTTGTGATATTTGCTTGATCCCTTCTGACGGGCAATAAGGGAGCCTAGGCCTGTAGAGTTCGAGGGATTTCATTGTACTATGTCTGTGGGAGATGAGAGAGGGGGTCGAGTGTCACTGCCACTAGCTTGTCGTTTCCTTCTGTGCATTATTTTGCTCTGTTCATTGCTTAGTGCTTAATTGCTAGGGAGAAGGTCGATGACTTTGTGCTCCGGACTTCGCCATCTTACGTCGTGCACTATACGGCAACAACACCTACAACTTAGGGGATATCATTGCAAGTCGCCTGCACCTTAACAGACCCAAGGGTAAAATTCATGGTGGTATTTATGCTACTCGCTTAGCGAGTCACTTTAATGTTCAGATTCGCCAACATGACTATCACATGCCCAAGGTTTAATTAGATTGCTAGGCTATGGCGGATCATCAGTTTATTGATGGTGAGAACACTAACATTCATGTTCCTTACAACCTGGTTTTTAGTGAGAACACTCGTGATATTATTCCGTTGCCTGCACCTGCCTTGTTTGATTCTATTGCTAGGGGCGGATACATGATCATGCCAGAGGATATCATTGCCTACCGAATGCCCATGCAGCAGCAGAGGAGGAACCTCAAGAGTGGGACCCTCAGGTGCCCGCTCCCCAGCACTTCAATGTGGGACCTGATGGTTTCTTCGAGTGGTGATTCCCAAGCTAGGCCAAAAGCCTAAGCTTGGGGGAGTACATATTTCCACCGACATTACATTCATTGTTCACACATCTCATTCCAGTTGTTGGTGTTCATACTTTTTCATTGTATTATCCATGCTAGATTTATTTTCTCGCTTTCTTCTTGTGTGTTTGAAAAACTTTGAGAAAATACAAAAAAATATTTCCTGCTTCTTTTCGGTTTTTCTTTCTAGTTTAATTAGCTGTAGTATTAGAACAAAACCCAAAAAGATTTCTCGATTCTTCTTCTTCCTTGTTGGGAGCTTTCCCATGTAAATAGTTTTTGTCTTTTTTTTCTTTTAATTTGCTTTCTTCCAGAAAAACTAAAAACTCCAAAAATATTTCAGTGTGTTTCTCTGAATTTCTTTTCTATTGAGACATACCAAGGAGAAGACCATGATGAAATTGTTGAGTGGCTCTCATATACATTATTGTTGATCTAACAAAGAGCCCAAATTACCCTTCTTCTCCTTTTGAATAAAATGTTTGCCGATTCCAGCTTAGTCCACGACACTCTTGCACTATTATTATTTTCATATCATTCAGTCATGCAAGTGAAAGGCAATAATGATGATATTTGATGAACTGGCTGTGGCAGGGAGAAACGGGTATGGACTCAACTTGTTCTGTTTTTGTAAATATGTTTAACCTAGTATCCATGGTTCAGCCTATTATGATTAAACATGTTTGCGATGAACCTTAGAGATTATAGTTTCTCATGCCATGCTTAAGTAGCTAGGAGTGGATAATGATTTATCTTGGATGTCAACATTGCGTTAAAATGATTGTGATGTAGTATGATGATATGGTATCCTCCTCTGAATGTTCGAGTGGCTTGACTTGGCACATGTTCATGCATGTAGTTGTATCAAAACCAACATAGCCTCTATGATATTTATGTTCATGGTGTTCATATCCTACTCATGCTAGTATCCAATGTTACTTATGCATAATGCATGTTCATGATCGTTTTCGCTCTCTAGCTAGCCGCTTCTCAACCTATTGGCTAGCCTTCGCCTGTACTAAGCGGAATTACTACTTGTGCATCAAAATCCTGAAACCCAAGTTATTCCAGATGAGTCCACCATACCGACCTATATGCGGTATTACCCTGCCGTTCTAAGTAAATTTGCATGTGCCATCTATAAAAACTTCAAATAAATATCCTTTTTGTGTGCCTGGATTGTTCTAGCGACACGAGGTAGTCAGTATCTTCCCTGCTAAGCGGGTTATTCTCATGATGAGTGTTTATTCACTCATCCTTGCACGAGAGGGGCGGTAATAGGGATTCCCAGTCCCTAATTAAAAATTACAAATAATTAAACAAAACTCCCCCAGGACTGTTGTTGGTATGGACGGTACGTGTGGATTCGGTTAGCCGTGGAGTGTGTTTGCTGGTGGAGGGGGAGTAAACCTTTACTTTTCATCGCTTGGGAAGCGCCATTAATGTCTTTAGCATGGAAGATACCGATAACTAATGGTCGCGAAGTAAACAAGAAGGGTGCATTTCTCATAATTTCATTTACTTCTATTTTCCTAATGCTTTTCCTCTTGTTTTGGACTCTAATTTGCATGATTTCAATGAAACTAACCCGGACTTACACTGTTTTCAGGAGAACCACCATGGTGTTGTCTTTTGTGCCGAAATAAAAGTTCTCGGATTGGAACGAAACTTTGCGAGGAATTTTTATATAATAAAAGAGAATTACTAGAGCCAAGAACCACCAGAGGGGGGCCCTGGGTGGGCACAACCCACTAGGGCACGCCCCCTCCTGGCGCGCCCAGGTGAGTTGTCCCCACCTGGTGGACCCGCTGACCCTATCTCCGACGCTACAAATTCACATTTTCGGAGAAAAAATCAGGGACAAAGAATTATCACGTTCACGAGACGGAGCCGCCGCCACCTCCTGTTCTTCATCGGGAGGCCAGATCTAGAGTCCGTTTGGGGCTTCGGAGAGGGGGATCTTCGATCTTCATCATCACCAACCCTTCTCCATCGCCAATTCCATGATGCTCCCCACCGGGAGTGAGTAATTCCTTTGTAGGCTCACTGGTCGGTGAGGAGTTGGATGAGATTCATCATGTAATCGAGTTAGGTTTGTTAGGGCTTAATCCCTAGTATCCATTATGTTCTCAGATTGATGTTGCTATGACTTTGCCAGGCTTAATGCTTGGCACTTTGGGCTTGAGTGCCATGATTTCAGATCTGAAACGTTTATGTTATGACCATTATATCTATGTTCTAGATCCGAGATCTTGCAAGTTATAGTCACCTATTACGTGTTATGATCCGTAAACCCTGGAGTGACAGAAGTCGGGATACTTTCCGGTGATGACCGTAATTTGAGGAGTTCATGTATTCACTATGTGTTAATGCTTTGTTCCGGTTCTCTATTAAAAGGAGGCCCTAATATCCCTTGGTTTCCAATAGGACCCCGCTGCCACGGGAGGGTAGGACAAAACATGTCATGCAAGTTCTTTCCATAAGCACGTATGACAATTTACGGAATACATGCCTACATTATATTTATGAACTGGATCTAGTGCCGTATGACTCTAGGTTATGACTGTTATATGACGAATATCATCCAGCGAATTCACCAATCCAATGCCTATGAATTTCTCTTATATTGTTTTTGCTAAGTTACTACTGCTATCATTACTGTTACACTTGCTACAAAATCATTGCTATCACTGTTACTGTTACTATTGCTGTTACTACTACTATCAAAACTATCATACTACTTTGCTACTGATCACTTTGCTCCAGATAATTAATCTCGAGGTGTGGTTGAATTGACAACTCAGCTGCTAATACTTGCAAATATTCTTTGGCTCCCCTTGTGTTGAATCAATAAATTTGGGTTGAATACTCTACCCTCGAAAACTGTTGCGATCCCCTATACTTGTGGGTTATCAGTTCACTAGGTTGTTGTTCTTGCCCTCAGGGGATCGCAGGAGGTTGAAATCCCCACCAACCACAACCGGCAGTTGGGCTGCCGCAACCTTCCTCCGAAGCTCGGCGAGGAAGGTCTCCGAGCGGCGGTGATCGGCTGGGCCGTAGACAATAACAATATCCCACTTAAAGTTGAGCGCCCGTTTAAACACGTCCATACCGACGAAGAACTCACCCCTATCCATGCCGCCCACCTCAAAGGTGTCATCCTTTACGCCTAAAAGGATGCCACCCGAATGGTCGGTGCTCCCACTAGAAGGGAGCCAATGCCATGCAAATAGGTGGGAGCTCAAACATTCAAGTTCTTGGAGGGAGAACTCTGACCGCATGGTCTCTTGGATGGCTACTATGTCGATGTGCTTGTCTCGCATGTACTGGACTAACTGGCGACGCCGGCCGACTCGGCCGAAGCCGCAGATGTTCTAGAATGGAGTCCGCATTAAGGTGCCATTGGGGGGTTGATTGACCCTAAGACGAGGGAGGCACTACGGGCCCGGAGAGAGGCAGTGCTGGAGCGGGTGCGTCCATGGATCTCATCCACAGGCACCTCTGAGGGGGCAACCTCCATGGGCGGACGCGCTGGTGTACGGAGGAGATAGGCCCGGGTCTCGGCGAGTTTCTCGTCAAGGAAATCGCGGGCGCGGAGCGCCGTAATCTACTCTAAGGGGGGCCTAATTACCCCTGAAAACGATAGATGAGTCGGCGATGACCTTGGCAAGTGGCCGAGAGGGACTGCCTCAAGCGCGGAAAATGAGCAACTAGAAGAACTAGAGGGGATGTCGGTCGCACCTGACTCAAGGTTCCGGGCCACCGCCAGGAGCTCAGCGCGCTCGGGGATGGACGGAGCCGGGAAGCCTGACGGGCGGCCTGCGTCGGTATGAGCACTGCGGCGGGAGGCAGTCACCGGTGTCGAGGAGGCCCTGGCCCGCCGGACGTACGACACCATCCGCGGCGGGTGGGAAGCGACGGGGATGGACACCGCGTCGGCTTCCCCCGAGAGCAGCGGTGTCGGTAAGGCGGGTGGAGAAGCGGCCAGAGGGGCGTCGGGCACAGTCCAAGCAAGGGAGAGCAGGCCTAGGGCCCTGGCCTCCAGCACCCCCTCGGGAGGAGGGTCTGATTGGGTGGAGAAGAGCAGAGGCGCACGGCTCCCGGGATCCCCCATCGGGGGGGCTCCGGGAGGGGGGAGCGGCCGCCAGGGGGGCGACAGCTCAAGGAGGGGGGCAGCCGGGTCCGGCGCCCCAGAGTCGATGGCGGGGACGGAACAGGGGGATCTTGGCGAGGAGGCCGGGACGACAAGGAGGCCCACACTCACTACTAGGGAAAACCTTATACACAGAAGCTTACCGGTAGCGCCGGTCAAAAAGAAGTGCTACTGCTATTTACCACTAGCGCCTGGCCAATAAACGCGCTACAGCTATGGTTATAGCAGTAGCGCGTCTGCAGGAAGAAGCGCTACTACTACAATTCTCACACTGTTCTCGGCAGGCTAGGAATAGTAGTAGCGAGCTTATGCAAAGCGCGCTGCTGCTAAGATGGTTGTAGCAGCATGTTTTCTGGGAAAAGCGCTACTGCTAATGAAAATAAAATAAAATGAAAAACATATAAAAAAGTAAATGAAAATGAAAGAAATAGAAAAAGGGGAAAGGAAACAAAGAAAATGTGAAGGAAAATAATAGAAAAGGAAAAATAAAGGAGAAAGGCGTAGCAGTAGCGTGCTTTTAGGACAAGCGCTATAGCTAATGTAGCAGTAGCTCGTTTTGGGAGCCAGTGCTATAGCTAAGTTAGCTATAGCGCTTTTCTGGGAAAGCGCTACCGCTATTTTTTACTTAACCCCCCGCGCGGTTTTTCTTCCTCCCCGGGCCACTTCCCCCAAATCCCTCCTCGATCCGCTATCGCTGCCGTCATCGCCCTACATCACCGTCGGCCGCCGCGCGCTCTCCCGTCGCCCTCCGCACGCCCTCTGCTGCCCTCGGTGGCCGCCGTCGTCGTCGCCCTACATCGCCGCCCTCCACCGCACGCCTGAGCCCCGACCCCGACCTCGACGCCGCGTGCCCCTCCCTCGGCCACTCTGCCTCCTCCTACTCCCTAACTCCGTCGGCGCCCGAGGTGAGCACGCCTACACCTCCTCCTCCTCCCCTACCTCTGCCTAGCTAGGGTTCCTAGGGTTCGTCAAATTAGCTAGGGTTCATCTAATTAGTTAGGGTTCATCAAATTAGCTACTACTTGTAGATGCTTAAGTACTTATATAGTTGTTGTGCACCCAATGTAGTTGAGTAAATATAATTGTAAACTAGATGTTAATTAGGGCAGTAGTTGTAGATACTTAAGTAGTTTTTAGGACAAATTCCTTGGGTTCATCAATGGGTGCTGAAGTAGTTGTAGATGCTTAAGTACCTAGCTAGGGTTCATCTAATTAGTTAATACTTGTAGATGCTTAAGAACTAGGGCAGTAGGGTTAGGGCAGTAGAGTTTAACTAGATGTTAATTACGGCAGTAGTGTTTAGTTTAGAGAAAAAATTCAATATAAAAATATAAATTTAGGACATAATTTAGATGTTAACTAGATGTTAATTTAGGACATAATTTAGGGCAGTAGGGTTTAACTAGATGTTAATTAGGGCAGTTGTGTTTAGTTTGTGCTGATTTTTTATTATGAAAGAAATTTAGGACATAATTTGGATTGAGTTCTAGGGTTCATAATTTGAAATTTAGGATAGAAATTGAGTTCTAGGATTCATAATTTATATGAGGACATAATTTTTATTAGGTCAACAATTTAGGAAAGAAATATGTAAAGGTTCTAGGTTTCTAGGGTTCATCCATCTATATTTGGTTTTTGAATTGAGTTTGAGAGAGCATGAGATTTGTGTAGATTTTATTGAAGTGTCAAACACTACGAGATGCAAATTTGAAGTGGTCATGTTATATGCAAATTCCTCAATAGTGTTTGCTCATGTTTATGTACTGTTGTAGTTGCTCATGTACATGTTCTTAAGTGGTCCTGTTATATGCAGCATTGAAGTGGTTCGATTGTGCCCAAGTGGCCTTTTGTTGTTTCGAGGGAATGAAGCCGAGTGGCCTATGTTTTTCCGGAATGTTGATTCATTTCCGTTCTGGCAAATTTCAGGTGCTCGATTTGTCCACTTTTTAGCAAAGGTCATGCCGAAATATTCCGTTAATTTCGGCATGACTTGTGCTACAAACTAGGACATATCGAGTGCCCGGGATTTGCCGCACCAGGAAGGAATCAACATTCCTGCAAAACATAGGCCTTTTTTATGTCATTATTCATTTTATTAGGTACAAAATTAATTGACTAGATTTAATCGTCGAAAACATGGCTAGCAACGATGAAGGACAGGGTTCTAGTGATTGAAATGTCGACAAGACGACAAACCCTTATTTGAACCTTCTCGAGGAGCAACGGTTGTTCCAAGGCCCACCTACCACATCCGAGACTGAGACCGACATCGAGACCAGCGTTGAGACCCAGACCGGCACCGAACTGGCACTAAGGCCCAGACCGGCGCCGAGACTAGCACTGAGATCCAGACCGGCACCAAGACTGGTGAAACCAGTATAGAACCAAAACCGAAGAGGAGACGTCGATGCCCAAACCAGCTCATCACTACTAGACTGCTGGTCACGGAGGTGGACTCCGGCAATTTTGAGCCAACACAGCTTGAGGAAGCGCGCGCGTGCTACGGCAGTCAAATAGGCTGCATCGTATGGACAACCGCCACCATCAACGATGAGAAACTAAAGAAGATAGAAAATATGAAGCACTCCATCCTAACGAAGCTGCACCAGGTATTCTTGTTCCCGGGGGATGAAATCAAATATACTTGTAGGATCGAAAGTAGGTCTAGAGGGGGGGTGATTAGACTACTTGACCAAATACAAATCTAGCCTTTTCCCAATTTTTATGTCTTGGCAGATTTTAACAAGTTAGCACAAGTCAAGCAATCAACCTACACATGCAATTCTAAGAGTATAGCAGCGGAATGTAAATCATTGCATATGAAGGTAAAGGGAGGGGTTTGGAAAGGCAAACGCAATGTAGACACGGAGATTTTTGGCGTGGTTCCGATAGGTGGTGCTATCGTACATCCACGTTGATGGAGACTTCAACCCACGAAGGGTAACGGTTGCACGAGTCCACGGAGGGCTCCACCCACGAAGGGTCCACGAAGAAACAACCTTGTCTATCCCACCATGGCCATCGCCCACGAAGGACTTGCCTCACTTGGGTAGATCTTCACGAAGTAGGCGATCTCCTTGCCCTAACAAACTCTTTGGTTCAACACCACAATCTTGACGGAGGCTCCCAAGTGACACCTAACCAATCTAGGAGACACCACTCTCCAAAAGGTAATAGATGGTGTGTTGATGATGAACTCCTTGCTCTTGTGCTTCAAATGATAGTCTCCCCAACACTCAACTCTCTCTCATAGATTTGGCTATGGTGGAAAGATGATTTGAGTGGAAAGCAACTTGGGGAAGGCTAGAGATCAAGATTCTTGTGGTTGGATTGGAATGTCTTGGTCTCAACACATGAGTAGGTGGTTCTCTATCAGAAAATGAATGATGGAAGCGTAGGCACGTTCTGATGGCTCTCTCACTAATGGAGAGGAGGGTGGAGGGGTATATATAGCCTCCACACAAAATCTAACCGTTACACACAAAAGAGCCAACGAGGTCAGACCAAATATATGAACTCGATGAGACCAATTTAGTTCAAAATATGAACGTTAGGATTTTTGGTGGGACCGACATGATCAACTCGGTGGAACCGATGAACTTGGGTTAGGGCAAGACTTGATCTCGGTTTGACCGATTACTTCAACTCGGTGAGACCGATTTCAGTAACAAGCTAACACAGAGTTGGCCAGGCAAACTCGGTGGGACCGATCGCTCCTTTTGGTGAGACCGAAACGTTACAAAAGAGAAACAGAGAGTTTGCACTATGAACTCGGTGGGACCGATCGCTCATTTCGGTGAGACCGAAACGTTACGAAGGGAAACAGAGAGTTTGCAATCCCATCTCGGTGAGACCGAGATCCCTATCGGGGAGACCGAACTGATTAGGGTTTCTGGCTATGGCTGTGTCAAGTGAACTCGGTGGCGCCGGATGAATCAAAATGGTGGGGCCGAGTTTGACTTTAGGTTTTGGACATATTTGGATTTGAGAAGATGGTTGAGGGCTTTGGAGCATATCACTAAGCATTTTGAGCAAGTAGACCATTAAGCAACACCTCATCCCCTTTTAATAGTATTGGCTTTTCCTATGGACTCAATGTGATCTTGGATCACTAAAATAGAAATGAAGAGTCTTGAACTTTTTCCAATATTTGTCCTTAGCATTTTGAGGGGTCCACATCTCTAGTCCATCCCATGCCAATCATTGAACTTTCTGAAATAATCATCTTGAAAGGATATTAGTTCAATGAGCTATATGTTGTTATGAATTACCAAAACCACCCAGGGATTAGTTGCACTTTCGATCTCCCCCTTTTTGGTAATTGATGACAACATATAGATAAAAGCTTCGACAAATGATAATAAGAATGAAATATATCGTCGCTTTGAGGAGTATGTGATAAGCAAGAGCTCCCCCTAAATTTGTGCATTATTTATGATTTGCTTTTGAATGCAAATGGACAATCGATTAGGCTCATGGGTTACTCTTCCATGTCACATACATCTTAGTGGAGCGCCCAAAATGATAGAATATAAATAGCATGCACTCATCACCCAGACAAATATGATTGATCATACACAAGTGATAGGATAGCATCATTCAAGCACACATATTAAAGCATAATATGATCAACCACATGATCATAAGAGTTTCTCACACACAAGCACAAATATTGTAGACACAAGCAAATAAGTAGCAAGAGAGACAAATCCAAAGCAAAACACACACACTCTCTCTCTCTCTCTCTCGAAGCCAACGATCTATACACTTTCTCCCTCTTTGGCAACAAGTTACCAAAAAGCTCAAAAATGCATAGTGCTATACGACAGTCTAAGCACGATCTCCGGGAGCTCTGGAGTGCGAAGATGGCGTGGAGAGAACAACATCTGCAAACACTTCGGCTGATGTATGAGGAACCGGAGGGGTTGCCACTGAAGGGGCAACTGAGGCTGTGGCTGCAGGAGCTGAAGTTGTTTCTCTAGTGTCACTGACTGGCATTGTTGCAGACCTGTGTGCTCTAGGCACCCTCTGATAAGCATCTGTAGTAGATCTTCCTCTCCTCTCCTCTGCTTCTTCTTGGAGTTGCTCAACTGCAGTCTGAATCTCTATGACCTTCAAGTCAAGATCATAAAACTTTGTTTCAATGATTCTCTCAAGACTCTCTTGGTTTTGAGGTAGGGTAGCTAGTCCTTTCTCAATTCTCACTATGGCTTCAAGCAGATAGCTGAGCTGATCCTGCTTGGTCTTGAGATGTGCAGTCGAGGGATCTGGATTCTTTGAAGCCTTTTCTGCCTTTGCCTTCTCTCTCTTCTCTTGAGCCTCAACAGAAGTGGGATGTGAATCATCCATAACAACTGTGTTATCCTCAAATTCTGGCCTCAAGGGAAGGTGCTCTCTATCTAGCAGATATGTGCCTGTGCCCATCTTGGAGTTGATGAGCATCTGAATGTGTGGGGCATAGCCACCCGATCTCTTCTGATCTGCTGCAGTCCTCTTGATTGTCTCAACTATCAAGCTCATCACTTTGAATTTCTGAGGCACATCAAACATTTGAAGAAAGTTGATGGAGTGGCCTCTGATCATCCTGTGATCTCCTGACTTGGGCAAAAATGTGTGCCTCAATATAGTGTTCATGGTGCCAATCCAGACAACAAATAATACACCGAGCCAAGCTTATGAGTCTCCAAGGCTTTGTCGGGTATCTCCTTGTACATATTTGCCATGGAGTTGTGGTATTTCTTGGGCTTTGCATAGACATCAGTGTCATCCTCAGCCTCTTCTGGAGCATTGATTAGTTCAACCCACTCATCAATGGAAGATTGGTGCCTAGTACCCTCTGTCATCCAGACAATCTTGCCATCTGGGTAGAAATGGGTTGTTGAGTAGAACTGTATCACCATCTCATCATTCCATTTGGTCAATTTCTGACCCACAAACTTGTCAACTCCATTCAGTCTGAAGCTCTCATGCACTACAGGGAAATAGTCTTCATTCTCATCAATGTGGGTCCAGTCGACCCAGCTCATGTCACAAACAATAGGCTTCTTGTCCAGGAGGACTGTCTCATAGAAGTCCTGCCGTTCCTTGGTGTGGAACCTGTAGTCTATAGCGGTCCTTCTCCTTGCAGCATATGGATCTGACTGGATGATTGTCATTATGATCTGGTATCTTTGGCTTGAGCTTTCTGAGCACTTGAGGCTCTTCCTCTTCTTGAACTTCAGGCACTAGGGCCTTGTCTTTTCTGCAGTAGGGATGTTCCTGGTAGATCTCTTGGGTGCAGATTGCTTAGGAGCTGCTTTGGGCTTAGAAGGAGCAGCCCCTTACTTGATTGCATCACCCATAAGTTTTTGTGACTTAGGTGGAGGTGCAGCAACTTCTTCTTGTTCCTCGTCCTCATCCTCATCCTCATCTTCAGCTGGGTCTTTCATCATTGAGGATCTTCCAATCACTCTGGCAATGGTCTTCTTGACCCTTTCCTTTCTCTTCTTGCCTTCAGCAGCTTCTTCCTCTCTTGGTTCAAGAGTGAACTCCATTGTTTCCTGAGTTGAAGCTCTGGCTTTTGACATAGGCTTCCTCTGAGCTGGAGCCTTCTTCTTCATGCCTGGCTTGATGGCAGCAGCACCAACAGCAACTTGCTCTTTCTTGACCAACTTCTTCTTGGAAGTGACCTCTTCATCAGCAATATAATACTCATCTTCAGAATCTGAGGTTTTCTTCTTCCTCTGCCTAGTTGCAGCCTTAGGCAGATTGCTTGGTGTGCTTCTGCTTCCATCATCTGAGATGCTTGAGGGACTAGTGCCCTCACTGAGATTCTGGTGCTCCTCTGACCTGTTCTGGCTATCACTCTGGTCTGACATTGCTGAAACGTCCCTGTGAACAGATGGGTATAGGTAGAGTAGATGAGCATCACAAAGTACAGCTGTTTTGGCAAAAAGAATGACTCAAAAACTTAATTTTAGTTTTCTGTAGAAAGCACTTCGGAGCTACCGATATGACAAACTCGGTGACACCGAAGCAGCTTTAGAGTCTAAACATGTGAGATCGATCAGACCGAGACATAGTTCGGTGACTCCGAGATGCTAGGGTTTCACCGAGAAAGTAAACTCGGTGACACCGTTTCGTACACTTCGGTCAGACCAAGTAGTACATGTGCAATGGCCTGGGGCAAATCGGTGAGACCGAATATTTCAAATCGGTGAGACCGAATATTTCAAATCGGTCAGTCCGAGATGAGTTCGGCGGAAACCTAACCCTAAGTTTTCAGATCAACACTAATCTAGAGGAAGTTTTGATTGGATAGAACTATTTCAATCATGGCATTGTCTTTGTGCTAAGAATCGGAGTGTAGAAAGCACAAAGGGTCGAGTTCAAACCCTAGCTTGGTGATGAACCCACTACGGCGACAACGGCGGTGAAGATTTCCGTGAACGGCGGAGGACACTAGCGGTAGGAGGTCGCAGGCGACGAGGAGACGATCCGGAGACCATGAGTCGGCGGAGTTGGACAGGCGCGGGCGAAGGGTTTGGAGAAATTTCCAAATTTTTAGCCCGTGGGTATATATATCCAGACATTGTCGGTGTGACCGAGGGGAACTACTCGGTGGCACCGAGATGCAGAATCACAAGCAGTTGCCGCAACTCGGCGTGACCGAACTGTTCTAATTGGTTGCACCGAGATCAAAATCTAGATCAACTTAATGAACTCGATATGACCGAATGTAATGGATCGGTCAGACCAAAATGCACTAAGAGGTTTTGGAGATTAAGCCCTTGACGGATCGGTGACTCCAAGTACTCCTCACCTGGAGGGTCCAAATTCGACTTGTTCAAACTTTGTGATATAGCATGAGTAGGGTTTGTGACGAGAAGAGCATAGATAGCTATAGGGAGTTCTTAGGCATTCTTGTCCATCCATTTGGAAAAAAGATAAAGCCAAACAACCAAAGCAACAAATGGATGTCCTCGAATGAGAAAAGTATGCAAACAAAATGCTCACACAATAAGATGGCAATGAAATATGTGGCAAAGCATGCACAAACACTCTAGCATCTATCAAGCAATTTGGCGATGATTAGGTCATCTATATATGAGTATATTGACTTAGGAGTCAAATGAGAACATTTGATCATAGGTCATACTCATCGTTTAAGCACAAGTGGGGTTACCACTTTTACATAAAGCATTGTTGTGTTCACACCATTAGAGTTGCTTTAGCTCAATTCTTAGAGCAAAGCTCCCCCTAGATGTGATATCCCCCCTAAGAGGAATGAACTAACCTTGGGTTTTGTCGATGATGACTTCATGCAAGTGTTGAAGATGTAGATGCTCAATGTAGATGTAGATCATTTGGAGAAATCCATTGGAGTGATTTGCACTTTCAATACCTACATGGGTTAGTACCACAAGGAACATACAAGGATATCCATAGACATAGAGTGAAATTCACACATGATGTTGTCCATGAAAGCATTAGGTTACCTTGTCCCTTGTCTTACCAACAAGAGGGTTTGTGACTCCTTGAACTAGTGCGAGATATGGAAGTTGATTGCACTTGTTCTTGCCAAAATGAATATGAGTGAAGTATGTTGGCGGAGTCACCCTCAAGAACTCTCTAGTTCTTCTTCTTCGGGATCCACATCATCTTGATGGGAATCCTTGGAGTTGTAGTCGTACTTGATGAAGTAGAACTTGATGTAGTCTTGTGAACCCACTTGACCAAGGCCTTAGGAGCTTCTTCAAATGCATCAATCTCCTCTTGAAGCTTGTCCTTGCCTTTTAGCTTGTGGTCTTGTGGTGGAAGATCATCTTGAGCTTGTGTTCCTTTGAAAGAAGTGGGATCATACTTCTCTTGTTGAGGAACAAACTTCATCTTGGGGTATTGATCTTCTTCCCACTCAACTCCATTGGCATTTAAATTGCGTTCAAAACCAACACCTTGATTCTTCCGGTGCTTTCCTTGCTTGCGTACAATTTCCTCAAATTGCTTACTCCCGACAAGGCTCTTATAAACACCTTTCTCTATAATTCCCCCTTCAATAAGCTATTTTCTTGCTCAAGTGTAACTTGGCTAAGAGAATCATTAGTGGAATCAAGAGAACTACTAGAAGCAACAATATTGGATTTAACATGATTATTGTTACTACTAGAAGAAGGATCTTTCTTACCCTTGTTGCTAGATTTTACTTGTGGCATGTAAGTAGACAAGAGTAAACACTTGGCAATGTAAGAAGAACTTTTCTTACGAAGATCATCATTGATTGCTTTTAAGAACCCATGCTCTTGCTCTAGATTGAGCTTTTCAAAGCGTAGCTTCTCATGAGTCTTTAAAAGCTCTCGATGATCTTCTAAGGTAGTTTCATGAGCTAACTTAAGAGTGTTTAGTTCTTTAGTTAGACGCTCAATCTCCTTCTTATCATCATCATTCGTTTTATCTTGATTAGCATGATTAATAGCAATTTCATCATAGTTTTCATCACTAGATTTGTCAACAAGTAAATCATCATCACCTAGCAAATCATCTTCATCACTATTGAAATCAACATACTCGGGGTGTGATACCTTTGGGCCTTTAGCCATGAAGCATCTTCCAATCCCTTCATTTGGTGAATCAAATATGTCGTAGGAGTTGGATGACACAAGTGCAAGATCGACAACACCTTCATCTTGACTATATTTAGAGTCGGAGTGATAGCTTCTCTCGGAGTGGTTGTCGGAGTCAGAACCGGATACCCATTCACCAACATGAGCTTGATGTCTTCGTCTTGTGTAGCTCTTTGATGACTTGTCCTTCATTTCCGAATCCTTGCTTCTGCGAGAGGATCTTTGTTCATAATGATCATCTCTACTCCTTCTTTCTCTTGGTGGTGATTCTTCTCTTTTGCTTCTCCTTTTAGGTGAGTCTTCTCTTCTTTTGTAGGGAGGCGTACACTCACTTGAGTAGTGTCCGGGTCTTCCACAATTGTAGCAACCGCGATCACGACTAGAAGATCTTTTGTCATTGTAGGACCTTGACTTGGAACTTCTTTCTTTGCTTATATTCTTGTAGAACTTGTTGAAGTTCTTCACCATTAGGCTCAATTCTTCATTGAAGACTTGTTTCTCACTTGATGATGTAGGAGCATCACATGAACATCACATGAAGCTTTGCAAGCACCACTAGACTCGTTGTGAAGCTTTTCTTTAATTATCCTTGAGTGACATCTCATGAGCAACAATTCTACCAATGACTTCCGTTGGCTTGAGATCTTTGTAATTGGGCATCATTTGGATCAATGTGCACACGGTATCATATTTTCCATCCAAGGCTCTTAGGATCTGCTTGATGTTGAATCTGTCGGTCATCTCTTCACTTCCTAAGCCGACAATCCAATTTGTGATGAGAGCAAGCCTAGAGTACATTTCAGCGACACCTTCACCATCCTTCATTTTGAACTTGTCAAGTTGACTTTGAAGCACATCCAATTTGGATTCCTTGACGGACTCGGTACCTTCATGCATATCAATCAAAGTATCCCAAATTTCCTTTGCTTCTCAAGGCGGCTGATTTTGTTGAATTCTTCGGGGCATAATCCGTTGAAGAGGATATCGCAAGCTTGAGCATTGTATTGCAGCATCTTCAATTCTTTCGCGGTTGCTTCACAATTTGGTTCTCTTCCATCAAAGAATTCACCTTGCAAGCCAATACACACAATAGCCCAAACGGTGGGGTTATGTCCAAGAATATGCATTTTCATTTTATGTTTCCAACTAGCAAAATTAGGACCATCAAAGTAAGGACCTCTACGGTGGTAATTTCCCTCGCTAGACGCCATACTCTCCTAGGTTGTGAAACCAAGGCTATGATCACCAAAGCTATGGAAATCAAGGCAAATGGAGACCAAAGCTCTGATACCACTTGTAGGATCGAAAGTGGGTCTAGAGGGGGGTGATTAGACTAATTGACCAAATAAAATCTAGCCTTTTCCCAATTTTGAAGTCTTGGCAGATTTTAACAACTTAGCACAAGTCAAGCAATCAACCTACACATGCAATTCTAAGAGTATAGTAGTGGAATGTAAATCATTGCATATGAAGGTAAAGGGAGGGGTTTGGAAAGGCAAACGCAATGTAGACAGAGAGATTTTTGGCATGGTTCCGATAGGTGGTGCTATCGTACATCCACGTTGATGGAGACTTCAACCCATGAAGGGTAACCGTTGCGCGAGTCCACGGAGGGCTCCAGCCACGAAGAAGCAACCTTGTCTATCCCACCATGGCCATCGCCCACGAAGGACTTTCCTCACTTGGGTAGATCTTCATGAAGTAGGCGATCTCCTTGCCCTTATAAACTCTTTGGTTCAACTCCACAATCTTGATGGAGGCTCCCAAGTGACACCTAACCAATCTAGGAGACACCACTCTCCAAAAGGTAACAGATGGTGTGTTGATGATGAACTCCTTGCTCTTGTGCTTCAAATGATAGTCTCCCCAACACTCAACTCTCTCTCACAGATATGGCTATGGTGGAAAGATGATTTGAGTGGAAAGAAACTTGGGGAAGGCTAGAGATCAAGATTCTTGTGGTTGGATTGCAATGTCTTGGTCTCAACACATGAGTAGGTGGTTCTCTCTCAGAAAATGAACACTGGAAGTGTAGGCACGTTCTGATGGCTCTCTCACTAATGGAGAGGAGGGTGGAGGGGTATATATAGCCTCCACATAAAATCTAACCGTTACACACAAAAGAGCCAACTCGGTCAGACTGACTATATGAACTCGGTGATACCGATTTAGTTCAAAATGTGAACGTTAGGATTTTTGGTGGGACCAACA
Organism: Aegilops tauschii subsp. strangulata; assembly: GCF_002575655.3. Taxonomy (NCBI): domain Eukaryota; kingdom Viridiplantae; phylum Streptophyta; class Magnoliopsida; order Poales; family Poaceae; genus Aegilops; species Aegilops tauschii. The sequence continues at coordinate 59,812,652 of NC_053039.3, read as the reverse complement.
TGATCAACTCTGTGGGACCGATGAACTAGGGTTAGGGCAAGACTTCATCTCGGTTTAACCGATTACTTCAACTCAGTGAGACCGATTTCAGTAACAAGCAAACAGAGAGTTGGCCAGGCAAACTCAATGGGACCGCTCGCTCCTTTCGGTGAGACCGAAACATTACGAAAGAGAAACAAAGAGTTTGCATTGCGAACTCGGTGGGACCGATCGCTCATTTCGGTGAGACCGAAATGTTACGAAGGGAAACAGAGAGTTTGCAGTCCCATCTCGGTGGGACCGAGATCCCTATCGGTGAGACCGAACTGATTAGGGTTTCTGGCTATGGTTGTGTCAAGTGCACTCGGTGGCGCCGGATAATCAAATCGGTGAGGCCGAGTTTGACTTTAGGTTTTGGACATATTTGGATTTGAGAAGATGGTTGAGGGCTTTGGAGCATATTACTAAGCATTTTGAGTAAGTAGACCATTAAGCAACACCTCATCCCTTTTAATAGTATTGGCTTTTCCTATGGACTCAATGTGATCTTGGATCACTAAAATAGAAATGAAGAGTCTTGAGCTTTTGCCAATATTTGTCCTAAGTATTTTGAGGGGACTACATCTCTAGTCCATCCCATGCCAATCATTGAACTTTCTGAAATAATCATCTTGAAAGGATATTAGTTCAATGAGCTATATGTTGTTATGCATTACCCAAACCACCCAGGGGTTAGTTGCACTTTCAATACTGATCCAGATAAAGACCCGGCAATGAAGAAGATAAACAGACGCGCCATGAGCAAGTTTAGCGATGTGTTGTCTGCCTGGAAAGTAAGGGTGAAAGCAAGGATCGTCGACAAAAAGGAACCCTACTCTGAGATTGTAAAGGATAATCCGGCAATTACGGAAGAGCAGTTTGAAATATTCAAGGCGTCTTGCGTTGCCAAAGCTTCCAAAGAAAAGTCGAAGTGCATGAAGGGGCTTCAAGAGAGGAACATGGGGTGCCACCACCTCGGATGTCGTGGTTACGTGGAGAAGAGGTCCATATGGGCCAAGGAGGACGTGGAATGCGAAAGTCTGGGCATCCCAGACCCCTTGGCGGAGTTCACCGTTCTGCATTAGCGTGACGTCATCAGGGACCAGTACCATTGGGACCCAGTCAAGAATGTTTTCAAGATGGACGCGGTCACGACGGAGTTCATGAGACTGCTGGTAATTTTAGCTTCTGATCAATTCGACTGCATGTTTGGTCATATTTGTAAATGATCCTTATTCCTTTTGCAGAAAGAGCGGCACAGGATTGCGGCCGAAAGCGACTCGCCGTCTGAGGCGTTGGCGAGGCCCAAGTGGGACACCCCATTCAACTGGGCCTTGAACATATTGAAAGGACTCCCGGTGGACACTCGGCCGTCGTATGGACGCGTGCACGGCGTCAGAGATGGCGCCATGTGGAAGAAGTACTACCGTGAGGCCATGGAGGAGAGAAAGGAAAGATGGAGGTTAAATGAAGAAAACATCGACAAGAATGTTGCGATTGCGGTTGAGAAGAAATCAGCTGAGACAGTCAAAGCAGCGGTAGCTGCCGCAAAAAGTGGAGATTGTAGCTTCGTATAGTGTCTTGGTTCCGGCTATCATCAGTTGGAGCAAGCAAAATCCAACAAAGGATGCAACGGACTTTCCCCTTTCCAACTTCTGGGGAGCAGCTCGACTAGTGTTGCACCAGCACCTGCTCCCGCACATGCTCCTACACCGGCTCCTGCACCTGCTCCTGCATCGGCTCCCACACCTGCTCATAGCAGCCCGTCCTCCATCTCGGACGTGCTCGACGGTGCTTCGTCTTTGGCTGAGCTCGACGCCCTCACGGTACCTGTCACACCGGCCCTCTTCGATATATGTATAATCTCTCGTTTCCGTTTCCTTTCGGATGTCTCACGTCGCAGATATGTCTTTGCAGGCCGACGTAACCCCGTACACCATACTGTACACTATCAACGGCCAGAAGGTGGACATGGGGAAGCCGACGATAGGGAAGCCAAAGGAACAATTGTTCCACAGCCGGCCGATCCCCCTGAAGTCTTCAAGGTTTCCGTGGCCAGTGTCAAACCGGGCCACGAGAATTTGGCTCCTCCGGTACTAGGGGCAGATGACGATGAGACCCCGCGGCGGCTTGGCGATTGCAAGAATTGGGTCCTGTTGTGGCCAAAGAGTCTGCTTCGTCTGGAGGCGGCCGGGAGAACACCCACCATGACCGCGCAGCCTCATCAAGGTATGAACGTCAACGCCCCACCTACCCAATTAGCGTCGCCTATCGTGTCGGGTGATAGCGGACGGGGTGAGGAAGACGCTCCATTAGTCGCTGATGACGTCGCCGCTGTCGAAGAAGCAATGCATGATATCGATGCCATCGATGAGGACGACGATGACACTCTACATTATCTCAATACTGGCGCCTATGACAATGGAGGATTGATGGCTCAGTAGTATGAGTACTCAGGGTTTGAGCGTCATGAGTCGCTGCCTGAATTGCGAGAGGATGAACGTATTATAGACGAACTTCCAGTAGGAAAGAAGCATAGGAAGAGACCGAGGAAAGGCAACAAAGCTGCTTCTATGATCCAGCCGCCTCCACAGCCTCGGGTTCAAGACCGTATACCTATCCCCGGTGCGGCAAAATGGCATATCCCCGGTCAGCCGATCCTACCTGAGGCAGCGGTAGAGGCCATATACGGCAATCTAAGGAGACTTCATGACAATGTGCTGCGGAGAGAGAAAAGCCTGATCGCCTCGAAAAATCCAGGATACCAACTCTACGTGGTTAACGTGCCGCAGCAAAGGTTGTACATCGACACATTCCCTGCGGAGAAGTTCTTCCTTCAATTCGATTACCTCTTCGACATGTTTCACTTGAAAAAGCTGGATTTTACTTTTGTCCGCCTTTTTGCCTTGCACATGAACCACATCATCAGGATTGAGCAGATACCTTATATCTCTGTCGCTGACCCGTACTTCATGCACGAGGGCTTCTTGGTAGTCTGCCCAAAGCACCGTGAATACGCGAGTAACTACATTGCCGATTTCATGGTCGCCAATAAGGACAAGGAGATGATTCTCGTGCCTTATCATCCCATGTAAGTCATCCGCGGATATCTTTCCTTTGATTTCAATCATTCATTTGCACTCGTGGAGGCTAATTTGAGGTGTACTTATTTTGCACAGCGACGGGTGTGACGTCCTCATCATCCTTTACCCCCGATTCTCCCACGCTCTTTACTTGGAATCGTCGAAGAACATGAAGAAAAAGGATTACACCCACATCAGGTTTGTCCTCGACAGTGCTATCTTAACCTACGGCGTACGGGGTGGAGAGATCAAGACCAGGAAGACAAGGAACCGCACGCCTGCCTTCGACCATAAGACCGACTTCTGCTGCAACCACCAACCGAGTGATACTCTTAGTGATGGATTCTATGTCCTCCACCACATGCTAGAGTACAGATGGGATCAGTAGAACCTTCGCATGTCACCTAGATCCGGCGATGCCCATATTCTGCAATGGGCAAAGAACCTAGGAGATATCCCAGATCATTGACTCCGAGCTGAGTTCTATCACATCCAACGTGAACTAGCCCAAATCATCATGAAGGAGGTCCTCGAAAAAACAGGGATGTTCTACGAAGAAGGGCAAATGTCGCGAGAAGACGTCCGAACACGCGTAGCCGCTCAGCGTCTCGACCTGAAGCCTTTCACTTCGCTCGGGGACTATCTCCCTGACTTGGATGGACGGCACGACATGTTGGAGTGATTGACGATATATGACAATGTGTCCGTTTAGTCCATACTTTCTCTATGACGAAACTTTGAGTTATGCACGACGAAACTTTATTTGTGATGTAATTAAACCGTCCTCCTCAACTAGCAAAAGGTCACTCTAGTTAGGGCATTTTGGGTACGATAAACTTTGTTATTTATGCTTATGATATGTTGCTTCTATTTTTGCCAAGTCTGTCTCATTCTGCTGCTCAACTATATATGTTGCATATCATCGACTCATGTGACGATGCAGGTGCATAGATCATCGACGGCGAAGAAAGTGCTACACCAGGAGTATACAAGGAGTGGCCGGAGTGTCAGGCCCAGGTGTACCGGTTTCCGAGCGACAAGCAGTAGTTAGTTTAGGTTCACGCTAGTGCGAGAGAGGGATACGAACCGACACCTCAAGAAGTACTACTTTATGTATGATGAGACATGTGATGTAACTTGTATAGCTGTATTGTGATTATGATGTGAAGACATGATTTGTGTTGGATGATATGATGAGACTATTATGTGTATGATATGATAAGCATATTGCATGTTTATGGTATGATTAGAATACTGTATAAAACCTGTACAAAAATATCACAAATACGTAGCAAAATATGAGAAAATATAGTAGTACCGCTTTTTAGTGCTGGACGGGAAAACGCTACTGCTAAAGCACTTAGCAGTAGCGCCAGCGTGGAAAGCGCTACTGCTAAGTAGGTATAGCAGTAGCGTGTGTCCACTCGCGCTACTGCTAACTTTAGCTGTAGCGTCGTATCAGTAGCGCGTGCACCCGTGCTACTGATACACCAAAAACCTACGCTACTGCTAGGCTTTTCCCTAGTAGTGACTAGAGATGTCGCTCCCCTCCGCCGAAGACTTAGGAGAGGCGGCCCGTAGGAGAGCGGAGACCGTCCCTACCGTGAGAGCCGACACACGGGACTGCCCGGCACCCGAGCCCCCGTGGCCCGGAGGAGGGTCGAAGGGCTCACAAGAGGGGGAGCGGCTCTGCACAGAGCGCTCAACGTCGTCGTCCGGGTCGCCATGGCGCGAGGGGCGAGGGCGACGGTAGTGAGAGTTGTCACCCTTGCTCGAACCACCCCCACCAAAGTGGCCATCATCAGAGTAGTGGGGGTGGCCGACGTGGTTGGGGGCTCGGGGCCGATCTTGAGGTCGAATCCCTGGACGTTGAAGAAGACACGGACGGTGGCGCGAAGCTTGGAGGAGTCCAGGCATTTGACCTTGACCTAGACCTCCTCCTCCTTCCGTAGAGAGATCTCATCGACCACCACCACCACCTTGCCGAGGATCTTGGACATATTGCGAATCACCCGCTCGGATCGCGCGACGTCGGGGAGCCCCGCAATGAGGATCCAAGCCATGTCCAGGACTGCCACCGCCTTGGGATCGAACTTCGGCTCAGAGATGTCGACCACCAGTTTGTTGAGGGCCAAGGTGATGTCTCCGCTGTGGGTGCAGTAGCCCAAGCTGATAGCATCCGGAAAGATCATTGTGAATGAGTTGTCGGAGGTCGGAGTCACCTGCCAATCCCACACGCACTGACAAAGATGGTTGAGCTCGGCTTCAATCATCTCCGGGGACGCGACACCCACCCCCACGATGGTGAGGATCGCCCGAAGTGACAGGGAGGGGGCGGGATGTCCTCCACCTCGATGTGGAAGAAGCCAAGGCCCTCGATGCCGTGGCCGTACATCATGAGCTCCTCGGAGATCGGCCGGTCCGGGCAAAGAACCGCGGGGTGGCCCGTGTCCTTGCACAGATAGCACATCGGAGGGTTGGTGCACTCGACATAGTAGTGTCACACGAACCCATAGTTGAAGCAGGGGGCGGGTCTCGGGAGGGGCCGGAGACGGGCAGGGCAGCGCCGCGGGGGCAGGGGCCGGCGCTGCGGGGGGCGAGCAGGACCCCGCTTCTTCTTCTTCTTCTTTGCGCCTTGGCGGCCCTTAGCCCCATTCCCTCTGTTGGCAGGAGGTAGGCTGGGCTGGTTCTACGGGGCTGGTATCGGCGAGGCGGAGCGTTGTCGAGCTGCTGTTGCTGGAGGCGAGGGGGAGACAGGGAGCGCTTGCGGTGGCACGAAGGGGAAAGGGGATCGGCGCCGCGACGAGCGCCAAGACTCAGCCAGAGGATAACGGGGCCGGTCCCGACGGTCATCGCGGGGGAAGGAGCGGTGGGGATCATGCCCGGCGAACGACGGTCGTCGCGCACCGGCGAGCGGCGGGATTCGCGGGGAGGGGAGCGGCACGCGTCCCGAGAGGACAGCTGGCGGCGTAGGTCAGCCTCGCGACGAAGACCCTCCGGGGAGGAGCGGGATGCGTCCCGGCAGTCCTCCAAGCCGCGCCTGGGCCGGCCAGCGGCGTCGCCCCATTCGCGCGTCATGGATGGCGACGGCGGAGTGGCCAACGCGGGGGGAGGAGGGGCGGCGGTGCACGGGCTGGGGAGCAGAGCCGAGGAGACGGGGCCGAGGGAGGGGGTTACGAGGGGAGGAGGCGGCTGGATGGGAAACCCTTGCGGGAGCCAGATCAAGCCTCTATGGACCGGCCGAGGGAGCAAGGCCCTAGATGGGCCGGCCACCGCATCGGGCTGTAGAGGCCCACACACCACGGGCCCAATTATGGGCCCAGCCACTGAAGGCCGAACCGGCATAGGGGCGGCCGTGGTTTGGCTCAATGCACGACCCGAGCCAGCCAGGAGGCGTCCCAGCCAAGCAGGGCACGCCGCGCGGGAGGCTAGGGTTTCCCCCGCAGCCGCCGGCGACGCCGGAGAGAAGTCCGGCCGGCAATGGGAGCTCCAAGCGCGCAGGCAGCGCGAGTCGGGAGAGAAACGGACGAGAGGAGCCGAAGGCAGCGATGAACGCGCGGGCGGAAGAGGGAGCGACGCGAGATCACCGGAGGACCCCTGGGCCACGCCGGTGTCGCCGCGGGAGCACCGCCCGGAGCTAGGTCCACCTGAGACCGCCACGACGAGCAGGCGAAGCCGAGGTCGGCCCGACCCGCGACCCCCAGCCAGCCGGGTGGCGGCGGCGGGAGCCCCCGGCCCTCAAGGCGGCGCCTTGCCCCGCGGGCGACCGAGACGAGCTTGGCGGCCGGCGACGGGACTGAGCTGGTGCGCGGGCAGCCGAACTCCCACCCCTGGGAATAGGGCCGCCGGCGGCACCGAGCTGCAACGGACGGGCCGGAGTGGGAGGGGGGACGCGGTCGTGGCAGATGACAGATGACAGGGCGTCCCGCAGCAACGTTGTCGGCCTCGGCGACGTCGGCCCAGACCACCCGAGCCGGAGCCCCCCCCCCGGGGGGGGGGGGGGGGGGGGGGGGGGGGAGGCGTCGCCGGCGGAGACGACGGCCGACGGGCTCAAGGGGGGCGGGGGCGGCGCAGGGGAGGCCACGCCGGGCTTATCGCCCCGGCGGTCGCCAGCGCGCGGGTCATCCATTCGAGAACTCCCCTAATATATCCCAGAAAGAGATTCACGGAACAATAACAAGAAGTCATGTGAAAAATAAAATATACCTCCACGGATAATGATGTTATCAGGTGGCCTTTCGTGTTTTTTTTTTGCGAGAGGTGGCCTTTCGTGTTAAGGAGGTGACAATTGTTTATGGAGATAATTCCCGAGTTCTTTATTAGAATTCAGATTGCTTTGAACGAGGTTCTCAGTTATGTAGAGTCTCGAATATTAAAGAACCTAAACTTTTAATCTAGCAACCCAAATTGTGTGGGCAACTATACTAGTTATCAGCCAAATAACTGCAATCAGTTTGCGTGCTATTATCCTTACACTCACTTCCTGATCTTTTTTCTTCACACACGCACACACACCCGTACAACCATAATTACTGGTAAGTCAAAGCTGACTTGATTCTTGCCTGTAAGCAGATTCAATATAGGAGGGAAAAGGCAGACGGAAATTCTGAAAATCAGTCTTTTGCTGATGCTTATCAACCTCGGCCCAAATGTCAGCCCTAAAACCCCAGCAATCTCATCTGATCTTGAAGAACAAAAATGCCCTTCTATTTTTTGTCCAGAAGGGGGGTATTGCAAGAGAGATATGATCAAGTGAACCTCGAATGGCAAGATGGCAAGGCGGGAAGTTACAGGACATTCATGTAAAACAACTATTCCCGGTGTCTCCCAGGCCTACCTTAGCAACTGAAGCCACTCGAGTGTCCTCCATGGATTTGGGTAGCAATATTACTTGTCAGGTTGCTCCTTCACCTGCCCTTTATATGTTACTTACACTTACATATATCTTTTTTTTGCGGGTCTACGTATATCTTTTTTTTATTTCAGTGATATACCTGCAGTGTTCACCTACTATTATAAATGAATGTTCGATCAAATATATTATATATACTAGAAAGTATACCGTGCTTTATGGCTGCTAGTTATAAGAAGATAAATAGTACTCCTTTGTAACAAAATGTAAGACGAAAAAACGCCTTACATGCTTGTACAATAAAAGAAGCACACAATTACAATATTTGAAGCAAAAATTCAGACTGGGATGCATGTTTGTATGGAAGCATATAACATTTGAAATGGAAGCAAACTAAGATTGTGGTCAACAATGGGATGCATGTTTATCTCACTGACATACGTTTTTTTATCTATTTTTTATCATGTTCTGCAGATTAAAGAAGCATCTTTGTTACTATTTAGAAGCTCCATAACAAAGAAGCATGAAAATAGTTCTCTGGAACAGAACTGGTCGTAGTTGGAAGCATGAAATTTTAAATTTATAAAAAAAATTACCATCAAGGTTGGGATGCACATTAGCGTGACCTGCGTACCAGATTAACAAAAAACTGTTCATGATTTCGGCCAGATTGGTAGTGCACATAATACCAACAGTAGATGAAGAAGCGAAGCAAAGATAGTGTGGGTGAATCCGAACGGAATAGAAAGCATAGGATGAGACAAGATGAAAGAACAGTGGCGATGTACAGAAGGAAGAAGAGTTCTTCCAGATTAAGAATGCAGAGACATGAGGAAGGAGATGAACAGAAAATAAAGAAGTAAACATAGGAGGTCCATCCGTAGTAAAAAAAAAAGAAGAGTATAAGACAACAGTATGCACGATGTATAAGTAGAGGAAAGACATGCACAGTGGAATGTAATCAGACATATTTATAGTTTATATGAATTATCACTGTTTTTCACGATTTTCCCGTACACACAAGTGCACGAACCACGATGCGAACGGACGCAACTGCTTTGCCACATAAGTGTGTGCCCCTGCAAATTTTCAAGGCACGAATAATAACAAGAAGTCATGTGAAAGATAAAATATACCTCCACGGATAATGATGTTTTTTTTAAAACTATGGATAATGGTGTTGGCAAGTAGCCTTTCGTGTTAAGAAGGTGACAATACCCTTTATCCATTTGCTTCACAAGGATAATCAGAGTGAAGGAAAATCTTTGAGCTTGTTTGATGTCCACTTTCCCAAACAAGTATTCTACCATGGCAATTATACGTGGCTATAACCAGAGAAACAAGAACGGATGGGTTGAAGGATCTTAATCTCGGATAATGAATGCCCAGGTGAGAAAGAAGCAAGAACATTGTTTACGCAGAAATTTTCCGAGTTCTTTATAAGAATTCAGATTGCTTTGTACGAGTTTCTCGGATTGCGTGCTGTTATCCTCAGAGGCACATCCCGATCTCTTTTCTTCTCACACCCGTACAACCATAATTACTTCAATGTTGAAACTGACTTGATTCTTGGCTGTAAGCAGATTGAATAGAGGAGGAGAGATTGGCACAATCCTCCTCCCCTCCTCCTCCCCCGCGTCGCCTCCCCAAGCGGGGCGACCGGGGGCTCTCGTCGCCCCTCCCAGCCCTCCCCTCCCCCTCCTTCCCTTCCGCCGCCGTCGGCCTGGGCCACCGGGCCTTGCCCGCGTGGTGCCGGCGGCGGCGGCCCCGGCCTTTCCCCCCCGCATGGCCCCTCGGCTCGGGCGGACGGCGGCCGACGGGGGTGCTCCTCGGCGACAATGGATCCGGCGGCGGCGCGGCTCCCTGGGAGGCGGAGTGCTGGGTGGCGTGCGGGCGGTGGCTTGGCGGCGGGGCGGCGCGGTCGCTCGCGGTGGGCCTCCCCGGCCCAGATCTGGGCCCTTTTGGGCTCGATCTGGGTATGGGCGGGCCTGGCCCGGTCTGCTTGCGGCGTCTCCGGCGGGTCGGGGGCGTGACTCGTGCTGGGGGTGGTGGCGACGGTGGCTCGCCTTCTGCAGCGCGGCGACGGGGGCTTCGCGAGCCCGTTTCGGGCTCGGCTGGGCCGGGGGTGGCCCGGTTTGCCCCTGTGCTGCGTCCGGCCGGATCCCGCCGGGGGCGGTGGACGATGTCCCCTCCCGCGAGGCTGCTGATGTTGCCGCTCCTGGTTCCTGGTTGCGTCGTCTTGTTTCCGTCGGTCCCGTTTCGTTTGCCATGGTGAGACAGCGGTGGAGACTGCTCGACCGTGGTGGCGCAAGTTGGTGGGCGGTGTGTTTGGTGGCGCGGGATGGATCGTCTGGGGTCGTGGTTGGTGGGTGGTCGGGAGAAATCCTTGTCGGCAGGGCCGACACCGACGCGGTGACGCCTGTGGGCGCCCCCGTGCCTTCCTGAAGGGCGTCGGGCATACCCCTTCCACCTCACCCCTCGCGTACCGGGGGAAACCCTAGGACATGTCCGGGCAACAGCGTCGTCATCGTCGCGATCCTTCTTGAAGGTGTTGTTTGGTATGCGGCGGTCCGGAGTGCTAGGAGCGTGGTGGAATTTTCCTGTGGGCGCGGCGGTTGCGGGTCCTCATCGTTTTCGTTGATCCGCCGTTGTTGGCATTATTTTCTCTTCAGTTCCTTTTTCGTTTCTGTTGGGCTTGCTTGTGCTGAGGCCCCAGCAAATGTATCGTGTGGTCGTTGATTTATAATATAAAGCGGGGGGCAACCCTTTTTCGGTAATAGAGGAGGAAAAAGGCATAGGGGAGTGCTTCGGTACAACCCCCTAAAACGTATAATGGATAGTATGGTCATTTCATATTAGGTATAGGAATACCCACCCGGCGCCGTACGTCCGCGCGCGATGTCGTATGCCCGCCCGCGTATGCCGCACCCGTCGCTGTACGTACGCCCGCCCGCGTACCCGCACCCGTCGCCGTACGTCGCCGCCGTACGCCCGCACGTCTCCACGTTGGCGTCGACAGTTATTGGAGAGAAAAAAAAGACACGGTAGCCACCGACGCCCGCCGTCGAAACCCTGAACCCTAACGCATCGACGCCGTCTCCACGTCGGCCCCCGTCTGCACGAAGTCGCCGTCGCCCGGGTCGCCGCCCAAACAGGCCGCTGCGCGTGCCCCGGCGCCGTTGCCGCCGCGTTCCATTCCCGTCGCCCAGATGGCCGTCTACCCGTGATTACGTCGCCGCCTCCCTCCGCGCATTACGCCTGCTACGACCAGCCATCGTCCTCACGCCGTCGACACCTGCATCCGCCGGCCAGCAACGTCACGCCGTCATCACGTTCGTCATCAGAGAAAATGGATCCGGCTGAAATCCTCGCCGTCGTGCAAGAGGTTGGTTTGAGACATCGTTGTGCTTGATGAAATAATTGTTTTAGGGATGATGTTACACGGTGTTTGATTGATCTTAGAATTTTTTTAAACATGTATAGTTAGAGGAGGAGGGCGATTATGATGTCGATGATTACGGCGAAGACAACGAAACATCGTTACTGAATATGGATGAACTTGCTGAGGAGAACTACATGAGTTTGGATGAATCTTATAGTGGCAATGTAAGTGTGATCAATGTTGATAAGAACAATAAATATGATAAACCGCACGGACAATTACATGTTTTTTTGCATCATGCAACGACATGGCGATGATGATGATGATATGGATATAGATGATTCATTTGCTGAAAGTGCACTCCGGGTATGTTTTTAAAAAAATCAGAGAAGAAATGACATAATAACCATATGAGTGCTTACATGTATTTTTTTGCAATGTGCGCAGATGGACGAGGACGGGGACTTTGTGAGGAATATTGTGGACGATGAAAGTGACAAATCGCACGTTGATGCATCTCATGATGACAGCTCCAGCAAAGTAAGTTTTGAAACTTACATACATTACATATTAAAATAATAACTGACTGACATAAATGGTTTAATGCATTAATTTACAGGGAGATGTAGATGGTACAAGCGGGAAGGATGAGCATGTTGGTGATGATCTGTTTAATTTCGACATCGGATTTGATGAATATCAGCAAGAATCATTGGACATGCATTGGAAGGTCACGAGGAAGACGTTCAAGTCACTAGGAGAGGCTTACAATTTCTATAACCAGTATGCTTACGAGCGTGGTTTCAGCGTAAGAAAGGACTCACTGAAATATTCGAAAGGTCCTGAGGGAACTAAGCGCTTGAGAAAGTATATGTGTGCGAGAGCTGGGAAACGACAGGCAAAACTTTGTACAATGGAAGGCAGGACCCGCAGGCTGAGAGGGGAGACTCGTTGCTTCTGCGATGCGCATATAACTTTGAAACTTGATAAAGAGCGTGACGTTTGGTATGTCAGCAGTTTCAGTGATGATCACAGTCACGTTCTAGCTAGACCGGATGAAGTCACGTTTCTTCGGTCTCATAACTAGATAAAAGAATATCAGAAAGCTGAGATCTTAACTATGGCAGGTGCTGGAATCAGGAAACATATGATTTATGATCAACTCGTCAATAGGTACGGGTCATATGCAAAGGCTGGTTTTGGGAGGAAGAAGCTTTATAACATGTGTTATAGAGAAAAAATGAAGTTGCTTGCACAAGGTGATGCAGACACTGCCATTGGGATCATGATGACCAGAAGAGAGAGGGATCCAGATTTCTTCTTTGAGCACACCGTCGATGATGAAGGAAGGTTGAAAAACCTATTCTGGTGTGATTCTCAATCACGTCGAGACTATGTTGACTACGGTGATGTGACCGTCTTCGACAGCACATACAGAATGAATAGGTATGGCATGCCATTTATACCTTTTGTCGGTCTGAACAACCACCGTTGCACCACGGTATTCGGTTGTGCTCTTGTGTCTGACGAGACGGAAGATTCATATGTCTGGCTGCTTGAGACGTTTTTGAGAGCTCACTGTCAGAAGAGGCCCATGTTAGTAATTACTGATGGAGATGCAGCTATGATTAAGGCCATCAGAAAGGTACTTTCAGAGGTTTGGCATCGTCTTTGCTCGTGGCATATTGAGAAGAACATGCAGAAACACTTTCATCATAAGTCTCTAAAGGAGTTCAGGTCTCTACTTTATTATGCCACTTCAAAAAAAGTATTTGAGGAGAGATGAGTAGCGTTTACCGCCAAATGGCAGTCGGAGAAAACAAAGACATGGTTACGTAGGATGTACAAGAAGAAAAGGCTTTGGGCTGCATCATATCTGTCTGGTGGGTTTTTCCTAGGTATGCGAAGTAACCAGCGAAGTGAGAGTCTGAATTCATGTCTTCACTTGCATCTAGACTCCGGTATGACTATTGTTGATATGATTGTGCACTATGAGAACTGCATAGTTCGTCTCCGTGAGAACGAGGCGCATGATGATTACACAAACTCACAGATAGTCCCAGTACCAGTATTGGACGAGTGTAAAGATATTGAGAAATCAGCTGCCCGTGAGTTCACTGCGGCAAACTTTTATATCTTACAGGAAGATATGAAGAAGGCACGGGAGCTTGAGGTCCTTGAGAGACTGAGAGGAGCAGACACTCACAGATTCATACTGACATGGAAGGAAAATAGGGATATCAAATTCACTGTGGACTACACCCCAGGTAACTCCGAAGAAACCGTGAAGTGCAGTTGCAGAAGCATGTATCGCAAAGGACTTCCTTGCAAACATATTCTTCACGTTCTGATTCAGCTACCCTTATGTGAGATACCTAAGTGTTTAGTACTGCGGAGGTTGAGCCAAGTTGCAAGGGGTGGACTTCCCGTGAAGCGCACTAGCGATCTGTTTGCGTGGGGATGGGCAGGTGCAGGGGACAGAGCTAGGTACAGCGAGTTGACTATCTTATCTACCGAAGCAACTCATAAAGCATGCCATAAACCATTTTTATTTGACAAGTTGAAGGCCGCTCTGAGGGACATAATAGATAATGATTACACTGAGGAGGATGAGCCTGGTGCGGAGGTAAAGTTTGTGAACGACGATGCATTTGAGCCTAATCAAGATCATGGTCTTGTTCGTGATCCCGCAAAAGTTAACACCAAAGGCGCACCAAAACAGAATGTTAAAGGCCGCGGTAAGGATGGTCCTGATGTCACTAAAAATGGGCGACCTAAAGCTTTTGATGAGAAAAGCAAACGTCAATGTGGACAGTGCGGTCGAGTCACTATAAGTCCACGTGCCCTCAAAATCCTAAGTATGATTTTCGTATGTTATTGTAAATCTTATTGTTCAAACCAAATTTATTTGTTTATTGTGAATTAACATATATCTTACTGTTTTGGTATGTAAGAACTTTGCTTGAATTCTGGAGTATTAAAAATTGCTTAGCCCTTTGATTCAAGACAGTTTTTTGATGGATTGCTATGGAAGATTGCTTCACCCTTTGATTGAAGACAGTTTTTTGATGGATTGCTTCTATCTATGTGATCTTTTATAATTGTTACATTATGTTATACGGGACTTATTGTACTTTGTTGATGTCAGACTATTTGCTACGATACCGACATAAGTATTTGTCTGATGACAGACTATGTAAAGCAAGAAGTATTTTTACTATGTTTATTTTGATGTGCTCATTATGCACTGTAGTGCCGTTGCTGTTTACTGTTGATTTTCTGCACTGTATGATCGCCGTCGCTTACAACCCCGTCGTTTTTATTTTTATATTTAAAAAAAGCCCGACAAGTGCGCCGGCGGCACTGTCCCACAGGGCAGCGTCGGACGGTGGCAGCAGAGCGAATTAATCAGAGGAGTTCGACTGCCTATGTGCCGCCGTGTATATAAGCCGGTCGTCGCGCGCTCCGTCGGGCAAGGTGGGACTAAACATTTCCCGTCGCCCCGCGTAGTACTTGGGCCGTCGTCGCCCCGCGTGGTACTTGGGCCGTCGTCGCTCCGCGGGCTGTGCAGTGTTATTGGGCCAGCCCACGTGGTCACGCGCGTCGCTGCAGGCACGGCGGCTGCGATAGGAAAGGTTTAGTCCCACCTCGCCCGACGGAGCGCGCGACGACCTGCTTATATACCCGACGGCGCATATGCAGTTGAACGCCTCCGATTAAATCGCTACGCTACCCGTCGTTCGACGCTGCCCTGTTTGACAGTGCCGTCGGTCAAGTCTGACGTCCGACTGGCCGGCGCACTTGTCGGGCTATTTTTTTAAAAGAAAAACTAAGAACGTCGGTGTTACAAGCGACGGCGGCAGTGCAGAAAAACAACAATAAACAACGACGGCACTATAATGAATACATGGGCATTTTTTTAACATTTACCAGTACAGGAAAACATGGACTGTTATATCCAAACAATTTGACGACGGCAGAACTATGAATATGAATAATTCAAATTTAAAGACAACGGCATGAAGACAAAATAATAATCCAAATGTCATTCTCGACTTAAATATTCAAAATAGTAGTGTCTTCTTCGTCGCAAGATATCAAAGTCGAAATAAATGTAAACATTATTTGAGCCTACAAAATTTTCTAGTACATAAATTTTGCCACATTTATTTCTTCTTTGCAAGCCGGGTAACTTTGTCCTTCACATCGTTGAGCGCATTTCTCTCCGAAAAAATAAGCTGCGCAATCATTAAGTCCCTCGATTTATCAATTGACCCCTGTTAGAACTTCATATTAGTACAATCCAAATAGTATTACATAATAAATTCAATTGGATATAAGCATTTGAAATAAAACCAGAGTCCATTTTTCACCGTTCCAATATTGAAAGCATCGAAGAACAAATATTCCACATGAATTGCTGGTCCATACAAACAACGTTTCATAAGTTCGCATTTCAGGTAAGATATTAAAATAATATGAAAGTATTTACTCACCCGTCTTCTTGTTGTGGCATCGTATACGTGTTGATAGGCCAGGTAGACACATCCGGATAATTCACAGCACCACTTGCATTCGCATCACGTATGTCATATCCAAGTTGTTTTCTCTGTTCATATATATAATAGCACGGAAAGAATTTAACATAGTTCAGTTACTAAATGATAGTTTCAATATGCTCATGAAAATTTATGCCGTACCAGCTCCTCAACTTTGTCTCTAATTTCACTGTCAAGTTCAGGTCCCATCAAAGAATCAAGAACCTGGAACTCTTCCTTCGGGCGTTGCATGACGACCGAAACCCAGTGGGTATTTCCCTTATTAAGAGGAATATAAATCTGCATCACAACGAAAATATGATGTAATCAACACATACTCTCTTATTATTTATATCCCATATATGCATACATTAAGGCAGTTGAACTTACCTTATCTTTTTTAAAATACTCATCGGTGCATCTATTCACGGGTCCATTCTTCTTCGCCACAACTTCGTTGTCATTTTTTCCTGGCTCGGTGTCCGGTCTAAATTCAAGTAACCAATTGACCAACCAGGTCGGCATTATATGACGATCGTCACCAACAACTCCCAACAGATACGACGAATAAGCATTGATAACCTGAAAATAATTTAAATGATGTATAACAATTCCAATTTGCATTGAATGCTAATAGAAAACACAACAATAACTTACATCACTGGTTAGCCATTGATGGTCAAGAATCTTACAAGCCCTCTCTGCACTGAGACCTTCGCGCATGCCATCATTGAATATTTCCTTCTTTCTATGTTTTGCTGACCGCTCATAAGCACGAACAAACTTAACACTAGCTTTAATCACATCGTATTCATCTTGAAAGACTTCTTTCTCGAATAGTTCTGCAATACATGACGGTAATATGTTAATAAGTCAATGATAAGTAGTAAGTTCAGCTCGAAAACAATATGATAAAACTCACTTGCTTTTGCTGAATGTTTTGCACGCTTTGTCGGTATAACTGGCACATAAGGAGACTTTATAAGGTTTGATACCTTCCGCTTCCGTTTCCCTACAACCTCCTCCTGTACCTCATCTTCTCCAATAGAATCTATGGATCCACGTGATGCGATTTCATCCGTTCCTAAAGATTTAACGGATTTCTCATCAGATACCTCAGGAACTTCGATAGGATCTTCTTTATCACCCTTGAAACTATCAAAATATTCAGGTGTGCAATAATAAGGTCTCTTCTCTTCAGAATCATTAATATCATCTTCATCATCCTCTTGCACATTCTTTTTTCCTGGTGTTTTGAAATTGTCCATCTCAGGATTATATACAAATTCTTTACGAGGTTTTCCACCATAGTTTCTAGTTTCACTAACCATACTCATTCTCTTCTTCTTTTTCAATATCACCGGCTTTGTAGAATACAACGCTTTTGTTCAATTTCTCTATGACCCTCTGTGATTAAAAATTAGTTGTAATTAGTTATGTGACACATCAAAAAACAAAGTGAACGGCAAAATAAGAAAACTTGTACGTGTGCGCATAGCTCCGGCATACGAAGCATGTCCTTACGAATGTGCTCCAGCTCAGTCAAAATCCGATCCATAATAGGGTTCTGGGTAGCTGAAGCCTCAGGTGTACTCACACCTGTTCTCCTTCCAGTAATGTTAGACTTTCTCGTACTGGATTTCTGGTTATTTTCAGCCTGTTCCATTCTAATTTTGTTTAATCGGTACTCTTCAGTAATGGTGTCATCGATCTACAACATAAATAAGAATCATACAATCATATTTAATTAATAATTATTTGCAAACTTTAAATGAAAAAATATGTATTTAACGTATTACCATTCCAACACCACGACCATATTGAAAGTCGTACTTGTCTCTTTTCTCTGCTACCGCTTCTGTCCAATTCCTCATCAAGGGGCTCAACAGTGCTAAAGGATCATACCGCGGACCGGTGCTTGGTGCACCTTCTCCCAATATAGATACTGCAAAACAAAAAAACTACCATTTAGCATCTGTTACACTATTATTACATAATACAAATATTTAATTTAAAAAATAAATCATACCTGCAGAAGTGCTAGGTTGCCACGTGGCCATTCCCTAACACGGCCGGGCTGCAAGACCATACCAATCTCCGACAAACAAAACCGCAAAGTGAATGCGTTCCAGTTGAACTTTTTTATCTGCCTGACATCTTGCACTAGTGCATAATAATTCTTCCGAATGTACTCATCAGACACTGGTGCAATTATAGTCCCTAACAGGAGAAACGCCATCCGAACAAATTCATCGTCCGCGTTTTTATTTCTCTCAATCTTCTCAATAAGATCATCAATCAATATTTTACCATTCTTCTTGTTAACAAAACTAGATGGAATTTTTTTATTGCTTTGCCTTGGTCCATACTCAAAAAACTAGAAACATCCACTCCTTCATTCTTCAAACCAAATATAGCGAACACATCATCAGGCCTCAGTGAAATCAACCCTTTTTTCCGGCTGCCGCTTGGACCATGAATTTTTTACTACTAGGATTGTAACCATGAATCATAAGCGCAAGCAAATTATCACGCATCTTGACCGAAGGTATTCGTAACATGCCCTCCATCTCCGTTTCGTAAAATGTAAATCGCTGACTTGGTGTTAACTTATTAACAAGACTAACCCACTTTTCTACGGAACATGCAATCACACCATCGATGTCCATACAGCATATAATAATATCTATGTGACGTTGTATGCAGCTAATGTGTTATATTATGATGAAAATAATAAAAGAAATACCTACCCGACGGCGACTAGTGCGGGCGACGGCGACCACAGCGGCTGAAGGTGGCGTCTGACGGCGACAGCTGCGGATGACGGCGGGCACTGACGGCCGGCGCTGACGGCGGGTGGTGACGTCGACTAGTGCGGGGTGACGACGGGCGTTGACGGCGGGGCGACGCTGTCGAGCGGGTAACGACAGTGTGGGCGGTGGCGGCCGACGCGGATCAGATCGGGCGCGTCGTCGACACGTACGAGGCAAAAGTGCATGCGCGACGTGATTGGGCGACGTGCGCGATTGTCGGGAATATTCCCTCACCTAGCGACGGCTCGTGCAGATATTTTGCGGCGTCGGGCCTGCGGCGATTATTAAGTGGGCGACGGCCCGTTGATTTTAATAAGCATATGTGTACAGTATCAGTGTGGGTGACTGCTAGTTTAGTCCCACCTCGGCCGCTGAACGACGCCCCGACCAGCTTAAATAGCCGCGTCAGTTAACCCATACATGATCATATTTAATATTGTGATATGGCTCTACATAACTGCCCGACAGTACAACTGTCCGGGCTGTACTGCCCGGGCAGTTAGGTAAAGTCACATCGCACTATTAAATATGTATTTATTTATTTCTAGAATTTTGTCATTTTGTGTATTTTTTTAAATTTTACACGAAAAACAAACATGTTTCTAACATTTTTTTACTCCGTCAAACGTCACGAAACTTTTTTCACACGTTAGCATCACCATCCATAGCACCCACGCCAATTTACATATTTTTCCAACGCTCTACGGATTTTCTATGATTTTCCGGGCCTAAAACCCCGAAAACACTGCCCGGACATGACGCAACGTGCGTTCGTAGTCGGATTTCGTCCATCTCTGGCATGCGGTACCCGGGCGGGTCCCCACATGCGCTGGCAAAAGTTGGGTGCATTCCGGCAAACCACACGGGCACTTGCTATGGAAGCCGGTGGTTTCAGTATGGGTGGAGGGGACCCTCGGTCGTACGTCTCTCCGTCGCATCCGCCAAACTTGCTCATTTTTTTCACGGGCCACAGTTACCATGCAGGGCACCCACGCCAAAATTTGTCGCGTTTCGACGCTCTACGGATTTTCTATGATTTTCCGGGCCGAAACCCCGAAAACACTGCCCGGACGTGACGCAACGTGCGTTCGTAGTCGGATTTTGTTCATCTCTGGCGTGCGGTACCCGGGCGGGTCCCCACACGCGCTGGCAAAAGTTGGGTGCATTCCAGCAAACCGCACGGGCACTTGCTGTGGAAGCCGATGGTTTCAGTATGGGTGGAGGGGACCCTCGGTCGTACGACTCTCCGTCGCATCCGCCAAACTCGCTCTTTTTTTTCCACGGGCCACAATGACCATGCAGGGCACGCACGCCAAAATTTGTCGCGTTTCGACGCTCTACGGATTTTCTATGATTTCCGGGCCAAAAACATTGTCCGGACGTGACGCAACGTGCGTTCGTAGTCGGATTTCGTTCATCTCTGGCGTGCGGTACCCGGGCGGGTCCCCACACGCGCTGGCAAAAGTTGGGTGCATTCCGGCAAACCGCACAGGCACTTGCTGTGGAAGCCGGTGGTTTCGGTATGGGTGGAGGGGACCCTCGGTCGTACGTCTCTCCGTCGCATCCGCCAAACTCGCTCATTTTTTTCCACGGGCCACAGTGACCATGCAGGACACGCATGCCAAAATTTGTCGCGTTTCGACGCTTTACGGATTTTCTATGATTTTCCGGGCCGAAAACCCCGAAAACACTGCCCGGACGTGACGCAACGTGCGTTCGTAGTCGGATTTCGTTCATCTCTGATGTGCGGTACCCGGGCGGGTCCCCACACGCGCTGGAAAAAGTTGGGTGCATTCCGGCAAACCGCACGGGCACTTGCTGTGGAAGTCGTTGGTTTCAGTATGGGTGGAGGGGACCCTCGGTCGTACGTCTCTCCGTCTCATCCGCCAAACTCGCTCATTTTTTTCCACGGGCCACAGTGACCATGCAGGGCACGCACGCCAAAATTTGTCGCGTTTTGACGCTCTACGGATTTGCTATGATTTTCCGGGCCGAAAACCCCGAAAACACTGCCCGGACGTGACGCAACGTGCGTTCGTAGTCGGATTTTGTTCATCTCTGGCGTGCGGTACCCGGGCGGGTTGCCACACGCGCTGGCAAAAGTTGGGTGCATTCCGGCAAACCGCACATGCACTTGCTGTGGAAGCCGGTGGTTTCGGTATGGGTGTAGGGGACCCTCGGTCGTACGTCTCTCCATCGCATCCGCCAAACTCGCTCATTTATTTCCACGGGCCACAGTGACCATGCAGGGCACGCACGCCAAAATTTGTCGCGTTTCGACGCTCTATGGATTTTCTATGATTTTCCGGGCCGAAAACCCCGAAAACACTGCCCGGACGTGACGCAACGTGCGTTCGTAGTCGGATTTCGTTCATCTCTGGCGTGCGGTACCCGGGCGGGTCCCCACACGCGCTGGCAAAAGTTGGGTGCATTCCGGCAAACCGCCCAGGCACTTGCTATGGAATCCGGTGGTTTCGGTGTGAAATGATGTGTACGGAATACCTTTTTTTTCTGTTACCTTCAAATATGCCCAAATTTTTGTATCGCATTGTATCTACATGAGATTCATGCATACCAATTTTCTGTGCATTTTGGGTCAGTTTGCATTTTGCATTTTCTACGGTTTTTAGCGTCGACAGTCCAAAAACACTGTTATTAATCAAAATTATTTCATACTAATTTTTTTAATTACAAATTCCTTCTTCTAATTTTGTTTTTTTCCCTCTCTTCATCTTTTCTCTTATATAATTTTATTTATTCGTTTAATTTTACCGGTAAACTATTTAATTTTAATTTCTTTCGGGTCACTTTTATTTTATAAAATGATTCACTTTTTATAATAATTTTCATTCCAACATAACGATAGTTCATTCAACATTACGACAGTTCATTTTACATTAAAACATAAAAAAACTTAATTAAACATGACTTAACCGAAATTAATTAAACATAACGACCTAATCTAAACCTAATCTACTCGTCGTCGTCGGAGGCGGCGAGGTCGACGATCTCCCCTGCACCGACGTCACCGTCGCCGTCGTCGCTGCTCTTGCCGCCGTCGTCCCAGTAGCCGCCTGCGCCGTCGCCCTCCTCCGGAGCCACCTGCGGCTGCACCGCTTCGATGGCCGCCGCCGCATCCAGTGCGGCCTGCAGCTCGGCGGCCTCTCTCGCCTCCGCGACCGCCGCCTCTGCCTGCGACGCCCGCAGTGCGATGAGGTAGCCGGGGCAGTCGTCGGGGTCGCCGTCCTCGCGCAGTGCAAACTGCTTCGGCGGGATCTTGACGACGGGAGGGGAGGCGGGCCGGGCGAGGGCGGGAACTGGACGGCGGGACGAGCTTGGAGACGGCGCGGCCGCCAGAGGGGGACGGCGGGGCCGGCGCGGGGCAGACGACGAGGCGCCCGGGCCAGACGACGAGCCGCCGGTCCGCGACTCCCGACGAGCCTGCGCGACGACGACCCAGTAGTCTTTGCCCTCCCAAAACCTAGCGCGGCCGACGATGTTCCACCGGCCGCCCTCGTGCCGGCGGAGCTCATCCGGCGACGCGCCGGGCCCCCTCGTCGGGTACCCGTCGGCGGTGATGTGGAAGACGTGCGGCAGACAGCAGCCCGACGACACCATCATCCCGAGACGGATGAGCTCGTCGGTCTCCGGCGTGCTCAGGCTCGTCGGCCACGAGCCGCCGGGAAGGGAGCTCGTCGGCGGTGGAGCGCGTCGGTGGGTGGGGTGAGCGGGGCGAGGCGCGTCGAGTGGAGTGGGGGGGAGGCAGACGGGAAAGGAGCGACGTTTTAAAGACGGGCGTCGGTGGGGGGGGGGGAGGCAGTCCGGTAGGTGACCGACGCCCGGCGTAACGCCGGCATTAATGGCGCATCGGGCCGGCGGCCGCCTCGGGAACCGCCCTTGACCAACGCCTAGACGGCACGCAACCGCCCGTCCCACACGCCGCGTCGTGTTTTTTTGTTTTTCTTTTTTTCATCTAGCCGACGCCACGTCGCCACGAGTACGTCGCTCGATAGGTTGCGTCGTGTTTTTTTTTCTTTGGTCATCGTCGTACGTATGCGGACGGCAGCGTGTACGGGGAGTCGACGTACAGCCCAGTCGCGCGGGTACAGCCCCGTCGCGCGGGCGGGTACAGCCCCATCGCGCGGGTACAGCCCAGTCACGCGGGCGGCGGCATTTTAAGTGCTGGGACGATCCTACCCTTTTTAATGAAGGGGTACGGAGCGATCTCAGTCGTTGTTGTATTTAGGGGTTGTACCGAAGAAGAAGAAGGGTCGAAATTATGAAAATATCCACCTTTCGCTCTCGCGTATCGAGCTCGGTGCATATGTCAGGCCTAAAAGCCCAGCAATCTCATCTGATTTTGAAGGACAAAAATGCCCTTCTATTTTTTGTCCAGAAGGGGTGTATCGCAAGAGAGTTGATCAAGTGAACCTCGAAAGGCAAAATGGCAAGGCAGGAAGTAACAGGCCATTCATGTAGAACAACTATTCCCGGTGTCTCCTAGGCCTACCTTAGCGACTGAAGCCACTCGAGCACCCTCCATGGATTGGGTAGCAATATTACTTGCCAGGTTGCTCCTTCACCTCCCCCTTATATGTTACTCCTTACAGTTGCGTATATGTCTTTTTTATTCTAGTGATATAATTGTGTTCACCTACTACTATAAATGAAGCCATAAGTAATTGGTCTTACATGTACAGCACCTCCACTCAATTGGGGAGGTGAATGTTCGATCAGATATATCATATATATACTAGAGAGCATACCGTGCTTTATGGTGCTAGTTATGAGAAGATAAATAGTACTCGTTTGTAACAACATGTAAAATCAGAAAAGGTCTTACATGCTTGTATGATAAAAGAAGCACACAATTACAATATTTGAAGCAAAAATTCATATTGGGATGCATGTTTGTAATGGAAGCATATAACATTTGAACTTGAAGCAAACTAAGATTGTGACGAACAAGGGGATGCATGTTTATCTCACCGACATACAATTTGTATCTAATTTTTATCATGTTCTGCAGACTAAAGAAGCATCTTTGTTACAATTTAGAAGCTCCATAACTTAGAAGCATGGAAATAGTTCTCTGGAAACAGAACTGGTCTTAGTTAGAGCATGCAATTTTATATTTATGAAAAAACTATATTACCATCAAGATGGGATGAATATTAACGTGACCCGCGTACCAAATTAACAAAAAAAAATTCATGATTTTGGATAGAATATATTGACACCCGTCAAAATTCACGAAACCATAAATCAACTCCCGTTGTAGAAATAAAAAATGAATCAAATAGATGACTCAAACCCTATGCCATTGTTCTGCTTTTTTTATACACTCTATGATTTGATCATATGATCCACACACTAAGGAGTGTTGCATGTTCTCAAAGTTCAGCCGAGCATTTGAACTTTTCAATGAAAGACATTAGGTCTCTAGGTAATTCAAGAGAAACGACAAATGTCAAATAGGGATTATATAGTACAATTGCAAAACTGTACTAGGACCGACTTGAGAAGGTGTATGATTTGCTTTGCGCCCTTTCCCATGGTTTCCATGCCAATGGTGATGTGCATTACAAGAAACTAGAGCCTAGAAGAAAAATAAGAGAATGAACTTAACACTAAATAGAAAATTGTGGCTCTTTTCAGCTCGACGGAGAATTGGCTAGATCCTATTAAATTCATAGGTATTAAAACATACTTCAGAATAACATTCATGGATCACCAAGATCGATCCAAAAGGTCACACACAAACCCCTCATTACTGCTTTCAGACTTCGTGGATCATCCTATAATTGCACGAACGAAATGGCATTTGAGTGGCAAGAACACATGAAACAACAAATTTACTTGGTCGAAAGAAGGAAAGAACTCCCTCAGGCTGCTTCTCCTATAGTATGAAATATTGAGGTAGCCAGTTAGAATACTAAGATCACGCAACTGAACTAGTGATAGACTAAGTAGTGACATTAGAAACATCAATACTTCCCCTAATCACGGCATCATTCCTAAATCCTGACCATAGTTTCCTCCCCACATCTCTCACAACTGCACCGACAACGTCAGGGTATCCCTCCTGGGGTCTAATGTCGCCATATCTCCATATGAGGTGGTAGTTTGTGGAAGTGATATCCTAGTTGACAATGTACCTAGGCTAGTAGCAGCACACTCAAACATGACTAATCGTCGACTCTCCTTAGAGGTTGTTAGCGTTGGTCCATGTTCTCCCTGCACAGTGTTGAGGCGGTGGCCGACCCACGTTTTCGTGTGTGGATGGGCCCATAGGGTGGTGCCTTTGGACCAGACATCGGTCTTGATGTAGACAGGGATGGGCCAACACGTACCTTGCTGCGGACAATGGGTAAAAACAGAGTGGATACAGATGTAGTCCCTCAAGTCTCTAAAACGTTTTATATTTGTTTACAGAGGAAGTATGTTGATTGTTTCATATCCAGATATCCTAAAAACATTTTCTTGGAGTTGGAGCAGGGCACGGGCAATGTTGAATACAAATATGAATACGGAAAATATCGATCATGAATACAAATCAAATATAAAGGGAACCTAATATGGACATCCTTGGTCGTGAAGATTTTACAAGATATTTGGTGAAAACAAAAACAAAATAACATCATGCTATAAAGATTGGTCAAAAATGCAAGAGCTCCAAAATGCAACTAAGTTACCCACTGAAAGGTGTAGTGCTTGCTGGATTCATTCAAATTGATACCAGTTTAATGTTTCAAAATAACTATGGAGACAAATGTGTAGAACTACAACAATGGCTAAGACATGAGTGTATGAACATGCGTGATGGTGTTCGAAAAGGGAGACATGAGATGAGCACTGAAAGAAATAGGTTGATGAAGTTAGCTTGCCCTAGATATAATTATTTGGATGAGTACAACTGAATAAAAAGCCTTGATACTCAGATGTTGCCGGATCTCACTCATAGCATATCCTGCGTTGTGTCCTATGAGTCCTATATATGTGTCGGAGTCTGAATCAGGCACATATATTAGCCTGTAATAATTTCACTTAATATTATCCGTTGCAAAAGCTTTAGGTCGGACAGACTGTACAAAAATATATTTTTGCATTTTCACATAAAGTTATTGCATGCAAAGTTGTTTAGGCGGAACAATGGGGTATAAAACCCCATTTGCAATTTGTATACTTGTACTATGCTATGTACAAAATGGTTTAACACAAGCTAGGAGGATTAACAAGTGAAAAAATAATAGAAAATTATAGTGGGAATACAGTAAGAAGGCAATATGCTACCAGACCCTAGTCGTGGCTTAGTACATTTGCGTACTCGACTGCATGTGTTTCTCTTTAGCGAGGTTATCTTCCATCGACCGGCAACGTGTGTTCTTGTAGTCATCTACTGTCAGTTTCTCTGAAATTCCTGTTGGCACAAAAGAGAGCCTAGAGCTCTCAAATTGCAATGTCTCGCAAGCCCACAATAACAGCAAGAGTGCATCCAGGCCAACTCTCCAAGGAGAGCTCATCTCTCTTCTCAACTAGAAAAACCAGCATTCACTACGAGAGTGCATGTGCTCATTTCATCTTATCGAGCTCTAGTGGAGCAAGATAGGTATCTCCACATCATTTATATTGAACAATTATGTACTGTTTGATATTTCGATTCAATGCAAATATAACGGCAGAGTTCTGTACAATATGTATATGTATTCCTAGTTACCTACCACTAGAGCTTGTACCTCGCCATCCTTGTCCAGGAAATCCTTTCACAAGCTGTAGTTTCATTCAATCTCTTTGGAGCCACAATAATCTGCCATGCACTACCATTGTGTGTTTGGTCACCTTTTTAGTGTCTTTGGACCCACACTGTTTTAACCCTTTTCAAATGAATTTGTGGCTCGAACATATGGCCCATATGAGTATTCATATGATTGCATATATGCGTATATGTGTACATAAGATCGCGCGTGCAAAATCTTCTTTTCTTTCTGTTATCGCTTCAAAGTTCATAGAAACATGTATTTAGCAAGAGAATACACTAGGTCTTGCAGAATAAAATTCCAAACATATAGAGCTGACTAAACAAACTCAAAAATCACATACTGATCAGAATAAAGAGAGCATTTCTGCTGAATAATTCATGGGAGTTTGACTCGAACACATCTTCAATCATTCGCATGAGTTACCACTGCTGCAAATCCAGTTGTGCATAAGTACCCGATTGACAAACACATTTATGTATATATGATTACTGCAAACTGAGGTAAGAAGTGTTCGAATTAATCATTATTTTTATTTTCTTTTGAAAAGAAGGATATCGCCCGGCCTCTGCATCACGACGATGCATGCAGCCATATTTTATTAATAGTGCAAAATCCAGCAGCCGAACATCATCGACCCAGAAAAAAAGCGAAAAACAAACCCCGAGGCCGTATACCTCGCGATAGTAACTCCCCCGGATAGCCACTAACCCTATGATAGAAGACACAACATAAATGGAAAAAATACAATTCCTAGGGTACGCCTTCAAGAAGGAATCGCCACACGTGCGCCGATGATGGCTAGTCCACCACAAGGTTGAACTTTGGATTCTCATCCCCAAAGCAAAGCTTCAATCCACCACCTTCAGCAATGACACGACGCAGGCGCGCGGCGACATAGCCCAATCAGAGATCTTGTGTTTCCACCGGAGTGCAAAAGCTTGTCGTTGAAGCACATCCGCCCTTATCCGGCTACCGACGCCTCGATAGCTGGATACCTCTAGAGGAGACAACGGAAGACAAAGACGTCCCATATCGCCTACCTCCCGCTACCGTCGCACCACCTTCGATCCAACAACAACAGGCTAAACTTGACACCTCCGCCAGAGCCACCGTGCATCACCTGTCGGTAACAGGCATGACTTGACGTCTCCATATAAGACGTCGTGCATAGCATCCGCCAGTAGCACATCCACGGGTGGCTTCACCTGCCGACGACAGGTACCGTCCGACAACTCCGAAAGAGGCACATGTGTCACCTGCGGAGCTGCATCGAACCCGGTCTGTTGATGGAAGGGACGTCCCATACCTTCACCAGCCTCAGAAGGCCGTCACCATCTCGAGATTTGGACTCCGAGTCGCCCACATGACCCCGGAGTCCGCTGCCGTTGATGAAGAGGAGCTGCCGCCCCGATTCCGGGCGCTACAAGGAGCACCCACCGCCGCGCCAGCCGCTGTCGTCGCCAATACAATGGCAACCGCCGCCGCGATCCCACATCAAACGCCGTCGACGCCGGAGGAAGCTCCAGCCGCCACACGCGTCCTGCGACGAGCCCGAACACGGGATCCCAAGATCCGCCGCCACCGGTGCCGCCATAAGGACCCACCACCTGGCCCGTCATCCCCGGCGGAGGGGACGCCACCGCCGCCGCCACCGCCACCGGCCACACCCAGCCCCACCTTCATCTTCTAGCCACGTCCAGTTGGCCGACATGCCACGCCCAGCCAATCTCCACCCGCGCCACCATGCCGCCGCCGGGAGCCGCCGCGCCGCCGTGCCTTGGATCCGCATGACACCGTAGTCAAAGCCGTCGTCCCGCGCCGCATGACATCGAACAAGGAGAAGGGAAACCTCTGCCGCTGCCTACACCGACCAGATCGGTGGCGCAGACCAACAGCAGCGAGGGAGGGAGCTAGAGGCGGCGGACTAGCCCCGGCGGCTAGGGTTCCACCCCTCGGTCACTCGCGGGAGCGACACAAGGGGGTTACATGAGACGTTCTTTTACCAGATCGAAAATCCCTATTCGAATTAACCATGATTAGTGTATATACTTTTGTATCCCCTTGTAAAACATAGCAAGGTCAGATTGAATAAAAAGAAAGAACAAGAACAACACACTCATGTGGCTATCACATATCACGTCAGCGCGTACGAGCGGCTCCCCCTCGCACGCAACAGGATCGCTCCTAGGCTCCCTCGTATCGCTCTCTCCAGGGCGATCAGGGGGCCAACCCCAGCGCCCGGCCGCCGCCCCGTCCCCCTCTCCTCCACCTCGTCGTCCCCAGAGACGTGCGCCGGCTAAGCCCGGGCGCCGCCGGTGATGGGGACGGCGGGGATCTAGGCTGCAGCCCCGCGGTCTGGAGGGACCGGCGGCGCGAGATCTCCCTTCGGTCTTCGTCTTTACGGACAGTTCGGCGCTGCTCCGGGGGCTTCGTGGGGATGGCAGATCGGGAGGGGATGTGGCCATGGTTGACGGGTCGGCGGCGCCTCCGGTCATATCTGATCTGGCCGGTGCCGCTGGCGGTGCTGGCCATCTCCTCCGTCGGAGGTGGTCGGCCTGAGGATGGATGGTCAGATCTTTAGATCCGCTATCTAGTTCCGGCTGCGAGTCGGGAAGACATAGTTGCCGGTGAAAACCGAGCCGATGGCAGGCGATGGCGGCGTTCTGCGTCGTTACCGTGATGAAGGCATCGTCGTGTAACTACTGTCGACCCACTCGTGCTGCTCTGGGGGAAACCTGATGAGGACATCCCAACCATGGGCACCACACCACCAACCATCAACGGTCTAATCACAAGAAGTCGCGCAATGCAAATACATGATCAGGTGAACGCTAACTTAAGTCTATCATTTGACCTTGAAAACATGGTTGTGCCTTCACCTCCTTTGTTGTTGGTTGAACTCAGGAGCGATAGCGAAGAAGGCCAAACACATTTCAGTCCGTGCAAAACAATGTTTTATGGCGAGGAAACAAAGTAGGGAATTCATGAAGAATGAGTTATCTGCTGAAGAAACATTGTTGCGATTCCGATGAAATAATGTTTCGCACGAGTTTGGATATCCCAACTTGCGAAAGATTTCAGAACTCGAGTTTTCTGCTGAAGGAAACATTGTTCGACCCCAATGAACAATGTTTGGTCGGGAACTGCCAACCATCTCCAACGAGAGTTTTCCAGAAGCTACCTCATTAAGTCTTGAAGCCATTTAGTCAAATAAAGCTAGTTCACTTTCACACCTAAGCAGGTTCTAGAAGCTAGTTCTCTTTCACACCTATCCAGGGGGGTTGTCCCGATTATAAATAGGCTAGCTCTACCCTTCGTTGGGGACTTTTGCCATTTCTATCAAAGACCAAAGACGTAGACTCCTCCTGAGATTGGAGAGCTCTGGTTATCCTTATTCTCGTGATTCCTTGAGAAATTGCTCCTAGTTCGTGCTCCACGACTAGATCGTGTTGTGTGGATTAGAGTTCGTGGTTTCCCTTGCAGATTGCACCTATCCCGTGCTCCACGACTTGAGCGTGGTTGTGTGGGGTAGTATTGCGGGTTGTGGATCGGCGAATGTTCGGATTGCAAGCTTCGGTGAGCCTCCTCCTGTCGGGTCATAATCTCTTATTTCCCATTTTTTTGGTTGCTTGCAGCTAGTTATCCCCATCCATTTATCGATCCTACGCCATGAAGGTCGGACCTCCCCTTGTACCCCCTCTTCTCCGAAGACGGGGTCGCATCATCTGGTATCCAGAGCAAGGTTTACACGGTAGGATATGTATCTTGGTGGCTAGATCTATCCTTTTTAGTTTGATTTTCCCCATCCTAGAGTCCAAAGCCAAAAATCCACAAAAATATATATATCCAAACCTTTGTTTGCTGAGATCTAGTTGTTTGCTTTCCTCTTTGTGTTTGCACCAAGTTATATCCAAAGTTGCTGCTGTTTTTCTTTGAATCTCGCTGTTGGATCTTGTGTGCTGCAAAAAAAAGCAAAACAAAAGAGAAAAAAAAGAAGCAAAAAAAAGAGAGCAAAAAAAGAGAGAAGAGAAAGTGTGCAATCATATTCAGTTTGGTGAGAAATTTCAGAAGTTGAAGTGGCAAGTGTTGAAGCTCAAACATAGTGCAAGGATCTACAAATTTTTCTTGTTCATTTGGTTTGCATCGATTGGATCTCAGCACTAGCCCTCCCTGTTTTACCCCACCTAGATCCACCTAGAAACCGTCAACTTCCTTCCTTTCATTCGCCCGTCCACTCCTGATTTGCTACTTCCGCACAGCCGCCAAGGAATCATTAGAATTTGGGTAAGCAAGAAGGTGAGTTGAGTGTTTTCCGCATATATTTTTCTTTTGTCCACTTGTTTCCAAGAGTTAACATGACATGATCCAACTCGAGTGTGCATGGACATCAACATGTGGAAGATGATCTCCCAGAAACTCGCACATCACTTGGTGATATGATTGAGGAGAGTATAGTTGCAGCTATGCGAAGGATGTTCGGTGGTCGTCTTCCTATTGCGGGTAATGGGGATCAACGTCAACACAGCCCCGTTGCCTCGCTAGCCGCCGACAACCGGCAATGTCAAGAACACAATGATCGCCACGTTGGTCGTGGAGGAGCGGCAGGAGCTGCTGCCCACGGCGCCCCTGCTCTTGGTGTTGAACGGAGGCATGGCGACTTTGCTGCCCCCCGTGATGGTGGGTTGCATGGAGGAGAAGCTCGCGAGCGAGGCCATGACCCCCGCGGGTTTGCTGCTGATCACCGGCGACGAGCGGCACATGATGGTGATGCCATCTTCCTTGAAGATCTCTCCGAGCATGGTGATGAAGATGAAGGCATGGGGGACTATGAACCCTACTCCCCGCCTTGCTGTGGTGCTGTTTTTGGTCGCATTGGTCATCATTACGACCGTCGTGATCAGGATGACCCTAACAACCAAGCGAGAGTGAAGCTACATGTGCCATCATTCACCGGAAAAGAGGATCCGGATGCATATGTTGAGTGGGAAGAGAAGTGTGATCAAATCTTTCGCATCCATGGTTTTTCTAAAGCCAAGAGAGTTGATCTTGCTGTTATGGAGTTCTCTGGTTATGCTCTTACATGGTGGAATCAGCTGCAAGACGATTGGTTGATGTCAGGCAATAATCATATCCGCAGCTGGACTTTGATGAAGGAAGTCATGTGGCATTGTTTTGTTCCATCATACTATGAGAGGCAATTGTACAAGCGGTTGCAGGGGCTCACTCAAGGTTCCCGCGCTGTTGAGGAGTACTATAAAGAGATGGAGGTGCTGCTAATTCTGACAAGAACCCGTGAAAGTGATGAGGCAAACATGGCGATATTTTTACATGGGCTGAATGATGAAATATCAGATTTTGTGGAGATGTTTCCTTATGATACATTACAAGATGTGGTACATCAAGCTATAAGAGTTGCGAAGAAGAATATGCGTAATGGTCATACTCGTGCTTTCCAAGGCCACACCACCACACGCTCATGGCAGCGAGCACAACAGCCATATGGTTCTCAGTTTGAGGGTGCACCACCTAGACACCCACATGCCTCGACGGCTTCCTGACCTGCCATTCGCAATCAAGATAAGAGGTCATCAGCTACAGCAGGAGTATCCTCTGCTCCATCTCCAGAAAAGAGTTCTACACGCAGCAGCAACATTCAATGCCACAAGTGCAAAGGAAAAGGTCATATTTCTTCAGAATGTCCAAGCAAAACAACTATGATCATCAATGAACGAGGTGAATGGGAGTCTGAAAGTGACCCTGAAGGTGGCAATGATGAAGTGGATGAGGAGCAAGGTTGGGAAGTATGAGGAACTATTTTATCTCATGAGGAACTTGATGGAGAAGCTTTGGTTGTATGTCGTTCACTTAACGCCCAGGATGTGGAGGAGGAAAAGGGGCAGCGGCATAATCATTTCCACACCCATTGCCTTATCAACTCCAAGATATATCGAGTGATTGTTGACAGTGGCAGCCGCAACAATATTGCAAGTACGGAGATGATCGAGAAGCTTCAATTGCAAACAAAACGTCACCCACACCCATACCGCATGCAATGACTGAATGATTGCGGCGTAATTAAGGTGATTAGCAGCGTGCAAATACCAATTTTAGTAGGGACATATCAGGATGATGTTGAGTGTTATGTGGTTCCGATGCACGCTTGTCACTTGCTTCTTGGGCGATCGTGGTTGCATGACCGTGATGTGCAAATCAGCGAGCGTGCAAATTGCTTATGTTTTGTCCATAGAGGAGAAAAGTTCACTTGGCTGCCCATGACACCCGAGGAAGTCTATCTTGATGAGATGAAAAGAAAAGGAAAGAAAAGGGAGAGAGTGATCATACACAACGAGTGAGCCACCAACATAGTGAGGGAGTGTTTCCACAGCCAAAAGCTCCACAGCCAAATATGACCAAGCCCGGGAAAAACAGGGATTAGTTATGATGGCTAGGAAAAGGGATCTACGGGAATTGAGAGAACCTAATACTCCATTCTTTTTACTCATGTACAAGGAAACTTTATTGGCTGCTAATGACTTACCCTCAACTCTTCCTAGTGTTCTTTTTTATCTTTTGCAGGAGTATGAGGATGTGTTTCCCAAGGAGGTACCACCTGGATTGCCACCGACGCGGGGCATTGAGAACCAAATCGACTTGGTTCCGGGCGCCCCACTACCAAACCGGCCACCGTATCGAGCAAACCCAGAGGAGACGAAGGAAATTCAGAGGCAAGTAGAAGATCTTCTTAACAAAGGGTATGTAAGGGACAGTCTTTCTCCTTGTGCTGTTCCCATTCTTTTAGTTCCAAAGAAAGACGGTACCATGCGCATGTGCACTGATTGTAGATCCATTAACAACATAACTGTGAGATATCGCCACCCTATTCCTAGGCTCGATGACATGCTTGATGAACTTTGTGGCTCCACCATATTTCCAAAATCGATTTGCGAAGTGGTTACCACCAAATAAGAATGAAAGAGGGTGATGAATGGAAAACTGCTTTTAAGACAAAATTTGGCTTGTATGAATGGTTGGTTATGCCTTTTGGATTAACAAATGCACCTAGTACTTTCATGAGATTGATGAATCATGTGCTTAGATCCTTCATTGGCCAGTTTGTAGTGGTTTACTTTGATGACATCTTGATTTATAGAAAAACTTTGGAGGATCATGTTGGGCATATAAAATGTGTGCTTGCTGTCCTACGGGAGGAAAAGTTGTATGTTAATGTGGAAAAGTGCACATTTTGCACAAACAAGGTTGTGTTTCTTGGCTTTGTTGTTTCAGCAAAAGGTGTGGAGGTCGATGAAGAGAAGATCAAGGCTATTCATGAGTGGATGCCTCCACAAAATGTGAGCCAAGTACGTAGCTTCCTTGGACTTGTAGGTTTCTACCGCCGGCTCGTGAAGGATTTCAGCACCATTGCTGCACCAATGCATGAGTTAACGAAGAAAGACACTCCATTCCAATGGGGTGATGCCCAAGGCAAGTCCTTCCAGGAACTGAAGATGAGATTGACATCAGCCCCATTGCTTTCACTTCCTTATTTTGGTAAGACATTTGAGATCGAATGTGATGCAAGTGGGGTTGGCATTGGTGGAGTACTAATGCAAGAAGGTAAACCCATCGCCTATTTTAGTGAGAATCTTAATGGTCCAACTCTTAATTATTCGATCTTTGGAAACCTGGCAGCATTACTTGTGGCCAAAAGAGTTTGTAATACATTCTGATCATGAATCTTTAAAACATCTTAAGGGCCAACTTAAACTGAACCGTAGACATGCAAAATGGAGTGAGTTCATAGAGTCTTTTCCTTATATTATCACGTACAAGAAAGGGAAGGATAATGTTGTTGCCGACGCATTGTCTAGGCGTCACATTTTACTTTCCCAACTTGATGTTAAAATCTTTGGTTTAAAAAGCATCAAAGAATTGTATGCTAACGACTCATACTTTGCTGAACCATTTTCAAAGTGTAACAAGGGAAAGGGATGGGAGAAGTTTCACTTGCATGATGGATTTCTATTTCGAGCTAACAAATTGTGCATCCCAGATTGTTCTATTCGTTTGTTGCTCTTGCAGGAGGCTCACGCTGGTGGTCTCATGGGACATTTTGGAGCCAAGAAAACTGAAAGTGTGCTCGTTGATCACTTCTTTTGGCCACGAATGAGACGTGACGTGGAACGCTACATGATGAGATGCGAGATTTGTCATAAAGCTAAGTCCCGCTTGAATCCTCATGGTTTATATACTCCTCTATCTATCCCGAATACTCCGTGGGAAGATATTTCTATGGATTTTGTTCTTGGTTTACCACGGACTAAGAGGGGGAGTGACTCGGTGTTTGTGGTAGTTGATCGTTTTAGCAAAATGGCACATTTTATCCCATGTCATAAGAGAGATGATGCTTCACACATTGCTGATCTGTTTTTCAGGGAAATTGTGCGGCTACATGGAGTACCATGCACGATTGTGTCAGACCGTGACACCAAATTTCTGAGCTACTTTTGGAAGACCTTGTGGGGAAAACTTGGCACCAAGCTCCTATTTTCCACAACATGCCACCCACAAACTGATGGACAGACCGAAGTTGTCAACCGGAAGTTGTCCATGATGCTGCGAGCAATCCTCAAGAAGAATTTGAAGATGTGGGAAGAGTGCCTACCTCATATGTGGAGTTCGCGTATAATAGGGCGGTACATTCGACCACTAATTTTTGCCCATTTGAACTTGTTTATGGCTTCAAACCTGTTGCTCCCATCGATCTTTTGCCTTTGCCACTACAGGAATGAACTAGCCTTGATGCAAGTAAGTGTGCTGATTTTGTCAAGAAACTTCATGCCCAGGCAAAGGCGAACATTGAGAAAATGACTAAACAATATGCGAAGAGGGTAAACAAGACCAGGAAGAAGCTGGTGTTCGAGCAAGGCGATTTGGTATGGGTACACATTCGGAAGGACCGCTTTCTTGAGCAACGCAAGTGCAAGTTGCAGCCACGCGGCGATGGACCATTTGCGGTGCTCGCGAGAATCAATGACAATGCTTACAAGATTGATCTTCCAGCAGAATATGGTGTTAGCCCAACCTTTAATGTCTTTGATCTTTCCCCATACTTTGGGCCTTTAGAGTCGAGGACGACTCCTTCTCAAGAGGGGGAGGATGATGAGGACATCCCAACCATGGGCAACACACCACCAACCATCAACGGTCCAATCACAAGAAGTCGCTCAATGCAAATACATGATCAGGTGAACGCTAACTTAAGTCTATCATTTGACCTTGAAAACATGGTTGTGCCTTCACCTCCTTTGTTGTTGGTTGAACTCAGGAGCGATAGAGAAGAAGGCCAAACACATTTCAGTCCGTGCAAAACAATGTTTTATGGCGATGAAACAAAGTTAGGAATTCATGAAGAATGAGTTGTCTGGTAAAGAAACATTGTTACGATTCCGATGGAACAATGTTTTGCACGAGTTTGGATATCCCAACTTGCGAAAGATTTCCAGAACTCGAGTTTTCTGCCGAAGGAAACATTGTTCGACCCCAATGAACAATGTTTGGTCGGAACTGCCAACCACCTCCAACAAGAGTTTTCCAGAAGCTACCTCATTAAGTCCTCAAGCCATTTAGTCAAACAAAGCTGGTTCACTTTCACACCTAAGCGGGTTCCAGAAGCTAGTTCTCTTTCACACCTATCCAGGGGGGTTGTCCCGATTATAAATAGGCACTACTGCAGGATGCTGCTAACGCAACACTACGATTAGAGACCCTTCGAGAAACTGTGTGCGATGCAATAATCGCAAACGGTGATGTATGAAAACCGTCAAAAAAGTGAAAACGTTTGCTATGGAGGATGCATCAAACACGGTTCAGATTTTAATTGCGTGTGCGATCCAGGGCATACGGTTCAGTCCAATGAACTGTTTGTGATGAGGCGGAACAAAAGAAACGGGCAGCCTGATGAAGGCATATGCGATATAGAGCATATGGTTCACTCGGATGAACTGTTTGTGATTAGGCAACACAAAAGAAATGGGCAGCCAGATGAAGGTGTGTGCGATATACAGCATGCGGTTCACTCGGATGAACTGTTTGTGATTAGGCAACACTAAAGAAACGGTTTGCCAGATGAAGGTGTGTGTGATTGAGGGCATACGCTTCAGAATGATTAAATGTTTGCGATTAGGCAACAGAACAGAAACGGGTAATCCAGATCAAAGTGTCTGTGATTGATGGCATACACTTCACATGGATGAACTGTTTGCGATTAGCCACAACAAACTGAAACAGTTAGATAGATCAACGTGTGTGCGCTAGACGGGCACACCCATTCTAATTAAAAGAAGCGTGCGCGATGGTAATAACGAGCGCGCACGGTTGTTGGAACAAGACGTGTGCTGACATTGCCTATTGCGGTGCACCCTATGGTGCAAACGCCACGTACGCGGCCGAGAAGGTGTACGTGCCCACGTTACGCCTTCCGGGAATAGTGCCGCACTTATAACCGTCAGTAAAGTTTGAGCATGCGTCCCGTCACAATTTTTTTTAGAAGAACAGGGAGGCCGCGTCCCGTCACATTCCAAATTTCAAACCTGTTCACACCGATCAAAACCTAAATGGTTTCTCACTTAGGAGCGTATTACTACGCTATTATAAATACTACTACTCCAAGATGACTACACATTCCTCCTCAACTCCTCATCCACAAAAAGGTCAAAAACAAACAAGTCATTCATCATCGTTCCCTTGCGTCCGCCATGGCTAGCGTGAGTTCTGGGTCGAGAGATTGCCACCAGGGACAGGCGAGCCTGGAAGTGGGAGCACGAGAGATGTCCCGCCTCGCCGCGAAAGCAGCCAACATGTCCCGCCGCACGGCTGTAGCAGGAGAGAGGTCCCGCCGCGCCGCCAAAGCAGCACGGAGGACCCGCCGCGCCATCGATGCAGCAGACTGGCCCGGCCGCGCCGCGGAAGCAGAAGAGATGTCCCGCCGCGCCGCGAATGCAGCAGAGATGTCCTCCCTTGCCGCGGCGGCCTGGGAAAATGCCTCGCGGGCAGGCGAGGAATCTTACAGGCACATGCGTGCCCTCGTCCTTAGGAAGATGGATCAGATCTCCAGGTGGGAGAGGTTGCAGGATGACCTGAAAGCCTCGTTTGAACAGTCTACCGACGTCATCCGGCAACTAAATGAGAGCAATGCGAAGCTCCGGGCCGAGCGCGACCTGCTGAGGGCGAAGATCGTCGGAAGTGCGGAGCAGCAGGAGCAGACCACTGCCTTGTTGAAGAGGACCGGCGTCATCGTCGAGAAACTTATGGATGAGAATAACAAGCTGCGCATCGAGCGCAGAAGGCTGGTGGAGGAATCCGTGGATGCTCTCAAGTAGCATCTTGAGGACAAGAAAGAGCTCTTCGTCGCTCGCCGCGGAGACTAGTTCCCGTGGCCTGCAGCAACGCATCAAGAAAGTAGAGATCAGTGAGCCAGATCGTTGTCTTCTTCTTTTGCCCTTGTGTATTTCGGGCATTGCCGCATGTGGCTTTTTTTAATTATGTTTCTAAATATGTAAGACAATTATTATCCACTGTCATCATCCTTATATTCATCATGCTTGCTATAAGTCACAGTCGATGCTATATAGGTCCGTCGGATCTTACATCAAGATCCGTGCAAAACTTTCTTTTCAGATTTCCATTTTTCTCTCTTAAATCTCAGTCCAGTGAGACATATAGCCACGCCGTAGAACAGGTGCTCAGGCGCCATTAATGGAGACGTTGGGAGGGAGGTGCGCGGCGAGTAGCGGTCAAAGGACTCCCTTCCCGATGAGCACGCGTAGGGGTCTGATCGCACGCCTCCCGTACTCAAATAGCTACCCCGCACGGCACCTCCTAGCCAATAAAAAAGAGGGACGCGTGGCCGCACGTAATTGGTAAGTCGAACGCCCATGGTTTCAATAATACTTGTGTTTCCGATTTGTAACGTGACAGCACTTGTTCCAAAATGACTTTGTTGATTGTTAATGTGGGCCTTCACAAATCGGACAGAATAATTACCACAGCATGTTGGTGCCATGTCATGAGACCATGCCAAGTTTCATGATTTTCAGGCGTGTTTTGGAATTACAGGAATTAAAAAAACCAAGTTTCTCAATCTTTCCGGCCGAGCCACGACGCCCATATGTTTGAATTGCACTCCCATGTCTTGCATGGGACCTAGAAATTCACCCAAGGACACACATGTGATTTTTCAAACAACTTTGGTGCACTGCAGCATGTGCTTGTAGTTCAAATTTGAATTATGCACATTAAATGCCCAGAAACTCAACTAATGTATAGAAAAGGCCAAACGAACCCGGAATAATTCCAAAATTTAGGACGGTACTTCTATCTGGTCTAATCTGGCTGTGTAAAAAAATTAAAGCGGGAGAAGGCAGTGTACGTATGTCGTTTTTCGCACACGGAGGTGACACGTTCCCTCTCGGAACCACGAGCCTTCTTGAGGGAAGCTCCGGTTTGCAAGAAGCTTACACCAAAGCTTGTCCCAATTCGGCCAAAAATATTACCGCAACATGTTGGTGCTATGTATGACACCATGCCAAGTTTCATGATTTTCAGGCGTGTTTTGGAATTACAGGAATTAAAAAACAAAGTTTCTCAATCTTTCCGGCCGAGCCACGACGCCCAGATGTTTGAATTTCACTCTCATCTCTTGCATGGGACCTAGAAATTCACCCAAGGACACACATGTGATTTTCAAACAACTTTGGTGCACTGGAGAATGTGCTTGTAGTTCAAATTTGAATTATGCACATTAAATGCCCAGAAACTCAATTAATGTATAAAAAAGGCGAAACGAGCCCGGAATAATTCCAAAATTTAGCACGGTACTTCTATTTGGTCTAATCTGGCTGTGTAAAAAAATTAAGGCGGGAGAAGGCAGTGTACGTATGTCGTTTCGCACACGGAGGTGACACGTTCCCTCTTGGAACCACGAGCCTTCTTGAGGGAAGCTCCGGTTTGCAAGAAGCTTACACCAAAGCTTGTCCCAATTCGGCCAAAAAAATTAGCGCAACATGTTTGTGCCATGTCATGACACCATGCCAAGTTTCATGATTTTCAGAGGTGTTTTGGAATTACAGGAATTAAAAACCAAGTTTCTCAATCTTTCCGGCCAAGCCACGACGCCCAGATGTTTGAATTTCACTCCAATCTCTTGCATGGGACCTAGAAATTCACCCAAGGCCACACATGTGATTTTTCAAACAACTTTGGTGCACTGGAGCCTGTGCTTGTAGTTTAAATTTGAATTATGCACATTAAATGCCTAGAAACTCAATTAATGTATAAAAAAGGCGAAACGAGCACGGAATAATTCCAAAATTTAGCATGGTACTTCTATTTGGTCTAATCTCGATGTGTAAAAAAATTAAGGCAGGAGAAGGCAGTGTACGTATATCGTTTCGCACACAGAGGTGGCATGTTCCCACTCGGAACCACGAGCCTTCTTGAGGAAGCTCCGGTTTGCGAGAAGCTTACACCAAAGCTTGTCCCAATTCGGCTAAAAATATTACCGCAGCATGTTGGTGCCATGTCATGAGACCATGCCAAGTTTCATGATTTTCAGGCGTGTTTTGGATTACAGAAATTAAAAAACCAAATTTCTCAATCTTTCCGGCCAAGCCACGACGCCCAGATGTTTGAATTTCACTCCCATCTCTTGCATGGGACCTAGAAATTCACCCAAGGACACACATGTGATTTTTCAAACAACTTTGGTGCACTGGAGCACGTGCTTGTAGTTTAAATTTGAATTATACACATTAAATGCGCAGAAACTCAATTAATGTATAGAAAAGGCCAAACGAACACGGAATAATTCCAAAATTTAGCACGATACTTCTATTTGGTCTAATCTGCCTGTGTAAAAAAATTAAGGCGGGAGAAGGCAGTGTACGTATGTCGTTTCGCACACGGAGGTGACACGTTCCCTCTCGGAACCACGAGCCTTCTTGAGGGAAGCTCCGGTTTGCAAGAAGCTTACACCAAAGCTTGTCCCAATTCGGCCAAAAAAATTAGCGCAGCATGTTTGTGCCATGTCATGACACCATGCCAAGTTTCATGATTTTCAGAGGTGTTTTGGAATTACAGGAATTAAAAAACCAAGTTTCTCAATCTTTCCGGCCAAGCCACGACGCCCAGATGTTTGAATTTCACTCCAATCTCTTGCATGGGACCTAGAAATTCACCCAAGGCCACACATGTGATTTTTCAAACAACTTTGGTGCACTGGAGCCTGTGCTTGTAGTTTAAATTTGAATTATGCACATTAAATGCCTATAAACTCAATTAATGTATAAAAAAGGCGAAACGAGCCCGGAATAATTCCAAAATTTAGCATGGTACTTCTATTTGGTCTAATCTGGATGTGTAAAAAAATTAAGGCGGGAGAAGGCAGTGTATGTATATCGTTTGCACACAGAGGTGGCATGTTCCCACTCGTAACCACGAGCCTTCTTGAGGAAGCTCCGGTTTGCGAGAAGCTTACACCAAAGCTTGTCCCAATTCGGCCAAAAATATTACCGCAGCATGTTGGTGCCATGTTATGAGACCATGCCAAGTTTCATGATTTTCAGGCGTGTTTTGGATTATAGGAATTAAAAAACCAAGTTTCTCAATCTTTCCGGGCAAGCCACGACGCCCAGATGTTTGAATTTCACTCACATATCTTGCATGGGACCTAGAAATTCACCCAAGGACACACATGTGATTTTTCAAACAACTTTGGTGCACTGGAGCACGTGCTTGTAGTTTAAATTTGAATTATACACATTAAATGCGCAGAAACTCAATTAATGTATAAAAAAGGCCAAACGAACACGGAATAATTCCAAAATTTAGCACGATAC
Organism: Aegilops tauschii subsp. strangulata; assembly: GCF_002575655.3. Taxonomy (NCBI): domain Eukaryota; kingdom Viridiplantae; phylum Streptophyta; class Magnoliopsida; order Poales; family Poaceae; genus Aegilops; species Aegilops tauschii. The sequence goes on along the minus strand of NC_053039.3, from coordinate 59,771,312 downwards.
TTCTATTTGGTCTAATCTGCCTGTGTAAAAAAATTAAGGCGGGAGAAGGCAGTGTACGTATGTCGTTTCGCACACGGAGGTGACATGTTCCCTTTCGGAACCACGAGCCTTCTTGAGGGAAGCTCCGGTTTGCAAGAAGCTTACACCAAAGCTTGTCCCAATTCGGCCAAAAAAATTAGCGCAGCATGTTTGTGCCATGTCATGACACCATGCCAAGTTTCATGATTTTCAGAGGTGTTTTGGAATTACAGGAATTAAAAAACCAAATTTCTCAATCTTTCCGGCCAAGCCACGACGCCCAGATGTTTGAATTTCACTCCAATCTCCTGCATGGGACCTAGAAATTCACCCAAGGCCACACATGTGATCTTTCAAACAACTTTGGTGCACTGGAGCACGTGCTTGTAGTTCAAATTTGAATTATACACATTAAATGCGCAGAAACTCAATTAATGTATAAAAAAGGCCAAACGAACACGGAATAATTCCAAAATTTAGCACGACACTCATGTACTAGTTGCATGTTCACTGTACGTAAATGTTTTAGCAATTCAAACACCATCCTTTCCCTCCGTAACACAATTTTGTCTTTCAAAACATAATGAAAAAAATCAGGTATACCACAAACAGTTTACTAGAAAGAATCGTGTGGGATGCGATATAAAATATCTTGGCGCACCGTCTTGTCTGGCTTACGCAGGAAGCTTCGTCGTCTACAGTCCACCGCCCCGCTTGAACCACACTTGCGCGCCAGTTTCTCGCGTCACCGAGCGAAAAAAATTTCCACCGCCGGAAATATCTATCTCCCTGCCCCCTCCCTCCTACCAAATGCCACATTTCCACTGTTCCTCCTTGCTTTCCAAGTTCAAACCTTCACTGCTGCTTACTCGCAGCTCAGCCTCCTCGTCGGCGACCCTTCTTCTTACAGCGCCGCCTCCTCGCCGGCTACCCTTCTTCTTGCAGCGCCACCTCCTCGCCGGCGACCCTTCTTCTTGCAGTGCCGCCTCCTCAGCGGCGACCCTTCTTCTTGCTGCGCGGCCTCCTCGCCGCCAACCCTTCTTCTTGCTGCGCGGCCTCGTCGATATGGTCAGGTAATCCACACCCCACCCACACCATCCTCCTCCTTTCCCGTACCACATGCCCCGACTGACAGAGCGACACCTTCCACCGAAATCACTGCCCCCTCCTCCAATTAAGCGCCGCCCACAGCCATTTTACACGCAGTATAACGTGGAGCTGAGTAGCATGCGGCCGCACGCCCGAACGAGGTCGCTATGGCTGACATGCGTGTCGACCGCAAGATCTTGGAGGGGCACCTCGTCTTCGAGGCCACCGTCGACACCGCCGCGCGGTTGTCTACTTTAAAATACAGTTCGTGATGTTTTCTCGAGGCCACCGCCAGTGCCTTCTAGTGATTTGTCCTCTGTAATGTTAATATGCAATCTGATGTTCAGTTAACAGTTTGGTCCTCTGAAATGTAATGTTCAGTTAACACTTTGGTCCAACAATTGCTACATTTCGTAGTACTGTTCTCAAGCATTCTTTGTTTTCTTAACTGTCTTATCTTCTAGTACATGTTTCTCTTCTGCAATGTCGTGCGCAGTTAACTATTTTGGTTCATTTGGTCTGCTGTCCATTTAACTGTTTGGTTCAGTTCAGCAATTTGATTTTCATTTGTTGTGGGTACAATTTTGTATTGTTATGCATGTGACACCAATCGAATTTGGCTGTACTCAATACGTATTCTACTGATAGTATGGCAACTCTCAGTTAACCTGATCAAGATCTTCCTTATGTGTGTTGCAGGGAAACAATGGGAGACACTGCGGTTTACCATCGAGGTTTGTTCAAGCAGGGTCCTTTGGCTAATAGCACATTATTGTGCAGTTGCAGGAATCATTCTAATATTTAGGTTTCTTACAATTTGGTCTTGCACATGTAGGTCCTGCTGTCAGAGGCTTAGACCCATTGTTCGACCCATTTTGCATATGGGGAAATGAGATGTCCATGAATATCAGTCAAGTCAAGAAACTCAGAAAGATTGTTAGGATGAAGAAACTTGCGACGAATAACAGCAAGATCTTTGTTTGCACAATGAAGAAGACATCAGTCAACTATAGGATGGTACCAACTCTTTTACCTTGTTTTTACCCCTTGCGCCATTTCAAAATTTACAACAGCGATTTATGCATAGCTTTGTTTTCAGTACTTTTCAAAGCAGTTCACCGTTGATTACCTCTCAAACCACCTGCATGGTCAAGAGGCGAGGAAGGTATTCATTCAACACCCACGGTACAATATTGAAGTCTTGCTGAAGAGGACGAAGGTTGGGCGGGCAATTATCCATAGCCACTCGCCTAAAGTTGCAAGGACATTCAACATCACTGAAGGCTCAATATATGCCTTCCGCTTCCGCAGTTTCCCAGATGAGATTCATTTATCTATTTACTATGTATGATGCTACTTTCCAAAGGTTTTTGATGCTGCATGTGAAACTTGGCGCTGTTGTGTAATGGCGTAACTGAGTGCCGAAGCTATCTGATGTAATTCTATTATGAATTGATTTTATACGGAAATGAAATATCTGGCGTGTTTTATAAGAAATATCAGTTTGATTAGTATATGGATTATCAATAATATGCTAATTACCCTGCTTATGGGGGTTTTCTATTGCAAATGGTTACTCAGACAACACCGTCGGCGATAAACTCAAACAACCCGCACGGTTTCTAGAAAGTAGGCGTTTTCGATCAACTAACAATCACACATGGCTTCCGGCAGCGAACTGTTTGCGTTAGGCCACCTTGCACAAACGTTTCCACACAAAGAACTATGTGGGATGTACATACCTACGGAAATGATTTTCCGGGATTCACTGTGTGGGATGTACATACCTACGGAAATGATTTCTGGGATTCACCGTGTGGGATGTACATACCTATAGAAATGATTTCTGGGATTCACCGTGTGGGATGTACATACCTACGAACATGATTTCTAGGATTCACCGTGTGGGATGTACATACCTACGGAAATGATTTCTGGGATTCACCGTGTGGGATCTACATACCTACAGAAATGATTGGATTTCCATGCCTCGCCCGATAGGACACGGCCCCAGCCTGGGTCCCACGAGGGCCTATCCCCGACGATTTCTGGGTCATGTGGGAAGGACCCCCCTATCGCCCACACTCACTTGGCAACGATTTCAAATGCCGTCTTGGAAAGGGGTTTTAAACCGTTGTTTAGGACGTCGCTGTACCAATGAGGCTAGCTCTACCCTTCGTTGGGGACTTTTGCATTTCTATCAAAGACCAAAGGCATAGACTCCTACTAAGATTGGAGAGCTCTTGTTATCCTTATTCTCATGATTCCTTGAGAAATTGCTCCTAGTTCGTGCTCCACTACTAGATCGTGTTGTGTGGATTAGAGTTCGTGGTTTCTCTTGCGGATTGCACCTATCCCGTGCTCCACAACTTGAGCGTGGTTGTGTGGGGTAGTATTCCGGGTTGTGGATCGGCGAATGTTCGGATTGCCAGCTTCGATGAGCCTCCTCCTTGTCGGGGTCATAATCTCTTATTTTCCCTTTTTTGGTTGCTTGTAGCTAGTTATCCCCATCCATTTATCGATCCTACGCCGTGAAGATCGGATCTCCCCTTGTACCCCCTCTTCTCCGAAGACGGGGTCGCATCAAAACCCTAGGATCGGGTCTTCCAGATCGAACGATGGCGGACTATGGTGTCGTTTTCTCTCTTGGGAGCATCGTTTGTGGAGCACAGCTGGAAGACAGAGGCAGGAGGTGGAGCGGCTTCGTCTTGCACGGAGCTTTCGGTGGAGATGTCAAGTGATGCCTGGCCGACAGGTGCTACGCTGTGTCATGCTTGGTCGGCAGGTGCTACGCACGACAGATCTTCCAGAATCTTCGCGTCTGGACGAACAAACGCGGGGCGGTGGCGCCGGTGGGCGCCGTGGTGGCATCGACGGATGGACGGACTGGTAAGGATGATGCAGATCTCTCTCCCGAAGATGGGTCAGTGGTTCGATGATGATCGCGGCGTCTAAAACGTGTGCATTTGGTGTACGCTTTAGGTTTGCTGCACTGGTTTTAGATATGGGGAGTGAGAGCACTCCACGTTATCAAGTTTTGTAAGTGTGAGTGGTGGCTTCGGGTGGCTTGGTGTATGTTTTTGTTAGACATATGTTGAATAATAAATAAAGATGGCTGTATGCATAATTAATACAGAGACCGGGGGTCTTAACCTCCTTTTCCAAAAGAAATCACATATCAAGTCTCGCCGAGTTTTTGTGTTTCGCTGATTTCTGCTAATCGATCACACTAGCTTGCATTGTGTAGTTTGCTTGGTAGCTATCCTCCACAAAGCATCCACCAGCCTGCCTGCTTAGTACTACGTACTTGTGTACGTGCGTGTTGTAGACGTTTATTGATCGGCTTGGAAGAACATGAGCGTGAACCATACGTGCGTACCTCACCTAAAAGTAATTGGCGAGTCACGTCGGTTGATCGAGACTCTGTTAACAATTGGTTGATTGGGACTGTGTTAACTGAAAGAAGGAAACTGGAGATGAGCGGAAGCCGGGATAAATGATTCTGAATAGTTCGCCAACCAAGAAATGAAGGCCGATTGTCCAAAGGAGTAAGACAACTGTTCCTGACGTGTCTCCATAGGCTCGGGTAGCAATATCGCTTGCTCGGTTTGCTCATTCGTCTGCTCTTATATATATATATATATATATATATATATATATATATATATATATATATATATATATATATATATATATATATATATATATATATATATAGGCTGGACTATTCTGTTACCCGTAACAGAATAATATTCTGTTACCCTCCCCCCGCCCTATATAGGCACGGAGCGCAGACCACCGTAGAATCCCCCGGATCCAGCCCGAACCTAACCCGCCTTCTTCCGCCGGAGGCAGACGTCGTGGGCGAGCGAACGACGGCGGCAACCGGAGCGAGGGAGCCCGCGGCGCCTTGACTGGCCGGCGACGGATCCGCCGTCGCCGGATCCATCGGCGGGGCCGTGATCCCCGCCTCCTGCCTCCCTCCATCGCCGGATCCATCGACAGGGCCGTGATCCCCGCCTCCTGCCTCCCTCCGTCGCCGGATCCAACGACGGGGCCGTCATCCCCGCCTCCTGCCTCCCTCCGTCGCCGGATCCAACGACGGGGCCGTCATCCCCGCCTCCTGCCTCCCTCCGTCGCCGGATCCAACGACGGGGCCGTCATCCCCGCCTCCTGCCTCAATCCGTCGCCGGCGCTCCTTCTCCGGGGCAGTGATCCCCGCAAGGTGTTGCCTCCCCGGACCTCTTCGCCAGATGTCCACCACAAGCAGGAGCTGCATCAATGGCGCCGCCTCCCAAGAACATGCCAGTACGCCTCCCACGAGAGGAAGAAGAAGAAGTCAGTCCACTGGAGGTAATGTCTGCTTCCCACGTTTGTGTCAGTCCATCAGTTCATCAGTCCTGCTATGAAGAAGAACCTGATAGTACATTGCAAATGCTTGATCAGTTCATTACACCCCTGCCACTTGATGCACAATTTGGATGTCGAGGTTACTGTCAGTACCTCTAATATGCTAGCTTCAGTTCAAGCCAAAAAACATAAACTTATGCATCAGTCCAAGGAGCTACTAGGCTTTATATAAGGTTCAGCTACCACTGCAAGTTGTATGATGTTATTTCTAATAGTACATGCCGTGTAGTTGCGTCAGTTCGAACTAGTTAAAGAATGTTGTTTAAAAAAAATATACACTTGTTGCACAGTAAGTTCATTGATACATAAACTAGGAGTACTTCTAGTGTAGTTGCATAAGTTATAGATGAACAAAAGAGAAGACATGCATCAGTTATATATATATGCATATCCATAAATATCTGAAGTTCAATGTTCAGTTTACAAGCAGTGCTAAAAAATAGTACATCAGTACATCAGTGTTGAACATGTACGTTCATCAGTTCGACTGAAAACGAAACCAGATACAAAATAGAGAACAAAGTTTAAATAAAGGCCAGCGATGCAAGTTCAACTTGTACATTGCCTTCAGTGCATGACATGTTACCCATAGCATGTATACGAGAAAAATGCAAAAAAGATTAATCCCAAAACTGTTGAATGTCATTGCAGAAGCATGCAAGGCGGCACACACAGCGAGAGTTTGATGAGCCAAGCAGATATGGGGCACCGCCTGGTTGGGTAACACCAGAAATACCACCTGGATACTTCAACAATACAGGCAGATTTCAAGATACACCAAAATCATCAAAAGCACAGACAGGTTCTTCTATGCAGCAAACACCAATATCTGGGAATACAAGCTTTGTCACTGCTGGGTTGCAACAAGGCCAACAATATCTCCAACAACAAATGTTTTCCTTCCCTAGCACATGCAGAAAGCCAAGGACAGGAAGCCGTGGATGGGTTGCAACAAGGCTTCCACCAGTCGCTCCGTCAACATCAATCATCTGTGTTGCAAAAGCGGTTGCGACGGGAAGACCAGGCCAAAGAGACAGAAATTTTGGCCGCTCTAGTAGGTTCCAAAGTACAAGATATGAGCCATATAGACAGGAGCAACCTCACAACGAATCTGAGGGGAGACGGCCGTACAATGAGAGACGGAGATCTTCGTCAACATTGCTCCCTCCAAGAGATGCATTGCTGCATGTGCCAAGGGTGACACCACCTGCGCCCATACACCAGGGTGAACAGCAAACACGGGACGCAGCACAGAGCTATACACATGTAAGTATCCATATAGAAAAAAACATACAAGCACAGTCCATACCATGGTACTGTGACCACCCCATCTAACATTTTCATAACTGCGTTTTTGTTTGCTCACTCTTGCGTGCAACCACCTAACATTGAAGCTTACGTTCTGCCAAGACTAGAGATGCGCTATGAAACTTTTGAAGAAGCAAAGAACTTCTACAACGTCTATGCGAAGCACGCGGGTTTTGCTGTCAGGGAAGGCCCCAAGTTTAAGACCAGAGCCTACCTTTATTGCACGTGCTATGGAGTCTATGAATCGAAGGTGTCTGAAGCAAATAGACAGCGGAACAAGACGACAGCCAAGACTAACTGCGGGGCTAAAATGAGGCTGAAGAAGGAAAAGGATGGAACATTTGTCGTAAAAGAGATAGTTTGGGAACACAACCACAGGCTACAGCTCACTCCGCAAATGCTTGTCTTCTTGCACTCCCACAAAAACTTTGACAAAACAATCTCGGAGTACATCAAGTATATACAGTTCAAATGCATTGAACACGCGCAAATCATGAGCATACTGGGCGGTGATGACCCTGGTAGCTACTTCCCCGAAATGAATGCCAAAGACCTGATTAACCTGTAAGTACAAACTTGTTCTCCTCCCATAAACCACCAGTTCAACATGTTCAACATGCATTTTTGAATGAACTTTTAATATGCAGGAAAGCAAAGAATTCAAGGATGGATGATGTGAACGATGTCCTAAAGACTGTCAACTTCTTTAGGGAGATGAAAGCTATAAACAGGGAATTCTTCTGTGACATGCAACTCGATGAGTCCGATAGAGTTAAGAACATATTCTGGGAGAACGCAAGGTGTCGAGGGGCCTATCAGGACTTTGGTGACTGCGTAACATTTGACACCACATATAAGACCAGCAAGTACCATATGCCACTTGGGGTGTTTGTCGGTACTAACAACCACTTACAGACTACATTCTTTGGTTTCGCCCTGATAAGAGATGAGGATGCAGATTCATTCAGATGGCTGTTCAAGACATTTTTAAGGTGCATGAGAGGGAAGGCTCCTACATGCATCCTCACAGGTACAACCACCAAAACCACCCCAACCCCCCCCCCTCCCAAAAAAAATAAAAGGAAAATAACACATCAAAAATGTTGTGTCAGTTCTATTTGTATATATGCACCACCATCTGCTGACCACTCCACGTCTCTTTTCTCATTACCAGACCAGTGCCCGGCAATGGCTTCGGCGATCCCAGATGCTTTCAAGAACAAAGTACACAAGCTGTGCCGCTGGCACATTATGAAGAAGTACAGGGAACACCTCGCATACCTGTACAACCTGCACGAAGACTTTAAGGATGAATTCACATCAATCCTCAATTGGCCCCTCATGCCAACTGAGTTTGAGGATGCCTGGAAAAGACTCATGGATAAGGACAACCTCCACGATGATGCCACGATGGTGGCCATGTGGAACGAGCGTGAGAGATGGATATCAACCAACTTCAAAGAAATTTTCTGCGCCAAAATGACATCCACACAGCGAAGTGAGAGCATGAACTATGTGCTCAAGAAGAACTTCGTAAGTGAGAGACAAAACCTACACCAGTTTGTCAGCCAGGTAAACTCATGCGTCAAAACCAGGAGGCGGACAGAGAACCAGGAGACAATGGGTAACCGGCTATAGCTCTATCACCTGTCGTAAGACAAAAAATAACATGCTTACTAAAGTAAGACTTTATTAGTTAGACAAGTTTTTGCTGTGAGAAAACTAACAATTTGGTCATCATTCTTGCATGTGCAGAAGGAACAAAACACGCTGACCTTCTATGGGTTTGACACCCAGATGGCAAAGGTTTACTCACGAGCTGTGTACAGCGAGATCAGAAATAGGCTAAAACTGAGCACACTCTTCACGGCGACAGAGACGGAAGAGCCCACAAAGTACCTCATGCGCTACAACCACCCGCAAAAACTGTCTGTGTGGGCTCAGCACGCGTTCCAGGTGGTTGTAGACCCCGTGGGAGAAACATATGAGTGCGAGTGCAGGCTATGGGACCACACAGGTTAGAACTAAAAAAAGATGTTACATACTGTACTACTTTTTTTGCAAAGTTTTTCTTCGAATGAAATGACAAAAAACATGCACCTCTTCCAAAAACAATACAGGTCTTTTCTGCGTGCATGTCCTGTGCATGATGCAGACAATTAAGGCTGCCAGCGTTCCAGAGAAATACATCCTCAGGAGATACACCAAACGCCCGAGCAACCAGCCAACATTCAACAGAAATGACTTGAGGACAGTAGCGTCAAACAAGGCATCCCAATACTGCATTGAAAGCTCACTGCTGATGCTGAACATGAGGGTGCACAGAAAAAGCTTGAGAAGCCAAGAGCAAATGGCGAGGTCAAGGGTCGTCATGGACAAACTTGAACGAGAACTCGATGCCATGCATTCTGCTAAAAATGGAGGTGTCGCGGACAATGAAGCCATTGAGTAGGATATTGCTACAATGTTATCCGAGATGAACCATCTGGGAGCTATTGACCCGTTCGACAACGAGGAAGATGAGCAACAGCAACCAGAGCTTGCCCATGTGCACACTCAAGAGCAGCAACATGCTCACATGCAAGATCATGAGCTTGATGGTGCTATAGGCGAACGACATGACAACAGGACATCCTACTGGCAGCAGCAGGAAAGGGTGATTTAACCACCCATATTCTCAAACACAAAGGGGGGGGAGAGTAAAACGCAAGCAGCGAAAGTAGCAGCCAAAAAGCCGCCACGCCCCATCAAGCGCATGGAATTTGGCCCGGACGGCAAACCTCTCAGGATAAGGGCATGCGGATTCTGCAACGTCGTGAGCAACCATAACTACCGCACATGCCCACTCCGCACATATGCCACTGTCAACAAGCAAACGCTGCACAAGCAGATTGAAGCCACCCAGGTTTCTACCAATGGAGACAACACACGTAACAGCTACACTTGCCGCAAGTGTGGGGGAACTAACGGACATAATGCCCGAACGTGCAAAGTGGGCAAGGAGGTCAGTGGCGCTGAACAGAAACAGGGCAAGGTACAGAGTTCCAAAAAATCAAATGAAGACGATGAAGAAGAAGAGTTTGACGAGAATGACGACCAATCAGACGAAGACAATGAAGATGACAGTGTCGGGGACGAGGAAATTGAAACTGACGATGAAGTTGCCAAGGCTCAACCAGGAAAGGGCGCCGGCAAGGCACAACATTCGTGGCCAGTTAGGAGAAGCTCAAGACTGAACAATACATATTGGTTATGCTGCTGCATCAACTAAAAAATAAGCTTGTAGTCTCAGTTGCCTCGGCACACAATGAGGAAACATTTCAGAAACACTGTCGTTACCAAAACTTATTTAGCTTTATCGTCGATTTCTCGATCAGTACTATAGTTAAGATATAATTTGTGATTTGTGCCTGCTGGAGCAGTGACATTATTATGTAAACCATTTGATAATCCTTTTGAATGCAGTCACAAATACATTTGAAAAAACTTATCTGGATTTGTCTGACGCAAACGCTACTGTCGACCAGTAACTCAGCAAAAATATGTTAAGGAAAATTTAAACTCTTATAGTATATCAGTACTGATAATTCTCAGTCATCAGTACAAAGGCAGAGTACACATCAGTACTGATATAATTTGTGATTTGTGCCCGTTGGAGCAGTGACATTATTATGTAAACCATTTGATAATCCTTTTGAATGCAGTCACAAATACATTTGAAAAAACTTATCTGGATTTATCTGACGCAAACACTACTCTCGACCAGTAACTCACCAAAAATATGTTAAGGAAAATTTAAACTCTTATAGTACATCAGTACTGATAATTCTCAGTCGTCAGTACAAAGGCAGAGTACACATCAATACTGATATAATTTGTGATTTGCGCCCGCTGGAGCAGTGACATTATTATGTAAACCATTTGATAATAATTTCAATGCAGTCACAAATACATTTGAAAAAACTTATCTGGATTTATCTGACACAAACACTACTGTCGACCAGTAACTCGGCAAAAATATGTTAAGGAAAATCTAAACTCTTATAGTACATCAGTACTGATAATTCTCAGTCGTCAGTACAAAGGCATAGTAAAATAAACACACCCGTGAACACCTCAAAAAAACATTGTTTTGAAAAAACAAAGCTATGTCTGCTTCTGCGAGTCCCAACTCAGAAAGACCATCAGTACATAAAAATAATTACCTCAAGCAAAATGCGAATATAATACATTCTGTATTGATGAAAATCTAATTTATCTGTAAAAAATACTCAGCGATTATCTTGATATAAACAATCCTTTAAAAAATACAAAAATTGTTTTAAAAAACATTAGCATCACACATAGTCTCACTGGTATTTGGTAAGTTCAATTACACTTGAATCACCAGTCCAAGTACCACCGTAGAGGAGTACAGACCTCCATCATCACCAACCCTGACACGTGCAAGTGGGATAAGCTGCTGATAAGTACAGCTTGACAAGACGAATCAGCGCGACAGTAAAATGCCATCATCACCACCCCTGAGACGTGCAAGTGGGATTAAGCAGGTCTTAAGTACAGCTTGACAAGACTAGTCAGTGCAGCAGTAAAGACCATTTGACTTGGACGGTTAGTTCTTCCAGGTCACCACCCGCGCCACCCACTGAGCGGTTGCCACAAGGGACTGCAAACGGCGACCCCACGCCACTACACCCATGCCCCCGACGAACCACCTCCCACAAATCCCCGTCGACGCACTGTGAAAAACCCCATTCTCTTCCATCTCTCCCTCATTCCCACAAACCACCATTGCCGCTTCCATCTCCACTGCACACAAACCACAAACTTCTCTCTCACAAGCCCACAGCCGCCGAAGGAGGGCGATGGCGGAGGAACCGTCCGCCAAACGTCATCAAGGCGAGCCGTCGGATAAGAGCAGCAACCTCGTCGACGTTCACGTCCCCGGCGAGAAGCGCGAGTACACCAAAACCCTCATAGGGGTTGAGCTCCACGGCAAGGAGACGCTGGAGTTCGTCTGCACCAGCGAACCAGGCAAGGCCGACGAGGTGATCTCCAGGCTCTGGAGGAAGCTGTTGGGGATCGTAGCAGAATTTTAAAATTTTCCTACGCTCACCAAGATCCATCTATGGAGTATACTAGCAACGAGGGGAAAGGAGTGCATCTACATACCCTTGTAGATCACGAGCGAAAGCGTTCCAATGAACGTGGATGACAGAGTCGTACTCGCCGTGATTCAAATCACCGATGACCGAGTGCCGAACGGACGGAACCTCCGCGTTCAACACACGTACGGTGCAGTGACGTCTCCTCCTTCTTGATCCAGCAAGGGGAAGGAGAGGTTGATGGAGATCCAGCAGCACGACGGCGTGGTGGTGGATGTAGCGGGTCTCGGCAGGGCTTCGCCGAGCTTCTGCGAGAGGGAGAGGTGTAGCAGGGGAGGAGGGAGGCGCCCAAGGCTGTTGTGCTACTGCCCTCCCTCCCCCCCTTTATATAGGCCCCCTGGGAGGGGGGGCGCCGGCCAAGATCCCATCAAGGGAGGGGGCGGTGGCCAAGGGGGGATACTTGCCCCCAAGGCAAGTGGGGCGCCCCCCCACCCTAGGGTTTCTAACCCTAGGCGCAGGGGGGAGGCCCATGGGGGGCGCCCCAGCCCACTAAGGGCTGGTTGCCCGCCCACTTCAGCCCATGGGGCCCTCCGGGATAGGTGGCCCCACCCGGTGGACCCCCGGGACCCTTCCGGTGGTCCCGGTACAATACCGATAACCCCCGAAACTTTCCCGGTGGCCGAAACTTGACTTCCTATATATAATTCTTCACCTCCGGACCATTCCGGAACTCCTCGTGACGTCCGGGATCTCATCCGGGACTCCGAACAACTTTCGGGTTTCCGCATACTCATATCTCTACAACCCTAGCGTCACCGAACCTTAAGTGTGTAGACCCTACGGGTTCGGGAGACATGCAGACATGACCGAGATGCCTCTCCGGTCAATAACCAACAGCGGGATCTGGATACCCATGTTGTCTCCCACATGTTCCACGATGATCTCATCGGATGAACCACGATGTCGAGGATTCAATCAATCCCGTATACAATTCCCTTTGTCAATCGGTATGTTACTTGCCCGAGATTCGATCGTCGGTATCCCAATACCTTGTTCAATCTCGTTACCGGCAAGTCTCTTTACTCGTACCGCAATGCATGATCCCGTGACTAACGCCTTAGTCACATTGAGCTCATTATGATGATGCATTACCGAGTGGGCCCAGAGATACCTCTCCGTCACACGGAGTGACAAATCCCAGTCTCGATCCGTGCCAACCCAACAGACACTTTCGGAGATACCCGTAGTGCACCTTTATAGTCACCCAGTTACGTTGTGACGTTTGGCACACCCAAAGCACTCCTACGGTATCCGGGAGTTGCACGATCTCATGGTCTAAGGAAAAGATACTTGACATTGGAAAAGCTCTAGCAAACGAAACTACACGATCTTTTATGCTATGCTTAGGATTGGGTCTTGTCCATCACATCATTCTCCTAATGATGTGATCCCGTTATCAATGACATCCAATGTCCATAGTCAGGAAACCATGACTATCTGTTGATCAACGAGCTAGTCAACTAGAGGCTTACTAGGGACACGTTGTGGTCTATGTATTCACACATGTATTACGATTTCCGGATAACACAATTATAGCATGAACAATAGACAATTATCATGAACAAAGAAATATAATAATAACCATTTATTATTGCCTCTAGGGCATATTTCCAACAGTCTCCCACTTGCACTAGAGTCAATAATCTAGTTACATTGTGATGAATCGAACACCCATTGCGTCCTGGTGTTGATCATGTTTTGCCCTCGGGAGAGGTTTAGTCAACGGATCTGCTACATTCAGGTCCGTATGTACTTTACAAATATCTATGTCTCCATTTTGAACACTTTCACGAATGGAGTTGAAGCGACGCTTGATATGCCTGGTCTTCCTATGAAACCTGGGCTCCTTCGCAAGGGCAATAGCTCCAGTGTTGTCACAGAAGAGAGTCATCGGGCCCGACGCATTGGGAATCACCCCTAGGTCAGTAATGAACTCCTTCATCCAGACTGCTTCCTATGCTGCCTCCGAGGCTGCCATGTACTCCGCTTCACATGTAGATCCCGCCACGACGCTTTGCTTGCAACTGCACCAGCTTACTGCTCCTCCATTCAAAATATACACGTATCCGGTTTGTGACTTCGAGTCATCCAGATCTGTGTCGAAGCTAGCGTCGACGTAACCCTTTACGACGAGCTCTTCGTCACCTCCATAAACGAGAAACATATCCTTAGTCCTCTTCAGGTACTTCAGGATATTCTTGACCGCAGTCCAGTGTTCCATGCCGGGATTACTTTGGTACCTTCCTACCAAACTTACGGCAAGGTTTACATTAGGTCTGGTACACAGCATGGCATACATAATAGACCCTATGGCCGAGGCATAGGGGATGACACTCATCTTTTCTATATCTTCTGCCGTGGTCGGGCATTGAGCCGTGCTCATTTGCACACCTTGCAATACAGGCAAGAACCCCTTCTTGGACTGATCCATATTGAACTTCTTCAATATCTTGTCAAGGTATGTACTCTGTGAAAGACCAATGAGGCGTCTCGATCTATCTCTATAGATCTTGATGCCTAATATATAAGCAGCTTCTCCAAGGTCCTTCATTGAAAAACACTTATTCAAATAGGCCTTTATACTTTCCAAGAATTCTATATCATTTCCCATCAATAATATGTCATCCACATATAATATGAGAAATGCTACAGAGCTCCCACTCACTTTCTTGTAAACACAGGCTTCTCCATAAGTCTGTGTAAACCCAAACGCTTTGATCATCTCATCAAAGCGAATGTTCCAACTCCGAGATGCTTGCACCAGCCCATAGATTGAGCGCTGGAGCTTGCATACTTTGTTAGCATTCTTAGGATCGACAAAACCTTCCGGCTGCATCATATACAACTCTTCCTTAAGGAAGCCGTTAAGGAATGCCGTTTTGACGTCCATCTGCCATATCTCATAATCATAGTATGCGGCAATTGCTAACATGATTCGGACGGACTTCAGCTTCGCTACGGGTGAGAAAGTCTCATCGTAGTCAACCCCTTGAACTTGTCGATAACCCTTAGCGACAAGTCGAGCCTTATAGATGGTCACATTACCATCCGCGTCTGTCTTCTTCTTAAAGATCCATTTATTTTCTATGGCTCGCCGATCATCGGGCAAGTTAGTCAAAGTCCATACTTCGTTTTCATACATGGATCCTATCTCGGATTTCATGGCTTCTAGCCATTTGTCGGAATCCGGGCCCGCCATCGCTTCTTCATAGTTCGAAGGTTCACCGTTGTCTAACAACATGATTTCCAGGACAGGGTTGCCGTACCACTCTGGTGCGGAACGTGTCCTTGTGGACCTACGAAGTTCAGTAGTAACTTGATCCGAAGCTTCATGATCATCATCATTAACTTCCTCCCCAGTCGGTGCAGGCACCACAGGAACATTTTCCCGCGCTGCGCTACTTTCCGGCACGGAAGGGGTGACTATCACCTCATCAAGTTCCACTTTTCTCCCACTCAATTCTTTCGAGAGAAACTCCTCCAGAAAGGACCCGTTCTTGGCAACGAAGATCTTGCCTTCAGATCTGAGGTAGAAGGTATACCCAATAGTTTCCTTAGGGTATCCTATGAAGACGCATTTCTCCGATTTGGGTTCGAGCTTTTCAGGTTGAAGTTTCTTGACATAAGCATCGCATCCCCAAACTTTTAGAAACGACAGCTTAGGTTTCTTCCCAAACCATAATTCATACGGTGTCGTCTCAACGGATTTTGACGGAGCCCTATTTAAAGTGAATGCGGCACTCTCTAAAGCATAGCCCCAAAATGAGAGTGGTAAATCGGTAAGAGACATCATAGATCACACCATATCCAATAGAGTGCGATTACGACGTTCGGACACACCATTTCTCTGAGGTGTTCCAGGCGGCGTGAGTTGTGAAACTATTCCACATTTCCTTAAGTGTGTACCAAACTCGTGACTTAAATATTCCCCACCATGATCTGATCGTAAGAATTTTATTTTTCTGTCACGTTGATTCTCAACCTCACTCTGAAATTCCTTGAACTTTTCAAAGGTTTCAGACTTGTGTTTCATTAGGTAGACATACCCATATCTACTTAAGTCATCAGTGAGAGTGAGAACATAACGATGTCCTCCGCGAGCCTCAACACTCATTGGACCGCACACATCGGTATGTATGATTTCCAATAAGTTGGTTGCTCGCTCCATTGTTCCGGAGAACGGAGTCTTGGTCATCTTACCCATGAGGCATGGTTCGCACGTGTCAAATGATTCGTAATCAAGAGACTCCAAAAGTCCATCTGCATGGAGCTTCTTCATGCGCTTGACACCAATGTGACCAAGGCGGCAGTGCCACAAGTATGTGGGACTGTCGTTATCAACTTTACATCTTTTGGTATTCACACTATGAATATGTGTAACATCACGTTCGAGATTCATCAAGAATAAACCATTAACCAGCGGGGCATGACCATAAAACATATCTCTCATATAAATAGAACAACCATTATTCTCGGATTTAAATGAGTAGCCATCTCGAATTAAACAAGATCCAGATACAATGTTCATGCTCAAAGCTGGCACTAAATAACAATTATTGAGGTTTCAAACTAATCTCGTAGGTAGATGCAGAGGTAGTGTGCCGACGGCGATCACATCGACCTTGGAACCATTCCCGACACGCATCGTCACCTCGTCCTTCGCCAGTCTCCGTTTATTCCGTAGTTCCTGTTTTGAGTTACAAATATGAGCAACCGCACCGGTATCAAATACCTAGGAGCTACTACGAGTACTGGTAAGGTACACATCAATTACATGTATATCACATATACCTTTGGCGTTGCCGGCCTTCTTGTCCGCTAAGTATTTGGGGCAGTTCCGCTTCCAGTGACCACTTCCCTTGCAATAAAAGCACTCAGTTTCAGGCTTGGGTCCATTCTTTGACTTCTTCCCAGTAACGGGCTTACCGGGCGCGGCAACTCCCTTGCCGTCCTTCTTGAAGTTCTTCTTATCCTTGCCCTTCTTGAACTTAGTGGTTTTATTCACCATCAACACTTGATGTTCTTTTCTGATCTCCACCTCCGCTGATTTCAGCATTGAATATACCTCGGGAATGGTCTTTTCCATCCCCTGCATATTGAAGTTCATCACAAAGCTCTTGTAGCTTGGTGGAAGCGACTGAAGGATTCTGTCAATGACCGCATCATCCGGGAGATTAACTCCCAGCTGAGACAAGCGGTTGTGCAACCCAGACATTCTGAGTATGTGCTCACTAACAGAACTATTCTCCTCCATTTTACAGCTGAAGAACTTGTCGGAGACTTCATATCTCTCGACCCGGGCATGAGCTTGGAAAACCATTTTCAGCTCCTCGAACATCTCATATGCTCCATGTTTCTCAAAACGGTTTTGGAGACCCGGTTCTAAGCTGTAAAGCATGCCGCATTGAACGAGGGAGTAATCATCAGCACATGATTGGCAAGCGTTCATAACGTCTTGGTTTTCTGGGATTGGTGCTTCACCTAGCGGTGCTTCTAGGACATAATCTTTCTTGGCTGCTATGAGGATGATCCTCAGGTTCTGGACCCAGTCCGTATAGTTGCTGCCATCATCTTTCAGCTTGGTTTTCTCTAGGAACGCGTTGAAATTGAGGACAACGTGGGCCCTTTGATCTACAATACATAGTGTAAAGATTTAGACTAAGTTCATGATAATTAAGTTCATATAATCAAATTATTTAATGAACTCCCACTCAGATAGACATCCCTCTAGTCATCTAAGTGTAACATGATCCGAATTCGACTAGGCCGTGTCCGATCATCACGTGAGACGGACTAGTCAAGATCGGTGAACATCTCCATGTTGATCGTATCTTCTATACGACTCATGCTCGACCTTTCGGTCCTCCGTGTTCCGAGGCCATGTCTGTACATGCTAGGCTCGTCAAGTGAACCTAAGTGTATTGCGTGTGTTCCGAGGCCATGTCTGTACATGCTAGGCTCGTCAACACCCGTTGTATTCGAACGTTAGAATCTATCACACCCGATCATCACGTGGTGCTTCGAAACAACGAACCTTCGCAACGGTGCACAGTTAGGGTGAACACTTTCTTGAAATTATTATAAGGGATCATCCTACTTGCTATCGTCGTTCTAAGCAAATAAGATGCAAAAACATGATAAACATCACATGCAATCAAATAGTGACATGATATGGCCAATATCATTATGCTCCTTTGATCTCCATCTTCGGGGCACCATGATCATCTTCGTCACCGGCATGACACCATGATCTCCATCATCATGATCTCCATCATTGTGTCTTCATGAAGTCGTCACGCCAACGATTACTTCTACTTCTATGGCTAACGCGTTTAGCAACAAAGTAAAGTAATTTACATGGCGTTATTCAATGACACGCAGGTCATACAAAATAATAAAGACAACTCCTATGGCT
This sequence comes from Aegilops tauschii subsp. strangulata, assembly GCF_002575655.3. NCBI lineage: Eukaryota > Viridiplantae > Streptophyta > Magnoliopsida > Poales > Poaceae > Aegilops > Aegilops tauschii. The sequence goes on along the minus strand of NC_053039.3, from coordinate 59,752,907 downwards.
CCTGCCGGTTGTCATACTCATCGACATGCAAGTCGTGATTCCTATTACAAGAATATGATCAATCTCATACATCACATATATCATTCATCACATCTTCTGGCCATATCACATCACATAGCACTTGCTGCAAAAACAAGTTAGACGTCCTCTAATTGTTGTTGCAAGTTTTTACGTGGCTTGTATAGGTTTCTAGCAAGAACGTTTCTTACCTACGTAAAACCACAACGTGATTTGCCAATTTCTATTTACCCTTCATAAGGACCCTTTTCATCGAATCCGTTCCGACTAAAGTAGGAGAGACAGACACCCGCTAGCCACCTTATGCAACTAGTGCATGTCAGTCGGTGGGCCCTGTCTCACGTAAGCGTACGTGTAAGGTCGGTCCGGGCCGCTTCATCCTACAATACCGCCGAAACAAGATACGACTAGTAGCGGCAAGAAGAATTGGCAACATCAACGCCCACAACTGCTTTGTGTTCTACTCGTGCATAGTAACTACGGATAGGCCTGGCTCATGATGCCACTGTTGGGGATCGTAGCAGAATTTTAAAATTTTCCTACGCTCACCAAGATCCATCTATGGAGTATACTAGCAATGAGGGGAAAGGAGTGCATCTACATACCCTTGTAGATTGCGAGCGGAAGCGTTCCAATGAACGTGGATGACAGAGTCGTACTCGCCGTGATTCAAATCACCGATGACCGAGTGCCGAACGGACGGCACCTCCGCGTTCAACAAACGTACGGTGCAGCGACGTCTCCTCCTTCTTGATCCAGCAAGGGGAAGGAGAGGTTGATGGAGATCCAGCAGCACGACGGCGTGGTGGTGGATGTAGCGGGTCTCGGCAGGGCTTCGCCGAGCTTCTGCGAGAGGGAGAGGTGTAGCAGGGGAGGAGGGAGGCGCCCAAGGCTGTTGTGCTACTGCCCTCCCTCCCCCCCCTTTATATAGGCCCCCTGGGAGGGGGGGCGCCGGCCAAGATCCCATCAAGGGAGGGGGCGGCGGCCAAGGGGGGATACTTGCCCCCCAAGGCAAGTGGGGCGCCCCCCCACCCTAGGGTTTCTAACCCTAGGCGCAGGGGGGAGGCCCATGGGGGGCGCCCCAGCCCACTAAGGGCTGGTTGCCCTCCCACTTCAGCGCATGGGGCCCTCTGGGATAGGTGGCCCCACCCGGTGGACCCCCGGGACCCTTCCGGTGGTCCCGGTACAATACCGATAACCCCCGAAACTTTCCCGGTGGCCAAAACTTGACTTCCTATATATAATTCTTCACCTCCGGACCATTCCGGAACTCCTCGTGACGTCCGGGATCTCATCCGGGACTCTGAACAACTTTCGGGTTTCCGCATACTCATATCTCTACAACCCTAGCGTCACCGAACCTTAAGTGTGTAGACCCTACGGGTTCGGGAGACATGCAGACATGACCGAGACGCCTCTCCGGTCAATAACCAACAGCGGGATCTGGATACCCATGTTGGCTCCCACATGTTCCACGATGATCTCATCGGATGAACCACGATGTCGAGGATTCAATCAATCCCGTATACAATTCCCTTTGTCAATCGGTATGTTACTTGCCCGAGATTCGATCGTCGGTATCCCAATACCTTGTTCAATCTCGTTACCGGCAAGTCTCTTTACTCGTACCGCAATGCATGATCCCGTGACTAACGCCTTAGTCACATTGAGCTCATTATGATGATGCATTACCGAGTGGGCCCAGAGATACCTCTCCGTCACACGGAGTGACAAATCCCAGTCTCGATCCGTACCAACCCAACAGACACTTTCAGAGATACCCGTAGTGCACCTTTATAGTCACCCAGTTACGTTGTGACGTTTGGCACACCCAAAGCACTCCTACGGTATCCGGGAGTTGCACGATCTCATGGTCTAAGGAAAAGATACTTGACATTGGAAAAGCTCTAGCAAACGAAACTACACGATCTTTTATGCTATGCTTAGGATTGGGTCTTGTCCATCACATCATTCTCCTAATGATGTGACCCCGTTATCAATGACATCCAATGTCCATAGTCAGGAAACCATGACTATCTGTTGATCAACGAGCTAGTCAACTAGAGGCTTACTAGGGACACGTTGTGGTCTATGTATTCACACATGTATTACGATTTCCGGATAACACAATTATAGCATGAACAATAGACAATTATCATGAACAAAGAAATATAATAATAACCATTTATTATTGCCTCTAGGGCATATTTCCAACAGAAGCTTGGCGGCATGCGTCATAGGATCGTCGTCGTTGGTGTGCACTACACCAACGAAGATGAACCTCCCCAGATGGCAGCAGTCCTGCAGTTGTGCGTCGACGAGCTCTGCTTGGTGTACCACATCGCAGCGGCCACAAAATGGTGAGGCATCCTACTCATTTATCCTATTTGGTTTATCTGTTTTATTAGTACTGTATCCTGAAAATTTCATCAGACTTGTTTCCCAACTAGATGTACTGGTGTGGTTTGTGAAAAGTGGATGCACTACTGCATTTTCTCAAGTAGATATACTATAAATGTATTTTTGAACCTGATGCACTGGATTACTATTTGGAAAATCTTGCGGAAGATTAATTTCTGAAGTTGATCGACTAGTGTAGTTTCTGAACTTGATCCAATAGTGTAGTTTATGTACTCGATATATTAAAAAGATGTTTCTGAACTTGATGTAGTGAAGTATTTTCTGAATTTGATCTAATGTTATTTTCATAAGAAAATAAACTAAGGACTTGGTGAAGCACTGGTTATGTGTTATCCTATTCAACAAAAGTAAATTAAACTAGTACCAAAGCAGAACATACAACATTGACTGAACTATGTATAATCCAAAAAGAAGAATAACGTGATGTACTTAATTTAATTTCAGAACTTTATTTACTAGTTTTTGAAGTACATTCATCCATTATTTATCCTACATAAACAACTACTTCATGGATTCATCACTTGTAAAACAAAACAAAAATGAATAATTCAAACATCAAAGTAATGCTAATTTTCAAAATGTCTCTCCCCTTGCAGGCCCAAGTGCCTGAACGACATGCTGCAACATGAGATGTTGTTCACATTTGCCGGTTTCAGCATTGAAAGCGACAAAGAGAAGTTGAAGTTGTCCGGTTTGGAGATCAACCCCAACAAGTTCATCGACATTCAACGCAAGTAGAGAGTTCCTTACACTGGAAAAGAGTACGACTCCTTGACTGATGTTGCAGCCAGCGTCATCCACCCATTCTACAAAGGAATGAAGAAGAACATCAACACGCAGGAAGACCACAAACTGTGGGGGACCAGCCCGCTGCCAGACAACCTCATCGAGTACGCAGGAGTAGATGCGTATGCCACGTACAAATCATGGAGCATGATCGACTACATCATAGATGGTTCGGAATTTGCAAAAGAGCGGGAGGCTGCGAAATTCTAAAACCACCCCTATTGCCCCTATATGGGATGAAGATACATCAGAGCCCGCCTTCGTTTTACTTCCGCTTGTGCTTGCCTTTTATCTGGTTGTTTCAAATTAGTAGTTTGCTCTTGTTGGGTTGAACCAGTATGATTATGTCGTGCTTTTCATGGTTGAACAAGTTTACTTATGTCATCAAGTACAATGTTTTGCTTATCTCATTATATAAGTTTGGTAGCTTCGTATGTTGTTAATCCATCATTTCAAATTCAAAAGTAGCTTCTGAATGGAACTTTGTGGCTGCTCTAAAGTACTAGTTATGATGCAACTAATCACACAACGTTGTTCCATGTCTAGTTTCGATTCAGTATTGTATAGAAAACATAACGTTGAGAACAATCAGCACAATTTGAGTTGCTTAACAACGCTTCAAAAGTTGAAGCAAAAATTCTGAGTACTTCATGTAGTGTTCTCATTCATATGTAGCTGCTAGAAAATTAACAAGTACTACAAACAGAAAAAGTTAAGAAGCATCAGCACACACTTATGTTGGTCGCTTGCAGATTAAGAATGACACTACTAGTACACTTGATCAGGCAATACATACTTACTACAATAAAAAGTACAAAGAAACATCAGTCCGTAAGCGCTACTATGAATGGACTATCAGTACAACTTAGTCTACACGCAAGTACATCTTAGATTACACTTACACAAAACTGACAAGAACTAGAACAAAAAATTTCAGTCCAAGTTACTGGTGGAGTCAAGTATTAGATTCAAACAAACAAAAAAAGAAAAAAATTGACCGCCCAAGGTCAGGCGCAGGCCCTGACGCTGCTAGATACTTGAACTCGAGCCCATAGGCGAATCCCTAGTAATCAGCACAACGCAGGGCCCACCGATCAGGCCCACAGGTCATGAGAGAGAGCGAGCGTCGTGTATAAGCGCTCAGGTAAGTATTTAGAGGAGTTCGACCAGTGAGCCTCATATGCGCTCATAAACAGGTCCGGAGCCCCCTCGACTAGCGAGGTGGGACTAAACCCAGAGCGCATTCGCACGCTGCACTGCACAGCCGCGCGGACGAGCTATCTGGGCCGGAAAACGGCCCAATAGCGTGCATCGTTTACAAACACCCCACCAATAAGCCCAGTTAAACAAACCAGAGGGCGAGGCAAAGAAATATAAACTACAAGAAAAATGTTCGAAACTGAAAATATATAAATTCAAATACTAGTTCGCAGGCAATAACATTAAATACAAAAAATAAAAATAAAAATAATTTTAGCTCTGCACCACGGATGATAAAAAAAGGAGAAAATATGATACAAAAACAATGAACCTCTAAAAAGAAGAGAACTTAATAGCCTATCTGTTAAATGTACATAATTTAAAAAACCAAATTAAATATTACTTTCAAGTTCAACTACTAAAATGCAAAAAGTTCAAACATATAATGTTTGTCAATTATGCTAAATTTCTTATTTATATAAAATCTGACAAGTTCAACTACTAAAATGCAAAAAGTTCAAAACATATAATGTTTGTCAATTATGCTAAATTTCTTATTTATATAAAATCTGACAAGTTCAACTACTAAAATGCAAAAAGTTCAAAACATATAGTGTTTGTCAATTATGCTAAATTTCTTATTTATATAAAATCTGACAAGTTCAACTACTAAAATGCAAAAAGTTCAAAACATATAATGTTTGTCAATTATGCTAAATTTCTTATTTATATAAATTTTGACAAGTTCAACTACTAAAATAAAAGAAGGTCAAATATATAATGTTTGTCAATTATGCTAAATTTATATAATACTAAACAGTGGAAAAACAATATTTAACATCCACACGGAAAAACATCACAAAGCATACGTCACCTAAACAGTCCAAAATGCCATCATCACCACCCCTGAGACGTGCAAGTGGGATTTAGCCGGTCATAAGTACAGCTTGACAAGACAAGTCAGTGCAGTAGTAAAAACCATTTGACTTGGACGGTTGCTTCTTCCAGGCCACCACCCGCGCCACCCACTGAGCGGTTGCCACAAGGGACTGCAAACGGGGACCCCCACGACCACCACACCCACGCCCCCGATGAACCGCCTCCCACACATCCCCGTCGACGCACTGCAAAATACCCCATTGTCTTCCATCTCTGCCTCATTGCCAGAAACCACCATTGCCGCTTCAATCTCCACTGCACACAAACCACAAACTTCTCTCTCCCAAGCCCACAGTCGCCGGAGGAAGGCGATGGCGGAGGAACCGTCCGCCAAGCGTCACCATGGCGAGCCGTCGGACAAGAGCAGCAACCTCGTCGATGTTCACGTCCCCGGCGAGAAGCGCGAGTACAGGAGAACCCTGATAACCCACAAGTATAGGGGATCTATCATAGTCCTTTCGATAAGTAAGAGTGTCGAACCCAACGAGAAGCAGAAGGAAATGATAAGCGGTTTTCAGCAAGGTATTCTCTACAAGCACTGAAATTATCGGTAACAGATAGTTTTGTCATAAGATAATTTGTAACGAGCCACAAGTAACAAAAGTAAATAAAGTGCAGCAAGGTGGCCCAATCCTTTTTGTAGCAAAGGACAAGCCTGGACAAACTCTTATATAGAGAAAAGCGCTCCCGAGGACACATGGGAATTATCGTCAAGCTAGTTTTCATCACGTTCATATGATTCGCGTTCGGTACTTTGATAATTGATATGTGGGTGGACCGGTGCTTGGGTGCTGCCCTTACTTGGACAAGAATCCCACTTATGATTAACCCCTATTGCAAGCATCCGCAGCTACAAAAGAAGTATTAAGGTAAACCTAACTATAGCATGAAACATGTGGATCCAAATCAGCCCCTTACAAAGGAACGCATAAACTAGGTTTTAAGCTTCTGTCACTCTAGCAACCCATCATCTACTTATTACTTCCCAATGCCTTCCTCTAGGCCCAAATAATGGTGAAGTGTCATGTAGTCGACGTTCACATAACACCACTAGAGGAAAGACAACATACATCTCATCAAAATATCGAACGAATACCAAATTCACATGACTACTAATAGCAAGACTTCTCCCATGTCCTCAGGAACAAACGTAACTACTCACAAAGCATATTCATGTTCATAATCAGAGGAGTATTAATATGCATAAAGGATCTGAACATATGATCTTCCACCAAATAAACCAACTAGCATCAACTACAAGGAGTAATCAACACTACTAGCAACCTACAGGTACCAATCCCAGACTTAGAGACAAGAATTGGATACAAGAGATGAACTAGGGTTTGAGAGGAGATGGTGCTGGTGAAGATGTTGATGGAGATTGCCCTCTCCCGATGAGAGGAGCGTTGGTGATGACGATGGCGATGATTTCCCCCTCCCGGAGGGAAGAGTCCCCGGCAGAACAGCTCTGCCAGAGCCCTAGATTGGTTTCGCCAAGGTTCCGCCTCGTGGCGGCGGAGTCTCGTCCGGAAAGCTTGCTTATGATTTTTCTTCGGACGAAAGACTTCATATAGCCGAAGATGGGCACCGGAAGGCCAACAGGGGGCCCACGAGGCAGGGGGCGCGCCCAGGGGGGTAGGGCGCGCCCCCACCCTCGTGGCCAGGGTGTGGGGCCCCTCTGGTATTTCTTCCGCTCAGTATTTTTTATTATTTCTAAAAATAACTTTCGTAGAGTTTCAGGACTTTTGGAGTTGTGCAGAATAGGTCTCTAATATTTGCTCCTTTTCCAGCCCAGAATTCCAGCTGCCGGCATTCTCCCTCCTTATGTAAACCTTGTAAAATAAGAGAGAATAGGCATAAGTATTGTGACATAATGTGTAATAACAGCCCATAATGCAATAAGTATCGATATAAAAGCATGATGCAAAATGGACGTATCAACTCCCCCAAGCTTAGACCTCGCTTGTCCTCAAGCGGAAGCCGATAACGATAAATATGTCCACATGTTTTGAGGTAGAGGTGTCGATGAAATAAAATATGGACATGAGGGCATCATGATTATTCTCATAACAGCAACATATATGGATATTGTCATATGATCTCTTATGCTCAAGTAATAATCTATTAACAATGCAAAGTATGAATCAGAAACTTTATTGAGAACTAACAAACTATAATCTTAGTCATTGAGGCAATTGCAATTTATCATAACATCAGAAAGAGTCTAGGTCAGAGTTTTTCAGCAAGTCCACATACTCAACTATCATTTAGTCTTTCATAATTGTTAACACTCACGCAATACTTGTGGTTACGGAATTTTAATCGGACACAGAGAAAGATAGGGGCTTATAGTTTCGCCTCCCAACCTTTTACCTCAAGGGTAATGTCAACAATAATAACTCATGCTAACTTACATCCAATTAGATATATATATATCAGGATCTTTCCAACATACTGTGCTTTCCAAAGGATAAAATGTAAAAAGGAAAGGTGAAGATCACCATGACTCTTGCATAAGGTAGAAGATAACCATAAAAGATAGGCCCTTCGCAGAGGGAAACAGAGGTTGCCATGCGCTTTCAGGGTTGGATGCACAAAATCTTAATGCGAAAGAACGTCACTTTATATTGCCACTTGTGATATGAACCTTTATTATGCAGTCCGTCGCTTTTATTTCTTCCACATCACAAGATCGTCTAAAGCTTATTTCTTCCACAGCAATCAATCATACATTTTTAGAGAGCAATTTTTATTGCTTGCACCGATGACAACTTACTTGAAGGATCTTACTCAATCCATAGGTAGATATGGTGGACTCTCATGGCAAAACTGGGTTTAAGGGTATTTGGAAGCACAAGTAGTATCTCTACTTGGTGCAAAGAGTTTGGCTAGCATGAGGGGGAAAGGCAAGCTCAACATGTTGGATGATCCATGACAATATACTTTATCTCGGATATAAGAAAACATAACCCATTACATTGTCTTCCTTGTCCAACATCAACTCTTTAGCATGTCGTATTTTAATGAGTGCTCCCAATCATAAAAGATGTCCAAGATAGTATATTTATATGTGAAACCTCTCTTTCTTTATTACTTCCTATTAATTGCAACGATGACCAAAGCTATGTTTGCCAACTCCCAACAATTTTTAATCATCATACTCTTTCTATGTGAAGTTATTACTCTCCATAAGATCAATATGATCTCCTTGTTTCTTTTTATTCTTTTCTCTTTCTTTTATTCACTCAATATCATAGCAAGACAATCAAGCCCTTGACTCAACACTAATCTTTATTATATATATAGCTCACGGACTCGATTACATAGAAAGATCATAAAGCAAAACTCAAAACTAGATCTAACCAACACTTTATTCTACTAGATCAAGATATTACTAAAAGGATCGTACTACGAAAAAATGGTAAAGATAGGAGTGTGATGGTGATACGATACCGGGGCACCTCCCCCAAGCTTGGCAGTTGCCAAGGGGAGTGCCCATACCCATGTGATTATATCTCTTTTGCTAGTGAAGAAGATGGTGGTGATGATGGGTAGTCGCACATCGAGCGTAAAAGATCCTCCAACTTGCGGATAATGCCCTTGAGTGCAACGATATGCTCCTTCAACAAAATATTTTCACGTGTGAGATACTTGTTTTGTATACGAGCTAACTTAATCATCTTGAAAGCTTCGATCTCAGTTGGGGTAAGAAGATTGTGATCAAGTTGAAGAATGTCTTCTGTTGCCGGAACTTGGTCCTCCGTGGCCTTCTTGATCTCTTCATCCTTGTTGATCTCCATGGGTTCTTCCCTCTTCAGCTCTATCTTCATTAGCCAAGCATCGTTGTCACCATTGTTGGAGGAGGGGGACGACATGATGCCTGGCCTTGACAACTCTGACAGAAAATAGCTCGAAACAAGAACAGAGGACAATTGCATGATACGGGAGTCAAAACCTTTGGGAGATTATATAATGAATTTTTACCGACCAAAATACGTATCGTGCAAGAAAACGGAGTCCGGAGAGCGCACGAGGTGCCCACAAGGCAGGGGGCACGCCCAGGGGGGTAGGGCGCTCCCTCCACCCTCGTGGAGGCCTCGTGTCCTTCCCGAACTGCTTCTTATTTTTCTATTTTTCTAAATATTCCAAAACAGAGAAAAATTGCCATTAGAACTGTTTTGGAGTCGGTTTACTTATCGTACCACATACCTATTCCTTTTCGGAGTCTGAAACTTTCTGGAAAGTGTCCCTTATGTATTCCTCTGGGGTCACGGTTTCAATAACATTGGTTTCAACATTTATGGGATTGCCTGAGATATAATGTTTGATTCTTTGACCGTTCACCACCTTCGGATGTGTGCCCTCGAAGTTGTTGATTTTTATGGCACCGGAACGATAAACCTCATCGATAACGTAAGGACCTTCCCATTTAGAGAGAACGTAAGGACCTTCCCATTTAGAGAGAAGTTTTCCTGCAAAAATCTTAAACGAGAGTTGTATAGCAATACATAATCACCTACATTAAAACTCACGCTTTTGTATCCTTTTGTCATGCCATCTATTAACTTTTTCTTGAAACAATTTCGCATTCTCATAGGCTTGGGTTCTCCATTCATCAAGTGAGCTAATGTCAAATAACCTCTTCTCACCGGCAAGTTTGAAATCATAGTTGAGCTCTTTAATAGCCCAATAAGCCTTATGTTCTAGTTCGAGAGGTAAGTGACATGCTTTTCCATAAACCATTTTATACGGAGACATACCCATAGGATTTTTGTATGCAGTTCTATAGGCCCATAATGCATCATCAAGTTTCTTGGTCCAATTCTTTCTAGATCTATTAACAGTCTTTTGCAAAATTAATTTGAGCTCTCTATTTCTCAATTCTACTTGACCACTAGACTGTGGGTGATAAGGAGATGCAATTCTATGATTAACATCATATTTAGCAAGCATTTTACGGAAAGTGCCATGAATAAAATGTGAACCACCATTAGTCATTAAATATCTAGGGACTCCAAACCTCGGAAAATAACTTCTTTAAGCATGTTAATAGAAGTGTTATGATCAGCACTACTAGTTGGAATAGCTTCTACCCACTTAGTAACGTAATCAACAGCAACTAAAATATGTGTGTATCCATTAGAGGCAGGAAAAGGTCCCATATAATCAAAGCCCCAAACATCAAATGGTTCCATAACAAGTGAATAATTCATAGGCATTTCTTGACGTCTACTAATATTACCAATTCTTTGACATTCATCACAAGATAAGAAAAACTTATGGGCATCCTTGAAGAGAGTAGGCCAATAAAAACCGGATTGCAATACCTTATGTGCAGTTCTATCTCCAGTGTGGTTTCCTCCATAAGCCTCGGAGTGACACTTGCGTAGGATATGTTCCTGTTCATGCTCAGGTACACAACATCTAATAACACCATCTACTCCTTCTTTATAAAGATGTGGGTCATCCCAAAAGTAATGTCTCAAATCATAGAAGAACTTTTTCTTTTGCTGGTATGTGAAACTAGGTGGTATAAATTTAGCAACAATGTAATTAGCATAATCGGCATACCATGGAGCAGTACGAGAAGCATTTATGACATTTGATTGTTCATCAGGAAAGCTATCATCAATAGGTAGTGGGTCATCAAGAACATTCTCTAACCTAGACAAGTTGTCTGCAACGGGGTTCTCAGCTCCCTTTCTATCAATAATATGCAAATCAAATTCTTGTAGCAAGAGAACCCATCTAATAAGTCTAGGTTTAGCATCTTTCTTTTCCATAAGATATTTAATAGCAGCATGATCCGTGTGAATAGTTACTTTAGAATCAACAATATAAGGTCTGAACTTATCACAAGCAAATACAACTGCTAAAAATTCTTTTTCAGTAGTAGCATAATTTCTCTGAGCATTTTCTAGAGTCTTACTAGCATATTGAATAACATTTAATTTCTTATCAACTCTTTGCCCTATAACAGCACCTACAGCATAATCACTAGCATCACACATGATTTCAAAAGGTAAATTCCAATCAGGTGGCTGAACAACAGGTGCAGAGATCAATGCTTTCTTAAGTATTTCAAATGCTTCTACAGAATCATCATCAAAGACAAATGGTATATCTTTTTGTAGCAAATTAGTCAGAGGCCGAGAAATTTTTGAGATGTCCTTAATGAACCTCTTATAAAAACCGGCATGAACAAGGAAACTTCTTATACCTTTGATGTCCTTGGGACATGGCATCTTTTCAATAGCATCAACCTTGGCTTTATCAACTTCAATACCTCTTTCGGAAACTTTAAGCCCCAAGACAATACCTTCATTAACCATAAAGTGGCACTTCTCCCAATTCAAGACAAGGTTAGTTTCTTCACATCTCTGCAAAACTCGATCAAGGTTGCTCAAGCAATCATCAAAAGAGGATCCTAAACGGAGAAATCGTCCATGAAAACCTCACAAATCTTTTCACAAAAGTCAGAGAATATAGCCATCATGCATCTTTGAAAGGTAGCAGGTGCGTTACATAAACCAAAAGGCATACGTCTATAAGCAAAAGTACCGAAAGGGTAATTAAAAGTGGTCTTTGATTGATCATCAGCTGACACAGGTATTTGAGAGAAACCAGAATAACCATCTAGAAAGCAAAAATGTGTATGTTTGGATAATCTTTATAGCATTTGATCAATAAAAGGTAAGTGGTAATGATCTTTTTTAGTAGCCTTATTTAATTTGCGGAAATCAATTACCATCCTATAACCTGTAATAATTCTTTGCGGAATCAATTCATCTTTATCATTAGGAACGACGGTAATACCTTCCTTTTTAGGGACACAATGGACAGGACTTACCCATTGACTATTAGCAACGGGATAAATAATACCTGCCTCAAGAAGCTTTAGTATTTCCTTTCTTACCACTTCTCTCATCTTGGGATTAAGTCGTCATTGGTGATCACGAACTGGTTTGGCATCTTTCTCCAAATTTATTTTGTGCTAACATAGAGTGGGACTAATGCCCTTAAGATCATCAAGAGTATATCCAATAGCAGCGCGATGCTTCTTCAGAGTTTTCAATAATCTCTCTTCTTCATGCTCTGAAAGGTTAGCATTAATAATAACAGGATATATCTTTTTCTCATCAAGATAAGCATATTTAAGAGTATCAGGTAACGGTTTAAGCTCAAACACGGGATCACCCTTGGGTGGAGGAGGATCCCCTAGGATTTCAACAGGCAAATTGTGTTTCAGGATGGGTTCCTGTTTAAAGAATACTTCATCTATTTCCCTTCTTTCATTCATAAACATATCATTTTCATGGTCTAGCAAATATTGTTCTAAAGGATCACTAGGAGGTACGGCAATAGAAGCGAGACCAATAATTTCATCCTTACTAGGCAATTCCTCTTCACGGTGTTGTCTACGAAATTTAGAGAAATTAAACTCATGAGACATATCACCCAAACCAATAGTAACAACATCCTTTTCGCAGTCTATCTTAGCATTAACAGTGTTCAAGAAGGGTCTACCAAATATAATGGGGCAAAAGCTATCTTGTGGGGAACCGAGAACAAGAAAATCAGCAGGATATTTAGTTTTCCCACACAAGACTTCAACATCTCTAACAATTCCAATGGGTGATATGGTATCTCTATTGGCAAGCTTAATGGTAACATCAATATCTTCTATCTCAGCAGGTGCAATATCATGCATAATTTCTTTGTATAAGTCATGAGGTATAGCACTAGCACTGGCACCCATATCACATAAGCCATGATAACAATGATCTCCTATTTTAACAGAAATAACAGGCATGCCTACCACAAGTCTATGTTGATCTTTAGCACAAGGTTTAGCAATTCTAGCAGTTTCATCACAGAAATAAATAACATGCCCATCAATATTATCAGCCAAGAGATCTTTAACTATAGCAATATTAGGATCAACTTTAACTTGCTCAGGAGGTGTATATGTTCTAATATTGCTTTTACGAACCACAGTTGAAGCTTTAGCATGATCCTTTATTCTAACAGGGAAATGTGGTTTCTCAACATAAGCAGTAGGAACAATATGATCATTATAAGTGATAGTCTTTTCTTCAACTTTAATAGGTGCAGCTACTTTTACTTCTATGGGAGGATGATATTTAAACCACTTCTCCTTAGGGAGATCAACATGAGTAGCAAATGATTCACAGAAAGAAGCTATTATCTCAGAGTCAAGTCCATATTTAGTGCTAAATTTACGAAAAACATCGTATCCATAAAAGATTTAACACAATCAAACTTAGGTGTCATACCTGACTCCTTACCTTCGTCGAGGTCCCAATATTTAGAGTTGCGTTTAATTATTTCCAATAAATCCCATTTGAATTCAATAGTCTTCATCATAAAAGAGCCAACACGAGAAGTATCGAGCATGGTGCGATAGTTATCAGAAAGCCGAGCATAAAAATTTTGAATAATTATTTCTCTTGGAAGCTCATGATTGGGGCATGAATATAACATTGATTTAAGCCTCCCCCAAGCTTGAGCGATGCTTTCTCCTTCGCGAGGCCAAAAATTATATATATAATTGCGATCACGATGAACAAGATGCATAGGATAAAACTTCTGATGAAATTCCAATTTCAATCGTTTGTAGTTCCATGATCCCATATCATCACATAGCCTATACCATGTCAATGCATCTCCCTTCAAAGATAAAAGGGAAGACCTTCTTCTTAATAACATCATCGGGCACACCTGCAAGCTTAAATAATCCACAAACTTCATCCACATATATTAGGTGCTCATCTGGATGCATTGATCCGTCCCCTGCAAAAGGATTAGCTAGCAGTTTTTCTAACATACCCGAAGGAATTTCAAAGTAGACATTTTCATTTTCAGTAGGTTCAGTAGGTTGGCAACTCTTTTCTCTACTGGTCGGGGTGAAGATACCCCGAACAAGCCCCTCAGAGGATTACTTTCCATAGTAACAAGTGACAGTAAATTTCAGCACACTATATAAATTTTTCCTTACCAAATTCCACCTACCAAAGGCGCTTCACTCCCCGGCAACAGCGCCAGAAAAGAGTCTTGATGACCCACAAGTATAGGGGATCTATCGTAGTCCTTTCGATAAGTAAGAGTGTCGAACCCAACGAGGAGCAGAAGGAAATGATAAGCGGTTTTCAGCAAGGTATTCTCTGCAAGCATGAAATTATCGGTAACAGATAGTTTTGTGACAAGATAATTTGTAACGAGCAACAAGTAACAAAAGTAAATAAAGTGCAGCAAGGTGGCCCAATCCTTTTTTTAGCAAAGGACAAGCCTGGACAAACTCTTATATAGAGAAAAGCGCTCCCGAGGACACATGGGAATTATCGTCAAGCTAGTTTTCATCACGTTCATATGATTCGCGTTCGGTACTTTGATAATTTGATATCTGGGTGGACTGGTGCTTGGGTGCTGCCCTTACCTGGACAAGCATCCCACTTATGATTAACCCCTATTGCAAGCATCCGCAACTACAAAAGAAGTATTAAGGTAAACCTAACCATAGCATGAAACATGTGGATCCAAATCAGCCCCTTACGAATTAACGCATAAACTAGGGTTTAAGCTTCTGTCACTCTAGCAACCCATCATCTACTTATTACTTCCCAATGCCTTCCTCTAAGCCCAAATAATGGTGAAGTGTCATGTAGTCGACGTTCACATAACACCACTAGAGGAAAGACAACATACATCTCATCAAAATATCGAACGAATACCAAATTCACATGACTACTAATAGCAAGACTTCTCCCATGTCCTCAGGAACAAACGTAACTACTCACAAAGCATATTCATGTTCATAATCAGAGGAGTATTAATATGCATAAAGGATCTGAACATATGATCTTCCACCAAATAAACCAACTAGCATCAACTACAAGGAGTAATCAACACTACTAGCAACCTACAGGTACCAATCCCAGACTTAGAGACAAGAATTGGATACAAGAGATGAACTAGGGTTTGAGAGGAGATGGTGCTGGTGAAGATGTTGATGGAGATTGCCCTCTCCCGATGAGAGGAGCGTTGGTGATGACGATGGCGATGATTTCCCCCTCCCGGAGGGAAGTGTCCCCGGCAGAACAGCTCTGCCAAAGCCCTAGATTGGTTCCGCCAAGGCTCCGCCTCGTGGCGGCGAAGTCTCGTCCGGAAAGCTTGCTTATGATTTTTCTTCGGACGAAAGACTTCATATAGCAGAAGATGGGCACCGGAGGGCCAACAGGGGCCCCACGAGGCAGGGGCGCGCCCAGAGGGGTAGGGCGCGCCCCCACCCTCGTGGCCAGGGTGTGGGCCCCCTCTGGTATTTCTTCCGCTCAGTATTTTTTATTATTTCCAAAAATAACTTTCGTAGAGTTTCAGGACTTTTGGAGTTGTGCAGAATAGGTCTCCAATATTTGCTCCTTTTCCAGCCTAGAATTCCAGCTGCCGGCATTCTCCCTCCTTATGTAAACCTTGTAAAATAAGAGAGAATAGGCATAAGTATTGTGACATAATGTGTAATAACAGCCCATAATGCAATAAGTATCGATATAAAAGCATGATGCAAAATGGACGTATCAAACCCTCACAGGGGTTGAGCTCCACGGCAAAGAGACGCTGGAGATCGTCTGCACCAGTGAACCAGACAAGGCCGACGAGGTGATGAGCAGGCTCAGGATTAAGGCGGCGGCTTGTATCCGAGCTTCATCGGAGTTGATGTGGAGTTCACCAAGGACGATGAACCTCCACAGATGGCGGCAGTCCTGCAGTTGTGCATCGAGGAACTCTGCTTGGTGTACCACATCGCAGCAGCCACAAAATGGTAACCCATACTACTGTTCATTCATCTGTTGTACTAGTACTACTCGCTAAAAACTTCATTAAACTTGTTTCCCAACTAGATGAACTTCTATAGTTTGTGAAGTGGATGCACGAGTACATGTTTCTCAAGTTACATGCATTTCTGAAACTGTGAAGTGGATTGTTTCACCAGATTAGCATCTGAAAAAATGTTTATAGAATTCTGAACTTGATGCACCAAATTAATTTCTGAACTTGATGTACTAGCATAGATTCTGATCTTGATGCACTAGTATAGTTTATAGAATTGATGTATTAAAAGATGTTTGGTGAAGTGGTATAGGTCCATATCTTGATGCACATGTTTCTCAAATTAATTTCCGAACTTGATATAGAATTGATGCACAAAGATGTATCAAGCACTGGCATAGGTCTTTTATTCAACAAAAAAGAAAACTAAACTTGAATCAAGCAGCACATATATCATTGAATCTGGTAAAATGATTCTTGAATTTGGTGAAGCATTTGGTGAAGCATTTGGTGAAGCACTGAAGATAGCAAAAAAGAAAAATAACATGGTGTAGTTGAATTTAATTTCAGGACTTTGTGTAATAGTTTCTGAACTACATTCATCCTTAACTTATACTATATAAGCATCTACCTCATGGATTATCACTTGTAAAACCAAAAAGCAGAAGAATTAAATATTCAAAAAAGAAGGCTAAACTTTAAATGTGTGTCTCCCCCCTTGCAGGCCCAAGCGCCTCAAAGACTTCCTGCAGGAGGAGAAATTGTACACATTTGTCGGTTTCAGCATTGGAGGTGACAAGCGGATGCTGAACAAGTCTGGTTTGGAGATCAACCCCAACAACTTCATCGACATGCAGCGCAAGTGGAAAGATCCAAAGACCAACAAATACTACGACTCCTTGGCCGATGTTGCAGGCGGCGTAATCCACCCATTCTACAGCGGCATGAAGAAGAAGATGGACAGGGCAGACCACAAACTGTGGGGGACCAGCCCGCTGCCAGACAACCTCATCACGTACGCATGAATAGATGCGTACGCAACGTACAAGTCATGGAAGACAATCGACAACATCGTGACAGGTTGGGATATTTTAAAAGAGCAAGAGGCTGACTCCTACTACCACTGCAATTTTGCGGGATGAAGATGCATGAAAGTCTGCATTCGTGTTGCTCGCACTTCTGCCTGTCCTTAATCTTGTTGTTTCAGATTTGTACTGTAACATCCCGATTCTCGGATGTTTTTTTTTTGTTTTAAAATCCAAAAAAATCCGGTCGTGAAAATTTCATTTGTTTTATTTGTTAACAAAGCTTAAACTGGACTTTTATAATTTGGAGGATTTAATTTGAACTAATACCAACTTAAATTAAATTTGAGTTTTGTCGTTTCTTTTAGTTGGGTTTTATTTTGGTCTTGAGCATATTTAAATATGCGAGTCTGTGTTTTCTTCGATTTCTAAGTTCGTGTTATTTTGTTTGAGCTTATTTTTCATTACTAGATTTTCCTCTTAGGAAAATCAATTTGTTTTCCTCTCTCAAACTTTGTACCAAATTCCCGTGGACAGTATGTCTTTCCTCTCTTTTCCCTGTTTTTTATCACACCCGAATGGGCCAAAGGCCAACTTTTCCTTTCTTCTTTCTCCCCCACTTGGACCAAAGCCAAACTGGGCCAATACCCAGCCAAGCGAGCGCCTCCTCTTCTCTGTACGTTCTACAGAAGAGAAACAGAAACCTACACGTACAGAGAGAAAACGCACGCACATGAAACGGCAACAGTCATGGACTCATGGTTGCCTCCTCCTTAATTCCCTCTCCTTGACTCCTCCCTTGCCTTATCTCTCTCCACTTGCCATCTTCCAAGCGCCAGTCTCAACTGCTTCGTCTCCTCCTCCACTCACCTGCAGGCACACCATTACAGAGAAGAAAACCTACAGGAGAGAAAGAGACCCTCCACTAACTCCCTTAAATCTCCATCATTTTCAGTTTTGAAGATATCTAGACATGCTCCACGATCTCCTCTTCCACGATGTGCTGCTGCTCCATGAACGCCGGTGCTTGTTCCCGGCGACTTCAAGCATCTCCATCCATGCCCTTGCGCCAGAAGGTTCCCCTCGATGTGGTGAATCCATTCAGAAAAGAAGGAACGCATTCCGTCGACCACACGCGAAGAATTTCACATGTGCGTGTACACTGTTCGTCAAGTTCACCACACCGTTCCGTCCAACTCGGTGAGGCTCTATCCAATTCCTCATGCACATCTTCTCAACATCACTCGTAGTATCTCATAGACATCATTATTCAACCTATCTCTGTTGTTACTCACGCCGATGCATGAACGGATGTCATCAACATGTCTGCGTACTTTTTAGTCCCTTGGATGATCTTGTGTTCAACACATGAGTTGTTTCCCATGTCCTTGGTAACCCCGTGGTAGAGTTAGATTACTTGTTTGGTAATCATGTTTAGTGTTGATTTAATTATAGTCGTTTGGCCTAAATCCGATAGTGTTTTGAGTTGATAACTTTTCTTGTCAGTTTAATATATTTTTTATGTCTCGTCATGCCTAGGAGTCATCTTGAGTTATATTATAATTTTAGGAGTGTCTTGTGTTTTACTCAATTAAGTTGAATGTGCGTTTTATTTATTAAGTATAGTTTTGTATGGTTTCTTGTAGACAACTTCGTGCATCATGTAGTAATGTAGTAGTGAGATACACCTTTGTGTTAGTTCTTATGTATTACTACCATGTGTAGTAGTTGATCGGTCAACTTTTCTTATTAGTATGTTATTTTATTATGTTCGTGATATGCCTACAAGTGTATGTTATTCGTCTTATAATTTTAGTGCAACGTAGGACTTGTTAGATTTATTTCTTTCACCGATTATAGTTATTCAAAAAAATTTCCACATGTTATTTCAGATAGATATTTTTCTTTCTTGTGGTACATAGTTAAGATATGCATATGTACATGTTTTTACAAATTATTACCATGCGTCCACTGTGTTCTTAAATTGATGTTGCTATGACTTTGTTATGCTTAATGCTTTTGACTTTGGGCCCGGATGCCATGAACTAAGATCTGAACCGTTTATGAATTCATCATTATATCCATGTTTTAGATCCGATCTTGCAAGTTATAGTCACCTACTACGTGTTATGACCCGGCAACCCCGAAGTGACAACAACCGGGCCCACTCCCGGTGATGACCGTAGTTTGAGGAGTTCATGTATTCACTATGTGTTAATACTTTGTTCCGGTTCTCTATTAAAAGGAGGTCTTAATATCCCTTAATTTGCAATATGGACCCCGCTGCCACGGGAGGGTAGGACAAAAAATGTCATGCAAGTTCTTTTAATAAAGCACGTATGACTATTTACGGAATACATGCCTACATTATATCAATGAACTGGAGCTAGTGCCGTATCGCCCTAGGTTATAATTGTCACATGATGAATATCATCCAACAAGTCACCGATCCAATGCCTACGAATTTATTTATATTGATCTTGTTGTGTTACTATTGCTATCATCACAGTTACACTTGCTACAAAATTATTGCTATCACTGTTACCGTTACCGTTACTGTTGTCACTACTATCAAAACTATCATATTACTTTGCTACTGATCACTTTGCTGCAGATAGTTAATCTGCAGGTGTGGTTGAATTGACAACTCAGCTGCTAATACCTTCAAATATTCTTTGGCTCCCTTTGTGTCGAATCTATAAATTTGGGTTGAATACTCTACCCTCGAAAACTGTTGCGATCCCCTATACTTGTGGGTTATCAAGACCTTTTTCTTGCGCCGTTGCCAGGGAGCATAGCTATATTTGTTGAGTCACTTGGGATTATTATCATATTATCACTATGAAGGATCTGAAGGATCCAAAGAGTAAAATATTTCCCTCAAGGACGAGGGGAGGTAAGGAACTGCCATCCAGTTCTGCTTTAGATTCACCTTCTGTTATGAGTAAACTTGCAACACCACCACATGCTATGAATTCTAATATGTCGCAAGTTATTGATGATGCTACTTCTGCTAATGATAATGCTTATGATGATGCTAGTACCTTGCTTGATAATGATGATGTGCCACTTGGTAATTTTCTTGATGCACAAATTGCTAGAGTTATACAACATGATGTTGTTGAATCTGATGATGAGCTTGAAACTAAGACTCCTGAAACACCTGCTAGAACTAGCCTTGCTAGATATGAATTGCCTAAGGTACCGGAAGGTTATGTTATGAGTGAAGAAGCCACTAGAGATATTCTTGCTTGCAATGATAGAGATGATCTAGTGAGAAATTACTACAAAAGTATAAATAAAAATCTCTGAATGAAAGAATGAAATGTGATCCTAAGTTTGCTACTTCACCTATCTGTATTGATGATAAGAATTATGGATTCTCTGTCGACCCAGACTTAATTACTTTGGTTGAATCTGATCCTTTCCATGGTTATGAAACTGAAACTGTTGTGGCACATCTTACTAAGTTGAATGATATAGACACCCTTTTTACTCATGATGAGAAAACTCGTTACTACTTTATTATCAAATTATTTCCTTTCTCATTAAAGGGTAATGCTAAAGATTGGTACAATACTCTTACTCCTGGTTGTGTGCGTAGTCCCCAGGATATGATTTATTACTTCTCTGAAAAACATTTTCCTGCTCATAAGAAACAAGCTGCCTTACAGGAAATATTTAACTTTGTTCAAACTGAAGAAGAGAGTCTCCCACAAGCTTGGGGGAGGCTTTGCCAGTTACTTAATGCTTTGCCTGATCATCCTCTTAAGAAAAATGAAATACTTGATATCTTCTATAATGGACTAACCGATGCTTCTAGGGACTTCCTAGATAGTTGTGCTGGTTGTGTTTTCAGGGATCGGACTATAGCTCAAGCTGAGGAATTATTGAATAATATATTGAAAAATTATGATGATTGAACTCTTCCTAAACCACCGGCTAAACCCACTCCAAACAAGAGGGGTATATTATATCTCAGTCCTGAAGATATGCAAGAGGCAAAGAAATCTATGAAGGAAAAAGGTATTAAAGCTGAGGATGTTAAAAATTTACCTCCTATTGAAGAAATACATGGGCTTAATACACCACCACTGCCTAAGGTGGTAGAGATAAATTCTCTAATGAAGTTCAATGAAAATGACAACCGTCACAATATGCATCCTAGTCAATGCCTTTATGAGTTTGAAAACTACATTAGAAAACAAGATCACTTCAATGCAAATGTTATGAAACAATTGAAATACAATTCTGATATGATTGCTTGCTTGAGTGACTTGTTATTTAGAATGTCAAATGATGTTAGAGGTGCTGGAAAACATGCTTCTATGGTTCAAACCCAGTTAGAACATGTTGCTATATCACAAAGAGAATTACTTGATGAAATGAATCATAATATGCATGACTTTGCTGTTAGAGTTGCAACTAGAGGAGGTAAAATGACTCAGGAACCACTTTATCTTGAAGGACACCCAAAAAGAATTGAACAAGAATCACAAAGAAAGAACACTAGTGCACCTAGTCCTTCTAAAAAGAAAAAGAAAAAGAAAAATGATAGGACTTTGCACACTTCTAGTGAACTTGAAATAGGAAAACCTCCTGATAATGAAAATGAACTTCTATCTCTGATTCTAACACTCAATCTGGTAATGAACATCCACTTAGTGATAATGAAAAAGATAATGCTGATGTTCATGAAGACACTAAATAATGAAAAGGAACCAGATAATGATGTTGAGATAGAACCTCCTGTTGATCTTGATAACCCACAACCTAAGAATAAAAGATATGACAAAAGAGACTTTGTTGCCAGAAAACACGGTAAAGAAAGAGAACCGTGGGTTCAAAAACCTATGCATTTTCCAGCCAAGTCAACTAAAAAGAAAGATGATGAAGAATTTGAACGTTTTGCTGAAATGCTGAGGCCAGTCTTTTTGCGTACTCGCTTGACTGATATCTTGAAAATGCCCCCTTATGCAAAGTATATGAAAGACATCATCACTAATAAGAGAAAAATACCGGAAGCTGAAATCTCCACTATGCTTGCTAATTACACTTTCAAAGATGGAGTACCTAAAAAACTTGGAGATTCGGGTATATCAACTATACCTTTCTCCATCAAAAAGAATTATGTGAAAACTGCTTTGTGTGATTTAGGAGCTGGTGTTAGTGTTATGCCTTTCTCTTTATATAAAAGACTTGATTTGAATAAACTCACACCTACTGAAATATCTCTGCAAATGGCTGACAAGTCAACTGCCATACCTATCGGTATCTGTGAGGATGTGCCCGTTGTTGTTGCTAATGTTACTATTTTGACTGACTTTGTTATACTTGAGATGCCCGAGGACGACAACATGTCGATTATCCTTGGTAGACCCTTCTTGAATACTGCAGGGGCTGTTATTGATTGCAATAAAAGCAAGGTCACTTTTCATATTAATGGTAATGAGCATACGGTGCACTTTCCGAAGAAACAATTCCAAGTGAATGGTATTAATGTTATTGAAAAATATCCGACAATCACTATTGGAAGTTTTCAAATACCTCTACCTACTATCAAAAGAAATATGAAATGATTGAAATGCGTATCCCCATTGAGGTAAATTAGTGATTTATGAAAGTTCTTCGGTTTCATGCTAATCGAAAGTGGTTGTTAATAAGACCTGATCAACCTTATTAATGAATCATTTTTGAGTGGTATGAGGTTGATGAATTTAGTAAGCACTACTCTCTGTCCCTACTTTTTATTCTCTGTTTTTATTAGTAAAATAAAATAAAATGCCATGCTTTGTTTATTTTCTGAATTTACCGTGCAATAAAAAAAATGACCAAAAATAAAAGTTCTCAGAATGCCCTGAAAATTTTATATGATTTTTTCCTGAATATTTAATAATTTTTGGTGCAAATAATACCAGAGGGGGTGCACCTGGTGGGCACAACCCACCAGGGCGCGCCAGCACCCCCTGGCATGCCGTGGGGGGTTGTGGTCCCCACGTGGGCCCCCTCACTTATCTCTTTAGCCCACATCATCACTCACCTCCAGAAAAAAATCCCCATTGCTCTCTCTCCCGTGTTCTTGAGCTCAAACTCGCGGATTTCGATCTCTTTGCTCGAAGTTCCATTTCCAAAATTGTTTCGGGGATTTGTTGCTTGGTATGTGACTCCACCACTTGTCCAATTAGTTTTTGTTTTAGTGGTTTATACTTTGAATAAATAGCTACTCTTGGTGCTGCTGTAGATGTGCTTGCATGTTAAATTCTTAGTGTTCTAAGTAGTTTGAATGCTTGCTATGGCCTCTATGTATTCCTATGAGTGGTTGCTATTAGTTTTGTGAAGTTTTCTTGGTAAAAATTTGTGGACTAAAAATTCAGATTTTTGTTCATAGGAAAAATTGTACGCGGACATGAATATCTTCAGGAAATTTGGCTCTAAGAAGAACTCCAGGGGTGTTATTGGGGAGTCTTCTGACAGTGATCTCCGCCCTCGGAGGTTGGCGGAGGTACGGCCGTGCGAATGGCCGCACACCCCGTTCCTGCAAGAGGCTGGAATTCATGAGGAGTTCATGCAATTTATTGCCAACGCTGGTCTCACCGACTTCATCACAATGAGTGTGAACAGCACCAAATCCTCACAAACATGTTTGTTCAAAGTTTTACTTTCCTGCCTAGAAATAATCCTCCTAAAGTGAGTTTTGATTTATATGATGAAAACCATCAGATACCACTTACTGAGTTTTGCAACATATGCATGATCCCATCTGATGGGAGCTTGGCTGAGCCTAGGCCAGCTGAGTTTGAGGATTTTTGTTGCACTTTGACAGTGGGTGATGAGAGGAGAGTGTCAGCCATCACTGTTGGTGGCTTACATTTTCCTGTTGTTCGTTACTTTGCATATTTCATCACCAAATGCTTGCTTGCTAGGGAGAAGGTGGGTGCACTTAGTTCACCAGACCTTGCTGTTTTACGTCGTGCAATAGAGGGTGAAAACACGTATAGCTTGGGAGCTATTGTGGCTCGTGGCCTCCATCTTAATAAATCTTAGGGTAAAATACATGGTGGGATTTTTGCTACTCGTTTGGCGGCTCACTTCGAGGTTGAGATACGCCCTCATGATTACCCTCTGACCAAGGTTTACCTAGACCAGGCAGCCATGTATCACCATCACTTTCTTGCACATGATCGTCCTAACATTGCCATTCTTTATAACTTGGTTTATAGAGTTGATACTCGTGATGTTATCCCCTTGCCTACACCTGCTTTGTTTGATTCTGTTGCTAGGGGCGGATACTGGATTATGCCTGCAGACATCCTCGCCTATTGGAACGCTCACGCTGCTGCAGAAGCTGCACAGGCACCTCAGCAGTGGGATGTGTGGATGTCTGCTCCTCAGGATCCCTACTACCCTCCAGGCTACTGATCGATTACCAACTTAGGCCAAAAGCCTAAGCTTGGGGGAGTACGTGTTTCTCACCGACATTATATTCATGTTCACATATCATTCTATCTGTCGGTGTTCACACTTTTTTATTGTATCATCCATGCTTAGATTTATTTTTCTTGCTTTCTTCTTGTGTGTTTGAAAAACCTTAGAAAAACCAAAAAAATAGTTGTAGTAATTTACTTTCTATGCATGCTTAGTAGTAGTACTAAAAAGAAAATCCAAAAGATTTCCTTGTTCTTCTTTTGCTTTTTGGGAGCTTTCCCGTGTAAATAGTTTTTCTCGTTTTTGCTTTTTATTTGCTTGTTGAAGAAAACCAAAAACTCCAAAAATATTTTAGTGTGTTTCTCTGAATTTCTTTTCTTTTTATTCAAGTCTTACCGAGGAGAAGACCACGATGAAAATGTTGAGTGGCTCTCATATGAATAACTATTGAACTAATAAAGAGCACATTTTACCTTGTCTTCTCCTATTGAATAAAATGCTTTGCAGATTCTAGCTTAGTCCATGGCACTCTTGCACTATTATTATTTTCTTATCATTCGGTCGTGCAAGCGAAAGGCAATAATGATGATATTCGATGAGCTAGCCGTGGCAAAGAGAAACTGGTATGAACTCGACTTGTTCTTGTTGTGTAAATATGTTTAACCTAGTGCCCATGATTCAGCCCATTATGATTAAACATGTTTGCAATGAGAATTAGAGATTATAGTTTCTCATGCCATGCATAAGTAGCTGGGATTTGATAATGATTTATCTTGGATATCAACATAGCATTAAAATGATTGTGATGTAGTATGATGATATGGTATCCTCCTCTGAATGTTCGAGTGGCTTGACTTGGTACATGTTCATGCATGTAGTTGAATCAAAACCAACATAGCCTCTATAATATTTATGTTCATGGTGTTCATATCCTACTCATGCTAGTGTCCAATGTTACTTATGCATAATGCTTGGTCATGATCGTTGTTGCTCTCTAGTTGGCCGCTTCCCAACATAAATTGCTAGCCTTCGCCTGTACTAAGTGGGAATTCTGCTTGTACATCAAAACCCTGAACCCAAAGTTATTCCAGATGAGTCCACCATACCTACCTATATACGGTATTACCCTGCCGTCCTAAGTAAATTTGCATGTGCCACCTCTAAAAACTTCTAAAAAATTTATCTGTTTTGTGTGCCTGGATCGTTCATGGAACGACATGAGGTGGTCGATATCTTCCTTGCTAAGCGGGCTATCCTCAGGTCGAGTGTTTATTCACTCGCCATCGCATGAGGAAATGGGCGGTATTAGGGATGCCCAGTCCCAAACTGCAAACATGAAAAAAGAGTTCGTCTCTTGAATAATCAAACAAAAACTCCCAATGTAGTCAAAACCTTTACTTTCCGCTTGGGAACCGCCACTAGCGTGCTTAGCACGGAAGATGTTGATAACTGATGGCCGTGAAGTGAATAAGAAGGCTGCATGCCTCAAAATATCATTCATCTCTGTTTTAAAAATTGAGCTCTGGCACCTCTGCAAATCCCTGCTTCCCTCTGCGAAGGGACTTTCTATTTACTTTTATGTTGTGTCATCACCTTCTCAAAACAAGCGCCAGAAACTGAGTAGAGCACGACTGTCATGATTTATCCATTGTATATATCTAATGTTGAGTGCATCATGACTGGATCTTTTCTACCATGAATTACAATGTTTAGTCGCTGCTTGAACTTCGGAGGTGCTCTGCATTTATGTTTTGCGGTCTCAGAAAGGGCTAGCGAGATACCATTATTGTCATATCATATCATGATTGTTTTGACAACGTGTTGCTCTTTGAGATATCTTATTATTGCTCGCTAGCTGATTATCTCATTGATATGAATCATTATAATCTTTAAACATTATTGTTGACATGGTTAGTTATAATGTTGGCTGAAAACCTGGGTGTTGTTTAAGCTTATTTATGCAAACAAGAGCAAAAGAGTTCGTAAAAGTTTTTCTTTCTCACTTTCAGTTTATCAACTGAATTGCTTGAGGACAAGCAAAGGTTTAAGCTTGGGGGAGTTGATACGTCTCCAACGTATCTACTTTTTCTCACGCTTTTCCTCTTGTTTTGGACTCTAGTTTGCATGTTTTGAAGGAAACTAACCCCGGACTGACGTTGTTTTCAGCAGAACTATCATGGTGTTGTTTTTGTGCAGAAATAAAAGTTCTCGGAATGGAACGAAACTTTGCGAGGATTTTTTATATCAATAATAAAAAAATTTGGAGCCAAGACCTGCTGGAGAGGGGCACCTGGGTGGGCACAACCCACCAGGGCACGCCCCCCTCTCCTGGCGTGCCCAGGTGGGTTGTACCCACCTGGTGGGCCTGCTGACGACCCCCTAATACTATAAATTCACATTATTCCAGAAAAAAAATCAAGGAGAAAGAATTATCGCAATCCACGAGACGGAGCCGCCGCCAAGCCCTGTTCTTCCTCGGGAGGGCAGAATTGGAGTCCGTTTGGGGCTCCAGAGAGGGGGATCTTCGTTCTTCATCATCACCAACCAATCTCCATCGCCAATTCCATGATGCTCCCCACCGGGAGTGAGTAATCCCTTCGTAGGCTCGCTGGTCGGTGAGGAGTTGGATGAGATTCATCATGTAATCGAGTTAGTTTTGTTAGGGCGATACGTCTCAACGTATCTATAATTTTTGATTGTTCCATGCTATTATATTATCTGTTTTGGATGTTTAATGGGCTTTAATATGCTCTTTTATATTATTTTTGGGACTAACCTATTAACCGGAGGCCCAGTGCCAGATGCTGTTTTTTTTCCTATTTCAGTGTTTCGCAGAAAAGGAATATCAAACGGAATGAAACCTTCGCGAGGATCTTTCTTGGAACAAACGCAATCCAGGAGACTTGTAGTGGAAGTCAGAGACACAACAAGGCGGCCAGGAGGTAGGAGGGCGCACCCAGGGGGGTAGGCGCGCCCCCCACCCTGGTGGGCCCCTCGTAGCTTCACCGACCTACTTCTTTCGCCTATATATACTCTTAGAAAACATCCAGGGGAGCCACGAAATCACTTTTCCACCGCCGCAACCTTCTGTACCCATGAGATCCCATCTTGGGG
This sequence comes from Aegilops tauschii subsp. strangulata, assembly GCF_002575655.3. Classification (NCBI taxonomy): domain Eukaryota; kingdom Viridiplantae; phylum Streptophyta; class Magnoliopsida; order Poales; family Poaceae; genus Aegilops; species Aegilops tauschii. The sequence goes on along the minus strand of NC_053039.3, from coordinate 59,725,134 downwards.
CCTTTTCCGGCGATCTGCCGGAGGGGGATTCGATCACGGAGGGCTTCTACATCAACACCATAGCCTCTCCGATGATGTGTGAGTAGTTTACCACAGACCTTCAGGTCCATAGTTATTATCTAGATGGCTTCTTCTCTCTCTTTGGTTCACAATACAAAGTTCTCCTCGGTGTTCTTGGAGATCTATTCGATGTAATACTCTTTTGCGGTGTGTTTGCCTAGATCTGATGAATTGTGGGATTATGAACTTGATTATCTATGAATATTATTTGGTTCTTCTCTGAATTCTTATATGCATGATTTGATATCTTTGCAAGTCTCTTCGAATTATCGGTTTAGTTTGGCCTACTAGAGATATTTCTTGCAATAGGAGAAGTGCTTAGCTTTGGGTTCAATCTTGCGGTGCTCGATCCCAGTGACAGAAAGGGAACCGACACGTATTGTATTATTGCCATCGAGGATAAAAAGATGGGGTTTATATCATATTGCTTGAGGTTATCCCTCTACATCATGTCATCTTGCCTAATGCGTTACTCCGTTCTTATGAACTTAATACTCTAGATGCATGCTAGATAGCGATCGATGTGTGGAGTAATAGTAGTAGATGCAGAATCATTTCGGTCTACTTGACACGGACGTGATGCCTATATTCATGATCATTGCCTTAGATATCATCATAACTATGTGCTTTTCTATCAATTGCTCGATAGTAATTTGTTCACCCACCATAATATATGCTATCATGAGAGAAGCCACTAGTGAAACCTATGGCCCCCGGGTCTACTTTACATCATATAAGTTTCCGACCTATAATTCTAGTTTACTATTTATTTTGCAATCTTTATTTTCCAATCTATACAACAAAAATACCTACAATATTTATCTTATTATCTTTATCAGATCTCACTTTTGCAAGTGGCCGTGAAGGGATTGACAACCCCTTTATTGCGTTGGTTGCAAGGTTCTTGATTGTTTGTGCAGGTACTAGGCGATTTGCGTGTATCTCCTACTGGATTGATACCTTGGTTCTTAAAAACTGAGGGAAATACTTACGCTACTTTGCTGCATCACCCTTTCCTCTTCAAGGGAAAACCAACGCATGCTCAAGAGGTAGCATAGGGCTTGATCCCTGGTATCCACTGTGTTCTTAGATTGATGTTGCTATGACTTTGCTATGCTTAATGCTTGTCACTTTGGGCCTGGGTGCCATGAACTCAGATCTGAACCGTTTATGAATTCATCATTATATCCATGTTTTAGATCCGATCTTGCAAGTTATAGTCACCTACTACGTGTTATGATCCGGCAACCCCGGGATGACAACAACCAGGCCCACTCCCGGTGATGACCATAGTTTGAGGAGTTCATGTATTCAGTATGTGTTAATCCTTTGTTCCGGTTCTCTATTAAAAGGAGGCCTTAATATCCCTTAGTTTCCAATATGGCCCCGCTGCCACGGGAGGGTAGGACAAAAGATGTCATGCAAGTTCTTTTAATAAAGCATGTATGACTATTTATGGAATACATGCCTACATTATATCGATGAACTGGAGCTAGTGTCGTATCTCCCTAGGTTATAACTGTCACATGATGAATATCATCCAACAAGTCACCGATGCAATGCCTACGAATTTATTTATATTCATCTTGCTGCATTACTATTGCTATCATCACTGCTACACTTGCTACAAAATTACTGCTATCACTGTTACCGTTACCGTTACTGCTGTCACTACCATCAAAACTATCATATTACTTTGCTACTGATCACTTTGCTGCAGATAATTAATCTCCAGGTGTGGTTGAATTGACAACTCAGCTGCTAATACCTTCAAATATTCTTTGGCTCCCCTTGTGTCGAATCTATAAATTTGGTTTGAATACTCTACCCTCGAAACTATTGCGATCCCCTATACTTGTGGGTTATCAGATGGCTAAAATATTTGAAGTTAAAGACTTGGGCTATCTTCATTATTTTCTGGGGATTGAAGTTGTTTATGGGGCAGAAGGTATTTACCTCTCTCAAAGGAAGTATGTACTTGATCTTCTTAATGAAACAAGTATGTTAGGATGCAAACTAGCGGCCGTAGCAAAATCATCGTACCTTGGCAGACTTAGGTGACCCCGTAGACAAATACCAATATCAGAGGTTAGTTGGCCGTTTAATCTATTTATCGCACACAAGGCCGGATATTGCATATGCAGTTAGTGTTGTAAGCCGTTATATGCATGATCCTCGTTCAGGCCATCTAGAAGTGGTAAATCAAATTTTGAGATATCTAAAAGGTTGTCCAGGGAAGGGAATCTTATTTTCTAATCATGGACATTTGAAGGTAGAGGGATATGCTGATGCAGATTGGGCTGGATATGTCTAGATGATAGACGTTCTACATTAGGTTATTGCGTGTTTGTTGGAGATAATCTAGTTTGTTGGAGAAGTAAAAAGCAAGATGTGGTGGCACGATCTACTGCTGAGGCAGAATTCAGGTCTATGGCTTCTGGTTTATGTGAACTAATGTGGTTGAAGATATTACTATCTGAGCTCGGTCTATTTGATGGAGGGCCACCACAACTCTATTGTGATAACCAAGCTACAATCAATATAGTGCACAATCCTGTTCAGCATGATAGAACTAAGCATGTTGAAATTGATAGACATTTCATTAGAGAGAAGTTAGATGAGGGGAGCCTTCGTGTTACTTTTGTTAGATCTGATAGTCAATTGATAGATGTTCTTACAAAAGGTGTTAGTGTTGTGTCTTTTGAGAAACTATGTAGCAAGATGGGGCTAATAGACTTATTTGCCCCATCTTGAGGGGGAATGTTGTTAGGCCTTTGATGGAGGGTATAGTTTAGATATTGGAGTGTCAAGAGGGTATTACTTGTAAGAGTGTGCTGCTGTAAAATATCTGTAGAGAGAAAGGAAAGGTGGAACTTCCAGAGAAATCTCCTGTCCATTCCTCTCGCGAGTTATTGTAGCTCGGGCAATCCTCCAGTGAAATCAATAGTCTCATACTTGACAAGCGTCCAAAAGAGTAAGACAACTCTTCCTGGTATCTCCTAGGCATACAATAGGGAAGCCACTGGAGCGGGCTCCATAGACTCGGGTAGCAATATCACTTGCTCGGTTGGCTCCTTTGTCTGCTCTTTTATGCTATCACATAAGTTTATGTTTTATCTGGATTCCAGTGATCAATTTGTTGTTCGCCTGCTACTACAGGGACATGTGTGTGCCTCCACTCAATTGAAGCTCTGATGTTGGGATATATATAGCTTGGAAATGCTCTTAACCCTTACATCAAGTGATGCACAGAACTCTCTTTATTAGGAGACAGGAATCTGGTATAACCTACCATTATATGTTTCGATCAGATGGACCAGAATTTTGACGCATGCAGCCGTGTGCGCACGCATGTACTGTGCATGTAGTCAAGCATAGAAATTGGTATCTTCTATTCATTTTGTTGGCAGTCACATATGCTTCACCGTCTACCTCAGTCCTCACTCTAAAGCTTCTAAATTCCGTTGCCATGCCCATGCATGTTCTTTTAGAGTTCAATGTGAGAAAGCGATTTAGGGACCAACTTGCATCATAAGGCTGTGATTCTCATTATGCAATGCGGGCACTCGATGCATCACAAGCCCATCATAGCAAAGCCATTGGACTGCATCCATCAACCGATCATCTCTGAGCATTTGCAACCCATTAGATCTCTATCTGGCCTAGCTTATGCAGCCCATTAGATCTTTGTCAGGCCTAGCTTATCTTTTACAGACGCCGCGAGTTCAACATCATCCTCTGACCCGTCACTGTACTGGTTGGAGTATCATCCTCCATGTCTTCACCGGCAACAAAGGCAAGTTGACATGTGACCCATGTGGAACTTCAAATGCTCTGGGTTGCTCGGAAAATAACACCAAAATATCACACGTGTCGGTGCCTATGTAAAGAAAGATAAATAATGGTGAATTAATTAAAATACATTTCTGATATGACATTACCACAAAGGGTGATTCTTCCGCCAATCATCGTCTGCCACATTGAGTCCTCTTTCAGGATCCGACCAAGCCCGGTTGAAGATTTCAACTTTCATCCATCGTGTGTACTCCTCCTTCAGTGAGTCCCATCTATGCTTGAACAGCTCCTTCACATACCTCTTCCCAGTGCCCAGCTCTATAGTAGAATTTGAGCTCAAGGTTTTTGTAACCATCATCACTCAAGCACACTCCCGACCTATTGCCAGCAGACAACTCATCTTTGCATATGTAGCAAATGATCCCAGATTGCCTTCTTCATCTATTTCATTTCAGTTGAAGAACTCATGTAGTTGCATGTGATGGGAATTTCTTGAATAAAGGCCAAGCAACATCCATTCTAAAAAACATTGTGGCCCTCCACAATCCTTCATCATCAAAAAAGATCTTCAACCAACGCAAATAAGCACACGATCAAATCACACTAATAATTAGTACCAGATGATCATTTTACTGGGTTACGGCGATGCAGTTTTGTTTTAGTGAAATCCCATGCCTAATTTCAGTGAGAGTCTGAAGAAGCAAGCAACTGGAATAATTTGCCACTCTATATTCTTGATTTCTGCTCAAGTGTTCAGTTATGGGCCATAGTTCTGAAGGAAATATTCCCTAGAGGCAATAATAAAGTTGTTATTTATATTTCCTTATATCATGATAAATATTTATTATTCATGCTAGAATTGTATTAACCGGAAACTTAGTACATGTGTGAATACATAGACAAACAGAGTGTCCCTAGTATGCATGTACTTAACTAGCTCATTAATCAAAGATGGTTAAGTTCCCTAGCCATGGACATGTGTTGTCATTTGATGAACGGGATCACGTCATTAGAGAATGATGTGATGGACAAGACCCATCCGTTAGCTTAGCATAATGATCGTTTTGTTTTATTGATATTGCTTTCTTTATGACTTATACATGTTCCTCTGACTATGAGATTATGCAACTCCCGAATACCGGAGGAACACCTTGTGTGCTATCAAACGCCAAAACATAACTGGGTGATTATAAAGATGCTCTACAGGTGTCTCCGGAGGTGTTGTTGGGTTGGCATAGATCAAGAATAGGATTTGTCACTCCGTGTATCGGAGAGGTATCTCTGGGCCCTCTCGGTAATGCACATCACTATAAGCCTTGCAAGCAATGTGACTAATGATTTAGTTACGAGATGATGCATTACAGAACGAGTAAAGAGACTCGCCGGCAACGAGATTGAACTAGGTATGATGATACCGACAATCGAATCTCGGGCAAGTAACATACCGATGACAAAGGGAATAATGTATGTTGTTATGAGGTTTGACCGATAAAGATCTTCGTAGAATATGTAGGAGCCAATATGAGCATCCAGGTTCCGCTATTGGTTATTGGCCGGAGATGTGTCTCGGTCATGTCTACATAGTTCTCGAACCCGTAGGGTCCGCACGCTTAACATTCGATGACGATTTGTATTATGATTTATGTGATTTGATGACCGAAGTTTGTTTGGAGTCCCAGATGAGATCACGGACATGACGAGGAGTCTCGGAATGGTCGAGAGGTAAAGATTCATATATTGGAAGGTTATATTCGGACACCGGAATGGTTTCGGGAAGTTTCGGAGAACCGGGGGTTACGGGAACCCCCCCCCCCCCAGGAAGTTAATGGGCCATACATGGGCCTTAGTGGAGAGAGGGCCGGCCAAGGAGGTGACGTCCCCCCCCTTGCCAATCCAAATTGGACAAGGGGTGGGGGCGGTGCCTGTGACGCCCGGATAATTAAGCTACAGTGATCCCCCGCTAATGATGCCATGTCACCGCGGTTACTGTTGATAAACTCTCGATAGTTCAGAACTGAAACAAATTCAAAATTTAAATAAAAGCAAACAATAAAAGTTTTCAAATATTAAAACTAAAATGTTCGGAGTGAACCAAATATTGCATAGGTAATTATGGTGGAGAAACCACACCTTTATAAAATTCTTAAATACTATAAGATGATTAAAACAGCAGTAAAAACAATTAAGTAAATACCTTTTGTAATTAATAAAATGTCAAACTAAATTATTTGAGGACTAGACTATTTGTGGCTATGGACTAAGTTGAAATACTAATTTAGATGCTACATGTATATTTTACTAAAACTAAAATAATAGGAAACAAAGAGAAAACAGAAAAGAAGAAATAAAATAAAATAGAAAATAGAAAAACAGTAACTAAACTAAAACAAGAGAAAGAAAAAACCCCTCCCCTACTGGGCCATGGCTCAGCTGGCCCCTGCCAAGCAGGCCGGCCCACCTACTCCCGTCTCCCCTTTCCTCTGTTCACAGAACAGAGGCGTGGCAGACATCCATGGCGCCCTGGCCATGGATGGCCTCCACGTCGCCCCTCTGTTCCTATAAGCACGCGCCCGCGAAACCCTAGACCGCTCTCGTCCATTCCCCCCAGGATCCCCCATCGGCCCCCTCCTCTTCCGCTCGATTTCGAGCTCGATTTGCTCCACGGTCACCACTGCCTCGTCCTCTTACCGCGGCCACCATCGTCGCCATCGCTCGGGAACACGTCCTGGAGGATCTCCGCGCTCGGCTTCATCCGTTCAGGGGACCATCTTGAGCCAAGGAGCTGCGTAGCCGACGCCATCACCGTCTTCTTCAACTGGCCGTCACCAACTCGCAGTCGATGCCGTGCACCGGAGCCTCCCCGCGGCGCCAGAAGCTTCCCACAAGACGGTCCCCTTCGTCGTCGTTCTCCACGGCAACCGGCTCTTGCTGGAGCGACCCGGAGCCGCCGCCATCGACCCCTCCTCTTCGACCATGGACGTCTGCTCCGCCTCGTCGATCTGCTACCTCCGGTCCTCCCCGAACCATCCCGAGCTCGCCATCGCCTTCCCCTCGGTGAGCCACACCCATTCCCCCCTTTTCCCCCTCGGATTTGTTGTCGTATGAGCCCCACCCCCGAGCTCCTGCCGCCATGACCGAGGCTTGGTCCCGGCCGCGCCCCTCGTCGGTGTTGCTCCTGCTGTGTCGCCTCGCTCGTGCGCACCTAGCTCCGCCGCACCCCACGGTTGTGCCCGCGCCCGCTGCCGCCCAAGCTTGCGGCCCCGCCTTCCCTCCCACGCGCCTGAGCATGGCAGCAGCGTCGCCGCCGCCGCAACACTTGCCCCCCCCCGCCTTAGCCACCTGTCCGCGCCGCCGGAGCCTGTCCGCGCCCGCCGGGGCCGCCGCCGCCCGGGGCCTCCCCCTGCTCCTCGCCCCCGGTCTCTACTGGGCGAGGCTGCCGGCGCCTTGTGCCCGCGCGAGCCCAGCCGGCCCCCTCTGTTGACTTGGAGGGGATAACCCCAGTTAGTTTAGCGCTAACCTTTCCCCCACTGTCACTGCCAAACGGGCCCCGCCCCTAAAACGATTAAAAAAAGAATAAAAAATAATAAAAATATTAATTAATTAACTAAATTAATTAACTTAATTAATCGAGTTTGATTAACTTAATCAATTAACTAAACTAATTAATCATGATTAGTTAGTCTAGTGTATGGCATGCGGGACCCACACGTCAGTTTGACCCAGTCAACGCCCTGTTGACTGATGACGTCATGCTGACGTCATGATGACGTCAGCAGGCACTATTCTGGATAATGTTGAATTAAATAAATCCTAAAATAATTTAAAACTTTAGAAAATCATATAAAATAAACCGTAGCTCAGATGAAAATACTTTCTATATGAAAGTTGCTCAGAACGACGAGACGAATCCGAATACGCAGTCCGTTCGTCCGCCAGACGTCCCTAGCATAGCAAACTTGCAAATTTCCCCCTCTGTTTCATCTGTCCGAAAAATGCAAACTTCGGGAAAACTTTCCCGGATGTTTCCCCCCTTTGCCGATATCACCTACTACCGCGTTAGGGCACACCTAGCACCGCGTATTGTCATGTTACGCTTTGTGTTGTTTTGATTGCTCTGTTATTTATTGTGTTCCCCCTCCGTTACTTCTTTCCGGTAGACCCCGAGACTACCGGCGACCCCCAGTTCGACTACGGAGTTGACGACCCCTCCTACTTGCCAGTGCAACCAGGCAAGCCCCCCCTTGATCACCAGATATCTCCTAATCTTCTCTATACTGCTTGCATTAGAAGAGTAGCATGTTACTGCTTTCGGTTAATCCTATTCTGCTGCATAGCCTGTCATTGTTGCTACAGTTGTTACCCTTACCTGCTATCCTACTGCTTAGTATAGGATGCTAGTGTTCCATCAGTGGCCCTACACTCTTGTCCGTCTGCCATGCTATACTACTGGGCTGTGATCACTTCGGGAGGTGATCACGAGTATATACTATATACTTTATATACATGACACATGTGGTGACTAAAGTCGGGTCGGCTCGTTGAGTACCCGCAAGTGATTCTGATGAGGGGGCTGAAAGGACAGGTGGCTCCATCCCGGTAGAGGTGGGCCTGGGTTCCTGACGGCCCCCGACTGATACTTTGTGGCGGAGCAATAGGGCAGGTTGAGACCACCTAGGAGAGAGGTGGGCCTGGCCCTGGTCGGCGTTCGCAGATACTTAACACGCTTAACGAGTTCTTGGTATTTGATCTGAGTCTGGCCATTTGGTCTATACGCACTAACCATCTACGCGGGAGTAGTTATGGGTATCCCGACGTCGTGGTATCAGCCGAAGCTCTTTTGACGTCAGCGACTGAGTGGCGCGCGCCGCATTGGACCGTAAGCTCGCGCTTGTATTAAGGGGGCTAGGTCTGCTTCCGGCCGCGTACGCAACGTGCAGGTGTGCATAGGGCGATGGGCCCAGACCCCTGCGCGCATAGGTTTAGACCGGCGTGCTGACCTCTCTATTGAGCCTAGGTGGGGCTGCGACGTGTTGATCTTACGAGGCCGGGCATGACCCAGAAAAGTGTGTCCGGCCAAATGGGATCGAGCGTGTTGGGTTATGTGGTGCACCCCTGCAGGGAAGTTTATCTATTCGAATAGCCGTGTCCCTCGGTAAAAGGACGACCCGGAGTTGTACCTTGACATTATGACAACTAGAACCGGATACTGAATAAAATACACCCTTCCAAGTGCCAGATACAACCCGGTGATCGCTCTCTAACAGGGCGACGAGGAGAGGATCTCCGGGTAGGATTATGCTATGCGATGCTACTTGGAGGACTTCAATCTACTCTCTTCTACATGCGGCAAGATGGAGATGGCCAGAAGCGTAGTCTTCGACAGGACTAGCTATCCCCCTCTTATTCTGGCATTCTGCAGTTCAGTCCACTGATAGGCCCCTTTACACATATACCCATGCATATGTAGTGTAGCTCCTTGCTTGCGAGTACTTTGGATGAGTACTCACGGTTGCTTTTCTCCCTCTTTTCCCCTTTCTATACCTGATTGACGCAACCAGATGCTGGAGTCCAGGAGCTAGAGATCCCGAGGAAGATTCTACGTGGAGTTCGGCTTCGAGGAGTACTTAGGAGGTCCCAGGCAGGAGGCCTTGCCTTTTCGATCGTTGCTACTTTTGTGCTAGCCTTCTTAAGGCAAACTTGTGTAACTTATGTCTGTACCCAGATATTGTTGCTTCTGCTGACTCGTCTGTGATCCAGCACTTGTATTCGAGCCCTCGAGGCCCCTGGCTTGTATTATGATGCTTGTATGACTTATTTATGTTTTAGAGTTGTGTTGTGATATCTTCCCGTGAGTCCCTGATCTTGATCGTACACATTTGCGTGCATGATTAGTGTACGGTCAAATCGGGGGCGTCACAGTGCCCCCCTTTCCCTCTCCTACTCCTTCTCTCTTTCTCTCTTTGCTTCTCCGGAAAAAGGAAAAAGGAGAGGGAATCCTACTAGGCCTAGGGAGTCCTAGTAGGACTCCCCACACCTGGCGCCCCCCCCCTTGGGCTGGCCACCTCCTCCCCTTTCTTTATATACGTGGGAGGGGGGCACCCCAAAGACACACCAAGTATTCTCTTAGCCGCGATGCCCCCTTCCACAGTTACACACATCGATCATATCGTCGTAGTGCTTGGGCGAAGCCCTGCGCCGGTAACTTCATCATCACCGTCGCCACGCCGTCGTGCTGACGGAACGCTCCCTTGTCCTCAGCCGGATCAAGAGCTTGAGGGATATCATCGTGCTGAACGTGTGCTGAACACGGAGGTACCGTACGTTCGATACTTGTATCGGTTGAATCGCAAAGACGTTTGACTACATCAACCGCGTTACTAAACTCTTCCGCTTTCGGTCTACAAGGGTACATGGACACACTCTCCCGTCTCATTGCTATGCATCTCTTAGATAGATCTTGCGTGATCGTAGGAATTTTTTTGAAATACTGCGTTCCCCAACAGTGGCATCCGAGCCAGGTCTATGCATAGATGTTATATGCACAAGTAGAACACAAAGAGTTGTGGGCGACAATAGTCATACTGCTTACCACCAACGTCTTACTTTGATTCGGCGGTATTGTTGGATGAAGCAGCCTAGACCGACATTACATGACCGCGTTCATGAGACTGGTTCTACCGATGTGCTTCACACACTTGACGAAAAATCGTTGTGGTTTTGATGCGTAGGTAAGAACGGTTCTTGCTAGAAGCCCGTAGCAGCCACGTAAAACTTGCAACAACAAAGTAGAGGACGTCTAACTTGTTTTTGCAGGGCATGTTGTGATGTGATATGGTCAAGACGTGATGAGATATAAATTGTTTTATGAGATGATCATGTTTTCTAAAAGTTATCGGCAACTGGCACAAGCCATATAGTTGTCGCTTTATTGTATGAAATGCAATCACCATGTAATTGCTTTACTTTATCACTAAGCGGTAGCGATAGTCGTAGAAGCAATAGTTGGTGAGACGACAACGACACTATGATGGAGATCAAGGTGTCAAGCCGGTGACGATGGAGATCATGACGGTGCTTTGGAGATGGAGATCAAAGGCACAAGGTGATGATGGCCATATCATGTCACATATTTAGATTGCATGTGATGTTTATCCTTTATGCAGCTTATTTTGCTTAGTACGGGGTAGCATTATAAGATGATCCCTCACTAAATTTCAAGGTATAAGTGTTCTCCCTGAGTATGCACCGTTGCTACAGTTCGTCGTGCCGAGACACCACGTGATGATCGGGTGTGATAAGTCTACGTTCACATACAACGGGTGCAAGCCAGTTTTGCACGTGCGGAATACTTGGGTTAAACTGGACGAGCCTAGCATATGCATATATGGCCTCGGAACACTGAGACCGAAAGATCGAACGTGAATCATATAGTAGATATGACCAGCATAGTGATGTTCACCATTGAAAACTACTCCATCTCACATGATGATCGGACATGGTTTAGTTGATATGGATCACGTGATCATTTAGCTGACTAGAGGGATGTCTATCTAAGTGGGAGTTCTTAAGTAATATGATTAATTGAACTTTAATTTATCATGAACTTAATCCTGATAGTTTTTTGCATATCTATGTTGTAGATCAATAGCTCGCGTATAGCTCCCCTGTTTTATTTTTCCATATGTTCCTAGAGAAAAATAAGTTGAAAGATGATAGTAGCAATGATGCGGACTGGGTCCGTGATCTGAGGATTATCCTCATTGCTACATAGAAGAATTATGTCCTTGATGCACCGCTAGGTGACGGACCTATTGCAGGAGCAGATGCAGACGTTATGAACGTTTGGCAAGCTCGGTATGATGACTACTTGATAGTTTAATGCGCCATGCTTTACAGGTTAGAACCGGGACTTCAAAAGCGTTTTGAACGCCAAGGAGCATATAAGATGTTCCAAGAGCTGAAATTGGTATTTCATACTCATGCCCGAGTCGAGAGGTATGAGACCTCTGACAAGTATTTTGCCTACAAGATGGAGGAGAATAGCTCAACCAGTGAGCATGTGCTCATAATACCTGAGTACTACAATCGCTTGAATCAAGTGAGACTTAATCTTCCAGATAAGATAGTGATTGAGAGAGTTCTCTAGTCACTATCACCAAGTTACTGGAACTTCGTGATGAACTATAATATGCAAGGGATTACGAAAACGATTCCTCGAGCTCTTTGCGATGCTGAAATCGGCGAAGGTAGAAATCAAGAAAAGCATCAAGTGTTGATGGTTGACAAGACCACTAGTTTCAAGTAAAAGGGAAAGGGAAAGAAAGGGAACTTCAAGAAGAATGGCAAGCAAGTTGCCACTCCCACGAAGAAGTCCAAAGCTAGACCCAAGCCTGAAACTGAGTGCTTCTACTGCAAAGGAAATGGTCACTGGAAGCGGAACTACCCCAAATCCTTGGCGGATAAGAAGGATGGCAAAGTGAACAAAGTATATATGATATACATGTTATTGATGTGTACTTTACTAGTGTTCATAGTAGCCCCTGGGTATTTGATACTGGTTCAGTTTCTATGATTATTAACTTGAAACAGGAGTTACAAAATGAACAGAGACTAGTTGAGGGCCAGGTGACGATGTGTGTTGGAAGTGATTCCAAGGTTGATAAGATCACCATCGCACACTCCCTTTACCTTCGGGATTAGTGTTGAACCTAAAATAAATGTTATTTGATGTTTGTGTTGAGCATAATATGATTGGATCATGTTTAGTGCAATACGGCTATTCATTAATAATTAAGTCAAAGAATAATTGTTATTCTGTTTACATGAATAAAACCTTCTGTGGTCATACACCCAAGGTGAATGGTTTATTGAATCTCGATCGTAGTGATACACATATTGATAATATTGATGCCAAAAGATGCAAATTTGATAATGATAGTGCAACATACTAGTGGCACTGCCATTTAGGTTATGTTGGTGTAAAGCGCATGAAGAAACTTCATGCGGATGGACTTTTTGAATCACTTGATTATGAATCATTTGATGCTTGCGAACCATGCCTCATGGGCAAGATGAGTGTTGAGGCTCGCGGCGGGTATCATTATTTTCTGCCTTCAAAGATGATTTGAGCAGATATGGGTATATCTACTTAATGAAACACAAGTCTGAAACATTTGAAAAGTTCAATGAATTTCATAGTGAAGTGGAAAATCATCGTAACATGAAAATAAATTTCTACGATCTTATCGTGGAGGTGAATATTTGAGTTATGAGTTTGGCCTTCATCTAAAAAACAATGTGGAATAAGTTTCACAACTCACGCCACCTGGAACACCATAGCATAATGGTGTGTTCGAACGTCGTAACCATACTTTATTGGATATGGTGCGATCTATGATGTCTCTTTCCGATTTACCACTATCGTTTTGGGGTTCATTAGAGACAGCTGCATTCACGTTAAATAGGCCACCATCTAAATCCGTTGAGACGACACCATATGAACTATGGTTTAGCAAGAAACCTAAGCTGTCATTTCTTAAAGTTTGGGGTTGTGATGCTTATGTGAAAAAGCTTCAACCTGATAAGCTCGAACCCAAATCGGAGAAATGCATCTTCATTGGATACCCAAAGGGAAACTGTTGGGTACACCTTCTATCACAGATCTGAAGGCAAGATATTTGTTGCTAAGAATGGATCCTTTCTAGAGAAGAAGTTTCTCTTGAAAGAAGTGAGTGGGAGGAATGTAGAACTTGATGAGGTAATTGTACCTTCTCCTGAATTGGAAAGTAATTCATCACAGAAATCGGTTCCAGTGATTCCTACACCAATTAGTGAGGAAGCTAATGATGATGATCATGAAACTTCAGATCAAGTTACTACCAAACCTCGTAGGTCAACCAAAGTATGGTCCGCACCAGGGTGGTGCGATAATCCTGTTCTGGAAATCATGTTACTAGACCATGACGAACCTACGAACTATGAGGAAGCGATGATGAGCCCAGATTCCGCGAAATGGCTTGAGGCCATGAAATCTGAGATGGGATCCATGTATGCGAACAAAGTATGGACTTTGATTGACTTGCCCGATGATTGGCGAGCCATTGAGAATAAATGGACCGTCAAGAGGAAGACGGACGCTGATAGTAGTGTTACTATCTACAAATCTCAAATTGTCGCAAAAAAAATTTGACAAGTTCAAGGTGTTGACTACGATAAGATTTTCTCACTCGTAGCGATGCTTAAGTCTGTCCGAATCATGTTAGCAATTGCCACATTTTATGAAATCTGGAAAATGGATGTCAAAACTACATTCCTTAATGGATTTCTTAAAGAAAAGTTGTATATGATGCAACAAGAAGGTTTTGTCAATCCTAAAGGTGCTAACAAAGTGTGCAAGCTCCAGCGATCCACCTATGGACTAGTGCAAGCATCTCGGAGTTGGAATATACGCTTTGATAAGGTGATCAAAGCATATGGTTTTATACAGACTTTTGGTGAAGCCTGTATTTACAAGAAAGTGAGTGGGAGCACTACAGCCTTTCTGATAAGTATATGTGAATGACATATTGTTGATCAGAAATGATGTAGAATTTTCTGGAAAGCATAAAGGAGTGTTTGAAAGGAGTTTTTCAAAGAAAGACCTTGGTGAAGCTGCTTACATATTGAGCATCAAGATCTATAGATATAGATCAAGATGCTTGTAAAGTTTTTTTAAATGAATACATACCTTGACAAGTTTTTGAAGTAGTTCAAAATGGAACAGTCAAAGAAGGAGTTCTGGCCTATGTTGCAAGGTGTGAAGTTGAGTAAAGACTCAAAACCCGACAATGGCAGAAAATAGAAAGAGAATGAAAAGTCATTCCCTATGCCTCAGTCATAGGTTCTATAAAGTATGCTATGCTGTGTACCAGACCTATTGTGTACCTCACCATGAGTTTGGCAAGAGGGTACAATAGTGATCCAGGAGTGGATCACTGGACAGCAGTCAAAATTATCCTTAGTGGAATAGGGCATGTTTCTCGGTTATGGAGGTGACAAAGGTTCGTCGTAAAGGGTTACATCGATGCAAGCTTTGACACTGATCCGGATGACTCTAAGTCTCAATCTAGATACATATTGAAAGTGGGAGCAATTATCTAGACTAGCTCCGTGCAGAGCATTGTAGACATAAAAAATTTGCAAAATACATACGGCTCTGAATGTGACAGACCCATTGACTAAACTTCTCTCACAAGCAAAACATGATCACACCTTAGTACTCTTTGGGTGTTAATCACATAGTGATGTGAACTACATTATTGAATCTAGTAAACCTTTGGGTGTTAGTCACATGGAGATGTGAACTCACATAAAGATGTGAACTATTGGTGTTAAATCACATGATGATGTGAACTAGATTATTGACTCTAGTGCAAGTGGGATAATGAAGGAAATATGCCCTGAGGCAATAATCAAGTTGTTATTTATATTTCCTTATATCATGATAAATGTTTATTATTCATGCTAGAATTGTATTAACCGAAAACTTAGTACATGTGTGAATACATAGACAAACAGAGTGTCCCTACTCTTCATCTACTTGACTAGCTCGTTAATCGAAGATGGTTCACTTTCCTAGCCATGGACATGTGTTGTCATTTGATGAACGGGATCACATCATTAGAGAATGATGTGATGGACAAGACCCATCTGTTAGCTTAGCATAATGATCCTTTTGTTTTATTGCTATTGCTTTATTCATGACTTATACATGTTCCTTTGACTATGAGATTATGCAACTCTCGAATACCGGAGGAACATCTTGTGTGCTATCAAACGTCACAACATAATTGGGTGATTAAAAAGATGCTCTACAGGTGTCTTCGAATGTGTTTGTTCTGTTGGCATAGATCAAGAATAGGATTTGTCACTCCGTGTATCGGAGAGGTATCTCTGGGCCCTCTCGGTAATGCACATCACTATAAGCCTTGCAAGCAATGTGACTAATGAGTTATTTACGGGATGATGCATTACGGAACGAGTAAAGAGACTTGCCGGTAACGAGATTGAACTAGGTATGATGATACCGACGATCGAATCTCGGGCAAGTAACATACCGATGACAAAGGGAACAACATATGTTGTTATGCGGTTTGACCGATAAAGATCTTCATAGAATATGTAGGAGCCAATATGAGCATCCATGTTCCTCTATTGATTATTGACCAAAGATGTGTCTCCGTCATGTCTACATAGTTCTCGAACCCGTAGGGTCCGCATGCTTAATGTTCGATGACGATTTGTATTATGAGTTATGTGATTTGATGACCGAAGTTTGTTCAGAGTCCCGGATGAGATCACGGACATGACAAGGAGTCTCAAAATGGTCAAGAGGTAAAGATTCATATATTGGAAGGTTATATTCGGACACCGGAATGGTTTCGGGAAGTTTCGGAGAACCGGTGGTTACCGGAAACCCCCCCCCCCCCCCCGAAGTTAATGGGCCATACAAGGGCCTTAGTGGAGGAGAGAGGGCCGGCCAAGGAGGTGGAGCCCCCCCCCTTGCCAATCCGAATTGGACAAGGGGTGGGGGCGGCGCCCCCCTTTCCCTCTCCTACTCCTTCTCTCTTTCCCTCTTTGCTTCTTCGAAAAAAGGAAAAAGGAGAGGGAATCCTACTAGGACTAGGGAGTCCTAGTAGGACTCCCCACACCTGGTGCGCCCCCTTGGGCCGGCCACCTCCCCCCCCCCTCCTCCTTTATATACGTGGGAGGGGGCACCCCAAAGACACACCAAGTCTTTTCTTAGCCGTGTGCGGTGCCCCTTCCACAGTTACACACCTCGGTCATATCGTCGTAGTGCTTGGGCGAAGCCCTGCGCTGGTAACTTCATCATCACCGGCGCCACGTCGTTGTGCTGACGGAACTCTCCCTCGTCCTCAACTAGATCAAGAGCTCGAGGGACGTCATCGTGTTGATCGTGTGCTGAACACGGAGTTACAGTAAGTTCGGTACTTGGATCGGTTGAATCGCGAAGACGTTCGACTACATCAACCACGTTACTAAACGCTTCCGCTTTCGGTCTACCAGGGTACATGGACACACTCTCCCGTCTCGTTGATATGCATCTCTTAGATAGATCTTGCATGATCGTAGGAAATTTTTTGAAATACTGCGTTCCCCAACAAGTTCAGTTTAGTTTAGTTGATCTGTTTTGCCACCTACACCACCTTGCAGTGACATGCTCACAAATAGATCTATTTTGCCATCTTGTTTCTAGGTAAGCTCAGTTCTAGGCAATAGTTGGCACTTAGTTCTCTTCAACAGCTGCCATTCAGTACATTTTAGAATTATGCACATGCAAAGGTTGCTGGAACATTCAAGTAAATATGCACAATCTTGAGGATTCATGTGAATGTTCAATTCTACAGGTGCACAAGTACTTTACTGGAACACTCATTTTGTCATCACATTCAAGTAAATATATTGACAAATCAATTTACAATCTCAGTTCAACATTTGCTCATAAGTAAGTATGAGACTTATATGTCATGCTCAATCTCAAACATTTGCTCTGCTTAGTCTGATACTTGTCATGCTCGAGTATGTTGTGACATGCCCAATCCGAAACTTACACAATGCTCTGCTCAATTTGAGCATTGCAGTGCGAGTCCTGGCCTTGTGTGCGTGCTGGTCGCCCTTCATCCGCGGGCGTTGTACCTTGTTGAGCTGTGCTCCTCTAGGCAACGGAGGCTGGAAAGAAATGTTGTGATTTCACATTGCTGATTGCCTGGTTGATTTTTTCAGAGAAGATGCATGCGAGGTTTCCTTGAACATTGCCTGATGAGATCGATGTCGACGTAGTGTATATATAATGGTGCCTTTCTTCTGAATATATCATTCATCTGCACTGTAGTGCACCAGCAATGATGGCGAGTGCTGCATGGCTCGCACGGCCGTAGCTTGTTAATTTTTTTATTTTTATTTTTTGCGGGAAGTAGCATGTTAATTTCATCTCAAAGGGCAGCTTTACGTTGAGACTAGCTAACCACGCACCAGCAATGAATTCTATAGAATTAGTCGACCGCTAGCTAGCATAAAAATCTACTTCCCTTACCGACGCGGCTAGGTTTTGCCTCCTCCTGGGCGATCGCGATCGCCTCAGAGTCTTCATCATCCTATCCGGCCAGCTAGGTCTTCATCCTCCCCGGCTGGCCCCCTCTCCCTCAACGAGATGGTGTCCCCCTCGGATGCGAACTCAGGCACTAGCGGTGGTGGCGCGGCGGCTGCTAAACCTGATCTAGGTGACATCTTCAACCAATTGGATCTCAGTGATGAGGACTTCAATGACATGGAGATTGATGTGGAAGATCGGAAGATCAACAATAGCGTCAGATGGCTCGCCCTAGCTAGGGTTCATACTGAGAAAACCACCAGCCAATCTGCTTTCTACAAGGACATGCGCGCGACATGGAACCCGGCGCAATCGGTACGGTTCCGTCTAGTAGGTCCCAACCTGTTCGTCGTTCAAGTGTCCTGCCTGGGAGACTGGGAACGCATGATGGATCAGGGGTCATGGTTGTTTAGGAACTGGGCCGTGTTGATGTGTCCCTATGATGGATTTAGTAAAACTGATGAGTACAGCATCGTTCATATGCCGATATGGTTGCAGATCCACAAGCTCCCGGATGGGTTTTGCAAGCAGTCAATCGTTGAGAAGCTTTTGAAAGATTCAGGTGATATCCTGGATATGCGCTTGGGTGGGAATACCCATGGTGATTATGTGCGGGTGCGCGTGAAACGTGATATTGGGCGTCCTGTGACTAAATTTGTGAGCATTGTCAGGGGAGAGGAGCGCCAGGTCTTTCTGGTGAGGTATGAAAAGCTAGCTAGATTTTGTAAGGTTTGTGGCCTGGTAGGTCACGTCTTCAAAGAATGTGGCTTGGGTATACATGATGAGAAGAAAATGAAGTATGGGGACTGGTTGTGTGCGGATGGACTAAATCAGTCTAGGGTAGAGCCTCAAACACTCAGGACAAACAAAGCTACTCAAAATAGCATGAAGAAGAATGAACCACAGGTGGCTTGAGATGGTGGGAGGGGCTTCCAGAACGCCATTGATCCTGCCTGCAGGATACTGCTTCTAGTCCGGTTAAGGTGGCTCCTGCGAGGATGGAGTTGGACAAAGATCCGAGGAAAAGTTTGAACATGGATCTGGTGGATGGTACGCCTAGTAATCCACATGCATTACTGGCGATCACGGATGGATCAAGCACTGACCAACAGGATGGAGACTCTCAGACTAGCAGTAATGGCAGTAAGAGAGAGCAAAGACAGTCAAGGAGAGTGATAAAAATGAGTTATCGGCGGCCTCCCTCGAGGAGGACCACCGGACACAATGAATATACTCGCTTGGAACTGCGCGCGGGGGGGGGGGGGGGGGGAGGGGGAACTGCCGGACAGTTCGAGAGGTGTTGGTCCTCACTAAAGCCAATGACCCCAAACTAGTCTTCTTAAGTGAGACTAGACAGGATGTTGTTAAGATGGAGAAACTAAAGTGGAGACTAGGCCTAAAAGGATTTCATGGAGTTAGTAGTAATGGAAGGAGTGGAGGCTTAGCTCTTTTTTGGGATGAATCTCTCAATGTGACAGTTCTGGATGCATGCTTACGTTACATTAATGTGCACGTTGATGATGTGGGAGGAGGAAACTCGTGGAGGGGGACCTTCGTGTACGGTGAGCCTAGAGTTGAAAACCGATCCTCTATGTGGGAACACTTGACTAGGCTTCGAGCTGTTTCGCAGGATCCATGGTTGGTTTGTGGAGATTACAATGAGGCGATGTGGCAACATGAACATCTCTCCCGATCACTCCGTGCGCAAACACAAATGTTGGTTTTTAGGGACTGCTTGCTGATGTGTGAGTTGGAGGATTTAGGTTTCACGAGCATTCCCTACACTTACAATAATGGTCACATGGGTGACAGAAATATCCAAGTTAGACTAGACCGCGCTTGCGCGGATGAGGCCTGGTGCGATTTGTTTCCAGCAACCAGGGTACTTCATCTGGTTACGCCTTGTTCTGATCATAGCCCTCTCCTCTTACAGTTGGGGGGTGGTGATAGTGATAGGCGGCCAAGTCGAACACCGAGATATGTGGTTATGTGGGAGCACCATCCGGCCCTAGCGGAGGTGGTGACGAAATCATGGAATAAGAACAAGTCATCTGGCGGCTTGGGCTCGATTGCTGCTTCTCTGAAACAAGTAATGAAGGACTTGAAAGCTTGGAGTAAAGATAACTTTGGCAACGTGTTAAAAGAAATTGAGACCTTGCGGAGCCAACTTGCGGGCCTACAAATGGCAGGTGCGGACAGTGTCCAAGTTTGCAGCAAAATGAACCAACTTGATGAACTCCTATATAGAGAGGAGATGATGTGGCTCCAAAGGTCACGTATTACATAGCTCAAAGAGGGGGAACGGAATACAAAATACTTGCACCGTAGAGCTTTACGGAGAGCAAGAAGAAACTACATTCAGCGCCTACGGAGGAGCGATGGTACTTGGTGCAATGTGTCCTCTGATATGGAGAGGATGGCTAGCTCGTACTTTAAGGAAGTATATACTAAGGACCCAACTCTGAATCCCAGCTAGGTGTTGGACTGTATCCTCCCCAAAGTTACTCATGAGATGAATGAAACTCTTTGTAAGGTGTTTTCTGAAAAGAAATTTTTGATGCACTTTTCCAAATAGGACCCCTCAAAGCCCCGGGGGTGGATGACTTCCCAGCAAGATTTTATCAACGAAATTGGGAAGTTCTTCGGTCTGAGATCACTTCGGCAGTTCTGGAGTTTTTTGCTACTAGGATTATGCCTGAAGGAGTTAACGATACGACAATTGTGTTGATTGATGATGTTTGCTAAGACTACGTCGGTGTTTCCCCGAAGAGGAGAGGATGATGTAGCACAGCAACGGTAGGTATTTCCCTCAGTAATGAAACCAAGGTATCGAACCAGTAGGAGAACCAAGCAACAAAATGTAAACAGCTCCTGCACACAAATAACAGCCACCCGCAACCAGACATGTTAAAGGGGTTGTCGATCCCTTTCGGGTAACGGCGCCAAAAGGCACGATGACGGGAGAAAATTATAATAGATTGAAATAATAGATCACAAATAAAATAAAGTGCAGCAAGATATTTTTGTATTTTTAGTTTAATAGATCTGAATAAAAAAGCAAAGGAAAATAGATTGCAAGGCAAATATACGAGAAAGAAGACCCGGGGGCCGTAGGTTTCACTAGTGGCTTCTCTTGAGAAAAATAGCAAACGGTGGGTAAACAAATTACTGTTGGGCAATTGATAGAACTTCAAATAATCATGATGATATCCAGGCAATGATCATTACATAGGCATCACGTCCAAGATTAGTAGACCGACTCCTGCCTGCATCTACTACTATTACTCCACAAATCGACCGCTATCCAGCATGCATCTAGTGTATTAAGTTCATGGAAAAACGGAGTAATGCAATAAGAACAATGACATGATGTAGACAAGATCCGTTTATCTATATGGCGGTAGATATAGATCTCGTCTTTTTATCCTTAGTAGCAACGATACATACATGTCGGTTCCCTTTCTGTCACTGGGATCAAGCACCGTAAGATCGAACCCACTACCGGGCACCTCTTCCCATTGCAAGATAAATATATCAAGTTGGCCAAACAAAACCCAAATATAGGAGAAGAAATACGAGGCTATAAGAGATCATGCATATAAGAGATTAAAGAAACTCAAATAACTTTCATGGATATAAAAAGATATAACTGATCATAAACTCGAAGTTCATCAGATCCCAACAAACACACCGCAAAGAGAGTTACATCATATGGATCTCCAAGAGACCATTGTATTGAGAATTCAGCGAGAGAGATAAAGCCATCTAGCTACTAACTACGGACCCGAAGGTCTACAAAGAACTACTCACGCATCATCGGAGAGGCACCAATGGAAGTGGTGAACCCCTCCGTGATGGTGTCTAGATTGGATCTGGTGGTTCTAGACTCTGCGGCGGTTGGATGAATATTTCGTCGACTCCCCTAGGGTTTGTGGATTTTTGGGGTATTTATAGAGCAAAGAGGCAATCCGGGGGGCACCCGAGGTGGGCACAACCCACCAGGGCGTGCCTGGGCCTCCTGGCGCGCCCTGGTGGGTTGTGCCCCCCTCGGGGCACCCCCCAGGTGCAACCAGGGCCCATTGCCTTCCTTTTGGCCCATAAAAAATCATCGTGGAATTTCGTGGCATTTGGACTCCGTTTGATATTGATTTCCTGCGATGTAAAAAACATGGGAAAAACAGCAACTGGCACTTGGCACTATGTCAACAGGTTAGTACCAAAAATGATATAAATGACTATAAAATGATTATAAAACATCCAAGATTGATAATAAAACAGCATGGAACAATAAAAATTATAGATCGTTGGAGACGTATCAGCATCCCCACTCAAGCATATCAACAAGCAACCATGTCTTTCAAAATATCAATGCTAAAACAAGTTATCCCTAGCCCATCATGCTCAAACATTGATCCATTCATGAAACACACTCGAATATTAGCTACACCCAATAATTAAGTACGATCATATAGCCTCCTAGTTGGTGCTTTTGTAAGAGAAGATGGAGACTCAAATTCAAAAATAAAAATTGCATAAAGTAAAAGAAAGGCCCTTCGCAAAGGGAAGTAGGGATTTGTAGTGGTGCCAGAGCTCAAAGCGAAAAAAAACTTGAGATAAAAACATTTTGGGAGGTGTATCCATCCCACCAATGAAAATGACGTAGAGCTACGAACACTTTCCATGCTAGATACTGTTGGAAATATGCCCTAGAGGCAATAATAAATGGTTATTATTATATTTCTTTGTTCATGATAATCGTCTATTGTTCATGCTATAATTGTATTGTCCGGAAATCATAATACATGTGTGAACACATAGACCACAACGTGTCCCTAGTAAGCCTCTAGTTGACTAGCTCGTTGATCAACAGATAGTCATGGTTTCCTGACTATGGACATTGGATGTCATTGATAACGGGATCACATCATTAGGAGAATGATGTGATGGACAAGACCCAATCCTAAGCATAGCATAAAAGATCGTGTAGTTTCGTTTGCTAGAGCTTTTCCAATGTCAAGTATCTTTTCCTTAGACCATGAGATCGTGCAACTCCCGGATACCGTAGGAGTGCTTTGGGTGTGCCAAACGTCACAACGTAACTGGGTGACTATAAAGGTGCACTACGGGTATCTCCGAAAGTGCCTGTTGGGTTGGCACGGATCGAGACTGGGATTTGTCACTCCGTGTGACGGAGAGGTATCTCTGGGCCCACTCGGTAATGCATCATCATAATGAGCTCAATGTGACTAAGGCGTTAGTCACGGGATCATGCATTGCGGTACGAGTAAAGAGACTTGCCGGTAACGAGATTGAACAAGGTATTGGGATACCGACGATCGAATCTCGGGCAAGTAACATACCGTTTGACAAAGGGAATTGCATACGGATTGATTGAATCCTCGACACCGTGGTTCATCCGATGAGATCATCGTGGAACATGTGGGAGCCAACATGGGTATCCAGATCCCGCTGTTGGTTATTGACCGGAGAGGCGTCTCGGTCATGTCTGCATGTCTCCCGAACCCGTAGGGTCTACACACTTAAGGTTCGGTGACGCTAGGGTTGTAGAGATATATGTATGCGGAAACCCGAAAGTTGTTTGGAGTCCCGGATGAGATCCCGGACGTCACGAGAGGTTCCGGAATGGTCCGGAGGTGAAGAATTATATATAGGAAGTCCAGTTTCGGCCACCGGGAAAGTTTCGGGGGTTACCGGTATTGTACCGGGACCACCGGAAGGGTCCCGGGGGTCCACCGGGTGGGGCCACCTGTCCCGGAGGACCCCGTGGGCTGAAAGTGGAAGGGAACCAGCCCCTAGTGGGCTGGGGCGCCCCCCTTGGGCCTCCTCCCTGCGCCTAGGGTTGGGAACCCTAGGGGGGAGTTCCCCCTTGCCTTGGGGGGCAAGGCACCCCTTCCCCCCCACTTGGCCGCCGCCCCCCCCCCCCCCTTGGATCTGATCTCCAGGGCCGGCGCCCCCCCCCCCAGGGGGCCTATATAAAGGGGGGAGGGCAGCACAGAACAGCCTTGGGCGCCTCCCTCCTCCCCTGCAACACCTCTCTCTCTCGTAGAAGCTCGGCGAAGCCCTGCACGAGACCCGCTACATCCACCACCACGCCGTCGTGCTGCTGGATCTCCATCAACCTCTCCTTCCCCCTTGCTGGATCAAGAAGGAGGAGACGTCGCTGCACCATACGTGTGTTGAACGCGGAGGTGCCGTCCGTTCGGCACTCGGTCATCGGTGATTTGGATCACGGCGAGTACGACTCCGTCATCCATGTTCATTGGAACGCTTCCGCTCGCGATCTACAAGGGTATGTAGATGCACTCCCTTCCCCTCGTTGCTAGTACACTCCATAGATGCATCTTGGTGAACGTAGGAAAATTTTAAAATTATGCTACGATTCCCAACAGTGGCATCATGAGCCAGGCCTATGCGTAGTTACTATGCACGAGTAGAACACAAAGCAGTTGTGGGCGTTGAGTTTGCCAATTCTTCTTGCCGTTACTAGTCGTTTCTTGTTTCGGCGGCATTGTAGGATGAAGCGGCCCGGAACGACCTTACACGTACGCTTACGTGAGACAGGTTCCACCGACTGACATGCACTAGTTGCATAAGGTGGCTAGCGGGTGTCTGTCTCTCCTACTTTAGTCGGAACAGATTCGATGAAAAGGGTCCTTATGAAGGGTAAATAGAAATTGGCAAATCACGTTGTGGTCATACGTAGGTAAGAAATCGTTCTTGCTAGAAACCTACAAACCACGTAAAAACTTGCAACAACAATTAGAGGACGTCTAACTTGTTTTTGCAGCAAGTGCTATGTGATGTGATATGGCCAGAAGATGTGATGAATGATATGTGATGTATGAGATTGATCATATTCTTGTAATAGGAATCACGACTTGCATGTCGATGAGTATGACAACCGGCAGGAGCCATAGGAGTTGTCTTTATTATTTTGTATGACCTGCGTGTCATTAAATAAACGCCATGTAAATTACTTTACTTTATTGCTAAACACGTTAGCCATAGAAGTAGAAGTAATCGTTGGCGTGACGACTTCATGAAGACACAATGATGGAGATCATGATGATGGAGATCATGGTGTCATGCCGGTGACAAAGATGATCATGGTGCCCCGAAGATGGAGATCAAAGGAGCATGATGATGTTGGCCATATCATGTCACTATTTGATTGCATGTGATGTTTATCATGTTTTTGCATCTTATTTGCTTAGAACGACGGTAGCAAGTAGGATGATCCCTTATAATAATTTCAAGAAAGTGTTCACCCTAACTGTGCACCGTTGCGAAGGTTCGTTGTTTCGAAGCACCACGTGATGATCGGGTGTGATAGATTCTAACGTTCGAATACAACGGGTGTTGACGAGCCTAGCATGTACAGACATGGCCTCGGAACACACGCAATACACTTAGGTTCACTTGACGAGCCTAGCATGTACAGACATGGCCTTGGAACACGGAGGACCGAAAGGTCGAGCATGAGTCATATAGAAGATACGATCAACATGGAGATGTTCACCGATCTTGACTAGTCCGTCTCACGTGATGATCGCACACGGCCTAGTCGAATTCGGATCATGTTACACTTAGATGACTAGAGGGATGTCTATCTGAGTGGGAGTTCATTAAATAATTTGATTATATGAACTTAATTATCATGAACTTAGTCTAAATCTTTACACTACGTATTGTAGATCAAATGGCCCACGTTGTCCTCAATTTCAACGCGTTCCTAGAGAAAACCAAGCTGAAAGATGATGGCAGCAACTATACGGACTGGGTCCGGAACCTGAGGATCATCCTCATAGCAGCCAAGAAAGATTATGTCTTAGAAGCACCGCTAGGTGAAGCACCAATCCCTGAGAACCAAGACGTTATGAACGCTTGGCAGCAGCGTGCTGATGATTACTCCCTCGTTCAGTGCGGCATGCTTTACAGCTTAGAACCGGGTCTCCAAAAGCGTTTTGAGAAACATGGAGCATATGAGATGTTCGAGGAGCTGAAACTGGTTTTTCAAGCTCATGCCCGGGTCGAGAGATATGATGTCTCCGACAAGTTCTTCAGCTGTAAAATGGAGGAGAACAGTTCTGTTAGTGAGCACATACTCAGAATGTCTGGGTTGCACAACCGCTTGTCTCAGCTGGGAGTTAATCTCCCGGATGACGCGGTCATTGACAGAATCCTCCAGTCGCTTCCACCAAGCTACAAGAGCTTTGTGATGAACTACAATATGCAGGGGATGGAAAAGACCATTCCCGAGGTATATTCAATGCTGAAATCAGCTGAGGTAGAGATCAGAAAAGAACATCAAGTGTTGATGGTGAATAAAACCACTAAGTTCAAGAAGGGCAAGGGTAAGAAGAACTTCAAGAAGGACGGCAAGGGAGTTGCCGCGCCCGGTAAGCCAGTTACCGGGAAGAAGTCAAAGAATGGACCCAAGCCCGAGACTGAGTGCTTTTATTGCAAGGGAAGTGGTCACTGGAAGCGGAACTGCCCCAAATACTTAGCAGACAAGAAGAAGGCCGGCAACACCCAAGGTATATGTGATATACTAGTAATTGATGTGTACCTTACCAGTACTCGTAGTAGCTCCTGGGTATTTGATACCGGTGCGGTTGCTCATATTTGTAACTCAAAACAGGAACTACGGAATAAACGGAGACTGGCGAAGGACGAGGTGACGATGCGCGTCGGGAATGGTTCCAAGGTCGATGTGATCGCCGTCGGCACGCTACCTCTGCATCTCCCTACGGGATTAGTTTTAAACCTCAATAATTGTTATTTAGTGCCAGCTTTGAGCATGAACATTGTATCTGGATCTCGTTTAATTCGAGATGGCTACTCATTTAAATCCGAGAATAATGGTTGTTCTATTTATTTGAGAGAAATGTTTTATGGCAATGCCCCGCTGGTCAATGGTTTATTTTTTGATGAATCTCGAACGTGATGTTACACATGTTCATAGTGTGAATACCAAAAGATGTAAGGTTGATAACGATAGTCCCACATACTTGTGGCACTGCCGCCTTGGTCACATTGGTGTCAAGCGCATGAAGAAGCTCCATGCAGATGGACTTTTGGAGTCTCTTGATTACGAATCATTTGACACGTGCGAACCATGCCTCATGGGTAAGATGACCAAGACTCCGTTCTCCGGAACAATGGAGCGAGCAACCAACTTATTGGAAATCATACATACCGATGTGTGTGGTCCAATGAGTGTTGAGGCTCGCGGAGGATATCGTTATGTTCTCACTCTCACTGATGATTTAAGTAGATATGGGTATGTCTACCTAATGAAACACAAGTCTGAAACCTTTGAAAAGTTCAAGGAATTTCAGAGTGAAGTTGAGAATCAACGTGACAGGAAAATAAAATTCTAACGATCAGATCGTGGTGGAGAATATTTAAGTCACGAGTTTGGTGCACACTTAAGGAAATGTGGAATAGTTTCACAACTCACGCCGCCTGGAACACCTCAGAGAAATGGTGTGTCCGAACGTCGTAATCGCACTCTATTGGATATGGTGCGATCTATGATGTCTCTTACCGATTTACCGCTCTCATTTTGGGGTTATGCTTTAGAGACTGCCGCATTCACTTTAAATAGGGCACCGTCTAAATCCGTTGAGACGACACCGTATGAATTATGGTTTGGGAAGAAACCTAAGCTGTCGTTTCTAAAAGTTTGGGGATGCGATTCTTATGTCAAGAAACTTCAACCTGAAAAGCTCGAACCCAAATCGGAAAAATGTGTCTTCATAGGATACCCTAAGGAAACTATTGGGTATACCTTCTACCTCAGATCCGAAGGCAAGATCTTCGTTGCCAAGAACGGGTCCTTTCTGGAGAAGGAGTTTCTCTCGAAAGAATTGAGTGGGAGGAAAGTGGAACTTGATGAGGTGATAGTCACCCCTTCCGAACCGGAAAGTAGCGCAGCGCGGGAAAATGTTCCTGTGGTGCCTACACCGACTGGGGAGGGAGTTAATGATGATGATCATGAAACTTCAGATCAAGTTGCTGAACTTCGTAGGTCCACAAGGACACGTTCCGCACCGGAGTGGTACGGCAACCCTGTCCTGGAAATCATGATGTTAGACAACGGTCAACCTTCGAACTATGAAGAAGCGATGGCGGGCCCGGATTCCGACAAATGGCTAGAAGCCATGAAATCCGAGATAGAATCCATGTATGAAAACAAAGTATGGACTTTGACTGACTTGCCCGATGAGCGGCGAGCCATAGAAAACAAATGGATCTTTAAGAAGAAGACGGACGCAGATGGTAATGTGACCATCTACAAAGCTCGACTTGTCGCTAAGGGTTATCGACAAGTTCAAGGGGTTGACTACGATGAGACTTTCTCACCCGTAGCGAAGCTGAAGTCTGTCCGAATCATGTTAGCAATTGCCGCATACTATGATTATGAGATATGGCAGATGGACGTCAAAACGGCATTCCTTAATGGCTTCCTTAAGGAAGAGTTGTATATGATGCAGCCGGAAGGTTTTGTCGATCCTAAGAATGCTAACAAAGTGTGCAAGCTCCAGCGCTCAATCTATGGGCTGGTGCAAGCATCTCAGAGTTGGAACATTCGCTTTGATGAGATGATCAAAGTGTTTGGGTTTACACAGACTTATGGAGAAGCCTGTATTTACAAGAAAGTGAGTGGGAGCTCTGTAGCATTTCTCATATTATATGTGGATGACATATTATTGGTGGGAAATGATATAGAATTCTTGGAAAGTATAAAGGCCTATTTGAATAAGTGTTTTTCAATGAAGGACCTTGGAGAAGCTGCTTATATATTAGGCATCAAGATCTATAGAGATAGATCAAGACGCCTCATTGGTCTTTCACAGAGTACATACCTTGACAAGATATTGAAGAAGTTCAGTATGGATCAGTCCAAGAAGGGGTTCTTGCCTGTATTGCAAGGTGTGCAATTGAGCACGGCTCAATGCCCGACCACGGCAGAAGATATAGAACAGATGAGTGTCATCCCCTATGCCTCGGCCATAGGGTCTATTATGTATGCCATGCTGTGTACCAGACCTGATATAAACCTTGCCGTAAGTTTGGTAGGAAGGTACCAAAGTAATCCCGGCAAGGAACACTGGACAGCGGTCAAGAATATCCTGAAGTACCTGAAGAGGACTAAGGATATGTTTCTCGTTTATGGAGGTGACGAAGAGCTCGTCGTAAAGGGTTACGTCGACGCTAGCTTCGACACAGATCTGGATGACTCAAAGTCACAGACCGGATACGTGTATGTTTTGAATAGAGGAGCAGTAGCTGGTGCAGTTGCAAGCAAAGCGTCGTGGCGGGATCTACATGTGAAGCGGAGTACATGGCAGCCTCAGAGGCAGCACAGGAAGCAGTCTGGATGAAGGAGTTCATTACCGACCTAGGGGTGATTCCCAATGCGTCGGGCCCAATGACTCTCTTCTGTGACAACACTGGAGCTATTGCCCTTGCGAAGGAGCCCAGGTTTCACAGGAAGACCAGGCATATCAAGCGTCGCTTCAACTCCATTCGTGAAAGTGTTCAAAATGGAGACATAGATATTTGTAAAGTACATACGGACCTGAATGTAGCAGATCCGTTGACTAAACCTCTCCCTAGGGCAAAACATGATCAACACCAGGACGCAATGGGTGTTCGATTCATCACAATGTAACTAGATTATTGACTCTAGTGCAAGTGGGAGACTGTTGGAAATATGCCCTAGAGGCAATAATAAATGGTTATTATTATATTTCTTTGTTCATGATAATCGTCTATTGTTCATGCTATAATTGTATTGTCCGGAAATCGTAATACATGTGTGAACACATAGACCACAACGTGTCCCTAGTAAGCCTCTAGTTGACTAGCTCGTTGATCAACAGATAGTCATGGTTTCCTGACTATGGACATTGGATGTCATTGATAACGGGATCACATCATTAGGAGAATGATGTGATGGACAAGATCCAATCCTAAGCATAGCATAAAAGATCGTGTAGTTTCGTTTGCTAGAGCTTTTCCAATGTCAAGTATTTTTCCTTAGACCATGAGATCGTGCAACTCCCGGATACCGTAGGAGTGCTTTGGGTGTGCCAAATGTCACAACGTAACTGGGTGACTATAAAGGTGCACTATGGGTATCTCCGAAAGTGCCTGTTGGGTTGGCACGGATCGAGACTGGGATTTGTCACTCCGTGTGACGGAGAGGTATCTCTGGGCCCACTCGGTAATGCATCATCATAATGAGCTCAATGTGACTAAGGCGTTAGTCACGGGATCATGCATTGCGGTACGAGTAAAGAGACTTGCCGGTAACGAGATTGAACAAGGTATTGGGATACCGACGATCGAATCTCGGGCAAGTAACATACCGTTTGACAAAGGGAATTGCATACGGATTGATTGAATCCTCGACACCGTGGTTCATCCGATGAGATCATCGTGGAACATGTGGGAGCCAACATGGGTATCCAGATCCCGCTGTTGGTTATTGACCGGAGAGGCGTCTCGGTCATGTCTGCATGTCTCCCGAACCCGTAGGGTCTACACACTTAAGGTTCGGTGACGCTAGGGTTGTAGAGATATATGTATGCGGAACCCCGAAAGTTGTTTGGAGTCCCGGATGAGATCCCGGACGTCACGAGAGGTTCTGGAATGGTCCGGAGGTGAAGAATTATATATAGGAAGTCCAGTTTCGGCCACCGGGAAAGTTTCGGGGGTTACCGGTATTGTACCGGGACCACCGGAAGGGTCCCGGGGGTCCACCGGGTGGGGCCACCTGTCCCGGAGGACCCCGTGGGCTGAAAGTGGAAGGGAACCAGCCCCTAGTGGGCTGGGGCGCCCCCCTTGGGCCTCCCCCCCTGCGCCTAGGGTTGGGAACCCTAGGGGGGAGTTCCCCCTTGCCTTGGGGGGCAAGGCACCCCTTCCCCCCCACTTGGCCGCCCCCCCCCCCCCTTGGATCTGATCTCCAGGGCCGGCGCCCCCCCAAGGGGGCCTATATAAAGGGGGGAGGGAGGGCAGCACAGAACAGCCTTGGGCGCCTCCCTCCTCCCCTGCAACACCTCTCTCTCTCTCTCGTAGAAGCTCGGCGAAGCCCTGCACGAGACCCGCTACATCCACCACCACGCCGTCGTGCTGCTGGATCTCCATCAACCTCTCCTTCCCCCTTGCTGGATCAAGAAGGAGGAGACGTCGCTGCACCGTACGTGTGTTGAACGCGGAGGTGCCGTCCATTCGGCACTCGGTCATCGGTGATTTGGATCACGGCGAGTACGACTCCGTCATCCACGTTCATTGGAACGCTTCCGCTCGCGATCTACAAGGGTATGTAGATGCACTCCCTTCCCCTCGTTGTTAGTACACTCCATAGATGCATCTTGGTGAACGTAGGAAAATTTTAAAATTATGCTACGATTCCCAACAGATGCGCCATAGGCGGTTCCCAAACAGAAATTTAAGTTTATTTCTTTTTCCACCATTCATTCACTTTCCATGGCTAGCCGTATCCACGGGTGCCTTCCATACTAAAACTTTCCAAGGAATTTATTATTTGACAACATAAAGTAAATTCATTTTTGCATTTCGGGACTGGGAATCCCTAAAACCTTTGCCTTACTGTCGTGCAATGACAAGTGAATAAACACTCATCGTGAGAATAAAACATCCAGCATGAAAAATATTAGCCACCTGTTACCGTTCCACGAGCGAAACAAACACACAAAAGATAAATTTATTTTGAAAATTAGAGATGGCATATGCAAATTTGCTTAGAACGTCAAAAGAATACCGCATATAGGTAGATATAGTGGACTCGTGTGGCAAAACTGGTTTAAAGGATTTTGGATGCACAAGTAGAGGTCATACTTAGTGCAAAATGAAGGCTAGCAAAAATATTGAGAAGCGACCAACCAAAAAACGAATAATCTCATAAGCAAGCGTTAAGCATAATTAACACCGAATAATGCACCACAAGTAGGATATAATTTTCATTGCATGATTATTGACTTTCGTGCATGCATAGGGAATCACAAACCTTAACACCAATATTCTTACTAGAGCACAATTACTCATCAACATAACTCACATATCACATCATCATATCTCAAAACTATTACTAAGAATCAAGTTTATTTTGTCCAATGGTCTTCATGACATTTTTTACTTTTATCCTTCTTGGATGTCTATCACTTTGGGACTAATTTTCATGTGTTGCTTTTCATAAGCTCAAACAAATATAAGTGAAGATCCTGAGCATAACAATTTTCTTTCTCTCAAAATAATTTAAGTGAAGCAAGAGAGAATTTCTTCAAAATTTTACTAACTCTCAAATAAATCTAAGTGACGCAAGAGTTCATTTCTTCAAAAATAACAAAGCACACCATGCTCAAAAAGATATAAGTGAAGCACTAGAGCAAGTCCTAGCTCATAAAAGATTTAAGTGAAGCATAGAGAGCAATTCTAACAAGTCATGATATAATTTTAGCTCTCTCAAATAGGTATGACTAGCAAGGATTGATGACTTATAATAGAAAATAAAACAAGCAAAGACACATATCATACAAGACGCTCCAAGAAAAACACATATCATGTGACGAATAAATATATAGCCTCGAGTAAAATACCGATAGTTGTTGGAAGAAAGCGGGGATGCCACTCGGGGGCATCCCCAAGCTTAGTTGGTTGCTCATTCTTGGATAATAGCTTGGGATGCTGGGGCATCCCCAAGCTTAGGATCTTACATCCTTCCTTCATCCATCGTAAGATAACCTAAAACTTGAAAACTTCAATCACACAAAACTCAACAAAACCTTCGTGAGAACCGTTAGTGTAAGAAAAATAAACCACTACTATAAGTGTTGTATCAAACCAATTCATATTTTGTTTTGTATTATATATACTTTACTCCAACTTTTCGATGGCAAAAACACATCAAAGAAAACCATAGAGCCATCAAAATAAGCACACAACACAAAGAAAACAGAATCTGTCAAAATAGAACAGTCTGTAGTAATCTGACTTTAGCGAGTACTTCTGGAACTCCAAAAATTCTACCAAAATAGGA
The DNA here is from genome assembly GCF_002575655.3 of Aegilops tauschii subsp. strangulata. Lineage (NCBI taxonomy): Eukaryota > Viridiplantae > Streptophyta > Magnoliopsida > Poales > Poaceae > Aegilops > Aegilops tauschii. Next base: position 59,692,039 of record NC_053039.3, on the reverse strand, counting down.
CGACCTGGGTAATTTGTATATTAATCTTCTTCAAAAAGAATCAGAGCAAAATCTCTTTCTGATAAAAAATGAGAATTGTTTTCATGAGTGCAAAGTTTCTTTCTTTTTCAGCAAGATCAAACAACTATCACCCAAGAAGATCCTAAAGGCTTTACTTGGCACAAACACTAATTGAAACACAAAAAACACAATGATAACAGTAGCATAATTGTGTTAACACTGAAGAACAGAAAACAAAAAGGAAAAATAAATTTTATTCATTGGGCTGCCTCCCAACAAGCGCTATAGTTTTACGCCCCTAGCTAGGCATAAGGTTTCAATGATGCTCACACGATAGATAATAATTGAAACACAGAGCATCATGAAACATGTGACAAACACATTTAAGTATAACATACTTCCTATTCATATGAATTTTATAAGCAAACAAATTATCAAGACAAGAAATATCAAGCATATGCAAGGAAGAAGAAAGAAACAATAGCAATCTCAACATAACGAGAGGTAAATTAGTAACATGAAAATTTATACAACCATATTTTCCTCTCTCATGATAATTACATGTAGGATCATAATCAAATTCGACAATATAGCTACCAAATAAAATTTTCTTTTTATGATCCACATGCATGCAAAGTTGACACTCTTCCAAAATAGTGGGATCATCAAATAAAGTCATGACCTCTCCAAACCCACTTTTATTAAAAAAATCCATAAGACTGAACACTCTCCAAATATGTGGGATTATTTTTATATAAAGTTGACACTCTTCCAAACCCACTTTTAATAATATCACAAGCATATTCATCATGAGGTTTAAATAAATTTTCAAGATCATAAGAATCATCATCACCCAGTCATGATCATTGCAATGAGTAACGGACTTAACAAAACAAGCATCCCCAAGCTTGGGGTTTTGCATATCACTAACACAATTGACATTAATAGAATTCATAATAACATCATTGCAATCATGCTTTTCACTCAAGAAGCTATCATGAATCACTTCGTAAATTTCTTCATCACAATTTTCAGATTTACGAATCTCAAGCAAAACTTCATAAAGATAATCTAGTGAACTCAATTCACTAGAAATTGGTTCATCATAATTGGATAGTTTGAAAAGATTAGCAAGTGGATGAGGATCCATATCAATAGAGATTTAGCAAGCGAAGATGCAAGCATATAGAAGGCACATGGCAACACAAGCAAACGAAAGATCTGACGAGAAAAAGGCGAACAAAAAAGAGGGCGAATAAAACGGCAAATTTTTGTGAAGTGGGGGAGAGGAAAACGAGAGGCAAATGGCAAATAATGTAAATTGCGAGGAGATGAGATTTGTGATTAGGAACCTGGTTATGCTGAAGATCCTCCCCGGCAACGGCGCCAGAAATTCCCTTGATGATGTTTGCTAAGACTACGTCGGTGTTTCCCCCAAGAGGAGAGGATGATGTATAACCACAACGGTAGGTATTTCCCTCAGTAATGAAACCAAGGTATCGAACCAGTAGGAGAACCAAGCAACAAAACGTAAACAGCCCCTGCACACAAATAACAGCCACCCGCAACCCGACGTGTTAAAGGGGTTGTCAATCCCTTTCGGGTAACGGCGCCAGAAGGCACGATGACGGGAGAAAATTATAATAGATTGAAATAATAGATCACAAATAAAATAAAGTGCAGCAAGATATTTTTGTATTTTTAGTTTAATAGATCTGAATAAAAACGCAAAGGAAAAATAGATCGCAAGGCAAATATATGAGAAAGAAGACCCGGGGGCCGTAGGTTTCACTAGTGGCTTCTCTCGAGAAAAATAGCAAACGATGGGTAAACAAATTACTGTTGGGCAATTGATAGAACTTCAAATAATCATGACGATATCCAGGAAATGATCATTACATAGGCATCATGTCCAGGATTAGTAGACCGACTCCTGCCTGCATCTACTACTATTACTCCACACATCGACCGCTATCCAGCATGCATCTAGTGTATTAAGTTCATGGAAAAACGGAGTAATGCAATAAGAACGATGACATGATGTAGCCAAGATCCGTTTATCTATATGGCGGTAGATATAGATCTCGTCTTTTTATCCTTAGTAGCAACGATACATACGTGTCGGTTCCCTTTCTATCACTGGGATCAAGCACCGTAAGATCGAACCCACTACCAGGCACCTCTTCCCATTGCAAGATAAATAGATCAAGTTGGCCAAACAAAACCCAAATATCGGAGAAGAAATACGAGGCTATAAGAGATCATGCATATAAGAGATAAAAGAAACTCAAATAACTTTCATGGATATAAAAAGATATAACTGATCATAAACTCGAAGTTCATCAGATCCCAACAAACACACCGCAAAGAGAGTTACATCATATGGATCTCCAAGAGACCATTGTATTGAGAATTCAGCGAGAGAGAGAAAGCCATCTAGCTACTAACTACGGACCCGAAGGTCTACAAAGAACTACTCACGCATCATCGGAGAGGCACAAATGGAAGTGGTGAACCCCTCCATGATGGTGTCTAGATTGGATCTGGTGGTTCTGGACTCTGCGGCGGCTGGATGAATATTTTGTCGACTCCCCTAGGGTTTGTGGATTTTGGGGATATTTATAGAGCAAAGAGGCTGTCAGGGGGGCACCCGAGGTGGGCACAACCCACCAGGGCGCGCCTGGGCCTCCTGGCGCGCCGTGGTGGGTTGTGCCCCCTCGGGGCACCCCCCAGGTGCAACCAGGGCCCATTGCCTTCCTTCTGGCCCATAAAAAATCATCGTGGAGTTTCGTTGGTTATGGGTAAATCCTCCCGAGTTCGGGGTGAAACGTGGCTTCTGCTGAGCTCCTGGGTTGTACTTCCCCTTTCCATACTTCCTCTTGCGGCTCTCAATTTGCTGCTGCTTCCCTTCAATCATAAGAGCCCTGTCTACCAACTCCTGATAGTTAGCGAATGTCGCTACCATCAACTACATACTCATCTCATCACTCAGCCCTTCCATAAACTTCTCCTGCTTCGCGGCATCTGTAGCCACATCATCCGGGGCATAGCGGGCTAACTTACTGAACTCAACCACGTACTGAGCCACAGTACGATTTCCCTGACGCAAGTTGCGAAACTCACGCTTCTTCATGCTCATAGCCCCAGTTGAGACATGTGCTGTGCGAAATGCTTGCTAAAACTGATCCCAAGTGACATTGGCTATAGGGAAAGTGGTCGTCTAATTCTCCCACCATGCGGCTGCGGGTCCATCTAATTGATGTGCGGCAAAACGCACCTTCTCAGCATCTGTGCAACCTGCGGTGATCAACTCCCTTCCAATTCTGCGTAGCCAGTCATCAGCAACTATTGGCTCGGTGCTACTGGAAAACACCGGCGGCCGCAACCTCAGAAAACGAGCTAAGTTGTCAATTGGAGGTGGTGGTGGAGGGTTGTTGTTGTTGTTGTTGCCTTGGTTCTGGACTAGTTGCTGTATCAAGGCATTCTGCTGTTGGATCAACTGAGTGATCTCCGGTGGGAAGACAAATCCGGTGTCACGTCTCGGAGGCATCTGATGGGTTTAGAGGGGAGAGATTAGAATAGAATGAGGTCTAGTGAGAAAGCACTACCCATATGCACATGAGACAAACACAACATATCACACCAAATCAATTCAAGCAAGGGCATACAATCGGTCTAGAACTATCGTTACAAAAGTGCTCGGCCTACTACTATATACATGGGGGAAATACTACTAATCATATGGTGGTCATCAAGAAATTTTGATTAGTGGAAGACTCCATGATATCCGCTCCAGCTTCGTCTTCATAATCATCATCACTACCATCCGGGTCGGAGTCGGTGTCGTCGATGATGATGTAGTCTTCAGAACGAATTTCCTTGGGTTCGTCGTCTTCTCCTCCTGGCGCGGGGTCTCCCATGAATACTCCTAGCTTCCTTGTCAGGTCGTCGTTCTTCTCCCCAAGTATTGCGATTTCCTCCACATATCCATCATGTGTATACTTGAGTTCCTCTTCTAGCTCCATGTTCCTGGTCATCGCCTTCTTCAAATCTATCATGCTTGCGCACATCTGGTTCTCCTGACGTCGGATGTGCTGGTTTAACTCCTGGATGAAAGCTGCAATGGACCTGTCCCTCCTAGTGCTGATCATCTCCCATTGCTCATCTCGGCGCCCATATATCTAGTAGATAGTGTCCTTAAGTTCCTTGTGGTAAACTTCTACGATGCGTCCCATGGCGATGTGGGCTGCCATGCTCTTTCCTAGACTCCAGGTTGGTGCATCAAAGGAAAACTCTACGGGCTCAGTGACTGGCGTGAATGTCCTTCCTGGAACTTGAACTCGAATCATCCATCGCTCTTCTTCTGGTAAAGTGGCGGTGTAGGTCCCGGTGAAGCTTGGTATTCTGATGTTCAGGTACCTAGTAACTTCCTTCAAGTGTCTCCCAAAAGGTGTGTCTTCATCCGGTTGTGTAAACTTGTTCCTTGAGTCCGTCATCCTAAAGAGTAGAAAATGGAGAGGAGTCAGAAATGAGTAGAGAAGAGTGACCTATGGCTCGTCTTAGTGGTCGTGTCCTACATTCAGCGTGTGCTCTGATACCATCTTGTAGCGACCCGACCTCAGACGGTCAAGTCTCTGTGCATAAGTGTCATCCCTGGATCGTAATGCTGACACACACAGTACTCGAAGGATTTATAACAGAGTAGCAATCACACACTTATTACATCGATAGTCTCAAAAGAGAATTTATTACAATAAATATGGCTTAAGGCCATCTAAATAAGATAACAGCGGAAGGCTTGGAAGATAAAGTGAGTCCATCAACTCCAACGGCATAGCTGAGTGCACAACAAACGACCTAGCGCACCTTACTCTTCGTCTGAAAAGTCTGCAACGTGATATGTTGTAGCCATAAAACGGGTCAGCACATGGAATATGCTGGCAATATAACACAGTAGAGCAATGAACAGATAAATGCTATCACTACATGCATATATGGCTGGTGGAGGCTCTATGGTTAATAGTTTTGCGAAAAGCCAATTTTTTCCTACAACAAAGGAATATATTTTATTTAACTATCATGGTAGTTGAAACATTGAGAAGGTTCCTCCAACTCAATCCCAATTAAAGTAATTAGCAACCCAACAAATTAACTTAGAGTGATGAGATCAAATCAATAATTCAAGTACCAGATACTCAAGATGTCCATAACCGGGGCCACGGCTAACCATGATTAGTTTATACACTCTGCAGAGGTTTGCGCACTTTTCCCCACAAGACTCGATCTCCTCCGTTGAATTTCTCGCACTACATGGTGTTTGAGAAACGGATGACCGAGACACAGTCTTTCGGAAACATTAACTCTAACCCTGGGTAGACAGTACCAACCTACATCCCCTACATCTGCTAGCCTACCACTGGAAGAGGTCATGCAACCTACTCAACTATGCTAGAGCCCATAATAGCTTGTGGCTGCACACGGAAGTTTCTAGCATGAATAATCTTATGATCCCTTTGAGCCTTGGTGGCGAGCCGTAGGATGATCACACGGGTCCTCCGGGATATCCTAGGACAACACTGGATTCTCTAGGTGCCCGCAACCAATCCACCCAGATGTGTATTTAAATAGCCACCTTATGTTAACCATTAATTAACAATCTCACATCTGTCATGGATTCACTCACCCAATCCACTCTACGAGCATAGCATGGCAATATAAGCATAACCTAGTAGTAACTCCCAAGGGTTTGATAATAAAACAGATAATAGGTTCTACCTCATCATCTACTTCCCAGTACCCACAAGTTAATCACATCCTAACCATGTAGTGTTTGAGGATTGTAACTAATGCATAAAAACTGGGTATGAAAGGGGTATGATCAATGTGTTACTTGCCTTGCTGACGATCCGCAAAACCTAGTGACTCGTAGTAGCACGCTTCGCAATCCGGGAATTCTATCGCAAACAAACAATAGCATACATAGGCAATCAAGCAGAGATGCGCGGGCAAAACTCAAATAAGAAGATCGAATCTGAAAGCTCAACTGAAGAGATTCGATTAGCAAAAAGAATCAACCGAAACGGAGCTACGGAACTGAAACTACGGTCAAAACAACTTCAAAATCAAATCTGCTAGAATCCAAATTTTAAATTGTCAAAACCTTGTTCAAGTTGTTTAAACACAGAGAGGGTTTTGAGACGAAGATTTTGGCATTGGTTTCACTGGATTTGGACAAACGGTTAAAAACTTAGGAGGGTTTGAAGATCAGGGGCTAATCTGCGATAAAAAATAATCACGGATAGGTCCCTGGCCGAAAAAAAAAAATAACGAACGAACGTTCGCTGTCTGAACCTAACCGGCGAATAGCATTCGTAAGAACGAACGAATGGACGAACGTCCACTAATTAACTAAACCGAGAAAACCGAACCGATAAAATAAAATAAACGCATCTAGGGTTTCTAAAAAAATCCGATCGGTTTTTTACCTAAACCGAACAAAAAAACAGCGGCTCGGATCCGGCGAACGGCGGCGGCTCTAGCGGGCTTGCACGGGCGGCGCGGCGAGGCGAGGTGGCGAGGCGTGGGGCGGCAGGCGGCGGCGCGGCTCGGCAGCAGCACCGGCAGGCGGGCGGCGGCGCGAGGCGGCAGGGTTTGCGACGGCGGCGGCGCGACTTGGTGGCGGCGGCGACTTGGGGGGTCCAAGGGGGTGCGGGCGGCCCTATTTAAGGAGGGGGCTCGGCCTCGGGAGGAGTCCCGGGCGGCGAGGGCTACTCGTCCGTGTCCCGGCCGGACTCGGGCACGGCGGCGGAGGCGGTGGCGCGGTGTGGGCCGGCCTGGCTCGGCTGGGCCTTCGGCCCAGTCGGGCGTTGACTTTTTTTTAAACAAATTTCGCCAGAAAAATCCTAATAAATAAAATAAAAATCTAAAAATGCCAAAACAAATTTTCACCGTCTAAATAAAATATTTAGAACATGATGAACATTTTCTTGGCCTAAAATGAAATTTTAAAAATATGCATATTTTCTAATTCAAATAAAATTGCAATAAAATCCAAATAAAATTATTTATTTGATTTTAATATTTTTCCTCTAATATTTCATTTATTTTGGAGAAGTCATATTATCTCCTCTCATATATTTTAATATGAAATATTTCGGAGAAAAATAATTAAATCAAAATGATCATCTTTTCAATATTTGAGAAAAATCCAAATATGAAAATAATAAAATCCCCAACTCTTTCCGTGGGTCCTTGAGTTGCTTAGGATTTTTAGGATCACAACACAAAATGCAATAAAATATGATATGCATGGATGTCCTATGTATAACATTCCAAATTGAAATTTTGAAATGTTACACAAAAATTATAGATACGTTGGAGACGTATCATTCATCCCTAAAGTTCCACACCCGCAGAACTAAAGGATTTTCGCCCAATTAGCCTGTGCAACGTGGTCTACAAAATAGTGTCAAAGTGCATCGTGAATAGGCTGCGACCAATCCTATGGGAGCTTATTTCTGAGAATCAGAGTGCCTTTGTGCCTGGAAGGCTTATTACTGATAATTCTATAATTGCCTTCGAATGTATTCACCATATCCAGTCTGTGAGGGAGAGCTCTTTGGCTTTGTGTGCTTATAAACTTGATCTGTCCAAAGCTTATGATCGTGTGGACTAGGATTTTTTTAGAGAAGGCACTACATAAATGGGGGTTTTCTTAGTTTTGGATTTCACGAGTTATGGCATGTGTTTCATCCGTGAAGTACTCGGTGAAGTCAATGGTAAGATACTAGAGTCTTTTACCCCATCTTGGGGTTTAAGGCAAGGTGATCCATTATCCCCCTTCCTTTTCCTCTTCGTTGCCGATGCACTTTCAACTTTGATTAACAATTCTATGGCAGAGGAAGGACCGAAAGGGGTGAAAATATGTAGAGCAACTCCGGAGATTTCTCATCTATTGTTTGCAGATGACTCACTCTTATTTTTTCAAGCTTCTGAACAACGAGCAACTGTGGTGAAGGGTCTGTTGAACACCTATGCGGCGGCCACTGGCCAGTTAATTAATCCGGCAAAGTGTTCCATTCTCTTCTTAGAGCACTGCTTGCCCTCGGTTGCTAACGAGGTAAAGAGAGTGTTGGAGATAACACAGGAGGTTTTTGAGCCAAAGTACCTTGGCCTGCCTGTACCGGAAGGAAGAATGAATAAGGGTAAATTTGAGACGGTTCAGGAGAGACTGAGGAAAAGACTAATTGATTGGAACGAGCAGTACATGTCATCAGGTAATAAGGAGATCCTAATCAAGTCAGTTGCTCAAGCTATTCCGGCTTATGTGATGAGTGTGTTTAAACTACCAGCATCCGTGTGTGATGAGTTAACACGTTTGATGCGTCAGTATTGGTGGGTATTGACAAAGGTAAAAGCAAAATGGCATGGCTAAGCTGGGACAAGATGAGGTTACCTAAAGCTATGGGTGGAATGGGCCTCCGTGATATGAGAGCATTTAATCAGGTGTTACTAGCCAAACAAGCCTGGCGCCTCATTGAGTCACCGGACAGTCTATGATCTGGATTGTTGAAAGCAAAGTACTTCCCTTCAGGAAACCTACTTGATACGGTCTTTCCTGCTAGTGGTTTGTCGGTATGAAAGGGAATGCTGCATGGTATGGACTTGCTCAAGAAGGGGATTATATGGCGTGTAGGGGATGGTGCTACAATCAGAACCTGGAGGGACCCATGGATCCCAAGAGCTTCTTCCTTCTGCCCTATTACGCCAAGGCGCACATCCCGTTTGAATCGGGTTTCAGATTTTCTAATGAGAACGGTGCATGGCGGATGGATCGGTTGAGGCAAAATTTCTGGCAGATGGATATCGACTTTATCCTGAAAATTAGAACTTGCCCAACGCAGCGGGGTGATTTCATTTCATGGTGGCCGGAGAAATCTGGACTGTTTACTATTAAGAGTGCTTATAAGTTGGCTACATGTGATCACAACGCGACGTTTGCGAGAGGGGCTTCCTCCTTGGCACCCGACGTTAGTAGATCTTTGTGGAATAGTATGTGGAAGTCTTTGATGCCATAGAAGATGAAGATCACAGCTTGGAAAGTAGTGGCAGGTGTCGGTGTCAAAACCGGCAGATCTCGGGTAGGGGGTCCCGAACTGTGCGTCTTAGGATCGAAGGTAACAGGAGACAGAGACACGATGTTTACCCAGGTTCGGGCCCTCTTGATGGAGGTAATACCCTACTTCCTGCTTGATTATCTTGAATGAATATGGGGTTACAAGAGTTGATCTACCTCGAGATCGTAATGGCTAAACCCTAGATGTCTAGCTTGTATGATTATGATTGCCTCTACGGACTAAACCCTCCGGTTTATATAGACACCAGAGGGACCTAGGGTTATACAGAGTCGGTTCACAGAGGAAGGAATCTTCATATCCAGATGCCAAGTTTGCCTTCCACGCAAAGGGGAGTCCCATCCGGACACGGGAGGAAGTCTTTTGTCTTGTATCTTCACGGCTCATTAGTCCGGCCCACGTCACATAGCCCGGACGCCCGAGGCCCCTTAATTCAGGACTCCCTCAGCGGGTGCGCTGCCTATGGCTTCGTGAAAAAAATACAAACATTTATCTAAACGCTTTACTTGCCCGCTATGCGGGATAGAGGAGGAGGATGGTTTTCATGCCCTGGTTACATGCGATCACGTACGCCCGGCTCGTCTGGCTGGGAATGAGAGCCCGATGGCCTCTACCATCAGATGGGATATTGATTAATTCAGGCAAAGAATGGTTGCTGAACCTTCTTGCTAACTGCTCAGATGATGTACGAGATATGGTGATTATATTGATATGGCGTATCTGGCAACTGCGGACTGATACAACTCATGGGAAGGAAGCACCATCGGTGGATGTTACAGTGGAGTTTCTTGACAATTATTACAAGTCTGTTAAGCTTGCAGGACGTTTTAGCACGGAGGAGATAATCAAAGGCAAGATGAATGTTTCAGACCTTGATCCAGGAGCAAAAACTAAACACCCCGTCGCTCCATGGCCTGCACCTATGAGGGGGACAGTCGCCTTGTCCGTTGATGCATCCTTCTAGGTGTCGGATGGGACTGCGGCAGCGGGTATGGTTCTTTGAGATGATACTGGTACAGTGTTGTTTGCAGCCTACCGTTACATTTTCAACTGTAACGATGCATTGGAAGCAGAGATTCATGCCCTCATGCAAGGTATGGCCTTAGCTATACAACACTCCTCGCTTCCGGTGGTTGTGCAGTCCGACTCGGCTGCAGCTCTGTCTTCCCTGTCAAGTAATTGCCTCAACAGATCAGCGTATGGTCAGCTAGTCCTTGAGATTAAGGAGCTCATGAGTGTTAGGGAGTTTTTTCCTCAGAAAATTCACCGTAGTCAAAATAATGTTGCAGATCGCTTAGCTAATTATAGCCGCTCCGAGAGAACCACGGCTGTGTGGGTGAACTCGGTTTCACCTTGTATCGAGGGTTTGTGGCCTCTTGATTGTAACAGCGTGACAATGCAATAAAAACTCCCTTTCAATCGCAAAAATAAAAATATTAGTTGATTCTGAAAATGTAAGCCTCCCGCTTTTTGGTTATTTCTTTTTTTCCAATTTCTTTCTTTAAAAAAGGACATGAGAAAATCTGAACTGTAGGGCAAATTAGCCGGACAAAATGTTTGAGAAAAAGGAGCTCGTCTCCTCGCTACGGGCCCGAGTAGCTACGGACTGACGACTCAAACATCATCATGCTATGCAGTGGGGAATGCCACTAAACTTAACACGAACCCCCGACAGATACGAGACAGGAATTCGTCGGAGTGCTGGCACTCTACTGAACTGTACACAAAAAGTCGCGCCAGGGCAAGCAACTAAGGCCAGCTCCAACGCACGATCCAAATGGTCTGGCTGCCTCCGTTTGGGTTAAACGGACAGAACGGGCCATTGAACGCGCGTGAGCAAACCGACCTTGTCCGTTTTTCGTCTGTTTCGACCCATTCCCGGCTTAACTTTGGGCCTCGTTTGCGGCTGAACGGATACACGCGGATGGACGCAGCAGCGCCCTAGTCCCCCCTGGCCCGCCCGTCGGGGACACCAACCACTTTTCTCTTCCCCTTTTCTTCCCTCCAGCCTTCGCCCCCGCCATCGCCGCCGCCACCCCCGTTCCCGGTCCATCAAGGCCGTCCGCCCCACAACCACGTCATGTCATAGCTGCCCCACGCCCGCGTTTCGGTAGAGCTATTTGCCGGCGTTCGTGGTTTCTTGTTGCCGGTGGGAGAGAAGCTACGGTCGCCGGCGCCCGACCATCGACCCCAACAACTTCCGGCAGGCGCTGCATTGCCGCAGGGTGCCCACCCCCACCAACACCAACCTTGCGACGCTTCATCGACTTGCTCTTTCCGGCCGCGTCTCCACCATGATCCGCAAGGTGTTCGACGCGTTGCTCACATGGTATCATGGATAGTGGGGATGATTTTTTCTTTCACAACTTCATTTGTTCATCGGATGATTCGTCCTCGGATGATGAAGAGCTTGTGGCGGCTGCATTGGTCGTACACGACCACATTAATAGGAAGCGGCCTCGGTTCAGGGGATCAATCCCCGGCCATGTTCCGGCCTTGAACCACAATAGGGAGAGGCCACACCCTTCTCTATGCCGATTACTTTGAAAATAGCACACTCTTCAAACCACACAAATTTCGCCGCTGCTTCCGTATGGCGAGACATGTGTTCAATCGTATTCGGGAGGGAGTGGTAGCATATGACCCATACTTTGAGTGCAAAGAGGATGCTCTTGGCAAGCTTGGTTTCTCTTCTTACCAGAGATGCCCTGCGGCTAGCCGCATGCTTGTATACGAAATTCCTGGTGATCTTGTGGATGAGTATGTTCGTATGAGTGAGTACACATGTCTCCAATCAATGTATAGTTTCTGCAAGGCCGTGGTGGCTGTGTTCGGCTCTGAGTACCCGATAGAGCCAACTGTCGTTGATACAGAGAGGTTGTTGGTGATCAACACCGAGAGGGGCTTTCCGGGCATGCTTGGTAGTATTGATTGTATGCACTGGAAGTGAAAGAATTGTCCATTTTCTTGGCAGAGGCAGTATAAGGGGCATGTGAAAGGTGTTGTTGTCATACTTGAAGCGGCGGCTTCACAAGATCTTTGGATATAGCATTATTTCTTCGGCATGGCTGGTTCACACAATGATATTAGTGTTCTTCAACGTTCTCCAGTCTTTGCAAGGCTTGCAGATGAGCACTGCCCAGAGGTCAATGGCCACCAGTACAACAAGGGATATTACCTTGCTGATGGTATTTATCCACAGTGGTCCACTCTTGTGAAGATTATACCAAATCCGCAAGGAGAGAAGAGAAAGAGGTTTGCCCAAATGCAGGAGAGTGCTATGAAGGATGTGGAGCGTTCTTTCGGTGTGCTTCAGTCTCAATGGGGTATCGTTCGAAACCCTACATTGACATGGAGCACTCATAAGCTTTGGGAGGTGATGACTGCTTGCGTGATTATGCACAACATGATCGTGGAGGATGAGCGTGATGATAGCATCTACGACCAAGGGTTTGATTTCCATGGTGAAAATGTTGAGCCTGACATCCACCTCCTGCAATCTTCGAACATTTTTTTCATTTTCATCGTGAATTGCGTGATTGACTACTCATGTCTAGCTCCAGGATGACTTGATTGAGCACATGTGGACTCACATTGGTAACCAGTAGAGCTATCAGTTTAATTTCTTTGTCATGTAAACGAATTTTGATTGGGTTGTAAAGACTATTTGATATTGTTTTTATTTTGATTGGGTTGTAAGACTATTTCAGATGTGAAACTATTTACTATGTTTAATTTGAACTATTTGAAAACCATGTTTCATTTTTAGTATGCTTGTTGATTTCGAAGAGACGACATGTGGCTGAAATGCGGCCGCGCGTTGAATGCGCGGCGGCTGATGCAGCCACAAATCTGGACGAACACGGCTTTATTGCCACCTTAAAACATAAAAAACGAACGAAACAGACGTCCGTTTAGGATCGTGCGTTGGAGTTGGCCTAACCAACCACCAAATTATTGATCCATCCATCCGCGACAGCGACACGACGTGGCTTCATTGCTCGCATTTAGGAAAACAGGGAGGTGGCCCCAGTTCCATTAACTCTAAATGAAATCACAAGTTCTGACAGGTCCAAAAACCAATAAGAAAAATAGGGTGGAAACATGCAGTCAATACACAGTCTAAGTGCATCCACAGCCGAGCGTCTCAAACTCTCACAAACGTCTGGGGACGGCCCGGACACTGAGACTAGCCACAATGGGTAGTAACATAGAGTAGTAACATTGCCCATGTTACTACTCTATGTTACTATCCCTATAGTGGGGAGTAACATATGTGTGGTAACATGCAACACTTCATTTATTAGGCTATAGACTCATCTTGCTTTAATATGTGTGATGTTACTCATACTAGTAGTAACTAGCTATGTTACCACATGCCTCTCTTTCTTCATTTATTGCTTGCCACATTATCTATTTTATCTAGATATGTGTGATGTTACTACCTATGTTACTTTCATTGTGGGTAGTCTGAGGGCGGATATGCGCGTTAAATTTTCTGTAAGTGTTTATAGGGTTCTCTCAATAAATTTATTGGATTTCACAGCATGAATCTTAAATCACGTCTGACCAGCCACGTCATTGATTTTTCTCGTTCGGAAAAGCACTATCGCGAACGTATCCCCCAGCCGCACTTCCTTATCCTTTCTCCCCTCACCTCACAAACCACCCCACCGATTCCCCTTTTCAATGGAGCTCCGGTGCACGGCGGCATCGCAGCCCGGCACCAGCCCGGCGACGCGCCTCCACACCAGCCCCGGGGATGCGGCCCGCACCACACAAGGGCGACGCGCCTCCTTGTGGTGGGCGGCGGCGCGGTAGCGGGCTCCAGCGCGTGGAGGCGCCGCCCCCGGCGATGTGGCCCGCACCGCTCCCGGCGACGTGCCCCATCCAACAACCGACGCGCCTCTCCGAGGTGAGCAACGGCGGGGTGGCACAACGCGCGCGGTGGCGGCTGGGGGAGTCTCGCGCACGATGGAGCTCGAGCTTGTGGAAGCGCGTGCGAACTGGTTCGAGGTGTCGCCTGCTCGCCAGCGCCGACGCGGCCGACGTCGGGTCCGCCTCTATACATGAGTGCCTGTACAGTACCTACACGCGTGGTCCTCGCCGGCGCGGCCAATACCAGGCGCCGCGCTCCGGTGAACACAGCCACTGACTAGGCCGTGGCCGAGGTGTTTCGCCATCGTTTCACCTCTGCCGCCGGCCGCCCTTCCCCACGGCGTCCGAGGAGGTCAAGGACGGGGTCCTGAGTTCGAGCTCGACCATCACACACACACTCACAAGGCCACAGCTGGCGTTGGCTCCGTCTACAGGTAGCATCTCACCTCCCCCTTTCACATTGCTGACTTCTAATTATTCCCTACATCATGATAACACTCTTTTTGATATCACAAGTTTGATGCCAATCCAACAAAATATGAATGATACTCTTTTTGTGCTTGTGCATACGCCCCTTTGTTCCACTTCAGTTCTTTTTTCTCAAACTGCCATGTAATGTCCCAGGAGAGGCACAACAGATTTTTGTGATTTACACTATCACTGTAATTCTTTTTGTTAATTCATCAACAAATTGTATGGCAACTAAAAGCATATGTGGCCATGATGTGTTGCCATGACAAGTACATGTGCCTTTTTTGTTAATTTTTAAGATGTGTTGCCATGGCAACTACAAGCTTCTAGCTTCTGCACCTGGAGTGCCCATGCTGCATTGAGTGTGAAAATTCCATTTTTTTCCTGGAGTTTTGTTCTTGGTTGGATTGTGAATTAGGTCACTAATTGTGGTTCTGTGATCGGCTACTTAAAGCCACCAGTCCTAGTGATCATAAACAAGCACTCTAGCACTAGGTGGCTTACTAGTTTGTTGTTTGCTTGACCTTGTCGAATAAATAATTTTGCCATGATAAATGAACTACATTTGCCATGGTTTGCGAAACAAGTTTGCCATGATAGCAAGAATAAATTGTTTAACCATGTCTCTCACCAAATGTCAATCTTCTTATATTCTGTAAATTGCCATGGCAATATAGTCTTAATTTTTTGCTATGGCAATATAGTCTGCTTTTTTTCCATGGTACATTCACAAATTTTTCTTTTGCCATGTACATAGTGATGAGTTTTTGTTTTCTATGATTGAAATTTTCACCGAAGTTCACATTCTCTAAAATTGCCATGGCAATTTTCAGCATGTTTTTTTGCTGGGAGCATGGCTAATCTTTTCTTCTTTTAAAACATGGCAAAATTTCCCTT
Organism: Aegilops tauschii subsp. strangulata; assembly: GCF_002575655.3. Lineage (NCBI taxonomy): Eukaryota > Viridiplantae > Streptophyta > Magnoliopsida > Poales > Poaceae > Aegilops > Aegilops tauschii. The sequence continues at coordinate 59,676,659 of NC_053039.3, read as the reverse complement.
TTATTTTGCCATGGCAAATTTACTTACACATACATGGCAAATTTAATTTAACATTCATGGCAAATGTTTTTCTTTTATTGCCATGCAATTATTTACTCTTTTTTGCCATGGAAAAATTTACCTTTATTTGTACATGGCAAAATTTACCTTTTATTTGCCATGCCAAAATAAAAGAAAATTCATGGAGCATGGCAAATTCAACTTTATACTTTGCCATGTCAACTTTTCCTTTTTTCTTGCCATGGCAAATTTTTACCTTAATTGCCATGGCAACTTTACTTGTAAGTACATGGCAAATTTTACTCTTTTTTGCCATGCCAAAAAATTTACTTTTAAGTTGCCATGGATTTTTTTTACCTTAGTTGCCATAGCAACTTTACTTGTAAGTACATGGCAAATTTACTTGAACATACATGGAAATTAACCTTTTTATTGCCATGGAAAAATTAACTTTTTAATGCCAGGGCCATTTTTATTTAACATACATGGCAAATTTACTTTTTTTCACTCATGACACATTATGGAGCATGGCAAGTTTGACTTCTATTTTTGCCATGGCAAAAATACTTACATCGACGACAAATTTGCCTTTTCCACCGTTCAAGGTAATTTTTGCTTCTATAGACTATGGTACATTTTCCTTGCAAACATGGCAATTACTACTAAACAAAAGACCGTGCATTTTTTCCTTGCTCCAAATGATTGCAATTTTTAATCCACAGTTTTTGTCTCTTCCAGTAAAATAGCATACAGATTTTTTATCCACATTTCTTGCCATCATGGTAGAGATGCAAAAGTGCCATGAACTTTTTCTTTTTTGACATTTGCATAAAAAGATATTTTCTTGACCATGGCAAATTTTGCTTATAAAGACGATGTCATTTGTTTTTGGCTTCAACCCATAGTGATTTTTTCAGTAGTATCTTGGTTCTTTATTTTGTATCTATCATGACAAAATTATTTTTGGACCATTTAAAAAAAATTAGAGTATGGCAAAATCTGATCTTTATTATTCATAGCCAAAAGTGGGATTTCTTAGTCACAATAGTTTTTGGGCAAACTGGGCCTTATTTTTCGTTTATTCAACGCAAAAAAGGCCTGGGGTGATGGAGTTCGGGTTGGACATTTCTCGTCCCGAACGACAGTGTTCGATTGATTGGCTCCCTCGCAACGAACGACTCGTTCGGTCTGGGACTCTCCCAGACCGAACGGTCGGGAGATATCGGGGTCCATATAAAAAACCATCCAAGCGGGTGTTTGTTTCAACGTTGGGCGCTAACTTGTAGGCGCTAGGGTCTAAATCTCGGCCAATTAGCGGTTGCTTTCTTTAATCCTGGTGTCAGGTGAAGCATGTCCAATGCGGCGCTTAAACACAGGCGCTAGGGTCTAAATCTCGGCCAATTAGCGGTTGCTTTCTTTAATCCTGGTGTCAGGTGAAGCATGTCCAATGCGGCGCTTAAACACAGGTGCTAGGGTCTAAATCTTGGCCAATTAGCGGTTGCTTTCTTTAATCCTGGTGTCAGGTGAAGCGTCGACGCAAAAGTGTGCATCGAGCGCCAGGCACTTTTCCTTCCTGCTGTAAGCGCCAAGGCTGTTTGATTAGTCCATGTAATTAGCATCTGCCGTTGTAAGCCCGGGCGCTTAGATGTGTTTTTATTTTTTTCATCTTTATTTTTTCCTTCATTAGCATCTATACAAGCGGCTCCCATTGGCAAAATTGCCCCGTGCAGCAGCGTTTCATCCCGCAAGGCACAAGAGGCCCATGCGCCCAATTCTATTTATTTATTTATTTTGCATCGACACTTCACCCGACGCCAGGAATCCACCAGGAATCGATGGCCTAACTGCCAATCGATCGGATATCCAGCCTTGCAGTATCATTGTGCGTTTGGTCACCTTTTTCAGTACCTTTCAACCCGGATTATTTTCATCCTTTTCAAATAAATCTGTGGCTGGAACATATCTCACATATGGTAAGCGATTGAGTATATACGATTGTGTATATGAGTAAATGTGTACGTAAGGTTGCGTGTGGAAAAATTCTTTTCTTCCTGTTATCGTATCAAAGTTCATAGAAACCTATATTTTAGCAAGAGAATACACTAGGTCTTGCTTAGCAGTTTTCCCCTAGCGGCGGCTAGGGTTTCATCTCCTTACGGCGATTCCCCGCCGTAAGTCCACCATAGCCGGCGCCCGCGCCGTCCTACCGTGAGATTGCCACCATCTAACTTGCGTAAGACTCCCCACCCGAGCCTTCCCTTTCCCGCTCCGTTTCCGTGGTGCACACGTTGAAACCTCCGAGTCGCTACCATGGCGGCGACATCAAATGCGTTTTCTTCAACGAACCTCGGGTCCCAAGGGAGAGATGACGATCTCGGTGACTTCTTCAATAAGTTGGACCTCCATGAGGAGGAGTTTGATGATGTTGTGGTTGAGGAGGAAGCTCCAGAGCTGCTGGAGGAGATTCGGTGGGTAGCCCTAGCTAGGGTTCAGACCATGCAAAATTTCAGCCAATCGGCCTTCTACAAAGACATGCGGGCGGCGTGGAATTGCTCCCAGGTAGTCCGTTTCCGGCCGATTGGCCCTAATCTGTTTGTGGTTCAAGTTTACTGTCTTGGTGATTGGGATCGCATCATGGGACAAGGACCTTGGCTGTTCCGCAACATGGCGGTCCTGTTAGTGCCATATGATGGGTTCACGAACGCTGAAGAGGTGCCAATAGATTACATGCCTATCTGGCTCCAGATCCATAAGCTACCGGACGGGTATTGCAGACATGATCTGATCGTCAAGTTGCTCCGTTCTGCGGGAGAGGTCCTAGAAACCAGGCTTAATGGTAACTCCAGAGGAGATTACGTCCGTGTTAGAGTGAAGCATGACATCAGGAAGCCTCTCACCAAGTTTGTGAGCATTGTCAAGGGTGAAACACATAAGGTTTATGCAGTGAGATATGAGAAGCTGGCAAGGTTCTGTAGTGCATGTGGTATCATTGGCCATGGGCATAAGGAGTGTGGTAATGGTGTGTTTGCTGAGAAGGATCTCAAGTTTGGTGATTACCTCTACGCTGACCCTCCGGCAGCTCGCTCGGACTGGGAAGCAAGGAGGGGAGAGAGAAAGACTTACGCAGAGCCACTGGTAACCAAGTCTGCTGCGGGTAAGGGAGAAGTCAGGCTGGAGGGAGAGCTAAAGGATACGGCAACTAGCCCTCTAAAAACTTCCCTGTCTCGTGATATGGAATTGGATAGATCTTCTCGTAAGCGTCTCAACATGGATGGTGGCATAGAAACACATGTGACAATTGTACCCTCTGCTGCGCATAGGGAGGTGTTGTTGATTACAGAAGGGAAAGGAGATGGAGAACCGGTATCGCCTACTAACAGCTCGGGAAGCAAACATGCAAAACGAGATGGTGAGACCTCAAACTCAGAGAAAATTTCGGCGGGCTCCCAGGAGGAGCACCGCCAGTCCCAATGAGTCACCTCTTTTGGAACTGCCGGGGGGCGGGGAACCGCCGGACAGTTCGTGAAGTTGGGGCTCTTGTAAAAGCCCATTCCCCAAGCTTGGTCTTTCTCTCTGAAACGAGACAGACAAGTGTTAAAGTTGAAAGAATGAAGTGGAAACTAGGTCTCAAAGGATTTTGTGGGGTGGATTGTGAGGGCCGAGGGGGAGGACTAGCGTTGTTTTGGGATGAATCCCTCCAGGTGATAGTGCTTGATTCATGTAAAAGATACATTGATATAAGTGTTCTGGATCAAGGATCCGGGAAAACTTGGAGGTCCACCTTTGTCTATGGGGAACCACGTGTGGAACATCGGCAGCGCATGTGGGATCACCTAGTCAGATTAAAAGGGGTCTCAGAGCTACCTTGGGTTGTATGCGGAGACTTTAATGAAGCTCTTTGGCAACATGAACACTTCTCGAGAACTAGTAGAGGAGAGAGCCAGATGGAGGCGTTTAGATATACTCTCTTTGTGTGTGAATTGCTTGACTTGGGGTTCTCAGGTGCTCCATATACATATGATAACGACCAGCTTGGACAAGGCAATGTTCGAGTTCGGTTAGATCGGGCATGTGCGTGTGATGAGTGGAGGGAGTTGTTTCCGTTTTCGAGGGTGCAGCACCTTGTTTCCCCTCGCTCGGACCATTGTCCCATTATACTTTTCCTGGATGATACTGAAGATCGCCGTCGGAAGGGATCGCCTAAATATGAGATCATGTGGGAACGTGACAAAAAATTGCCAGAGATAATTTCAGAGGCGTGGGATCGGTCTTGGCCTGTGGGCGATTTGGGAAACGTAGCTACATCCCTGAAGTCTGTTATGGCTGATCTTCGCAAGTGGAGTAAAGAAAATTTTGGCCAAGTTGTGAAACAAATTGAGGAACTTCGAAAGGAACTGGAAAACTTACAGCTAAACAACTCGGACCGTCTCTTGATCAGGCAGAAGATGGAAAAGTTGGATGAGCTTCTCTATCGTGAGGAGATGATGTGGCTGCAAGGGAGTCGTATTGTTTGGTTGAAGGAGGGTGATCGCAATACAAATTATTTTCACCGGCAGGCAGTCTGGCGTGCTAGGAGGAATAACATACAGAGATTACAGAAACCTGACGGCTCGTGGTGTAATTCTCCCTCGGAGATGGAGCGTATGGCCGCTTCGTACTTCAAGGAGGTATATACGAAAGATCCCACTCTAAATCCGGATGCAGTTCTAGATGTTCTTGAGCCGAGGGTTTCGGATGAGATGAATGACTGTCTTCTCGCGCCCTTCTCTGATGCTGAAATATCAGATGCCTTGTTCCAAATCGGACCCCTAAAGGCGCCGGGTCCGGATGGGTTACCGTCTCGGTTTTATCAGAGGAACTGGGGTTGTTTGAAAGAGGAAATTATAGCTGTTGTTCGACTGTTTTTCGTCACAGGCCATATGCCAGAAGGGGTCAATGATACTTGTATTGTACTGATTCCCAAAATCCAACACCCGGTGACGTTGAAGGATTTCCGCCCTATTTCTCTGTGCAATGTGATATACAAGATAGTTTCTAAATGCCTGGTGAATAGGCTCAGACCGTGCCTTACGGATCTCATTTCAGAAAATCAAAGCGCGTTTATCCCAGGGCGCTTAATCTCAGATAATTTGATGATTGCTTTTGAGTGTATTCACCATATCCAAAATTCTTCCGGAAATAATGATTTTTGTGCTTATAAGCTGGATCTTTCGAAGGCTTATGACCGTGTTGACTGGGACTATTTGGAGCGTGCTCTTTTGAAGTGGGGCTTTTCCCCACGTTGGGTTGATCTAGTCATGGAGTGTGTTAGATCGGTCAAGTATTCTGTCAAGTTTAATGGCCGGTTACTGGAGCAGTTTTCTCCTTCGTGTGGTTTACATCAAGGTGACCCCATATCTCCCTTCTTGTTCCTCTTTGTGGCTGACTCCTTGTCTTCTTTATTACATGAGGCGGTCCAACGAAGAGGGCTTGAGGCTATCAAAATCTGTAGGAGAGCTCCTGCTATATCACACTTACTGTTTGCAGACGATTCCCTTTTGTTCTTCCGTGCTACTACGGATTCAGCGATGATTGTCAAGGATGTGTTGAGTACTTATGCTTCAGCTATGGGTCAAATTATCAACCCATCAAAGTGCTCCATCCTGTTTGCTGACAGTTGTCCAAATCAAGTTGTAGAGGAAGTGAAACAAATTCTGAATGTTACACAACAGGAGTTTGAACCAAAATATTTGGGCCTCCCGGTTCCAGAGGGGCGCATGCATAAGGGACGTTTTGAGTCTCTGCACTCTAGATTGAGTAAGTGCTTGGTGGATTGGAGTGAACGATATTCGTCTTTTGCAAGTAAGGAGGTGCTTATAAAAGCGGTGGCCCAAGCCATCCCAGTTTATGTTATGAGTATATTCAAGCTTCCCATGTCGGTATGTGATGATTTGACAAAGATGATGAGACAATACTGGTGGGGGTGGAAAACGGAAAGAAAAAGATGGCATGGGTTGCATGGGAGCGTATGACTCTCCCTAAATCTCAAGGAGGTATTGGTTTTAGGGATATGCGAGCTTACAATCAGGCTCTGTTGGCCAAACAAGCCTGGAGACTTCTAACCAATCCGGAATCGTTATGTGCCAGACTACTCCGAGCCAAGTATTACCCTAACGGGAACTTGGTAGATACAGTTTTCCCGTCGAACTCCTCGGCGGTGTGGAAGGGCATCGAGCATGGATTAGATTTGGTGGAAAAAGGAATACTCTGGCGAGTAGGCAATGGTGCTAGCATCAGAACGTGGAGGGACCCGTGGATCCCTAGGGGCCCCCCATTTACTCCTATCTTGCCAAGAGGCAATTGTCGCCTCAATAGAGTTCAGGATTTCCTTGATGATCGCGGCAACTGGAAGTTAAACTTGCTACAGCAGTTCTTCTGCCAGGCTGATGTAGAAGCAATACAGAAGATTCGCACTTCTCCGCGCCAACAGGAGGATTTTGTGTCGTGGCCTTGGGATAGATCGGGGCAGTTTACTGTCAAGAGTGCCTACCATTTTGCAATGACTTTAATGAGAGATCATCTCAGTCCGGGTGCGTCGAGCTCTGCCCCAACTGGTGGTCGACCGTTGTCGAAGCTTGTATGGTCTCCGGATGCCCCCCCCCCCCCCCCCCCCCAGACGAGGCACTTTGCATGGCAGGTCATTTCGGGATCACTTCCAGCAAATGTTGAGAAGTTTCGTCGACACATCGGTACATCCGCTTGCTGCAATCTCTGTCAGAGGGAGGAGGAGTCCTCGTTCCATGCGTTACTCGTGTGCATTGATGCTGCTATGTTCTGGGACTATGCGGCTAGTCTGGCCACTTCCTCCCAGAACAGATATTCCATGTACGAGGCCGGAGTGGCTGCTCCACCTCCTAGCGGAGTCAAACGAGCAGATCAGGAGCAGAATCATTATGGTGCTATGGCGTATATGGTATCTGCGGAATGAACTCACTCATGGTAAACCTATCCCTCCCCTCGAGGTCTCCTGCTCGTTCTTGGCTAGCTACTATAACACCTTCCAACAAATCTCGCTTAGTGTTGAGGAAATTATGAAAGGGAAAGCACCGTTGGTTCATGAACCTTCGCAAAGGCCCCCACCTGGGATACATGCACCTCGCAAGCCATGGCCTCCTCCATAGGTGCATCAGGTGGCGTTGTCAGTAGATGGTTCTTTCGACCCTACGGACGGGTCAGCGGGATCGGGAATGATTCTTCGAGACATGACCGGGGCTGTTATCTTTGCATCCTACCGCAAATTGTTCCACTGCAATGAAGCTCTCGAGGCAGAATTGCAAGCCATGTTGGAAGGGCTGAAGCTGGCGATAGAGCATTCTCAAGCCACTATCGTAATTCAGTCTGATTGTGCGGTGGCTCTTAAGATGCTCGGGGATGGTTCATTGGACAGATCGGCGTATGGGCACTTTGTGTCAGAGATCAAAAGGTATTTGAATGATAGGGTGATTATTCCTGTTAAAATTCTTCGAGAACAGAATAGGGTTGCACATTGTTTAGCTAATTTTGGTAGATGTGGGGATAGCACAGCCTGTTGGTTGGGTCATCCACCCCATGCATTAGCAAGCTAGTTGCTGAAGATTGTAACTCTATTACTCTGGAATAAAATACCCTATGATTCTTCGCAAAAAAAAAGAATACACTAGGTCTTGCAAAATAAACCAACCATATAGAGCCGACTAAACAAACCGAAAAATCACATGCTGGTTAGAATTAAGAGAGTATTTCTGATGAAGAACTCATGCAATTTTGACTCGTACACATCTTCAATCAATCACACGAGTTACCACTGCTTCAAATCCAGTTGTGCATAAGTACCAACATGTTGATACAAATTTTGATGTCACTTAGGGACTTCACTCGATTGACAAACACACCTATGTATATCTAGATTACGGCAAATTGATGTAGAAAGAAGGAAATATGAGATGCGCAGAAGCGGGGGATTGTAATGCCCCCGGGCCCTGGACAAGGATTTAATCTAGGGTGTGAGCAAATACAAGATACAGGGAAATTGGTAGCAGGATTTCAGGGGAGGAGGAAGAAGACAGAGAAGGAGATACGGGAAAAGTTTCTTTATTCACTTTTTTCTTGCTATACTGCTTACAACTCTTTGCGCTTATCCCCATCACAAACACACGCCACACATTAACTTAACGCACACAACTCTCACGCCTCAAGGCACCACGCTTGACTGCGTCACAGCGGAGGACCCATCTGTCAGTGTCAGGGATCCACGATTCGGAATCGTTTGCCATGTCCGTACCTGGTCATTCACTAAGAAATGAAGGCAAAGGATACATAGGAGTAAGATATCTATTCCCGGCGTCTCCTAGACCTACTTTAGTGAAGCCACTGCAAGGAAGGGAGGCCACTGGAGCAGGCTCCGTAGAATCGGGTAGCAATATCACTTGATTGGCTTTCTCCTTCGTCTGCTCTTTTATACTATCACATAGGTTCATGTCTTATCTAGATTCCAGTGATCAATTTGTTGTTGACCTACTACTACATGGACATGCGTGTGTGTCTCTACTCAACTGAAGCTCTGATGTTGGGATATATAGCTTGGAAATGCTTTTAACCCTTACGTACGTCAAGTGATGCACGAAACTCCCTTTATTAGGAGACAGAGCATTATGTGGCTCGATCAGTTGACCCAGAATTTGGACGCATGCTGCCGTGCAAGCACGTGGGAACTGTACATGTAGTCAGGCATATAATTGGCATCTTCTATTGATTTTGTTGGTTGTCAAATATGCTTCATTGCCTACCTCAGCCCTCACTCTCAAGCTTTTAAATTTTGTTGCCATGCCCATGCATGTTTTTTTAGAGTTCAATGCGAGAAAGAGGCTTAGCAACGAACTTGCGTCGTAACTCATAGCCTGTAATTCTCATTATGCAATGCGAGAACCGGATGCATCCCAAGCCCACCATAGCAAAGCCAATGGACTACATCATGAACCTTTCATCTCTAAGCACTTACAGCCCATTAAATCAAACGAGACAAAACAAGGATGTATTCACCGGTGCATCAGATATCCCTTGAAGCGTCTAGAATCAGTAGCCCATGTAAATGAAACCGTGAATTTCAGTCTGTCACATCCCTAGCTTCTAGTACTTCCTAGTGTTTGTATCTTGCTTGCATCATATTTAACTTTCATGGAATTTTGAAATGGGGATGACATAAACCCCTAGCACCACTTAAATCAACTAGGGTTTACTAAAATATTTTTCAATGAACCTGAAATGTCCTTCAAAAATATTCATGATTTAGGAAAAAAGGTGAAAGCCCTAACCATAAATGATGCACATTTTTGCAGGACCAAAATGGGCTTTGAAATCATTATGTATTTGAATTTGGGCATTTAACTGCTATAATAATGTTAATTGCTCAAATAATTCTAAAACTAAATGTGGGCTGTTGAAAATAATTCAAATAGTGCCCACAATTATTTGCAGGATTTATAAAAGTGATTTGGTATTTTAAACTAAATCAAAACAAACCTGCAAAATAAAAAAACATAAAGAATTAGAAAGAGAGAGAGAGAGAGAGAGAGAGAGAGAGAGAGAGAGAGAGAGAGAAGCTAACCTGGGACACTTACCTAGCAGCCCAGTAGGCCAGCCCAGCTGACTGGCCCTACCAGTCGTCCTCAACCTCTGCTAGTAGGCAGAGGCGAAGGCGGGCATGACGCGCGCTGAGGCTGCCACCTCCTCCCTGCCTGCCTCACGCCCCTGAGGCTCTCTCCTAGCGCCACGGAGACGGCCACGAACCTCCCTCGCTCTCTGGTTCTCTCTCCCCCTCGCTCCTCTACTTCCCCTCCCGATGGCCGAGCATGCCCGTCGCCACCGCTCGTTGTTGCCACGGCCATCGGCCCTTCCTCGCCCATCCAACGTGCTCTAGAGCTCCGCCACGCCGCCCCCGTTAACTCCACCGAGCCACGTGAGTTGGGATGCACCGCAACGCCCTCGACGTCGTCGTCTTCAACCTTCGGCCGCCGAGATCGCTTCTGCCGCCCCGTTCGCTCTGGTCCTCATCCGAGCTCCCCGTCTGCACCGCCGCAACCGCCGTGAGCCTCTCCCTCGAACCACCCTCTCTGTTGTCTCGTTTGCATGTTGTAGCTGCCACTTCACTGACGACCGAGAACCGCCGCCGCCCGAGCTCGTCGCCGACGCAGCTCCGGTGACCCAATGGTCACCCCGGCGTGCCTAATGTGATCGCCACCTCGCGTAGTGCCCCGCTAGCCCTTCGCCTCGCTCGTTTGCTCATCGCCACGCCAACCCCGTGAACGCCCGTACCCCGGCCGCTGCCGTGAGGTTGATTCCGGCGAGCTCGGTCGGGCTCAGCCCCGCCCGCTTGCGTAGATGGATGCGGCTGAGCACCAGCTACGCGTAGACGCTCTCCGCCGCGCATTTGGTCGCCTGTGGCCAATTCCTGTGCGCCCCCGCCACGTCTGGTCGTCGCCGGCGACTAAACGCCGGCGGGTTTAACCCAGTTGACTAGGGTTTGACCCCCTGGATCATTGACATGTGGGTCACCCCCATTGATATTTTTCAGTTAAGATTAATTTAGCACTAATTAATAGGGTTAGTTAGATGAGTCACTGACTGATGGGCCCCACGTGTCAGGTTTGACTGTAGCCGCCCAGTTGACCCGCTGACGTCACCATGACATAATGCTGATGCAATAAAGCATTTTTTGGATTTAGTTTATTTTAAATAACCAGGAAATTCCAAAAATGTTATAAACTTCAGAAAATCATAGAAAATAATCTATAGCTCAGAATGAAATAAGTTATATATGAAAAATATTCAGAAAAATATGAGGAATCTGTTTATGGCATTGTCATGCATGTTTGACCAACCTAAAGTTGCTGTATATGACAATTTGATTAAATGGCATTTGAAATGCCTTACATGGAGTTTGAATTTGAACCTTTGGTTCAAACCAACTTCATTTAATATGGTTGCTAGTTGCATTAGCTCAATCAACAACATATTTCCATGTCATGACCACGCATCATATTGTTGCATTGCATTGACTGTGTTCCTTCTCTGTTGCCGGTGTTTGTTCCCTCTCAGTGGACGTAGTTCCAACGATGAGTTCGATGACACCGATGAAGAAATATACTATCTTCAGAAGTGCCAGGCAAGCAAACCCCAATTGAACATTTCGATACAATCCCACTCTCTCGCTCCTGCACTCTTTTACTGCATTAGGACAACAACGATTGAACTGTTACATGCTGCGGTAGTTGAACCCCTTTCCTCTGCATGACCTGTCTTTGCCACAGTAAATAGTTGAAACCCACTAGCATGAGTAGGAGTTGTTTGAGCCATGATGTGCCTACTCATTTATGCTTGCTTGTCATGTCGGCTATTGCTTAGAGTTGTGTCGGGTCTGATTCATCGGGGATGAATTGGAATGTGGTCATCATGTCCTACTGTTGAGAGCTAAGTGTGTGAACACAATTTGGTAAAGGTAGCGGTGAGAGGCCATGTAGGAGTACATGGTGGGTTGTCTCATTGAAACCATCCTCAGGAACTGAGTTCTATGTTTGTGATCCAAGAACAGCTACTACCACACGCTGGGCCCTGAAATATGACCCCGCTCGACTTATTAAACCCCCCTGTCCTCTGTCCAGGAGTTGCAAGTAGTTTCTAGTGTTTGTAGTGTGCTGGAGGCCGTGCGTAGCGCTGACCCTAGGGGTGGGCTATGATGCGGTAGGCAAGTGGCACGGTGTACCAGGGCACCCGTTTGGTGGGCTCGGGTACCCTGCACACATCGTTTGGGGCCGTAGTGGAAACCTCGGCCGGACTCCCTGCGGATGGAACCTGAATAGGTGATAAACCTGGACTAGGAACTTGTGTGGTTAGTCAGGTCATGGTCTACACCCATGTCGGCGTTCGCTTGAAGTCTGCCGAGCACATGTCGTGTGCAGACACTAAGTGGTGGAAACATGTGTGAAGAAGCACACCCCTGCAGGGTTATAAATGATCTATTCGAATAGCCGCGTCTACAGTAATGGACTACTGGGTTGCTTATACAGTTCATAGACAAGTGAAAGCAGATACTCTAAAATGCGCAAGATAAGCGTGAGTGCTATGGATGGCCTTCTCGTAGGGAGGCGGGAGCGGATCCATAGTGGTGTATTGATATGGTGAATATGTGGACTCGTCTGCGCCACTTCAAAAGAGTTATCAGCAGTTGTAGTATAGGATAGCCACTGAGTCAAAGCTGGCTTGCTGCAATTAAACTCCACCACCCCTTTGTTGATACTAATGCATATGTAGATAGTTCTGATGTAAGTCTTGTTGGGTACATTTGTACTCATGTTAGCTTAATTTATGTTTTTGCAGAGAGACTTCAGTCTCACTATTAGTTCCGCGTGGACTTCGACGTTTAGCTTGTTACCTCAGCTACGATCTTGTACCCTTGGGAGGGTCTTGTAGATAGTCAGGCTTCTCAGCCTTTTTCATTTGTAGTTCTCTGTACTCAGACATGTTATGCTTCCGTTGCTTGTATGCTCTGTATGTTGGGTCATGTGACCTATGATTGTAATTATTACTATGTATGACTCTTCGGAGCCTTCTAAATAAATACTTTGAATCGTAGAGTTTTGTTGTGATGCCATGTTGTATTTGCACATATCGAGCATATGTTGTTTGTATGATTTTGAAATGCTTGGTGTGTGGGATCCGACAACCTAGTTGTTTTATTCTTGGTAGCCTCTCTTATGGGGAAATGTCTCCTAGTGCTTCCGCTGAGCCATGGTAGCTTGCTACTGCTCCGGAACACTTAGACTGACCGGCATGTGTCCTTCTTCGTGCATGTGTCTGTCCCTGGGGGAAATGTCACGTGTTGTTCCTTTAAATCCGTGTAGCTTGCTACGACTTGGGTTCATACGTTGATGACCGACACGTTCGTTGCTGGGTCATGTATGCATGTCCCTGTAAGTTAGTGCCACCTTGGGTTTACGACTAGTCATGTCGGCTCGGGTTCTCTGTCATATGGATGCTAGCAACACTATCATATACGTGAGCCAAAAGGCGCAAACGGTCCCGGGCCAGGTAAGGTGGCACCCGTGGAAATACCGTGCGTGAGGCCGCAAAGTGATATGATGTGTTACATGCTAGATCAGTGTGACTTAAGATCGGAGTCCTGACACAGTCAATCTTGTGGAAATGAGTATACCAAGATATATACCATCGGCTATACAATTGGTACTCCATATGTAATAAGTTGCTTCTGGTTTTTTCTTTGCTCTCCATAAGAACCTAAGGTAACCTACTACTGAAAGATTCACCACTCATCAGATATTTGGAGCCAAGCTTTTTTCTTTCTTTTCAAAAATTTATGTGGCTCAATCATATGGGGCGTTGCATCTGCTTAAAGTTCACCAAAATAGCCAAGTAAATTTTGTATCCTGAATACTGCACGAAACAAACGAAGCTACTTGGGTTCAGTTCATTTCATATTCGATCATACTTGGTATAGATCGATCATGCTCAGTTACTTAATTTAGTCAAAACTCTTTTGTTATACAATTTCTTTTTCGGTAAAGGGCGCTTTTATTAACTCAGAATGTAGCATCAAGTGGATACAAATCATAATGAGTAACACCCAGGCTATGCATAGCTAAGATGCACACAACCTTAAATGAATAGTCTAACAAAGTATATGTAAAAAAATGACAAGTTTGGCAACAGTAAAGCCATATGAGTTCGAAATTATGCCAATGTCGACGGAGGAGGTGGACCGATCCGGAGATTATCTTGTCAACCATGTTGGGTAAAAACCTCCCTGGCCACCCGCTCCAACCGCATAGACACCGCCTTGAACAGCAATTGATACTCCGTTTGTTGTAGCGTAGACCACATACGAAGCCAGTGCGTACAATGGTAAATAACATGCATAGGAGAAGAGGTTTTACCATTAAAAACACAATCGTTTATACATAGCCAAAGCGACCATAATAAGGCTGATACTCCCACCTGTATCAGCGTACTAAAAGTATTTGGTATACCGTCAAGCCAGTGATCATATATATTGGCAAAACTTGTGGGCGGATACAAATTGGATGCTATTTGGATGACTGACCATATAGAATGCGCAAACTTGCATTGAAAGAAGAGGTGTTTAATTGTCTCGTCATAAGTACAAAAGCTACACTTCTTACTTCCTTGCCAGTTGCGTCAAGCTAGGTTGTCTTTTGTTAGCACAACTCATCTTCAAAGATACCACATGAAAATCTTAATTTTTAGTGGCATCTTTGAATTCCAGATTAGCTTATTATTATTCACGGGAATCTCCGAATGCGAGAGTGCACCGTACATAGAGTCATTTGTGAAGGATCCTGATGTAGTGAGATTCCAACAAAACACATCCCGCCCTTGTATCAAGTTAATCGTATCCAAACGGGATAGAAGATGTTGTCATGACGCAAGGTGGAGGTCAATCAAATCCCTCCTACAATGCGGAGGTCTCAAGATGTTGCCATGATGTGCGCAAGAGTATCAAACTTATCGCGTACAATGTGGTACAAGGCTGGATACTGTTCTTGAAGAGTGGCATTTCCTAGCCGCATGTCCTTCCAGAAACGTATCTCAGAGCCGTCCTTTATCACGAATGATCCACAGAGGAATAGATGTTTCTTTACCGCCATCAGACCAAACCAAAAATGTGAGCCACCAGTTTTCCAATATGCCTCGGACAATACTTTTTAGCCTAGATACATATTACGCAACAGGGTTTGACAAACACCATCCTCCGTAAGTAGCTTGAATAGCCATTTGCTAAGCAAGGCGTCATTCTTGACCTAGAGGTCTTGAACACCTAAACCTCCTTGGTCTTTTGGTCGACAAACCACACTTCATTTGGTTAGCCTGTACTTTTTTATTTTCACTGTCTCCTTGCCAAAAGAATCTGGATCTGAAGTAATCCATTCTTTGCAGAACCCCTTTGGGAATTTGGAAAAATGAAAGCATGTAGATAATCATGTTTATGAGAACAGAATTGATCAACACTAGTCGCCCTCCAATGGAGAGCAACTTGCCTTTCTTACTGCTCAATCGTTTCTCCAATCACTCTTCAACATGTTTCCACTCCGCATTAGTGAGATGCCGATAATGAATCGGAATTCCCAAACATTTAATCGGGAATTGGCCTTGTGCACAACCGAACAAGTCTGCATATTGTGCAGCCGCCTCCTTGGATTCTCCGAAACAGAACAATTGACTTTTATGAAAGTTAATTTTCAGACCCGACATTTGCTCAAATGCTGAAATCAATAGTTTCAATTTTTTAGCCTTATCTAGGTCATGATCCATAAAAAGAATTGTGTCATCGGCATATTGCAATATAGAGAGTCCCCCATCCACAAGATGTGGCACTACTCCTACAATTTTGGTCGTCTTGTTTCGCGTGTTTGATCAAAGTAGTCAACATGTCAGCGACAATGTTAAATAACATTGGAGACACTGGGTCACCCTGTCGTAATCCCTTATTCGTCTGGAAGTAATGTCCTACATCGTCATTGACTTTGATAGCCACACTACCTCTAGTAACAAAATTTTGGACCCACTCGCACCATCTATTGGAGAAACCTTTCATTTTTAGGGTCTGTTGGAGAAATTACCATTTGACTTTGTCGTAGGCCTTTTCAAAGTCGATTTTAAATACTAATCCACCATGTTCTTCCAGTGCATCTCGTGAACGGTCTCGTGAAGGATTACTACTCCATCGAGTATATTTCGTCCTTGCATGAAAGCCTTTTGCAATGGTTGAACAACATGATCAGCAACCGTGTTGAGCCTATTAGTCGCCACTTTGGTGAAAATACTGAAGCTGGTATTAAGGAGGCAGATTGTTCTGAACTATTGAATCCGTTCGGCCTCCTTAGTCTTTGGCAATAAAACAATCTAGCCAAAATTAAGCCTGGATAGGTCTAGTTGGTCGGCATGCAAAAAAATTGAACAACTCCATTAGGTCAGTCTTGATGACATCCAAGAAGTTCTGATAGAACTCCAAGGGGAAACCATCGGGGCCTGGAGCTTTGCTATGTTCCATTTGTAACACCACAACCCGCACCTCCTCTTTAGAGAAAGGCACCGCCAGGATATCATTCTCTTCTGTTGTGACTTGTGGAATGTCATCTTTTCAGGTATCATCTATAATGAAGTTCCCTTCCTCTGGAGCCCCAAACAGACACTTGTAGTATTTGGTTATATAACGCTTGAGCTCTTCCTAACCCTCGATCCGTCCCTCACCCTGTTGGAGGCTAAAAATACACTTCTTTCTATGCCACCCATTGGCGACCATTTGGAAATATCGTGTTTTGTTGTCTCCCCCCAAAATGAATTGGGCACCTGATCTTTGGTACCACTTGATTTCCTCTTCTCGCAATAGACGTGCAATCTACTCATTGGATTGATTTTTCATATCAATCTCCTGTTGAGACAAAATGTGAGCCTCTGCTATTTTGTCGAGGCCATCTATAATAGTGGAAAGGTGTTGCTATTCTTTTTGTATATATATACCACTTGTGTGTTTGGCCCATCCATTTAGGAACCACCTCATGGCTCGAATTTTGAAGTTCCATCTTTGAATCGGTGTGCCGCCAATGGCAGGCATCTCCCATACATTCTTAACTATATCCGCAAAACCATCCCGATGTAACCATCCCAATTCAAATTTGAATGGGCGGCGAACAGTGGGAGAGCTAGTAGAGTTAGAATCAAGAATGATGGGTGCATGGTCCGAAAGTGACTCAATACGCTCTAGGGCATGCATTGTTACCATAGGGAATTTCAATCCCAATTCGGTATCGATGAGTACCCCCATCGAGTTTCTCGTATGTCGGCACCAGATGGTTGTTGGCCCAAGTGAATTGTCACTCTGACATACTAGCTTCTCGAAGATTTAAACTGTCAATTACAGTTGTAATACAATTTCCTTATAATGTGTTGAAATGGTCAAGCATAATCCTTCTTTTTACAGGGAACTAACATTTGTTGCTCGGACATGAGTGAGTCTTGTATTGCTCATGTGGAATGTAGTAACTTTTGTTGCCTAGATATACGGTGCAACAAAGCCAGGTTTGCTAGTGGCATGCATTTGAACTTACTCTGGGTTTCTATAAAAAAGAACAATAAAAACCAATAGTCAGTTTGCACACAAGAAGGATATATAATGACGAAGAACTTGTGAAATTAATTATAATTCTGTTATGACATTACTACAATGTGATTCTTCTACCAACCATCACCGGCCCCAATGAATCCTCTTTCAGGATCCCACCCAAGGCCGGTTGAAGATTTCAGTTAGATGACTTTCATCCATCCCATACCTGTTACCATCTCTATCGTAGAATCTGAGCTCAAGGTTCCTGCAACCTTCGCCACTCAAGCACACGGCAGAACTATTGCCAACAGTCGTCTCATCTTTGCATATTTCACAAAAGATCTTCATGTGATATGCATCCTAGGTCACCTTCTTCATTTATTCTATTTTATTTAAAGAACACATGAAGTTGCATATAGAAAGTTTTGAATAACAACTAAGCAACATCAGGCTGTTCTCAAAACATTGTACATGGCCCTGCATAATCCTTCAGCAGCACAAAGATCTTCAACCAACACAAATAAGAACCGATCAAATCACATTAATAATTATATAAATAAGCAATGTGATATTCCCAAAAAAAGTTAAACATGGAAGAGTTGTTCCAACTCTACAATTCTTCAACCAAGACAATGACTAATCATATCGCACTAATAATTACTAGTACTAAGCAATCACAGAGTTTGTAATTATCCAAAATAATCACCAACCTCGAAACGGATTTCCATCATAAGCAATGACGATAGCCAACAACAATCTAGCATAAGAAATGATGACAACCCGCAACAATCCACCATATGCCTTTCCACCATAAGCGGTAAAGAGCAAATCAACAATAAAAGTGCAGGGGCAATTTTCATCTACCCACCCACCCACCCTCGCGTCACCCCGCTTGGGCGACTCGGGGGCGACAACCCTAGGCCGCCGTCGGGCGCCCCCTTCCCCCAACCTCCCTCGCCGCCACCTGAGGTAGCCGCTGGCAAGGATGGTGGCGGTGGGGCCTTTGGTTGCCTTGCCCTCACGTGGGGAGTCCTGGAACCGGAGCGGCGGCTCCTCTAGTGAGGCATCACTGGATCTGCGACGACCGACGGTGCGGGCGGCAGATCCGAGGTCCCTTGTCGTGTGGGCGGCGGGATCTTGGTAGAGGACGCGGGTGGCTGGTGGCTACTTCGGCGCCTGGCGGCGCGAGATCTAGCACTTTGCCCCTCCCCTGTTTTGGCTTGTGGGTCCCTCTGGCTGGGTTGTACCTCCTTTGGTCGCCGGATCCGGGACAGGGGTAGAGCTGGTGGCGTTGGGGCAGTCCGGGCGAAATCCCTGGTCGGACATGGCCGGCTGCGTCGACGGCGATGCCCGAGGGCGTCGTTCCCCTCCTTGGAGGTGGCGGTATGGACTGTCCCCACCACTTCCCCTTCTCCTAGGTCTCCCAAGCGAAGGCCCTAACTCTGTTGGGCGGCGGCGGCACTTCCAGCGTCGTTCCCTTCTTGAAGGCACTGCCTTGGGAGCCTTGTGGTTGGTGGGCGCTTGTGGGTGGTTGGTGGCGGCGGCGGTGTGGGCCTCTTCGTCCTGGCATGAGGCTTCCTCTCTTCAGGTGTTGGATGTGTGCAGCGGCCTTATTCTGCCCAAGGAGAGCCTCCGGTGGCTCAAGAGGGATGCGCTGACCCTCTCTATGTGGCCATCTCTGGCGGCATCCATCCCAGCTTGTGATGGTGCGACACCTTCGATCTAGGCGAGGAGGTAGTGGGCTCCTTCGAAGATGGGTGTTGGATGTGTCGTGCCGGGGTCCGTAGGTGCATGGCGACGGCATGCCCCGCTAGTGCCGGTCCCTCTCTCCTTTGAGCATGTGCGATCTTGCTCCTCGTGCTACATTCTCAGTTGAGGACCTCGGCTCCTTCATTGCTTATCTTCAGTTGACGTAGTGTGTGAGGCTTAGTTTAGTGTTGTCCACCGTTTGTGTACCTTTTGCCATGTATTTCTTCTCTTTGCCTAAGAGTGTTGCTTGTAATCCTGGCCAGTTGATGGCTTTGTTAATTCAAAGTCGGGCTAGGCTCGAGCCCCATCTCGGAATCGGTTGATGCCTTTTCTCTAAAAAAACAATAAAGTGCATAAAAGAGGAGATATGGCTGCATACCGCTAGGGGAAGAAGCCGGCCAGATGGATGTGCAGGTCAAAGGAGGAAGCTGCTAGTCCGGGAGGGTGACTACAAGCCTATGAGGTGGATCTGGTCGCTACCGCCGATGCCGTGTTGCGGGTTTGGCGTTCATTGAAGATTGAGGGAGGAGCAGTCGCACGGTGTTGTGCCTGGGGACGACCGACTCAGTTTGGGGAGGCGCTTTGAGCTCAGGCTGACTTGCACCTGGCGGGTCAGGGAGTCCGTCGATCAGTGGCGTCCTCACGAGCCTAGTCCCTGAAACCACCCAGAAAGCGCAAAGGTCGGCGGCCTAGAGTTGTTCAAACTTAATCCATCAATTTCAGTTTATTAACATATACTAATTCCCGCGCAGGTCAACGTGTGATTTCCTTGATTTCCTATTTGACGTGCTTTGCGTCAAACTGTCGGCGCTTCGCACAAGCAACCGACCGAGCGACGCGATGGGCCGGCCCAGTTTTATGTAGACAGCGCACGTGCAACTGCATCTAGTTTTGGGAGCCATGTAGAAGGTTCCCTGAAGTGGTTTTTGTTTTTTGTACCGGTTTTCCTTTTTTGCTTTTCCGTTCTTTTTCTTCTTTTCGTTCTCTATATAAACAAATGTTCACGTATTCGAAATATCTTTGGAAATTTCAGAGAATGTTTGTGTTTTCAAAAATATTTGGCATTTTCAAAAAATTGTTCGGAATGTTTTGGTTCAAAATTTTAACAACTTCTCAAAAATTGTTCCGATTTCATAAATTGTTCCCAAATTCAAAAAAGTTTGTGTTTCCAAATTTTGTTTCCGTTTTTCAAAAAATATTCGGAATGTTTTTGTTCAAAATTGTGACAACATTTCAGAAAATGTTCAGAATTTTAAAAAATCCCTTTTAAAAACGTGTTCACAAATTTCAAACAATGTCCAAGTTTCCATTTTTTCAGCATTTCCAGAATTGTAAGAAATATTTTTGTTTTCAAATTTTGGTTGGGAGTTTAAAAGATGTTCATGTTTCCAAATTTTGTGCTGGAATTTCACAAAGTGTTCGTATTTTTCAAATTTTATTTCTGTTTTAAATATAAAAATTTGCAATGTTTGTTCAAAATTTTCAAAACTTTTCAGAAAATGTGTGGAAATTAAAAAATTGTTCCTGTTTTAAAAAAGTTGGCAAATCCCAAAAAATGTTCACATTTCCACTTTTTGGCAGTTTCAAAAATTTCAAAACAAAATGTTCTTTTTCAATTTTTGTTGAAGAGTTTTTTAAAATGTACGCAAATTTTGTTCCAGAATTTCACAAGAATGTTCATGATTTTGGAAAATGCTTATTTTTCTAAAAAAAATAGTATTTGCATTTCGCAAAACATTCAGTTTTTTTTTCTTAATTTGCGTTTCAAATTTTCAAAAATATCATGATCTTCACTGGGTGGTTGGTTCGTAATAATTTTCCTTCTTATAGAAACATTAAAGGTCGCTAGTTCTTTCGGTAGTTTTTTTTTTTTTTTGAGAAAGAGTTCTTTCGGTAGTAGGGCGTCGTCAATAGGATGTCTTTTTTAAGTAGCTACAGTATATGATCGTAGCCTGTCGCTACCTTGATGGGCCGACCATCCTATCCCCCTTGCGTGCTGGCGACGACCTGCCGCAGACAGGGGCAGGTAGGAGCCCCCGGTCGGGCAAAATCACTAATCAAGGAGCATTATTTGCAAAGCTCACTCCCACCTTCCCAGGTTGTGATAATTGACGCATTATTTTATTTTATTTCGTAAATCCAATCATTCAAAATATTTTATCTCTTAAATTGTGATTTCAAATCTCAAACCGTTTTCACCGTCGGATTCCTCGCCTTAAAATCTTCAGGAGTAGATCCCATGTTGATAGGTTTTGACAAACAATTTCCAAAAAACAGAACAAAAAAAACAAACCGGGAGAACATTTTTTTCCTTTTCAAAAGAGGCATGAGTGTGCCTCTCGCGGAAGCAACCCGTGCCTCCATGAGAAGTAAACCCATGCCTTTTGAAGAAGGAAAATAAAAGAAAATGTTTTCTTTTTCGTTTCCGAGAGGAACCATCGTGCCTCTCGCGGAATCAAATCCTTGCCTCCATGAGAACTAAATCCTTGTCTGCACGAGAAGTAAATCTGTGTCTCTCGCGGAAGAAGAAAAAAAGAAAACATGTTTTTATTGTTTCCGAGCGTGCCTCTTGTGGAAGCAAATCCGTGCCTCTTGCGGAAGCAAAACTGTGCCTCTCGCCAAAGGAAAAAACATGTTCTTTTTGTTTCTGAGAGGCACGACCGTGTCTCTCGCGGAAGCAAATCCGTGCGTCTCTGTAAGCAAAACCGTGCCTCTTGCGGAAGGAAAAAAAAGAAAACACGTTTTTTCGTTTCCGAGAGGCACGGCCGTGCCTCTCGCAGAATGAAAAAACGTGTTTTCCCCGTTTCCGAGCGGCACGGCCATGCCTAAGCAAATCTATGCCTTTCCAACAGGCAAATACGTGCCTCTTGTAAATGAAAAAAAATGTGTTTTTTGCACAAAAAGAAAAGAATGAATTTTTTTTGTCCAAAAGCTAAGTCAAACCGGTGAAAAGCCGACAAAAAAAGGAAAAATCCACCTTAAAAGCAGAAAACGCGTGCAAAAACATAAAAAGAACAAAAACGAGAGTGAGCGCCCTAGAGCGCGACACGTGGTGGCGGCTGAGAGCGTGCTCTCAGCCCACCCCAGGTGACCGTTGCAGAGCTCTCAAAGGAGTACTCCTTCGTTAGTTGCTCGTCCGGTCGGCGGCATACCATCCCAAGCCCCCAGGAGCGCGCCTGTGCAGTACATGGGTCGGCCCATTTCCGGCTTTGGCGAGCTTTTCTTCACCCGGTTTTCGGAAGAATCTTCCCTGAACCGGGTTTTTTGTATTATTTAAAAAAACTATTGTGAATATTTCTGAAACGTGGGAAAAAATTCAAAGTCGTGAGCATTTTCAAAATTCATGAACAATTTTCAAATTCGTGAATATTTTCTGAAATACATGAACATTTATGAAAATCTAAGAACATTTGGTAAATTCAAAAACAACATTTTTTAAATACAGGAACAATTTTCGAGATAATGAACATTTTATTAAATCCGGGAACAATTTTCAAACTTGTGAATATGTTTTAAATTTGTTACTTATTTTGAAATAAGTGAATAATTTTCAGAAAATTTGGAACAATTTTCATATACATGATTATTTAGAAATCTGAGAACAATTTTAAAATTCGTGAAAAATTTCTGAAGGTTGGATTTTTTATATATGTGAACATTTTTAGAAATTCAGGAACAAATTTTAAATTACTTTTAAAACTCTTTGAGCATATTTCTTATTCCTGAACTTTTTCTAAAATACAAGATTTTTTTTAAAGTTTTTGAACTATTTTTGAATTCAGGGAAAAATTAGAATTCATGAACATTTTTTGAATTCAGCAAACAATTTTAAAGTTCATGAACTCCTTTTGAAATTCATTTTTTAATTTGCTAACAGTTTTTGAAAATTCAAATCATTTTTTAAATACAGATTAGAAAACAAAGGAAAAAACATTAAAAAATAAAGAAAAACAACAGGGGCACCCCACCCAGTAATGGCCGGCCCAAAGTGTGCATGTTTGCTCGTTTCACCCGTCCAGGTCAGGGAATAGGAGCTCCCCGGTTTATACGTCTAGAAAAAAAGGGCGCGACTAAGAGACTGATGTGCGGACCCAACTCCGACAGCCCGACATGCACGATCCTAGTCCTACAGAGCACCAATAATACTTGTACATAAAAAAACACAAAAGCTGCCAAAATCAAAAGTAGTAAAAAAAAGGCAAATGCTTGCCATCATAATAAAAAAGATTTGCCATGGTATATAGAAAATAAAAATTGCGAACTGTCTATAGAAAAACATATTGAATTTTTATTTAATTTGCCATGGTAGTAGGAAAAGCCAAAAAATCACAAGTTTTGCCATCTAGTAAGTAATTCTTGACAGAAGAATTGAAATTCGTTAGTGCTGGATCTGTGTGCTTGTGGGTGCTGGATTAGTAATGTCTGTGATGGATAGTGATGGATTAGTGTGTGCTGAGTATAGAATTGTTCTTTGTAAATGTCATCGATGTTTCAGACTTCAGTATTGCAAAATAGGGGGCTATAGTACTAGACAATGTTGCGAACCTCCACAGTCCATTCTACAGTGGGTTACAAAATGATAGAGGGAAATAAAGAATGTATTTTAAGTCCTCCTAGAGAGGACATATAGATATACTGTGTCCAGAAATTTACCTCGGGCATGTACATTCAGTATTTCGTTAGCAACTTGTCTCCGAAAGGCATACAAAGTGAGACCACGAGTACACAAGATTAAAAATACATACACAACATGTATGCTCATGCTATGTGAACTGGAGCATTTTCGAACAGTAAACAGAAAAACGACTGGTTATTTTTTTTGCCATGGACGGTTCAAAGGTTCTCAGGATAGTAATAGGACATCGGCAATTCTCGGTTCAGTTACGTATGTTATTCGTTGGCAATTTATAGTTTATATGTTTTAGTTTCAGAGCATTTCTTTGTCATCTGCATATGTAACATGGCATTGCTTTTGTGGTGGCTAAATAATGACATGGATGGTGAGACATTTCGATTGATGAATATATGGAGCACGACAGCATGGTCAGGTAGACATTCAAAAGTGGGAATGAAGTCTACAGGTCCTACTTAGGCTATGCAAAGAACAAAGAGTTTGGTGTGAATAACAAAATATTCTACCTTTCTAACACGAAGCTCTTTGTTCTTCGCATAGCCTAAGTAGGACCTGTAGTTTGTTACTTAGACTACGTCAAGTATCATGCCGTGCTCCATATATGCTATGTGAACCTGTACAACTTGTCTTTGTATAATTTGTGCTGCAAACAAAGAACCTGACCCAAAAAGGATGCCAAGGCCACTCTCTCGGTGTGGTTGTCCTGCTCTTTTGTAGGTTGAGCTCCAAACAAGTTGTCGAGGCCACTAATCCAATACGATCGACTGCTCTGCCGCTTGCCTCGCATTGCACTATTCTGTTGTTGCTGGAAGTTCCCTGCTGCTTGCCTTGCCTTGCTGTACTAGTGTTTTTAGTTTCAGTTGGGCAAAAACAATAGAGAAGTGACGACAGCGAATAGGGTTACACAACGACAAGCCAAATTGAGATTGTAATTGATGTGAATCAAGTGTACAATTCAGTGAATAGCGCGACTGAGTTTGAATTCAGATTATATTGAGTGAATAGTGTGACTAGCTGTTAAATTCAGGTTGTATATTTGTGTGAACTGGGATTGTTACAGAATATTGAGTGTGAATCACTTATGTTTTGTGTATCGTGATCATTGTAGCGTGGTAATCTTGCTCATATAGTTAGTTTAGAAATATGATAATTTGAAAAAAAAGATCTTACTTCCTTATTTAAACTATAGAGACCAGTCCCAGATGATCATTTTACTGGGTTATGGTGATACACTTTCGTTTTAGTGAAATCCCATGCCTAATTTCAGTGAGAGTCTGAAGAAGCAAGCAACTGGAATAATTGCCACTATGTATTGTTGATTTCTGCTCAAGTGTTCAGTTCCGGGCCGTAGTTCAGTTTAGTTTAGTTGATCTGTTTCGCCACCTGCACCATCTTGCAGACATGCTCACAAATTAATCTATTTTGCCATCTTCTCTCAAGGTCAGTTCAGTTCTAGGCAATAGTTTCCATTTAGTTCTCTTCAACTTGAAAAAAGGAAAAGCAGACAAACTGCACGCGAGGTTTCCCTGGACAGCTGGTTGCATGATTGCGTCCACTCTGAAAAGACAAAAACAAATGGCGAGCTTAATTAATTACCGGTTGTTGGAGCGCCTAGTAACCACCACTTCTGGTTACGAGATAGGCAGGGTACTGCTAAGAAGAAAAGAAATCGGGCACCGGGCAACGTATATATAATAACGGTGCCTTTCTTCTGAAGATACCATTCATCCGCACCGCAGTGCAGCAGCAATGATGGCGAGTGCTGCACTGCTTGTTAGTTTCATCTCAAAGGACATCTTTACGTTGAGACTAGCTAACCACGCACCAACGACGAACTCTGCTTGTCGTCCTATAAAATTAGTCGATCGCTAGCTAGTGTTAGCCTCGTCAATCAATTAGTTGATGCTGGAAATGCAAGCCTCCCCCTTCCTTGTTATTTATGTGTTTTTTTCTCATTTTCGAATTTATTTGTTTAAAAAGGACATGAGAAAATCTGAACTGTAGGGCAAATTAGGCGGACAAAATGTCTGAGAAAAAGGTGCCCCTCTGACCCTCTCCTCACCGCCAGCCGGAGAAGCGACGGACTGACCGGCGACTCAAACACCATCATGCTGTACAGTACGGTCTTCGGAATCCGATTAGCTAGCATGGGCGAACACGTCGCGATAGCTCCACTCGACTTGACGAACCCCCGACAGGCGACAGATAACGTGACGGGAATTCGTACGAGTGTTGGCACTCTACTGGACTGTAGTGTACTGTACACACGCAGCCGCGGCAGGGCAAGCAACTAACTAACCACCAAATTATCCATGCATCCATCCATCCCTGACAGCGACGTGGCTTAATTGCTCGATCGTTGTCATTAGTACCTTTTTAGAAAAACAGGGAGGTGATCCGCGGTTTCATTAACTCAGAATGAAATCACTATTAGATCACCTCGCAAAAAAAATCACTAGTGAATCGGACAGGTTCAAAAATTAAAAGAAGTTGTTACGCTTGACAACTAAAATTGTCATCCTCGTTCAAGGCGTCGCAGCCGGTGCGGCACCACCGAGTGCCGCCCCCGCTTTGGTTCCACATGCCCCGGCCAAGAGAAAGAAGACCGCCTCAACTGGCCCCGCCGGCGCGGGGCGAAGCCATCGAGGAAGAAGGCGATCGCATCAAGGGGTCGGGCTCCTCCCCCGCCTTCGGCCGACCTCGGCATCCACATTGACGGCGAAGCCACCGGGCACGCTTACAACAAGTTCGATGAAACGGCCGGGAGGAAAAAAATTCTTTTGCTTGCTTTGCTCTGGTCATCTATGTTTCGGCCTTTCAGAATACTTGTTTGAGCTTTGGCCATTGATTTTTGTAGCCAAATGTGCCCTACACATATACTTCCTCCGTCCTTTAAAAAGTGCACTTTCAACTTTGTTGGAAAGTCAAACTTTTTTATGTTTGACTATATTTATACAATAATACACCAACATTTATGCCATCAAATTAGTAGCATTAGATTCATGATAAACTATATTTTCATCATATATCTATTTAGTTTCTCAAACATTGATATATTTTCCCACAAACTTAGTCAAATTTTGAGATAGTTTGACCCTCCAACAAAGCTGGAAGTACTCTTCGAAGGACGGAGGGAGTATGGAGATGTTAGCCGACAGCACGGTGAATTTGAGTGCCCCCTTGGCGATTTCGATGCATCATACGTTGAGGTCGGCGCGGAGGTGAATGCCGAGAATGAAGATAATGATGAAGGGCAAGAGACCGAGGAGGCGTATGCCCTAGAGGCAATAATAAAATGGTTATTATTGTATTTCCTTGTTCATGATAATTGTCTATTGTTCATGCTATAATTGTATTAACTGAAAACCGTAATACATGTGTGAATACATAGACCACAACATGTCCCTAGTGAGCCTCTAGTTGACTAGCTTGTTAATCAATAGATGGTTACGGTTTCCTGACCATGGACATTGGATGTCGTTGATAACGGGATCACATCATTAGGAGAATGATGTGATGGACAAAACCCAATCCCGAGCATAGCACAAGATCGTGTAGTTCGTCTGCTAAAGCTTTTCTAATGTCAAGTATCATTTCCTTAGACCATGAGATTGTGCAACTCCCGGATACCGTAGGAATGCTTTGGGTGTGCCAAACGTCACAACGTAACTGGGTGGCTATAAAGGTACACTACAGGTATATCTGAAAGTGTCTGTTGGGTTGGCACGAATCGAGACCGGGATTTGTCGCTCCGTATGACGGAGAGGTATCTCTGGGCCCATTCGGTAATGCATCATCATAATGAGCTCAATGTGACTAAGTAGTTAGTCGCGGGATCATGCATTACGAAACGAGTAAAGTGATTTGCCGGCAACGAGATTGAACGAGGTATTGGGATACCGACGATCGAATCTCGGGCAAGTAACGTACCGATTGACAAAGGGAATTGTTTACAGGATTGATTGAATCCCCGACATCGTGGTTCATCCGATGAGATCATCGTGGAACATGTGGGAGCCAACATGGGTATCCAGATCCCGCTGTTGCTTATTGGCCAGAGAGTTGTCTCGGCCATGTCTGCATGATTCCCGAACCCGTAGGGTCTACACACTTAAGGTTCGGTGACGCTAGAGTTGTTATGGGAATTAGTGTGCAGTTACCGAATGTTGTTCGGAGTTCCGAATGAGATCCCCGACGTCACGAGGAGTTCCGAAATGGTCAGGAGGTAAAGATTTATATATGAGAAGTCCTATGTTGGCCACCGGAAAATGTTCGGATTTTTCGGTATTGTACCGGTAAGGTTCTAGAAGGTTCCGGAGTGGGGCCCACCTGCATGGGGGGACCCACATGAACGTGGGTAGTGGGGGCAAGGCCCCACACCCCTGGTCAAGGTGCACCAAGATCCCCCTTAGAAGGAATAAGATCATATCCCGAAGGGATAAGATCAAGATCCCTAAAAAGGCGGATAACAATCGGTGGGGAAGGGAAATGATGGGATTTCTTTCCCCCACCTTTGCCAACGCCCCAATGGACTTGGAGGGCAAGTAACCAGCCCACTCCACCCCAATATATAGTGGGGAGGCGCATGGGAACCGCACCCCTTCCCCTGGCGCAGCCCTCTCCCTCCCCAACACCTCCGTAGTAGTAGTAGTGCTTGGCGAAGCCCTGCCGGAGAACTGCAAGCTCCACCATCACGCCGTCGTGCTGCCGGAGCTCTCCCTCAACTTCTCCTCTCCCCTTGCTGGATCAAGAAGGAGGAGACATCCCCGGGCTGTACGTGTGTTGAACGCGGAGGCGCCGTTGTTCGGCGCTTAGATCGGAATCAACCGTGATCTGAATCACTGCGAGTACGACTTCTTCATCCGCGTTCTTGTAACGCTTCCGCATCACGATCTTCAAGGGTATGAAGATGCACTCCCCTCTCTCTCGTTGCTAGTCTCTCCATAGATTGATCTTGGTGATGCGTAGAAATTTTTAATTTCTGCAACGATCCCCAACAGTGGTATCAGAGCTAGGTCTATGCGTAGATTCTATGCACGAGTAGAACACAAAGTAGTTGTGGGCGATGATTTGTTCAATATTCTTACCGTTACTACTCTTATCTTGATTCGGCGGCATCGTGGGATGAAGCGGCCCGGACCGACCTTACACGTACGCTTACGTGAGACAGGTTCCACTGACTGACATGCACTTGTTGCATAAGGTGGCTAGCGGGTGCCAGTCTCTCCCACTTTAGTCGGATCGGATTCGATGAAAAGGGTCCTTATGAAGGGTAAATAGCAATTGGCACATCACCGTTGTGGCTTTTGCGTAGGTAAGAAACGTTCTTGCTAGAAACCCATAGCAGCCACGTAAAACATGCAACAACAATTAGAGGACGTGTAACTTGTTTTGCAGGGTATGCTATGTGATGTGATATGGCCAGAAGGATGTTATGAATTATATATATATATATGTGTGTGTGATTTATGAGATTGATCGATCATGTTCTTGTAATAGGAATCACGACTTGCATGTCGATGAGTATGACAACCGGCAGGAGCCATAGGAGTTGTCTTAATTTATTGTATGACATGCGTGTCATTGAAAACACCATGTAATTACTTTACTTTATTGCTAACCGTTAGCCATAGTAGTAGAAGTAATAGTTGGCGAGACAACTTCATAAAGACACGATGATGGAGATCATGGTGTCATGCCGGTGACGAAGGTGATCATGTCGCGCCTCAAAGATGAAGATCAAAGGCGTGAGATGATATTGGCCATATCATGTCACTCTATGATTTGCATGTGATGTTTGTCATGTTTACATCTTATTTGCTTAGAACGACGGTAGCATAAATAAGATGATCCCTCATAAAATTTCAAGAAAGTGTTCCCCCTAACTGTGCACCGTTGCGAAAGTTCGTTGTTTCGAAGCACCACATGATGATCGGGTGTGATAGATTCTAACGTTCGCATACAACGGGTGTAAGCCAGATTTACACATGCAAAACACTGAGGTTGACTTGACGAGCCTAGCATGTACAGACATGGCCTCGGAACACAAGAGACCGAAAGGTCGAACATGAGTCGTATAGTGGATACGATCAACATGAAGATGTTCACCGATGATGACTAGTCCGTCTCACGTGATGATCGGACACGGCCTTTGACTCGGATCATGTATCACTTAGATGACTGGAGGGGTGTCTATCTGAGTGGGAGTTCATTAAATAATTTGATTAGATGAACTTAATTATCATGAACATAGTCAATAGGTCTTTGCAAATTATGTCGTAGCTCAAGCTTTGGTTCTACTGTTTTAGATATGTTCCTAGAGAAAATTTAGTTGAGAGTTGACAGTAGCAATTATGCGGACTGGGTCCGTAAACTAAGTGTTGTCCTCATTGCTGCGCAGAAAGATTATGTCCTTAATGCACCGCTCAATGTGTTGAACCTCGAGCGTCGGTTGTGGATGTTGCGAACATCTGAGATACATGTTTTGATGACTACATGATAGTTCAGTGCGTAATGCTAAATGGTTTAGAATTGAGGCACCAAAGAAGTTTTTGAAACATCGCAAAACATATGAGATGTTCCAAGGACTAAAATTGGGATTTCAGGCTAGTGCCCACGTCAAGAGGTATGAGACCTCTGACAAGTTTCTTAAGCCTGCAAACTAACGAGAAAAGCTCAATCGTTGAGCATGTGCTCAGATTGTATGAGTACTACAATCGCTTGAATCGAGTGGGAGTTAATCTTCCAGATGAGATAGTGATGGTTCTCCAAAGTCACTGCCACCAAGCTACTAGAGCTTCGTGATGAACTATAACATATCAGGGATAGATATGATGATCCTTGAGCTATTCGCGACACCGCAAAAGTAGAAATCAAATAGGAGCATCAATTGTTGATGGTTAGTAAAACCACTAGTTTCAAGAAGGGCAAGGGCAAGAAAGGGATACTTCATGAAACGGCAAATCAGTTGCTGCTCTAGTGAAGAAACCCAAGGTTGAACCCAAACCCGAGACTAAGTGCTTCTGAAATAAGGGAAAGAGTCACTGAAGCAGAACTACCCTAGATACTTGGTAGATGAGAAGGCTGGCAAGGCCGACAGAAGTATATTGGATATACATTATAATGTGTACTTTACTAGTACTCGTACTAGCACTAGGGTATTAAAATACCGGTTCGGTTGCTAAGTGTTAGTAACTCGAAATAAAAAGCTACAGAATAAACGGAGACTAGCTAAAGGTGAGATGACGATATGTGTTGGAAGTGTTTCCAAGGTTGATGTGATCAAGCATCGCATGTTCCCTCTACCATCGAGATTGGTGTTAAACCTAAATAATTGTTATTTGGTGTTTGCGTTGAGCATAGACATGATTGGATTATGTTTATCGCAATACGGTTATTCATTTAAGGAGAATAATGGTTACTCGGTTTATTTGAATAATACCTTCAATGGTCTTGCACCTAAAATGAATGGTTTATTGAATCTCGATCGTAGTGATACACATGTTCATGCCAAAAGATATAAGATAGTAATGATAGTACCACATACTTTGGTATTTTAGTCATATTGGTATAAAACGCATGAAGAAGCTCCATGTTGATGGATCTTTGGACTCACTCGTTTTTTGAAAAGTTTGAGACATGCGAACCATGTCTATTGGTTTATACACATGAAGAAACTCCATGCAGATGGATCGTTTGGACTCACTTGATTTTGAATCACTTGAGACATGCAAATCATACCACATGGGCAAGATGACTGAAAGACCTCGTTTTCAGTGAGATGAAACAAGAGAGCAACTTGTTGGAAGTAATACATTTGATGTGTGCAATCCAATGAGTACCGAGGCACGCAGTGAATATCGTTATGCTCTTACTTCACAGATGATTTGAGTAGATTCTAAGTATATTTACTTGATGAAACACAAGTCTGAATTATTGAAAGGTTCAAGTAATTTCAGAGTGAAGTAGAAGATCGTCGTGACAAGAGGATAAAATGTCTATGATATGATCATAGAGATGAATATCTGAGTTACGTGTTTGGTACACAATTAAGACATTGTGGAAATTGTTTCACAAGTAATGCCGCCGGGAACACCATAGTGTGATGGTGTGTCCGAACATCATAGCTGCACCCTATTGGATGTGGTGCATACCATGATGTCTCCTATCGAATTACCACTATCGTTTATGGGTTAGGCATTAGAGACAACCGCATTCACTTTAAATAGGGCACCACGTAATTCCGTTGAGATGACACCGTATGAACTATGGTTTAGAGAAACCTAAGCTGTCATTTCTTAAAAGTTTGGGGCTGTGACGCTTATGTGAAAAAGGTTTAGCCTGATAAGCTCGAACCCAAAGCGGATAAATGCATCTTCATAGGACACCCAAAACAGTTGGGTATACCTCCTATTTCGGATCCGGAAGCAAAAGTGATTGTTTCTAGAAACGGGTCCTTTCTCGAGGAAAAGTTTCTCTCGAAAGAATTGGGTGGGAGGATGGTGGAGACTTGATGAGGTTATTGAACCGTCACTTCAACCAGTGTGTAGCAGGGCACATGAAGTTGTTCCTGTAGCGCCTACACCAATTGAAGTGGAAGCTGATGATAGTGATCATGAAACTTCGGATCAAGTCACTACCAAACCTCGTAGGTCGACAAGGATGCGTACTATTTCAGAGTGGTATGTAATCCTGTCTTGGAGGTCATGTTGCTAGACCACAATGAACCTACGAGCTATGGAGAAGCGATGGTGGGCCCGGATTCCGACAAATGGCTCGAGGCCATAAAATCCGAGAGGATCCATGTGTGAAAACAAAGTATAGACTTTGGAAGAACTACTTGATGGTCGTAAGGCTATTAGGTACAGATGGATTTTAAAAGGAAGACGGACAATGATGGTAAGTACCACCATTAAGAAAGCTCGACTTGTCGTTAAGATGTTTTCCGACAAGTTCAAGGAGTTGACTACGGTGAGACTTTCTCACTCGTAGCGATGCTAAGAGTCTGTTGGAATTGTATTAGCAGTTACTGCATTATTTATGAAATCTTGCAAATAGGATGTCAAAACATTGTTTCCTCGACAATTTTCTTGAGGAAAGATTGTATGTGATACAACCAGAAGGTTTTTGTCAATCCTAAAAGATGCTAACAAGTATGCAAAGCTCCAGCAATCCTTCTAAGGACTGGAGTAAGCATCTCGGAGTTGGAATATACGCTTTGATGAAATGATCAAAGATTTTGGGTTTATACAAAGTTTATGAGAAACTTGTATTTCCAAAGAAGTGAGTGGGAGCACTATAGAATTTCTGATGAGTATATGTTGTTGACATATTCTTGATCAGAAATGATGTAGAATTTCTAGAAAGCATATAGGGTTATTTGAAAAGTGTTTTTCAATGGAAAACCTGGATTAAGCTACTTGAACATTGAGCGTCAAGATCTATAAGGATAGATAAAAAACGCTTAATAGTACTTTCAAATGAATACATACCGTGACAAGATTTTGAAGGAGTTCAAATAGATCAGCAAAGAAGGAGTTCTTGGCTGTGTTATAAGGTGTGAGCATTGGGTAAGACTCAACATCTGACCACGGCGGAAGAGAGAGAAAGGACGAAGGTCGTCCCCTATGCTTTAGACGTAGGCTCTACAGTATGCTATGCTATGTACCGCACCTGAAGTGTGCCTTGCCATGAGTCAATCAAGGGGTACAAGAGTGATCCAGGAATGGATCACATGACAGCGGTCAAACTTATCCTTAGTAACTAGTGGACTAAGGAATTTTCTCGATTATGGAGGTGGTAAAAGAGTTCGTCGTAAAGGGTTACATCGATGCAAACTTTGACACTAATCCGGATGACTTTGAGTAGTAAACCGGATTCGTATAATAGAGCAGTTATTTGGAATAGCTCCAAGTAGTGCATGGTAGCTGCATCTACAAGATGACATAGAGATTTGTAAAGCACACACGGATCTGAAAGGTTCAGACCCGTTGACTAATAACCTCTCTCACAAGCGAGATATGATCAAACCATATCGGTGTTGGATTCATTACAATCACATAGTGATGTGAACTAGATTATTGACTCTAGTGCAAGTGGGAGACTGTTGGAAATATGCCCTAGAGGCAATAATAAAATGGTTATTATTGTATTTCCTTGTTCATGATAATTGTGTATTGTTCATGCTATAATTGTATTAACTGGAAACCGTAATACATGTGTGAATACATAGACCACAACATGTCCCTAGTGAGCCTCTAGTTGACTAGCTCGTTGATCAATAGATGGTTACGGTTTCCTGACCATGGACATTGGATGTCGTTGATAACGGGATCACATCATTAGGAGAATGATGTGATGGACAAGACCCAATCCTGAGCATAGCACAAGATCGTGTAGTTCGTCTGCTAAAGCTTTTCTAATGTCAAGTATCATTTCCTTAGACCATGAGATTGTGCAACTCCCGGATACCGTAGGAATGCTTTGGGTGTGCCAAACGTCACAACGTAACTGGGTGGCTATAAAGGTACACTACAGGTATATCTGAAAGTGTCTGTTGGGTTGGCACGAATCGAGACTGGGATTTTTCGCTCCGTATGATGGAGAGGTATCTCCGCGCCCACTCGGTAATGCATCATCATAATGAGCTCAATGTGACTAAGTAGTTAGTCGCGGGATCATGCATTACGAAACGAGTAAAGTGACTTGCCGGTAACGAGATTGAACGAGGTATTGGGATACCGACGATCGAATCTCGGGCAAGTAACGTACCGATTGACAAAGGGAATTGTTTACAGGATTGATTGAATCCCCGACATCATGGTTCATCCGATGAGATCATCGTGGAACATGTGGGAGCCAACATGGGTATCCAGATCCCGCTGTTGGTTATTGGCCAGAGAGTTGTCTCGGTCATGTCTGCATGATTCCCGAACCCGTAGGGTCTACACACTTAAGGTTCGGTGACGCTAGAGTTGTTATGGGAATTAGTGTGCAGTTACCGAATGTTGTTCGGAGTCCCGGATGAGATCCCAGATGTCACGAGGAGTTCCGGAAAGGTCCGGAGGTAAAGATTTATATATGGGAAGTCCTATTTTGGCCACCGGAAAATGTTCGGGATTTTCGGTATTGTACCGGGAAGGTTCTAGAAGGTTCTGAAGTTGAGCCCACCTGCATGGGGGGACCCACATGAACGTGGGTAGTGGGGGCAAGGACCCACACCCCTGGTCAAGGTGCACCAAGATCCCCCCTTAGAAGGAATAAGATCATATCCCGAAGGGATAAGATCAAGATCCCTAAAAAAGGGGGATAACAATCGGTGGGGAAGGGAAATGATGGGATTTCTTTCCCCCACCTTTGCCAACGCCCCAATGGACTTGGAGGGCAAGTAACCAGCCCCCTCCACCCCTATATATAGTGGGGAGGCGCATGGGAACCGCACCCCTTCCCCTGGCGCAGCCCTCTCCCTCCCCAACACCTCCTCCTCCATAGTAGTGCTTGGCGAAGCCCTGCCGGAGAACTGCAAGCTCCACCACCATGCCGTCGTGCTGCCGGAGCTCTCCCTCAACTTCTCCTCTCCCCTTGCTGGATCAAGAAGGAGGAGACGTCCCCAGGCTGTACGTGTGTTGAACGCGGAGGCGCCGTTGTTCGGCGCTTAGATCGGAATCAACCGCGATCTGAATCGCTGCGAGTACGACTCCTTCATCCGCGTTCTTGTAACGCTTCCGCATCGCGATCTCAGCCTCATCCAACCTGGGCCTGAGGGCAGCGGCCCTGCCCGCATCCTCCGTACCCGCGAGCTTCATCTTCAGGTTGTACCTACCCTCCCGGTCCGCGTGAACCTCGGCCACCCGGCGATTCACCTCCTCCTCAACTCCGGCCTCGCGAGCCCCGACAGCATCTTCCGCTTGAGCAACTTGATGTTTCCTCATCTCCAGTCACTCGAGCTCGAGGCTGCGCTCCACGACTTCCAGGGCCAGCGTCTCACCGCGCTTCCGGACCTCCTCATCCTCCGCGGGTGTCCCCCTCAGCAATGCAAGAGCGGCCCTGCGCGCCTCCACCTGCTGCTCAAGGGATGCGCTCTAGGCCTGGAGCTCCCACGCACGTTCCTCCGCAGCCTCGCGACGGCGGTCAGCCTCGCGAGCCTCTTCCAAGGCCCGCGAGAGGGCTTCATGTGCGATCTTGAGGGATGCCTCGGCCTTCACGTTCTCAAGGTCGCGCTGATAGCGACCGAGGTTGATGGCCACCCTCAGCTTGCGCTGCTCCTCCACCAGCCGGAGATCTTCGGCCTCAAGGCACGAGTCAACACCCGCGAGCTCTTCACCAAGTCGGCTCATCGCGCCCATCACCTCCTGGAAGAGCTCGTGACGAACCACGCTCCGCCCGCGCTCGAGCTCGAACGCTCGGCCCTCCTCGTCCTCCGCCTCGGGGGCTGCGGGCGGGGTGCCAGGCGGCGCGCCACCCCGGGCAGGGGGCTGGGGGCTGACGCCGCACCTGACGCCAGCACGTCCTCGCGAGGAGCCCAAGCCGGTTGAGGCTCGCTGCTTGAAGAGGAACCAAAGATCGAAGCCAGCCAGCCGCTACCCATGAGCGAAGGAGGAGCCTTGGGTACGCCCGCCAAGCTCCACGCCAGACCGTGGGAGAGGGATGGCCAAGCTGCGGGCTCAGCATGCCGCGAAGGCAGAGGTTCTCCCCCGACAGACCCAACTCCAAGGGTGGTAGGAAGACCAGGAACACTCAAGGCGGATGGGGGAGTTGATGAAGGAGGAGGCCGCTTCTCGGGAGACGCAATAGCTTCAACGGAAGGAGCCCTGAAGAGCTGACGTCAGGATAAGGAGGCAACACGCAGGAAGCCGTGACAACAAGGTACTTACGCGTCAATGGCGATGTACTTTCGCCGCTTCAACGGCCCGAAGATGTTGCTGCCGCTAGGGGATCCTTTCCTCTTGCGGAGCTCCTCGAAGTCCACACAAAGATGACCGAAACGCTGGACGTGACGGCCGGTGCGCAGCGGAGCCAAAGAAGAGCCCGGAAGGATATCTTCAGGGGTTCCCGGTTGCGGCAGACAGCTGGGCACCGTTTCACCACAACCTCCCGAGGCTCCTGGAGCCTTGGCCTCGGGAGCCGCATGCTGCACCTCCTCAATAACCGGCGCCTCGGGAGGGGGGTCGCAGGCCCCCGAAGACGACGCCCCAGGATCACCATTCGGCGTGTGTTCCTTAGGACTCGAGTCACCGGCCCCCGTCGGAGCTCGCTCTCTCGCACCTTCACCTGGGGCGAGCTCGGCACTGGCGGCGAAGAAGGGAACCACGACGACGGGGTTCTCGCGGGGCCCCACCAGTCTGATCGGCCGCAGCCCCCATTCGTCGAAGGAAGGCATGCTCGCTGCAAACTCATCCTTGTTCTTGCAGCGATACATCAGGCAATTCTTCCCAGGCATTTCGGCCGGCAAAGGGACCCCCGTCAAGACCTTGAGCACTGTTTGCCGCGTACCAAGAGGGAGCCCAGACTCCTGGAACCTCATGTGGTCCTGACTGTTGAGCAAGGTCCACATTGGGCAAGAGTGGCGCTGAAGCGGAGCAACCCGGCGTTTGACGAACTCCTTCACCACCATCGGCGCGGTCACGCCGCAGTCCTTCAGCAGCCTCAGCCTGGCCTAGACGAGGGCAAGGCGGGGGCTCGAGAGCTTCTGGTGGCTCCAGCCGGAGTTTGGAACAGCGGGCCCCATCGGGAGACGAAGCAGGGGGCTGAGCACGCCGGCATCGACAAACACCCATCGCGTACGAAACTCGCTCGTGGATGAAGGGAGCTCGAAGTCAATCCCCGCGCCCGCGGTCGCGGCCACGGCCTGGAAGCTCACGCACCCCGAGCATTGCTGAGGGTCGGCCAGGTGCAATGAGAAGAAATGACGGAGGAGGGCCATCGAAGGAGCGATACCCACCATGGCTTCGCACACGAAGGCGAAGACAGCAAGAAGAGACACCGATTGGGGGTCAAGATGCAGCATGTGGATCTGCTAATGCTCTAGCACCGCATTGAGGAAGGCAGAGAAGGGAGGAATCAGGCCAGCCCAGAGCGCATCTATGAAGACTGGGACCTCGGTGGCTGCCCGAGCCATGCGAGTGCGAGACGCTGGCCAAGCCACCGTCTCTCCCCACTCGTTGAAGCTAGAAGCGAGCATCGGACGCACCTTGTCCATGGCCTCGTCGTTGAGCACCCGGGATCGGCCTAACGCCGGCTCGACAGCCGGAGATGCGCCTGACGGAGACATTGGCTTCTTCCCCTTGTCCGCTTGTTTTGGCGCCATGGCAACGAAGCAGGGGGAGGGCAGGTCAGATCGGAGAAGGGAAGCAGAGTCTCAAGGAAGCAGGGGGATTGGGGAAGCGAGGCGTAGTCGATGAAGGAATAACTGTGTAGGCCGCGGGGGCCGCATAGCTAGGCGGATTCAAAGGCAGCGTGGGGAAGCGGAGACGCCCACGTCCAATCAACCGCCACGCGTCAACCGAGGCCGCGGGCTTTTGGGGCCCGCGGTGCTCCGAACTTGACCGTTGGCTTCGCCGCGAAGCCAAGCCCGAGCGCACCTTGGGCCCGGGGGCTACTGTCGGCGTTCTGGGAACGGGGGTCCCCAGACTTGCCTGCCTGCGGCCCACGGCGTGGCTAAGCAAGCAGGCCGTATGGCCCATCTTCATCAACAAGGCATCCAAGACCCTCGCGAGGGTCCAAGCCTCGCGAGGGGGACGACGCAAGACCTCCTCTGGATTAGCCTAGCCAGCAGGCTCACGAGGAGCGGAGATATCAAGGCGGGGCAAAACCTCACGAGGCCCTCGTGACGTGAGCCATGACGAACGACACCAGGCGGGCGCCAGCGCGCGCAGCGTCCTTATTTCCTCTTTGGTGCTAAGGAGGCCAGCGCAGGCGAAGAGTACCGAGGCATCAGGCAAAGGTTGCTATATTGGTGCAATGAGACCAAGACCAGGAGGACGGCAAGACGGAGGTCATCGTGGAGCCCAAGACGGCGTCACCACCAGAGCTTTTCGCGGGCGAAGACCACTTTTGTCAGGATAGCTTGTACTAGTTGTCCCCCTTTAAATTTGCCCACCGTTGTTGGCTCCCTTCCCGCTCGATATTTGGGAAGAGGACCAGGGCCTATATAAGTAGAGCTAGCCACCATAGTAGAGGCATCTCATCTTAGCTTGATCCAACCCGATCGAGAGCCTACCCTAGAACACCTCAACCTCAGGAGGCTGTTCTTCCCTTGTACTGTTCATCATCAGCCCTAGTGGCAATCCACCACCACCACACTGGAGTAGGGTATTACACCCCAACGGTGGCCCGAACCAGTATAAACCTCGTGTCTTTCTGTGTTGCGAGTTCGTCGAGTTCGCCCGCGAGATCTTAGCGAGCCAGGGCGTAGATCGGTAGGAGGGAAAGACTTCGCGCGCACCCCAGTGTTGGAACCTTAAGGGTTTGCCGGAACCCCACATCCGACAAGGATCTTGGTGCTCCTTGACCAGGGGTGTGGGGCCTTGCCCCCACTACCCACGTTCATGTGGGTCCCCCATGCAGGTGGGCCCCACTCCGGAACCTTCTAGAACCTTCCCGGTACAATACCGAAAAATCCCGAACATTTTCCGGTGACCAAAATAGGACTTCCCATATATAAATCTTTACCTCCGGACCATTCCGGAACTCCTCGTGACGTCCGGGATCTCATCCGGGACTCCGAACAACATTCACTAACTGCACACTAATTCCCATAACAACTCTAGCGTCACCGAACCTTAAGTGTGTAGACCCTACGGTTCGGGAATCATGCAGAGATGACCGAGACAGCTCTCTGGCCAATAACCAATAGCGGGATCTGGATACACATGTTGGCTCCCACATGTTCCACGATGATCTCATCAGATGAACCATGATGTCTGGGATTCAATCAATCCTGTATACAATTCCCTTTGTCAATCGGTACGTTACTTGACCGAGATTCGATCGTTGGTATCCCAATACCTCGTTCAATCTTGTTACCGGCAAGTCACTTTTACTCGTTCCGTAACACATCATCCCGTGATCAACCCTTTGGTCACATTGAGCTCATTATGATGATGTCCTACCGAGTGGGCCCAGAGATACCTTGCCGTCACACGGAGTGACAAATCCCAGTCTCGATTCGTGCCAACCCAACAGACACTTTCGGAGATACCCGTAGTGTGCCTTTATAGCCACCCAGTTACGTTGTGACGTTTGGCACACCCAAAGCATTCCTACGGTATGCGGGAGTTGCACAATCTCATGGTCTAAGGAAATGATACTTGACATTAGAAAAGCTTTAGCAAACGAACTACACGATCTTGTGCTATGCTTATGGGTCTTGTCCATCACATCATTCTCCTAATGATGTGATCCTGTTATCAACGACATCCAATGTCCATGGTCAGGAAACCGTAACCATCTATTGATCAACGAGCTAGTCAACTAGAGGCTTACTAGGGACATATTGTGGTCTACGTATTCACACATGTATTACGGTCTCGAGTTAATACAATTATAGCATGAACAATAGACAATTATCATGAACAAGTAAATATAATAATAACCATTTTATTATTGCCTCTAGGGCATATTTCCAACAGTCTCCCACTTGCACTAGAGTCAATAATCTAGTTCACATCACTATGTGATTGTAATGAATCCAACACCCATGGGGTTTGATCATATCTCGCTTGTGAGAGAGGTTATTAGTCAACGAGTCTGAGCCTTTCAGATCCGTGTGTGCTTTATAAATCTTTATGTCATCTTGTAGATGCAGCTACCATGCGCTACTTGGAGCTATTCCAAATAACTGCTCTACTATACGAATCTAGTTTACTACTCAGAGTCATCCGGATTAGTGTCAAAGTTTGCATCGACGTAACCCTTTACGACGAACTCTTTTACCACCTCCATAATCGAGAAAATTCCTTAGTCCACTAGTTACTAAGGATAAGTTTGACCGCTGTCATGTGATCCATTCCTGGATCACTCTTGTACCCCTTGATTGACTCATGGCAAGGCACACTTCAGGTGCGGTACACAGCATAGCATACTGTAGAGCCTACGTCTAAAGCATAGGGGACGACCTTCGTCCTTTCTCTCTCTTCTGCCGTGGTCAGATCTTGAGTCTCACTCAATGCTCACACCTTATAACACAGCCAAGAACTCCTTCTTTGCTGATCTTATTTGAAGTCCTTCAAAATCTTGTCACGGTATGTATTCATTTGAAAGTACTATTAAGCGTTTTTTTTATCTATCCTTATAGATCTTGACGCTCAATGTTCAAGTAGCTTAATCCAGGTTTTCCATTGGAAAACACTTTTCAAATAACCCTATATGCTTTCCAGAAATTCTACATCATTTCTGATCAACAATATGTCAACAACATATACTCATAAGAAATTCTATAGTGCTCCCACTCACTTCTTTGGAAATACAAGTTTCTCATAAACTTTGTATAAACCCAAAATCTTTGATCATCTCATCAAAGCGTATATTCCAACTCCGAGATGCTTACTCCAGTCCTTAGAAGGATTGCTGGAGCTTTGCATACTTGTTAGCATCTTTTGGGATTGACAAAAACCTTCTGGTTGTATCACATACAACCTTTCCTCAAGAAAATTGTTGAGGAAACAATGTTTTGACATCCTATCTGCAAGATTTCATAAATAATGCAGTAACTGCTAATACAATTCCAACAGACTCTTAGCATCACTACGAGTGAGAAAGTCTCACCGTAGTCAACTCCTTGAACTTGTCGGAAAACATCTTAACGACAAGTCGAGCTTTCTTAATGGTGATACTTACCATCATTGTCCGTCTTCCTTTTAAAATCCATCTGTACCCAATATCCTTACGACCATCAAGTAGTTCTTCCAAAGTCTATACTTTGTTTTCACACATGGATTCTCTCGGAGTTTATGGCCTCGAGCCATTTGTCGGAATCCGGGCCCACCATCGTTTCTTCATAGCTCGTAGGTTCATTGCTGTCTAGCAACATGACCTCCAAGACAAGATTACGTACCACTCTGAAATAGTACGCATCCTTGTCGACCTACGAGGTTTGGTAGTGACTTGATCCGAAGTTTCATTATCACTGTCATCAGCTTCCACTTCAATTGGTGTAGGCGCTACAGGAACAACTTCATGTGCCCTGCTACACACTGGTTGAAGTGACGGTTCAATAACCTCATCAAGTCTCCACCATCCTCCCACCCAATTCTTTTGAGAGAAACTTTTCCTCAAGAAAGGACCCGTTTCTAGAAACAATCACTTTTGCTTCCGGATCCGAAATAGGAGGTATACCCAACTGTTTTGGGTGTCCTATGAAGATGCATTTATCCGCTTTGGGTTCGAGCTTATCAGCTAAACCCTTTTCACATAAGCGTCGCAGCCCCAAACTTTTAAGAAATGACAGCTTAGGTTTCTCTAAAGCATAGTTCATACGGTGTCATCTCAATGGAATTATGTGGTTCCCTATTTAAAGTGAATGCGGTTGTCTCTAATGCCTAACCCATAAACGATAGTGGTAATTCGATAAGAGACATCATGGTTTGCACCACATCCAATAGGGTGCAGCTATGATGTTCGGACACACCATCACACTATGGTGTTCCAGGCGGCATTAGTTGTGAAACAGTTTCCACAATGTCTTAGTTGTGTACCAAACACGTAACTCAGATATTCATCTCTATGATCATATCATAGACATTTTATCCTCTTGTCACGACGATCTTCAACTTCACTTTGAAATTACTTGAACCTTTCAATAATTCAGACTTGTATAAAGATGCAAAAATTATTCTAAATAACAGAAAGCAAATACTAACAAAATAAAATGACGCTCCAAGCAAAACACATATCATGTGGTGAATAAAAATATAGCTTCAAGTAAAGTTACCGATGAACGAAGACGAAAGAGGGGATGCCATCCGGGGCATCCCCAAGCTTAGGCTCTTGGTTGTCCTTGAATATTACCTTGGGGTGCCTTGGGCATCCCCAAGCTTAGGCTCTTTCCACTCCTTATTCCATAGTCCATCGAATCTTTACCCAAAACTTGAAAACTTCACAACACAAAACTCAACAGAAAACTCATAAGCTCCGTTAGTATAAGAAAATAAAACCACCACTTAGGTATTGTTGTGAACTTATTATTTATTTATATTGGTGTTAAACCTACTGTATTCCAACTTCTCTATGGTTTATAAACTCTTTTACTAGCCATAGATTCATCAAAATAAGCAAACAACACAATGAAAACAGAATCTATCAAAAACAGAACAGTCTGTAGTAATCTGTATCAAACGTATACTTCTGGAACTCCAAAAATTCTAAAATAAATTGTTGGACCTGAGGAATTTTTCTAGTAATCATCTGCAAAAAGAATCAACTAAATAGCACTCTCCAGTAAATGGTTTTAGCTAATCTCGTGAGCGCTAAAGTTTCTGTTTTTTACAGCATGATCATAAAGACTTCACCCAAGTCTTCCCAAAGGTTCTACTTGGCACAAACACTAACTAAAACACAAAACCACATCTAAACAGAAGCTAGATGGATTATTTATTCCTAAACAGAACCAAAAAGCAAGAAACTAAAATAAATTTGGGTTGCCTCCCAACAAGCGCTATCGTTTAATGCCCCTAGCTAGGCATGATGATTTCAATGATGCTCACATAAAAGATAAGAATTGAAACATAAAGAGAGCATCATGAAGAATATGACTAGCACATTTAAGTCTAACCCACTTCCTATGCATAGGCATTTTGTGAGAAAACAACTTATGGGAACAAAAATCAACTTGCATAGGAAGGTAAAACAAGCATAACTTCAAGATTTTTAACACATAGAGAGGAAACTTGATATTATTGCAATTCCTACAAGCATATATTACTCCCTCATAATGATTTTCAGTATCATCATGAATGAATTCAACAATATAACCAGCACATAAAGCGTTCTTTTCATGATCTACTTTCATAGAAATTTTCCTACTCTCCACGTAAGCAAATTTATTCTCATCAATAGTAGTGGGAGCAAACTCAACAAAATAACTATCATGTGATTGAAAATTAAGATCAAGATGACAAGTTTCATGGTTATCATTATTCTTTATAGCATACGTGTCATCACAATAATCATCATAAATAGCAGGCATGCTCTCATCATAATAAATTTTCTCATCAAAACTTGGGGGACAAAAAATATCATCTTCATCAAACATAGCTTCCCCAAGCTTGTGGCTTTGCATATCATTAGCATCATGGGTATTCAAAGAATTCATACTAACAACATTGAAATCATGCTCATCATTCAAAGATTTAGTGCCAAACATTCTAATGCATTCTTCTTCTAGCACTTGGGCACAATTTTCCTTCCCATCATTTTCACGAAAGATATTAAAAAGATGAAGCATATGAGGTACCCTTAATTCCATTTTTGTTTGTAGTTTTCTTTTATAGACTAAACTAGTGATAAAACAAGAAACTAAAAGATTTGATTGCAAGATCTAAAGATA
The DNA here is from genome assembly GCF_002575655.3 of Aegilops tauschii subsp. strangulata. NCBI lineage: Eukaryota > Viridiplantae > Streptophyta > Magnoliopsida > Poales > Poaceae > Aegilops > Aegilops tauschii. The sequence continues at coordinate 59,632,583 of NC_053039.3, read as the reverse complement.
TACCTTCAAGCACTCACCTCCCCGGCAACGGCGCCAGAAAAGAGCTTAGTTGACGGGGTGTGAGTGCCGCTTACCTAGCCTCCCCAGCAACGGCGCCAGAAAAGAGCTTGATGTCTACTATGCAACCTTCTTCTTGTAGACATTGTTGGGCCTCCAAGTGCAGAGGTTTGTAGGACAGTAGCAAATTTCCCTCAAGTGGATGACCTAAGGTTTATCAATCCGTGGGAGGCGTAGGATGAAGATGGTCTCTCTCAAACAACCCTGCAACCAAATAACAAAGAGTCTGTTGTGTCCCCAACACACCCAATACAATGGTAAATTGTATAGGTGCACTAGTTCGGCGAAGAGATGATGATACAAGTGCAATATCGATGGTAGATATAGGTTTTTGTAATCTGAAATTGTAAAAACAGCAAGGTAACTAATGATAAAAATGAGCGTAAACGGTATTGCAATGCTAGGAAACAAGGCCTAGGGTTCATACTTTCACTAGTGCAAGTTCTCTCAACAATAATAACATAATTGGATCATATAAATATCCCTCAACATGCAACAAAGAGTCACTCCAAAGCCACTAATAGCGGAGAACAAACGAAGAGATTATTGTAGGGTACGAAACCACCTCAAAGTTATTCTTTCGGATCAATCTATTCAAGAGTTCGTACTAGACACTACTAGGAAAAGGCCTACTAATGGCGCACCTAATTTGGCCATTAATGGCACATTAGTGGTGCGCCATTAGTGCCACGCCATTAGTATATTTTACTAATGGCGCACCACTGGTGCGCCATTAGTATCTGGTATACTAATGGCGCACCACTGGTGCGCCATTAGTATATGCCATGGTGCGCCATTAGTATAGGCCACTGGTGCGCCATTAGTATTTTTGAATTTTGAAGGCGGGAAAATAGTAGTGGCGCACCGTCTAACCCCCACCGTGCGCCATTGCTAGTTTTGAATTTTGAATTTGGATCTGGATCGCGATTTTTTTGCCCATTTGTTGCTCGTTCTTTTGGCTCGTTTTTTTGCACGATATTATTTCAAATTTTGTTCCTGTTTTTGGATCTTGTACGTTCTTTTGCCGTGTTCTTTTGCCGGAGAGGAGTTCGTCGGAGAGGAGGAGGAGGAGGTCGCCGGAGAGGTGCTCGCCTACATCGTCGGAGAGGAGGAGGAGGTCGCCGGAGAGGAGTTCACCGGAGCATCGGAGAGGAGGAAGGAGAAACCATGAGGGGAGCTCACCGAAGAGGAGGGAGGAGGAGCTCACCGGAGAGGAGGGAGGAGGAGCTCACCGGAGAGGAGGGAGGAGGAGCTCACCGGAGAGGAGGGAGGAGGAGCTCACCGGAGAGGAGGGAGGAGGAGCTCACCGGAGAGGAGGGAGAAGGACATGAAGTGGAGGAGAGGTGGAGTGGAGGAGAAGAATGAAGAGGTAAGGAGGAGAGGACACGCCCAGCCATATATACGGCATAGTAATGGCGCACCGTGGGCAGGTGCGCCATTATTTTTTTTTATTTTTTTATTTATTTTGAATTTTGAAGGCGGGAAGATACTAATGGCGCACCATGGGCAGGTGCGCCATTAGTAACTTTTTTATATATTTTTTTATTTATTTTGAATTTTGAAGGCGGGAAGATAGTAATGGCGCACCATGGGCAGGTGCGCCATTAGTAAGTTTGATTTTTTTGAATTTTTTTGCCTCTCCAGATCTTAAAAGCCCTGTATCTTTTTTTCTGTTAGGTCCCCTGTTAAATTCGGATGTAACTTTTCGAGTAGATGATTTTTCATATAAAAAACTTTTTTATCCGAGTTCGCATGCAAAAGTTATGCCCATTTTAAGAAATTCCAGAGAGATTTTGCAAATAAAGTCAAAATTCATATTTGTTAATTTTCCCAACAACTAGACCACATATCACATGGGAAACTTGTTTTATTTTATTTTTTTGACATTTCCATCATTTTCTTTTATTTTTTAAAAAACTGAAAAGGCGGTCCAGGGGGGTGCATTCGGTGGAATGGGCCAAGTTACTAATGGCGCACCGTGGGGGTGGTGCGCCATTAGTAGTTCAACTAGTAATGGCGCACCGTGGGTGTGGTGCGCCATTAGTAGTTGAACTAGTAATGGCGCACCGTCCCACGGTGCGCCATTAGTAGTTTAAAAAATAAAAATAAAAAAATTTTGAAAAAAAAATTTTTGAAACATAATTACTAATGGCGCATCGTGGGATGGTGCGCCATTACTAGTTGAACTACTAATGGCGCACCATCCCACGATGCGCCATTAGTAGTTTTGAAATAATTAAAAAAAATTACTAATGGCGCACCGTGGATGTGGTGCGCCATTAGTATTTTCACACTAATGGCGCACCAACACATGGTGCGCCATTAGTATATAGTAATGGCGCACCACATGTCTGGTGCGCCATTAGTGGCCATATCATCTATAGCCCTTTTCCTAGTAGTGAGAATAACACCTTAAGACACATATCAACCAAAACCCTAATGTCACCTAGGTACTCCAATGTCACCTCAAGTATCCGTGGGTATGATTATACGATATGCATCACACAATCTCAGATTCATCTATTTAAACCAACACGGAGTACTTCAAAGAGTGCCCCAAAGTTTCTACCGGAGAGTCAAGACGAAAACATGTGCCAACCCCTATGCATAGGTTCATGGGCGGAACCCGCAAGTTGATCACCAAAACATACATCAAGTGGATCACGTGATATCCCATTGTCACCACAGATAAGCACGGCAAGACATACATTAAGTGTTCTCAAATCCTTAAAGACTCAATCCAATAAGATAACTTCAAAGGGAAAACTCAATCCATTACAAGAGAGTAGAGGGGGAGAAACATCATAAGATCCAACTATAATAGCAAAGCTCGCGATACGTCAAGATCGTATCACCTCAAGAACACGAGAGAGAGAGAGATCAAACACATAGCTACTGGTACATACCCTCAGCCCCGAGGGTGAACTACTCCCTCCTCGTCATGGAGAGCGTCGGGATGATGAAGATGGCCACCGGTGAGGGTTCCCCCCTCCGGCAGGGTGCCGGAACAGGGTCCCGATTGGTTTTTGGTGGCTACAGATGCTTGCGGCGGCGGAACTCCCGATCTATTCTGTTCCCCGATGGTTTTAGGGTATATTGGTATATATAGGAGGAAGAAATACGTCAGGGGAGCCACGAGGGTGGAGGGCGCGCCCAGGGGGGAGGGCGCGCCCCCCGCCTCGTGCCTTCCTCGTTGATCCCCTGACGTGCACTCCAAGTCTCTCGGATTGCTTTCTTTCCAAAAATAACATTCCCGAAGGTTTCATTCCGTTTGGACTCCGTTTGATATTCCTTTTCTTCGAAACACTGAAACAAGGGAAAAAATAGAAACTGGCACTGGGCTCTGGGTCAATAGGTTAGTCCCAAAAGTAATATAAAAGTGCATAATAAATCCCATAAACATCCAAAACAGAATATATAATAGCATGGAACAATCAAAAATTATAGATACGTTGGAGACGTATCACACACTAATTCCCATAACAACTCTAGTGTCACCGAACCTTAAGTGTGTAGACCCTACGGGTTCGGAAATCATGCAGACATGACCGAGACAGCTCTCTGGCCAATAACCAACAGCGGGATCTGGATACCCATGTTGGCTCCCACATGTTCCACGATGATCTCATCGGATGAACCACGATGTCGGGGATTCAATCAATCCTGTATACAATTCCCTTTGTCGATCGGTACGTTACTTGCCCGAGATTCGATCGTCGGTATCCCAATACCTCGTTCAATCTCATTACCGGCAAGTCAGTTTTACTCGTTCCGTAACACATCATCCCGTGATCAACTCTTTGGTCACATTGAGCTCATTATGATGATGTCCTACCGAGTGGGCCCAAAGATACCTCTCCGTCACACGGAGTGACAAATCCCAGTCTCGATTCGTGCCAACCCAACAAACACTTTCGGAGATACCCGTAGTGTGCCTTTATAGCCACCCAGTTACGTTGTGACGTTTGGCACACCAAAGCATTCCTACGGTATCCGGGAGTTGCACAATCTCATGGTCTAAAGAAATGATACTTGACATTAGAAAAGCTTTAGCAGACGAACTACACGATCTTGTGCTATGCTTAGGATTGGGTCTTGTCCATCGCATCATTCTCCTAATGATGTGATCCCGTTATCAACGACATCCAATGTCCATGGTTAGGAAACCGTAACCATCTATTGATCAACGAGCTAGTCAACTAGAGGCTTACTAGGGACGTATTGTGGTCTACGAATTCACACATGTATTACGATCTCCGATTAATACAATTATAGCATGAACAATAGACAATTATCATGAATAAGGAAATATAATAATAACCATTTTATTATTGCTTCTAGGGCATATTTCCAATAGCTAGGGTGGGAAGGAACGACAACTACACGGAGATGGAGGATGTGTGCTTAGTTAAAGCATGGGAAAGCATCTCTCTTGACTCCATTGTCGGCAAGGATCAAACATATGGCAACTATTGGCAAAGGATCGAGGATAAATTTCATCAAATGATGCCATTCCCATCCGGCCGGAGCTTGAATAGCCTCCAAGGCCGTTGGGACACCATCAACAAAGCATGCGGCCATTGGGCTGGATGCTTGGAGCAAGTGCGGAATGCACCACCAAGTGGCATCACTATTGATAATTATGTGAGCATTTCTTCATCTTCATATCACTAGCCTTGTTCATATATAGGAAGATTATGAGCTCATACTTGTCTCAATGTTTGTGTGTAGGATGGCATCGCCAATGAGTACTACAAGCAAACCCCGGCCTCCAATGGACAATCATTCAATCTTCAACATTGTTGGAAATGGCTCTAGGATAGTGAGAAGTGGATGGTGAGGGACAAGGAATCCACTCCAAAGAGAGACATCAAGGTGGAGGTTGAGGATGATGATGATAGTGATGATGCACCAAGAGGAGGAAGAAACAAGGGCAAACCGGATGGAAACAAGAAGAAGAAAGAAAGAGTCAAGAGGACGTCCGCGGTAATCACTTTGAGGGATCAAATTGGTGAGATGACGAAGATGAAGGAGGCTATGCTAGCCAAGCAATGGGACGCAAAACTGGCCATGGCCGAGAAGAAAGACAAGCACCAAGAGGAGAAGTGGGAAAAGAGGTATGCATTCGAGGAGCGCAAGCTCATCCTAGAGGAGTAAAACAGGAAGGACGAGAGGACTGTCGAGGAGGTCCGGTTCATAATGATGAACCCGGAGGGCATGAATGCAATGGCAAGAGAATTTTGGGAGATTAAAATAATGAAGATCATGCTTCGGAGGAAGATGGAGCTTCAAAATCTTATGGACGGTGGTGGTGTTGGGTTTGGTGGGGGCTTTTCTTTCGGTAATCGTGGTGGCGGCTTCGGCATGGGTGGTGGTGGTGATGGTGGCTTCGGCATGGGTGGTGGTGCTTCGGCAAGCCATGTGAATGGTGGTGATGGTGGTCGTGCTCAATCTTCGGTCCAAGTTCGTGAAGATGGTGGTGCTCACTCTCCGGTTCAAGTGCGTGAAGATGGTGGTGCGAGCTCTCCGGTTCACGTTCGTGAAGATGGTGGTGCGAGCTCTCTGATCAATGTGGATGATGGCAATGGAGGTGCTAGGGGCGGTTTTGGTGGTGACGTTTGATAACCCACAAATATAGGGGATCACAACAGTTTTCGAGGGTAGAGTATTCAACCCAAATTTATTGATTCGACACAAGGGGAGCCAAAGAATATTCTCAAGTATTAGCAGTTGAGTTGTCAATTCAACCACACCTAGATAACTTAGTATCTGCAGCAAAGTATTTAGTAGCAAGCAATATGATAGTAGTGGTAACGGTAACAAAGGTAACATAAGCAAAAGTAGTATCTTTGGTGTTTTGTAGTGATTGTAACAGTAGCAACAGAAAAGTAAATAAGCGAAGAACAATATATGAAAAGCTCGTAGGCATTGGGATCGGTGATGGAGAATTATGCTGGATGCGGTTCATCATGTAACAATCATAACATAGGGTGACACAGAACTAGCTCCAATTCATCAATGTAATGTAGGCATGTATTCCGAATATAGTCATACGTGCTTATGGAAAAGAACTAGCATGACATCTTTTGTCCTACCCTCCCGTGGCAGTGGGGTCCTAATGGAAACTAAGGGATATTAAGGCCTCCTTTTAATAGAGTACCGGAACAAAGCATTAGCACATAGTGAATACATGAACTCCTCAAACTGTGGTCATCACTGGGAGTGGTCCCGATTATTGTCACTTCGGGGTTGCCGGATCATAACACATAGTAGGTGACTATAGACTTGCAAGATAGGATCAAGAACTCACATATATTCATGAAAACATAATAGGTTCAGATCTAAAATCATGGCACTCGGGCCCTAGTGACAAGCATTAAGCATAGCAAAGTCATAGCAACATCAATCTCAGAACATAGTGGATACTAGGGATCAAACCCTAACAAAACTAACTCGATTACATGATAGATCTCATCCAACCCATCACCGTCCAGCAAGCCTACGATGGAATTACTCACGCACGGCGGTGAGCATCATGAAATTGGTGATGGAGGATGGTTGATGATGACGACGACGACGAATCCCCCTCTCCGGAGCCCTGAACGGACTCCAGATCAGCCCCCCCGAGAGGTTTTAGGGCTTGGTGGCGGCTCCGTATCATAAAACGCGATGATTTCTTCTCTCTGATTTTTTTCTCCCTGAAAGCAAATATATAGAGTTGGAGTTGAGGTCGGAGGAGCTCCAGGGGGGCCACGAGGTAGGGGGCCGCGCCCTAGGGGGGAGGGCGCGCCCCCCACCCTCGTGGACAGGGTGTGGGCCCCCTGGTCTTCATCTTTTGCAAGGATTTTTTATTATTTCCAAATAGACGTTCCGTGGAGTTTCAGGTCATTCCGAGAACTTTTGTTTCTGCACATAAATAACACCATGGAAAGTCTGCTGAAAACAGCGTCAGTCCGGGTTAGTTCCATTCAAATCATGCAACTTAGAGTCCAAAACAAGGGAAAAAGTGTTTGAAAAAGTAGATACGACGGAGACGTATCAACTCCCCCAAGCTTAAACATTTGCTTGTCCTCAAGCAATTCAGTTGACAAACTGAAAGTGATAAAGAAAAACTTTTACAAACTCTGTTTGCTCTTGTTGTTGTAAATATGTAAAGCCAGCATTCAAGTTTTCAGCAAAGATTATGACTAACCACATTTGCAATAACTCTTAGGTCTCATGTTTGCTCATATCAATAGCATAATCAACTAGCGAGCCATAATAATAAATCTCGGATGACAACACTTTCTCAAAACAATCATAATATGATATAACAAGATGGTATCTCGCTAGCCCTTTCTGAGACCGCAAAACATAAATGCAGAGCACCTTTAAAGATCAAGGACTGACTAGACATTGTAATTCATGGTAAAAGAGATCCAGTCATAGTCATACCCAATATAAATTAATAGTAATGGATGCAAATGACGGGAGCGCTCTCCAGCTAGTGCTTTTTAATAAGAGAGTGATGACTCAACATAAAAGTAAATAGATAGGCCCTTCGCAGAGGGAAGCACGGATTTGTAGAGGTGCCAGAGATCGATTTTGAAATAGAGATAAATAATATTTTGAGCGGCATACTTTCATTGTCAACACAACAACCAAGAGATGGCGATATCTTCCATGCTATACACATTATAGGCGGTTCCCAAACAGAATGGTAAATTTTATACTCCCCCTCCACCAACAAGCATCAATCCATGACTTGCTCGAAACAACGAGTGTCTCCAACTAGCAACAGTCCCAGGGGGAGTTTTGTTTGCAATTATTTTGATTTAGTTTGCATAAAGCATGGGACTGGGCATCCCGGTGACCAGCCATTTTCTCGTGAATGAGGAGCGGAGTCCACTCCTCTTGAGAATAACCCGCCTAACATGGAAGATAAGGGCAGCCCTAGTTGATACATGAGCTATTCGAGCATACAAAACAGAATGTTTATTTGAAGGTTTAGAGTTTGGCACATACAAATTTACTTGGAACGACAGGTAGATACCGCATATAGGAAGGTATAGTGGACTCATATGGAATAACTTTGGGGTTTAAAGGATTGGATGCACAAGCAGTATTCCCGCTTAGTATAAGTGATGGCTAGCAAAAGACTGGGAAGCGACCAACTAGAGAGCGACAACAGTCATGAACATGCATTAAAATTAATAAACATTGAGTACGAGCATGAGTAGGATATAATCCACCATGAACATAAATATCGTGAAGGCTATGTTGATTTGTTTCAACTACATGTGTGAACATGTGCCAAGTCGAGTCACTTAAATCATTCAAAGGAGGATACCACCCCACTATACCACATCACAACCATTTTAATAGCATGTTGGCATGCAAGGTAAACCATTATAACTCATAGCTAATCAAGCATGGCATAAGCAACTATGATCTATAATTGTCATTGCAAACATGTTTATTCATAATAAGCTGAATCAGGAACGATGAACTCATCATATTTACAAAAACAAGAGAGGTCGAGTTCATACCAGCTTTTCTTATCTCAGTCAGTCCATCATATATCATCATTATTGCCTTCCATTTGCACGACCGGACGATGTGAATATAATAAGAGTGCACGTGCATTGGACTAAGCTGGAATCTGCGAGCATTCAATAAACAGGAGAAGACAAGGCAATATGGGCTCTTGGTTAAATCAATAATAATGCATATAAGAGCCACTTCAACAATTTAAGCATGGTCTTCTCCTATTGACCCCCAAAGAAAAGAAAAGAAATAAAACTATTTACACGGGAAAGCTCCCAACAAGCAAAAGAAGAACGGGAAATCTTTTGGGTTTTCTTTTTAATTACTACTACTACAGCAAGAAAAATAAACTAGATAAAAGCTACACTAATTTTTTTTGGTTTTTCTTAAGGTTTATTAAACACACAAGAAGAAAGCAAGAAAAAGAAAATAAACTAGCATGGATATTATAATGAAAAAGTATGAGCACCGACATCTAGCAATGAGTGTGTCTGAACATAAATGTAATGTCGGTGAGAAATACGTACTCCCCCAAGCTTAGGCTTTTGGCCTAAATTGGTTTATTGCCAAGGATGGCCTGGCGGATATCCATAGTTGTAGCTGGGGTCGTACTGAGATGAAGAGGACTCTGACTGCCACTGGCTGGCAGTCATCTCCGGATCCCAAAAGTAATCAGACTGTCGTGGAGGCTCAAATTGTGGTTCCGGCTCCGGGGCTGGTGTAGGGTTCCGGTGGGCTTGAATGTCCGCCCACGGAACGAGATACGGACCTTCAGATAAATTAAACAAGGAAGGAGCAGGCAAGGTAATAGTCTCAAGGTGATGTTTATCAAAGAACAATTCGTATTTAAGCTCCCCTTCCCTATTCTTAACGATGAAATCATGCGCTACCATACTCTTATAATCTAAATAAGCATTGGGCAGCAATTTTTCTTCTTTCTCATAGAGCCTAATAGGTATGTTAAAATGTGCAGCAAGGCGTGAAGCATAAATACCTCCAAAGATGGGGCCCTTTGTACGGTTCAAACTTAACCGTTTAGCAATAACACCGCCCATACTAACAGTGTTATCGGAATATAAACCATGGAGCAAAATGATAATATCAGGAACACTGAGGTTTCCACAGTTTTCGCGACCAATTAAGCAACGACTAGCAAATATAGCAAAGTAGCGTAAAACAGGAAAATGTATGCTAGTGATTCTTGCATCGGAAACCTTCCTGGTTTCCCCCACAGTAATGGTGTCAATAAACCCGTCCACATCCTTACGATGTGGTTCATCTAAAGTACCCTCGAAGGGTATTTTGCAAACCTTGCAAAATTCATCTAGTGGCATCTTCTTAACAACATCATATAAATGAAACTCTACTGAAGGAGGTGTTTCTTTAGGAAAATAGTAGAAGTTTTGCACAAAAGTATTAGTGAGTAAGAGATACTGATGACGTTGGTCACGGAGGAAGTCGGTGAGGCCAGCGTTCTCAGCCAATGAATAGAAATCATCATAAATCCCGGCTTCTCTCAAGAAATTATCGGAAGGCCATTCACACAGCCGAACCTCCGCGGTGCGAGGCAAATTATATTTGGGCCTCTATGCTTCTTCATTTTGCTTTTCCTTTGAGCTTCGGCTCGATGAGCCCCTCAAAAATCTCTTCATTATTTTCTGAGATATTCTGAAATTTTTAGTAACTTCAAACAAAAGTGAACCAACTTCAATAAAATTGATAGCAACTACTCCTACAAGTGCCTAGAGCCTATATCAAGCATTAGAACTACTTGGAACCATATAAATTTGACATGCAAGCTCAAGAACATGGTCACCTAGGCAGCACAAATTTGCAATGAATAGAGCACTAGAACAAAAACTAATTGGACCAATGGAGGAGTCACATACCAAGGAACAATCTCCCCAAGCAGTTTTGTGAGAGGTGCTTTGAGCAAGGAGATCGAAAATCGCAGCAAAATGAGCTAGAACTCGTGCTTGAGCTGGATATTGGTGTTTGTGGGAGGAAGAAGGAGTGTATGGGTGCAGGAATGAGTGGAGGAGGGCCACCGTGGGCCCACGAGGCAGGGGGCACGCCCTGGGGGTAGGGCGCGCCCTCCACCCTCGTGGCCAGGTGCTTGCCCCTCCTGATGTGTTCTCACTGCCAGATATTCTCAAAAATTCTAGAAAAAATCATATTCCATTTTCAGGGCATTTGGAGAACTTTTATTTTTTGGGGTATTTTTATATTGCACCGATAAATCAGAAAACAGATAGAAAAATACTATTTTTACTTTATTTCAACTAAATAACAGAAAGTAGAAAGAGGGTACAGAAGGTTGTGCCTTCTAGTTTCATCCATCTCTTGCTCATCAAAAGGAATCCACTAACAAGGTTGATCAAGTCTTGTTAACAAACTCATTCCGAATAACATGGAACCGGAGAAATTTCGAATAACACTATGTTACCTCAACGGGGATATGCACATCCCCAATAATAATAATATCATATTTCTTCTTGAAAGTAGGAAGAGGAAATTCAAAACCTCCAAATATAATTGATGGAATTTTTTCAATAGAGTTGATACTATGAACTTGAGGTTGTTTCCTCGGAAAGTGTATCGTATGCTCATTACCATTAACATGAAAAGTGACATTGCCTTTGTTGCAATCAATAACAGCCCCTGCGGTATTCAAAAAAGGTCTTCCAAGAATAATAGACATACTATCGTCCTCGGGAATATCAAGGATAACAAAGTCCGTTAAAATAGTAACGTTTGCAACCACAACAGGCACGTCCTCACAAATACCGACAGGTGTAGTAGTTGATTTATCAGCCATTTGCAAAGATATTTCAGTAGGTGTTAACTTATTCAAGTCAAGTCTACGATATAAAGAGAGAGGCATAACACTAACACCGGCTCCAAGATCACATAAAGCAGTTTTAACATAATTTCTTTTAATGGAGCATGGTATAGTAGGTACTCCTGGATCTCCAAGTTTCTTTGGTATTCCACCCTTAAAAGTGTAATTAGCAAGCATGGTGGAAATTTCAGCTTCTGGTATCTTTCTTTTATTTGTAACAATATCTTTCATATACTTAGCATAAGGATTCATTTTGAGCATATCAGTTAATCGCATACGCAAAAAGATAGGTCTAATCATTTCAGCAAAGCGCTCAAAATCCTCATCATCCTTTTTCTTGGATGGTTTGGGAGGAAAAGGCATAGGTTTCTGAACCTATGGTTCCCTTTCTTTACCATGTTTCCTAGCAACAAAGTCTCTCTCATCATAACGTTGATTCTTTGATTGTGGGTTATCAAGATCAACAGCAGGTTCAATTTCTACATCATTATCATTACTAGGTTGAGCATCATCATGAACATCATCCTTAACATTTTCACTAGGTTCATGTTCATTACCAGATTGTGTTTCAGCATCAGAAATAGATATATCATTTGGATTCTCAGGTGTTTCAGCAGTAGGTTCACTAGAAGCATGCAAAGTTCTATCATTTTTCTTTTTCTTCTTTTTAGAAGGACTAGGTGCATCAATATTATTTCTCTGAGAATCCTGCTCAATTCTCTTGGGGTGGCCTTCAGGATACAAAGGTTCCTGAGTCATTCTACCAGTTCTAGTAGCCACTCTAACAGCATAATCATTTTTCTTACTATTCATTTCATTGAGCAAATCATTTTGAGCCTTAAGTACTTGTTCTACTTGAGTGGTAACCATAGAAGCATGTTTACTAATGAGTTTAAGTTCACCTTTAACTCTAGACATATAATCACCCAAGTGTTCAATCATATAAGCATTTTGTTTTAATTGTCTACCAAAATAAGCATTGAAATCTTCTTGCTTAACCATAAAGTTATCAAACTCATCCAAGCATTGGCTAGCAATTTTAGTAGGAGGGATTTCAGCTTTATCATATCTATAGAGAGAATTTACCTTTACTACCTGTGTCGGGTTATCAAGACCATGAGTTTCTTCAATAGGTAATGGATTAAGATCATATGTTTCTTCAACAGGCGGTAAATTAAGAACATGTATTTCTTCAATAGGAGGTAAATTCTTAACATCTTCAGCTTTTATACCTTTTTCTTTCATAGATTTCTTTGCCTCTTGCATATCTTCAGGACTGAGAAATAGAACACCTCTCTTCTTCGGAGTTGGTTTAGGAATAGGCTCAGGAATTGGCTCAGGAGCTGGCTCAGGAATTGGCTCAGTAAGTGTCCAATTATTTTCATTTGTCAACATATTATTCAATAGAATTTCAGCTTCATCCGGTGTTCTTTCCCTGAAAACAGAACCAGCACAACTATCCAGGTAATCTCTGGAAGCATCGGTTAGTCCATTATAAAAGATATCAAGTATTTCATTTTTCTTAAGAGGATGATCAGGCAAAGCATTAAGTAACTTGAGAAGCCTCCCCCAAGCTTGTGGGAGACTCTCTTCTTCAATTTGCACAAAATTGTATATATCCCTCAAAGCAGCTTGTTTCTTATGAGCAGGGAAATATTTAGCATAGAAGTAATAAATCATATCCTGGGGACTACGCACACAACCAGGATCAAGAGAATTAAACCATATCTTAGCATCACCCTTTAATGAGAACAGAAATATTTTAAGGATATAAAAGTAGCGAGATCTCTCATCATTAGTAAACAGGGTGGCTATATCGTTTAATTTAGTAAAATGTGCCACAACAGTTTCAGATTCATAGCCATGAAAAGGATCAGATTCAACCAAAGTAATCATATCAGGATCAACAGAGAATTCATAATCCTTATCGGTAACACGGATAGGTGAAGTAGCAAAAGCAGGGTCAGGTTTCATTCTATCATTAAGAGATTGCTGATTCTATTTAGCTAATAACCTCTTGAGTTCATATCTATCTTTGCAACCTAAATAGCTAAAGAAGCTTCTTTATCAAAAACATAATCCTCAGGAATAACATGCAAGTCTTCATCATCACTTTCATCAATATAATCAGTTTCAATAATTTCTTTCTCTCTAGCCCTAGCAATTTGTTCATCAAGAAATTCACTAAGGGGCACAGTAGTATCAAGCATAGAAGTAGTTTCATCATAAGTATCATGCATAGCAGAAGTGGCATCATCAATAACATGCGACATATCAGAACGAATAGCAGAAGCAGGATTAGGTGTCGCAAGCTTACTCAAAAGAGAAGGTGAATCAAGTGCAGAGCTAGATGGCAGTTCCTTACCTCCCCTCGTAGTTGAGGGATAAATTATTGTCTTAGTGTCTTTCAAGTTCTTCATAGTGATCAGCAGATATAAATCCCAAGTGACTCAAAGAATAGAGCTATGCTCCCCGGCAACGGCGCCAGAAAATAGTCTTGATAACCCACAAGTATAGGGGATCGCAATAGTTTTCGAGGGTAGAGTATTCAACCCAAATTTATTGATTCGACACAAGGGGAGCCAAAGAATATTCTCAAGTATTAGCAGCTGAGTTGTCAATTCAACCACACCTGGATAACTTAGTATCTGCAGCAAAGTATTTAGTAGCAAGCAATATGATAGTAGTGGTAACGGTAACAAAGGTAACAGAAGCAAAAGTAATATTTTTGGTGTTTTGTAGTGATTGTAACAGTAGCAACGGAAAAGTAAATAAGCGAAGAACAATATATGAAAAGCTCGTAGGCATTGGATTGGTGATGGAGAATTATGCCGGATGCGGTTCATCATGTAACAATCATAACATAGGGTGACACAGAACTAGCTCCAATTCATCAATGTAATGTAGGCATGACATCTTTTGTCCTACCCTCCCGTGGCAGCGGGGTCCTAATGGAAACTAAGGGATATTAAGGCCTCCTTTTAATAGAGTACCGGAACAAAGCATTAGCACATAGTGAATACATGAACTCCTCAAACTATGGTCATCACCGGGAGTGGTCCCGATTATTGCCACTTCGGGGTTGCCGGATCATAACACATAGTAGGTGACTATAGACTTGCAAGATAGGATCAAGAACTCACATATATTCATGAAAACATAATAGGTTCAGATCTAAAATCATGGCACTCGGGCCCTAGTGACAAGCATTAAGCATAGCAAAGTCATAGCAACATCAATCTCAGAACATAGTGGATACTAGGGATCAAACCCTAACAAAACTAACTCGATTACATGATAGATCTCATCCAACCCATCACCGTCCAGCAAGCCTACGATGGAATTACTCACGCACGGCGGTGAGCATCATGAAATTGGTGATGGAGGATGGTTGATGATGACGCCGGCGAAGAATCTCCCTCTCCGGAGCCCCGAACGGACTCCAGATCAGCCCTCCCGAGAGGTTTTAGGGCTTGGCGGTGGCTCCGTATCGTAAAACGTGATGATTTCTTCTCTCTGATTTTTTTCTCCCTGAAAGCAAATATATAGAGTTGGAGTTGAGATCGGAGGAGCTCCAGGGGGCCCACGAGGTAGGGGGCGCGCCCTAGGGGGGAGGGCGCGCCCCCACCCTCGTGGACAGGGTGTGGGCCCCCTTGTCTTCATCTTTTGCAAGGATTTTTTATTATTTCCAAATAGACGTTCCGTGGAGTTTCAGGTCATTCCGAGAACTTTTGTTTCTGCACATAAATAACACCATGGAAAGTCTGCTGAAAACAGCGTCAGTCCGGGTTAGTTCCATTCAAATCATGCAAGTTAGAGTCCAAAATAAGGGCAAAAGTGTTTGGAAAACTAGATGCGACGGAGACGTATCAACGTTCTTCGCAACAATGAGAATGTTGCTTGATTAATCTATGTCATTTGAGTATCTTTTGTCTTGTTTTATCGTGCATTCATGAGCCTAAACTTGATACCACATTTGTTGCGCATGATTTTGGATGTGATAAACTAGTAGATGATCAACTAGTGATGTATATATATGATGATGTATTAGTTTTTTTTACTAACTACAGCAGGGCACAGCCCCACAGTCTGATGTACTAGTTTTTATGCACTTGTGATGATGAACTTGACAATATTTGCCTATAATTGCATTTGCAGGACTGCGAGCCCTCTGACGGAACAGTTCTCGTAAACCCGTCCCGTAAATTTTTTTGTGGGAGCCCTCGAACGAGTTTTACAGGCCGGCCGTTTGCGGGATCTGCTAGAGATGCTCTTACACTACTTTACGGGACAGTTTTACGGGAACTGTTCCGCCGAGGGTTGCGGTCCTGTAAAAAAAAGTTGCGGAAGCCCTCAAACGAGTTTTACGGGCCGCCCATTTGCGGGATCCGCTAGAGATGCTCTTACACTGCTGCACTCTCCTTCCCGAATCATACACGCGTTGTACACTGCCGCCGCCACATTTGCCTCGTCCCAGACCTTCAACTATCTGTTCCAATTGATGCGGATAAGATGAAGTGGCATGAGAGAGAGGGGGGCGAGAGAGAGAGACATAGATGAGGAACTGGTGATTAGATCATGCACTATACAATATAGCGAAATTTAGTCAGGAAGTGTCATTGTGTTAAAGGCGTCGGATGCGAGACTACGAGGAAGGAGGACGTGGGAACTTACCCGCAAAAGAAAAGGTAGATGCGGGAACCAGTTGTTGAAAAAAACTAATCGAAAGAAACTGGACGTGAGAGGTGAAATGGGGTACGACGACAAGCGAAAGGGGCGGGACGAGGGGGCAAAAGGCAATGTTACGTACTCCCGTGTTTCTAAACATATAAGACATTTTAGAGATTTCAATACAAACTACATATGAAGTAAAATAAGTGGATCTATACTCTAAAATGCATGCTTCGTATGTAGTTTATATTAAAATCTCTAAAAGGTCTTATAGGTAGAAAACGGAGGGAGTATTTTCTGGACTCGAGAGATTGTGGAAGATTAGGTAGCAGAGATAGATTGGCAATCACTCGCCGCGTGATTTGGTGTGGGTCGTCTAATTTAATCTCGAATCCTCGCCAGAGAGCATTATTAGAAATTAAATAACTGTACGGGGGTGCAGGGGCCAAAATTCATAAGTAACGGTTTTGTTTTTGGGCTTGAACCAGTCATAACGGTTGGTACCGCGTCAGACGGGCCTCCTGGCGCCACCGATCCGGCGCGTCCGCGCTGCGCGAGCTCTCCCTCCGTCCGATGGCGCGAAGCTGGCGGGGCCCGCATGCTCCGTGATTTGCGGCACCGGCCGCAGCTGTCTTGGGCCCACCCTCTTCGCTTTGCTCTCTCCTCGAATCATGCGGTTGGATCTTGTGCGGGGGCGATATGGTGAGCTGAAGTTAATAAGTGATCCCGCTGCACTACGATTTGAGAAACGACACGCGCGAGCTGCTGAGCACACAGAGTTGGACGCCGCGGTGGATGTGAGAGGATACAGTTAAGCTGGCGATGGTCGGTGCTTTTGCTTTGGCAAAGACAAGCCTAGCTTTGCGTCCCCACTCCCCAACCATTTTACCAAGCGAGGAATAACCAAAGGCCTTGAGTAGAACTACCATACCAATGGGCCGAGCCAGGTAAAACAAACTAAACTATACATCAGTAGCAACGACCAAGGAGTCACAAACTACACTGAAAAAAGGCCTAATAGCATTTACAATCGGACACCTCAAACCCATCTCAAACGTCCGGACAAACGGTCCGGTCACAAAATTTCCACCCATTCGAGCATCCCAAACGAGTCTCAAATGTCCTGGCTGACCAGCACCCCTCATATCTAGCCCAAATATGGGGCGGATATGAGGGCGCACGGGCGCATCCGCCGACTCCATTGCAGGTCGTAGCGGTCCCACCTGCAGCGACAGAAGCTCCGTCCTTTCTCATCCTATTGTCGTGTAGGTCTATCAATTCTTGCTGCGTGAGCGAAATAACTTGACACTAGAGTGCATTTTATTAACTGATAGTTGTTCATCGACTGTCAAGTTCGTCTCGTTCATGTACGTTGATACCCCTACTACAATGATAGTAGATTTTTATCTTGTTCATCAGTTTTCATCGACACACAGTGATTCATAAAAAGCACTACGTACACGAATGTCTCCCTTGTCAAAGAGATAGACCTTGACTATGAATCTTCTATGTGCTAAAAATAGAAGATTCATAGTGGCGGTCTACATTCTTAATAAATGATGCAATGATGTCAGAACCTTATCGCTTCTAGATGACCCGACTATTTAAGTCAGTCGAGTAGCTCATCACACGGCGAGGTGGGACTAGTACGGGTGTGAAAATCTGAAGTATGAGCAATTTTCGGTGTGTTTTGGCTGCCCAGACGGCCAAGACGGACGGGATGACCGTCATGCATAGCCCTGCATGTAATAGATGTTTTGTAAATAGGGTATGTGGTTGCAAATGGTAAAATTTGAGCCCCCCATCACTATCCGCGGACGCATCCAGGTGCGTCAGCGGATGTTTGAGGGCCCAAATTTGCAACATGCGGTTGTAGATGCTATAAAGCTTCCTAAACCAGAACCCAACATCAATCTTAAGTTTATGGACAACATGTAGAATTGTCGGGATTTTATTGTCGAAGACGCGAGCATTCCTTTCACGTCAAATAGCCCAAACCACGAAGACAAACAAGCAATCTAGTCTCTTCCTATCTACTCCCTCCGTTCCAAATTACTTGTCTCAAAAGTGGATAAAAATGAATGTATCTATAACTAAAATACGTCTAGATACATCCATTTCTGCGACAAGTAATTCCGAGCGGAGGGAGTATGTCGTGGTAGACGTCAGTCACAACACTCCACGATGGCAAGCTCCTGATTCATGGCGGGTACGACAACCTGAAGATTGGCCGACTGAAGAATAGAGCTCCATATGATTTTGGCAACGACACAACACGCAAGCAAACAGGTGGTTGCATTTTTCTGTCGCGGAGTTACAAATCACACATTGAAAGTCCTTAGGTTGTTAATATTTTATTTCATTTTTTCAACTAGGCATTATATATAATTATAACATTAGGTTTTAGCAAAATTCATCATGCATAGTGTCTAATTGTGCATAATTTCGATTGTTTGAAACTTCTTAGAAGTATTATTAAAAGATGTCGGCGCCTGATCATAAATATAATGTAAGCAACATCGGAATATATGAAAAATGGATATCTGTATGTTTGATCATCGATTTAGGAAGGATCACTATTATTGACGAAAAAGTTGCTACTACTAGCTCCACCATTTATTACAGCATCAAGACATTTTAAAATGGTATATAGACCGGATTTCGAAGTATCATGTGTGAGTGTCACTACATGTAGCTTTGAAACGACGTGCATTCTCCATGTAGCATGGCGATTTCAAAGGCTTTGGTTCATTTCATTCGTATAATTAACATCCACAAATCACGGGCCCAATAAATGACCTGACGGTGGTATTTTGAACCCGGAGTGTCTTGTTTTTCTTTTTTCTGAAAAGAGGAAGAAGAAACAAGTCCCTAAATAAAGAAAAAAAGAAACAAGTCAGCGTCATATATCAACTTTCTTGGCTGTCACGAGGGCTCCGTTTTAAACTAATCATGCCAGTCAAACGCAAATCAATAATACTACAAGGACGTATACGTACGTGAGAGGATGATTATCCATGTGGATGGAAAAGAAATCTACGTACTCAACCATAGCCAGGACGCACGCAACATTGAAAGAAGGTGCATTTGTCGTGGACCTAGCATCAAGCTAGTTAGAGCATCTACAATCGAACCTATACCAGTCTTGAACTTTCGGACAGGCTGTCCAGGCACTGACCAGTCAAAATAAATAAATCTTACCAGACCTTTTAAACCGTGGACAAACGTTTGGGCTGACCGGCACCCCTAGACTACAGCCCAAATCTAGAACGTATATGGGACCTGAGCACGCCCGGGCGCATCTGCCTGACAGGCCCGGCCCACCACCGACCCCACCGCTGTACTACAAAAACCCCAATTCGGGCGCTTCGCTCCGAATCCTAGCTCACTCTCTCTCTTGCTCCGTCCTCTCCTCTTTCTCTCCGATTCCTATCCCATCCACTCCGATGTCCAGCTTCGGCAGCGACTCCGGCTCCGACCTCGACTATGAGGAGGAGATGGCCCTCCGCATTGCTTTGAGCGGTCCAAGGTGGACACCGGTGGCAGCTCCGGATCTGGAGCGTCGCCGCAGCTCCCGCGCCGACGCAACATGGATGCCGGAGCTGGACCCTCCTGGCCCGCGCGTAGCTCTGCCAAGACAGCGTAGTCTGCACCAACCCCGCGCCGTCTCCTTCCCCCGCCGGCCGCTCCTCCACGCGGGGCAGCGGAGGGTGCTAGTGCCTGCGTCACCGGCCCACACGTGCACTCCGGAATCGGAGGCGCGTGCCGCGTGCTGCGAGAGCCAGCGGGCACGGGAGAGGGACGCAGTAGAGCAGTCCGCGCGCTGCCGCCGCGGGATGCAGGCGGAGCCCAACGAGGACGAGCGACTCCTCACACGGTTCTACCGCCGGTCCCTCACGACGACGGAGATGGGCGCTCGCTGCCTCCGACGGAAGAACGCCAAGGCACTCCAGCTTGCTATTGAGCAGTCGGAGCGCGAGGCGAAGGAGGCAACGGCGGAGGTGACTCAGGTCGCCAAGTTGAAGCGGGAGCAGGATAGGGCTGTCCGTTGGATGAAGAGGCTCATCGTCCTCTCCGACTCCGATGACGGTGACAGCGACAGCGATAGCTGCACCTCCTCCTCCGACGACCAAAACCCTCCACCAGCCGCGGACGCCTACAGCTGCGCCGACGACCGAAAGGGCAAAGGCCTGGCGAGGAAGTGGTGATCTCGCCCCCCTCCTCATATGTTTATATCGTTTTTAGTTATAGAAGTTTAAGAACTTGTCTGGTGACGAACTAAGATGATCTTTTGGATGTTGGAAAGTTTGTTAATGTCTGTTTTGTATCCGATCTTGTGTTCGTTTGCAACCAATTTTTGTTGTCCGTTGTTTGATCACGTGGAGGAGCTCAATGTTGCATGTGTAGTATGGATATAGGCGCAGGATATGATATACGCGGATGCAGAGTGGCAAATATGAGGTGTGCCTGGTCAGTGACCGCGGACGCACCCAGGCGCGTTCGGGGCGTTTGTGGAGCTGGATTTGCCCACCGTGACTGCATATGCTCTTAGTGCCTGGTACATCGGGTGGATAATCATCCTAGACTCTTTCGTTATATTTCCACTCTCTTTATAGTCGTAAATCATGCAACAACTGTAAAGATACCATCATTTTTTGACGATCTTCTAAGTTGGTGATAACTCCTCGTTTTTCATGGCTTTCGTAGCAAACACACGGCATTTGTGCTAGTTGATATAAATGACCGGACGATGAAATTTTGAACGGAGTGCGATCATGTGTTCATTTTTTCCTGAAAAAAGAGGAAGAAGAAACAAGTATGTACCTACCTAAATAAAAGAAAGAAACAAGTCAACATCATACATCAACTTTGTGGGCTGTCACGACGGCTCCGTTTCGAACTCATCATGCGAGTCAAACTCATGAAATCAATAATACAAGGATGGACGTAGTACGTGAGAGGATCATTATCCATGTGGAAGGGATGGAAAAGAAAGAAAACCACGTACTCTTGTAATCCCCATGCACTATACTGGCTGGTCCTGCCTTATCAACCACAATGAGGACGCAGCATAGAAAGAAGGTGCACTTGCGCGTGGACCTAGCCAGCCACCGAGTTTGTGAGTGAGAGAGAGAGAGAGAGTCACCGGACGGAGGCCGGAGAGGCTATTCAAAGCTGCCACCCGCTGTACCGGGCAGGCACTAGCCTCCTAGCCCACTCCCCACTCCTTCCTTGAAGAAGGCGCAGAGAGAGAGAGAGAGAGGCAAAGCAAACCCCGCGCAGAAAACTGTCTCCTTCCTTCCCTTCCCTCCATCCTCGGCGCAAACCCCTCATCCTCGCAAACAAGATCCCCAAATCCCCGCAGGTCTGCTCTGCTCGCCCTCGCCGGATCAGCCCCATTGCGCCGCCGATTCCGCCGCGCCCGGCCCTGCGTGGAGGAGGACTCCGGTCCAGGTCCAGGCCCAGGCCGACGCACGCGCGCGCATTGCGGGGTCAGTTCTTGTCCGGATTTCATTTATTTTCAGCTCTTTTTTTTTGCGAGGGTTCAGCTCCTTCTTTTCGTTGCTGAGATTTTGCATCTTCCTGCTCAATTAGCGTGCGGGTAAAAATGTAACTTCTTCTCTCCTTGCTCCCTTCAAAGTAGTACTACGTACGTATTAGCTTAGCCGGTAGACGCTTTCCAATCCGTCGCTGGGTTCGGCCTGGAGATTAAACCACGGGTGGAGCAGTTGAGCGCCGCGAGAAGAAGAAGGAGCTGAACCAACGGAGTAATACAGCTGTACAGGGAATTTCGTCTCCGTGTCGTGTGGAGTAGTACAAACCAACGGAGTAATTAAGTAGGGGTACTACAGCTGTACTTGCATTGTTTATGTCTTGACGATGGGGCCATGCAGGGCTTGCAATACTTGCATTGCGGTCGGGGGAACTAGCAGGCATAATAGAGTACTGTATTTTATTTATGGGTCTAAAGTACCATCTTATCTTTCGGTCCAAGTCACAACTGTACAGTACAGTACAATATTAGTCCTAGATGCCACAGTGATCTGCTTTCAGCAACCTTACCGTCTTCATCCCTCTAATTAACAACGGTTTTTGTCTTTCGTTTATGTGATCTAAATAAGGAAGGCCTTCTAGATTTCCACATCTCAGAGTTTGTTTCGCGTTCTGTATGTGGAGTAAATTAATGAGGTGGCAATACAACTGTGTAGCTAATTAGCTTTGCCATTTGCCTTGTGTCACTTGCCTCGTGAGAAAATTCCTAATCTTCAGGGCCTATGTATTTTAGGCGCTATCTTCATCAGGGTTAAACAGGATTTGGATGCTGTGTTACTTTACTTTATCGAGCCTCCTCTGTAGCCTAACCAACAATGGACAAGGGTGGACCACTTCCAACTGTAAAGCGGAAAAATGCCTTGTTCGCTGATAAAGTTGCATTCTTGCCGTCCTCTCAGCTGTGCCCTTTATGCGGAATTCAACAAAGTGCTGTAAGCAGTTTGTTACGCTATCATTTTAATTTCATTCCTAGTGTAAGTTTTCCGTTGGTGGAGGCTTTTGTCCCCGCTCCTCACTAATTTTCCGTTGGTACAGTAGTATATTATGCTGCTAATTTAGTGGGAGGTAGGTTCATGAATGACGGCACATAATTTTGCCAACCACCTACAATTATGCCTGCCCCCGAAAGTTTGCTGGTGTGTAATCAACCATTTTGGTTCTTTCTGAGGGCCTACTCTCTTTGCTTTCATGTTTTCTGGTTTTATTTGATTAATTAGGTTGCCTCTTGAAAGATAAGACCGTCTTATGTTTATCACTTGTTTCACACAAAGCTCTAGGTTTTAAGTACAATTAGATCATATGTTATAGCTTATCCAGCCTGTTCCCAACTTTTGCATTCTTGGATTCGATTTCACAACTTTAGCTCCGAGTCATTGTTCCATTGCCTTGTGCATCACTTTTAGCAGGAATAATTTCTCAAACGCTAATCTGTTATGCACGCGTCGTATTTAATGCAACTTTTGTGTTGACGAAAAAAAATATTGTGTGAAAATTGCAGGAGATTTGTATTTTATAGATGACCTGGGCAGCAACTCTTGATTATGGGCGCAAGACAAAGAATGAGGACATACGACCAGGGCCACTGCGTCCAGCAAATATCATAAGAAACAAATTTCCTACCTACAAGAATGGTTCAAACGGCATTGTGATCAAGCTGGCAGATGGCCCAGAAGTGCCGCCTCTCAAGGAGGTTGTTGCTAAGGAGACGGAGGAACTGCTTGATCGCCGTCAGCGCTTCTCAGTCCGTGAGCTTGCAATGAAGTTTGAGAAGGGACTCAACACTGCCACTCTGTTGTCTAAAGAGGTTCAGACCTTTGCATTCTTCTCCAACAGACCTTTTGTATTTAGTGCATGATTGCCTCCATGCCACATGCCAATCAGTTTAGTTAATGAATATATGTTTTTCTTAGGTTATGAATTTATTTTTTGGTTGACTTGTTCAAACCATCAGGTTAAATGGAGACAAGTGGCTTTGTTGGAGCGAGACATTCTCCTGAAAAATCTAAAGAGTGTATTGGAGTCACTGAGAGGTCAAGTCACGGGCAAAACTAAGGACGAAATTGAGGAGTCTATTTCTATGGTTGGTTTCTTCATATCCTATACTTCAGGCGTTTTTCTTGTAGCTTCATCTTTCATTTTAAGTTATATTTACATCTAGTGATCATTAAAGCTGGCATGTTCTCATTTGATTAAAGTTATGCTATTTTCCAGGTGGAAATTCTTGCAGTTCAGCTCTCCAAAAGAGAAGCTGAGTTGATTCAACAAAAAACAGAGGTCACAGAATTAGCGAAATCATTAAAGCTGGTATGTTCCAGTTTGTTTGTTTACCCTTTCCAGTGCTGTAGCATTAGATTTTACAAACATGAGGTTTGATATGTTCCAGAATCAGAATCTATGTACTCGAATAATGTCAAAGTTCTCAGTATCATGAATCCTTCATTTGGTAGTTGTACTACTTATAATTCACGACCGACTTAAATGCGTATTTGCTTTCTTAATTGGCAGTTCTTTTTTCCTCGAGCACGCAGGAAAGCTGCGCATCATTATATTAAGCAGAAGAGAAATGAGCCTTAGTTGACAGTTATGTACTACTCCCTCCGTCCGGAAATACTTGTCATCAAAATGAATAAAAGGGGATGTATCTAGATGTATTTTAGTTCTAGATACATCCCTTTTTGTCCATTTTGATGACAAGTATTTTCGGACGGAGGGAGATCTAGATACATCCCCTTTTATTCATTTAGATGACAAGTATTTCCGGACGGAGGGAGTAGTAGAGAAGATTGATCTTTTTATGAGATATATCTATGAAGGGGTGCACTTTATTGCTTAAGTCCTGAAGTCTTCAGGAAAATAACTCGTACCTGCTTCTCTTGCCTAGCGAGAAGTTTTTAAAAGCTCTTAAAAGAACTCGTACCTAGGAACTAATAAATGTATTTAGTTTTGGAGGTCGATTGAAAACATATAAAGACTGCATATTCAGTTAAGGAGTATATACCCATTGATCCTAGTTTTAGGGATTTCGTTACCAAAGAAACATATTTATTTTAGTTGGGAAGGAATGCACACGTATCTAAATTAGAGTAATGTTTGTTTTATCTTACAATACAATTTATGGAAAAAGAAAGTTTGTGTCAATGCAATTTGATTACCATAGGGAAGAAAATATACATTACTACACGGCATTCCCCTCAAAAGTTGGCGGCTTGTGTAAATGTGTAGTCGATATGTCTCAAGATTTTCACCTGATTTTCCAAATGTGACTCCGTCAGAAACATGCAATTAGTCAAGTGAGCACAGCGCGCTAATTATCTTAACCAGGGTTAGATTGCTTTACACAATATCGAAAAAGGTATATTCCAAGTATAAATGCTCCCATGCTCCTACCTGCTGTGCTGCTCTCAACACCCTTTGTATATTGTCCTTTGTTTATAGAATTTGAAGTTTTTTTTTGTCTTGCTCATAGGCTTCTGAAGATGCCAAGAGAATTGTTGAAGAAGAAAGAGTTAATGCCAATACGGAGGTAGAGAGTGCTAGGTCTGCAGTTCAAAGAGTTCAAGAAGCACTTCAGGAGCATGAAAAGATGTCCAAAAGAACTGGGAAGCAAGTACGTTGATATTTTTTTTAAAGCTTCTCACCTTCCTTAATTGTTACTTACCAGTTACTGCAAGGCTACAAGCTAGTTCATGAAGTGAAGCTTGTTTACTTTAACTGTTCTTTTACTTGCTCTTCCTCCTCTTATGTTGTTGCTTACTTGCTTACATACTGTATTCTGGCAAGCTATTTTCCTTGGCTGAATTGGTACATACATAATCTGCATAGTAATTCTGAAGATTTCTTCGAGTTTTTATGTGGCAATACATACATTATCATAAATTTTGAAGTAACGAGAGGTACCTTTTGTGCACCTGTGCAATTTGAGATGATATAATCCAATATCATGCATACTAAGCTTAGCACATTGCATTTTTCTGCTGAGAAACATTGCATTTTTATTTGTTGCTCCTTTATTTATCTTGGTTAGCTTTGAGGCTTCAGTTCCATTTGGTCCAATACTTGATTCTAGTCCCCTGCTATATGCTCTTTTATACATCCAGAGTTCCAGAGGTTGCTTTGCTTTGAATTCATCAATATGTGTCTGAGTTGTGACATTTATTTTCTGTTTGGAAGGATATGGAGGAACTAAAGAAAGAAGTTAGAGTGGCCAGGAGAATAAAAATGCTGCATTGCCCTAGCAAGGTAGAGTTTGTTATAATTATTCACAGCTTTACACAAATTGGAATGTCAATTCTACTTCACATTCATTACTTCTCCAGGCAATGGATCTGGAAAATGAAATCAAAACTTTACGTAAGACGTTCACTGAGAAGTCCGTGGATTGTGTCAATCTTTTGAAAGAGGTATGTGTTACCGATGCTAGCCTAAGATGTTTTTGTACTTATTCGGCATGGCTAGGCTAGTTTCAAAACATCTTCATATTCAATGTTCACATCATCACTGAAATCATTGAGTACAAATGTATTTATTTCACTAAGAATGCAATGTTTGATATGACACACATACATCATATCTGTTATGGTATGTGGCTAGCAGTCTCAAACTCTTTTGTTCCAAGTTTTCATCATCTGAAATACTTCCAGTGAGTAGAGAATTTTTTTAGAGCATAACAGAATACATGTTATATATATTACTGATTTGCAAGGTCTTTTTACCAGTTGGAACTGCACAAAAGACTAAAAGGAAACGACATTCCCGTGTTTGATTTGGAGGGTCTCCAGTGCTTAGGTTCAATGCTACACATAGTTTGTCAGAACGGTACTCCCATGGATTTCTCAAATATTTCGGTCCAGTGGTTCCGGATACACCCAAAAGAAAGCAACAAAGAGATTATTTCAGGTGGAGTCTCTCTCTCTCTCTCTCTCTCTCTCTCATTGCACTGTGATCTCGAAACCTAGAGGTGTCTCTCTAATTAATTATTTTTCATATTATTGTCCTCTTGAACATAGTTGCTCAAAAAATAAAAAAATTGCTCCATTTTTCTTGTTCCTTCGGTACCTCTATCTGTAAGCTATTGAGAAGGGAACAGGCAAGCATTGCCTGGTGAATTATGATTGTCAAGTTTTGGTCACTTCGTTAGGTTTGCCATATCGGCCAACCATTTTAATCTTCAACTCAAATTCACATCCCTAGTGCTTCTCTAACATTTGTTGCCATGGAACTTCTGTAGGTGCCACAAGACCAGCATATGCTCCAGAGCCAAATGATGTTGGACGTTACATGCAAGCTGAAATCAATTTTGGGGGTGAAACTGCAATAGCAAAGACAGCTGGGCTAGTAGACCCTGGTTTGTTTAACTGAACACATCTGTTAGGCATAAGTATGTGCATCTCTTGTTTATTAGTTGACTAATATAAGCTTGATATTCTTAGCAGATGCTGGACTGGTGGATTATGTAGAGACACTCGTAAGAAAACCTGAAACTGAGTTCAATGTATGACCATACTATCCTTTCCAACTTTATGATATTTATTCTAACTATATGCAATGTAGGGATTTCAATTTGCAGAAATCTTTGTGGTGTTTTTACTTGTACCAAATAAGGAGTCTGTATTGGCATGGCAAAGTTTGGCAGTATAACAGTTAGAAGTTGTCATGCCTAGCAGTACTTGTCCTAGTGCCACCCGCTGCTCTTATTTTTACAATTGAGACCACAAAACCGCCTTTCCATATCTTGAACTACTATTGTTTCTTAAGTTCCCAATGCTCTGCGTCTCATTGCAGGTTGTTGTGCTTCAGTTGAATGGAATTGATCAGCCGAAAGAGGCTGTTCATGTTCTCAATGTGGGGAGATTGCGGATGAGACTTTCAAAAGGGAAGACAGTGGTCGCCAAAGAATTCTATTCCTCATCGATGCAGGTAGGCTGCAGCCACTCAGCATCTGCTCTCCCTCTTTTTTCCTTTTCTTGTGGGGATATGTTCTCTTTTTCGGTTAGGCAGTATCTGCAATGCTCATTTCGGTTAGGCAGTATCTGCAATGCTCATTATCAAAGCAGCTGCTCTGGAATTATTTCACGTTAATAAAACATGTTTGTTTTCAAGGTTTACAATGAAATTTGCAATAACATATTATTTGTTACCAGTAATGCAGCTGGCATGATCATACAACACTTGTCATGTTTCCTGACACTTGTCGGTTGTATGATCATGATGAGTTGTTATTGGCGTAACAGTAGTCTCACTGCATTTATGTTGTGTATCAGCTATGTGGTGTTCGAGGTGGCGGGGAAGCAGCCTCACAGGCGATGTTTTGGCGGCCCCGGAGTGACCTCAGCTTCGCCGTTGCCTTCGAAACAGCGAGAGAGCGGAACGCCGCCATCATGCTGGCGCGGCGATTCGCCATTGATTGCAATGTACGTGCCTCAGCTTCACCGACGTGCAATGCTCGTGGCATGATTTTCCTTATTCATGGTTTGTTTTGCAGATCATCCTTGCAGGTCCGGGTGACAAGACTCCCTGGTGAAGGAGACGGCGCGCACTGGTGCTGGATGCTTGTGCCTCCGAACTCCGGCCCGACAGGCGACCCTTGCAGAGCGTTGCAGAGCGAACGTGATGTTGTACATTTTAGTGTATTTCATGATATGTTGTAGCCTGGGTTTTGTTCCCTTGTGGCCTTGTGGTGGTAGCTCTCAGAGGCGGCACCGTGGGCATCGTTTTAGCCGCCTTGGTGTTGTTCTGACAACCTTCCGAGTGTTCATGTTGTTCTGCTTCACAGGCGTTGCGATATGTTGTTGCTAGGCGTTTCTCTCTTCTTTCTGATACTCCCATGCAAGGACAGTTAGCTATGTTTGACGTGTTACACACTATAAAAGAAATGTTTGATGTGTACTACATCTCTAATCTTGCTAATTCTTTTGACAGTACTTGTGGTAACAACAATGGTGGATGCATAACTGAATCTAAGGCAATGGCGGCGTTCGCTGCAAATTATCAAGAGATCTCAATGATCAAATCGTGATGCGATTTTTTTAGTTGAGTTGAGTTGAGTTGGTGATGCAAGTTGATAGAGCAGGTCGTGGCATGTATTAGTTGGTGCAGACAAGTCACCTACTAATACTAATAGAAAACATGGTATAAGCTATCTCAAAAATCTTATCTTAATCTAAAAATAAATAAAATTAAAACAACATAACATGTGAATGAAATCCTTGATTGTTCACCAGTTTAGTGTGTACTCTGTTTACATACTTATAACATTTTAAATCTGCCACCATTTCAAGAATGCTGCGTTCTCAAACTGAATGGATGAAGTACTCCCTCCAATTTTTTTTACTCCGCGCCTGTTTTCGAGCTGATAGTATGTGCGTCACTCATTCGCGCCAATGAATGCGTCGCAAGAAACCTTTAATTGGAGAACTGTTGGCACATAGCCCAAGACCAGTTCATAGAGTACATACGACTCCGCGTCCCAGTCCATCCCTTCATTGGTATGCAGGTCTGAAGTTCTATGCAGACTCTGAAGAAACAGATGGGACTATAAATACTGGTTTAAAATGTTAGATAAGAAAAACAAGAAAAAAATAACACCCGAACAAAGAAAGAGAGTGACACTGCAAGCGATGTCAAGATAAAATGGAGTTGTCTGACGCTCGAGGTCTTTGCCCCCGTCGACTGCAGCTGCAAGCCCTAACTGGTGCCCGGATCGCCACCGACCAGCTTCACAGCTGCACTACCACTAGCTACACAATGACCACCAGCAAGAATTTTTCTGTTGGTGAAAAATTTATATCCATCATGTTCTTGAGGACATAATTCCAAAAATTATAGAACAGACTAAACAAACTGAAAAAACCACATGCTGTCTAGAAGAAAAAGAGCATTTTTGCTAAATAAAATTCATGAGATTTTGACTCATACATATCGCGAGTTTCCATCGTAGCAAATTCCAGTTATGCATAACTGTCAACACGTTGATGCGAACTTTGCTAATCACTTGGCGACTTCTTTTTTCCTTTCTTTTCTATTTTTTTGGTTGTGTGCATCTTGGATGTCGTTGTGGCATCTTGTAGTGCACATGCTAGGTGTAATTGATATTTGCGCGATATTGATATTCCCCTTTTCAAAAGAAAAAAGTGGATTACAACAAATTGCGGTTGAAAGTGCAGACGAGAAAGAGGAGGATGCAATGCACCTTACCTGTTGCTCTTTTGTATTGATCATATGTGGCTAGTGTACAACACGCGCAATCTGCTCAGTAGCACGGAGGCGGGGCGTAGTGTGCGGGGTGGAGCTAGGACGTGCATCGTGTATGGTGGTTGGCATGCGTAGTGCAGCTAGGAGAGGTTACAGTCAACAGCAAGAAGGAAATAGGAGAAGAACGGGAGCAGGGGATACATGATTCAGAATCATTCGCTAGTTCTGTGGTCATCCGCCAAGGAATGAAGCAATGGCGTGGAAAAAAGTAAGAAAATTGTTCCCGGCGTCTCCTAGGCCTATTGTAGCGAAGCCATTGGAACAGGCTCCTTGGACTCGGGTAGAAATTAATCTCACTTGCTCGGTTTGTTCCTTGGCCTGCCCTTTTAGACTACCCACAATGGGAGTAACATAGGTAGTAACATCACACATATCTAGATAATATAGATGATGTGGCAAGAAATAAATAAAGAAAGAGAGGCATGTGGTAACATAGCTAGTTACTACTAATGTGAGTAACATCACACATATCAAGACAAGATGAATCTATAGCCTAATAAATGAAGTGTTGTATGTTACCACACATATGTTACTCCCCACTATAAAGGTAGTAACATAGAGTAGTAACATGGGCATATTACTACACTATGTTACTACCCATTGTGGCTAGTCTTATGCTATCACATAAGTTCATGTTCTATGGGGATTACAGACTTCCCCTGATCAATTTGCTGTTCACCTAGTAGGCTACTACTACATGGACATGCGTGCATGTTTCCCCTCAATGGAAGCACTGAATGTTCGATCAGATATATAGCTTGGAAATGGTCTTGATATTACTGGCTTTGGGTCGAGTGATGCACGGAGCTCTCTTTATTAGGGAACAAGAATGAATCTGACATAACCTACCATTGTAGGTTTCATTACCTCTTTAGTACCTTTAGGGCCCCAGCCTTTTCTTGGAGCGTTTTGTGCCTCGATCATATGACCCATTATTTGTATGCATGCTGCAAGCACATATGTACAGTGTACATATAGTCAGGCATACAAATTTACATCCTCTGTTCTTTTTGTTGACTGTCACATACACTTCATCGTCTACTAGGTTAACTTTGAATACCTATGACCTTGATTTGTACTAGGAGTAAATACTACTAGCGGGGCAGAAGCGTGCCCGTTGGTTATTTTTGTTTGATTTATTAAGAGAAAAAAGCGTTGAATGATAAAGTACAACGGATTGAGTATTGATTTGTGAAGGTATGTTGCATGGGTAAATGATTCATAGTTGTGAATAAAGAGTACAAGCTAGCGGGGTAGACTGTATGGCTAGTTGGTACATGAATCTAGGAGGGTGTACATACTAATTGCATATAAGAAACAACAAACAGTGGACTGAATCATGGGTCATTGGTTTTCTAGGAGATTTACTTCTACTCTTTATGCAACTTCGTTGTGTTTTTTGTTTGGAAAGAGAATGATTATGTTGGGGGGAGGAGGGGGGGGGGGGGGGGGGGGGGGGTAGCTTGGGTTCTAGGCTCTTCGGACTCTTCTTTTACCCGTTATTCTACTTCAAGCCATAGAAGTTGGTCTTTCTTCGTCATCACAGGGAATAATGCCGCATTGTTATTCTTCTTCCTTAAGTGGGGCTAGTGGATTGGCGGCGATGGATCGGGCAACCTGGACTAATAGAATGAACGCAACATGGTGAGGCTCTTAGTAACCCAAAGGTTTCTAACTGCCGTGCAGTCATCGAACTTCTGGACTTGACTGAGGAGGTCCGTGCACTCTCGCCCCCTAAGCTCCTCCTCCGATCGTTTGCTAAAGACCACCTATCTGAGGAATATAAGAAACTTGACATTTATTGGCGAGAACGGTATACTTATCGGCTTTGCAAGCTTGGAGATGGCAACACTTCTTTCCGTCATGCTGGCGCGTCTGCCCGTCTTCGCAAGAATCAAATTCAAGTCCTGCATGCAGATGGAGTCACTCACTTTAATCATGGTGACAAGGCTAGACCACTGTCGAATTTTTATTCGTCTCTCCTGGGCACTGCCGCCCCTTCTTCGTGGAGCTTCGACCTTCACATGTACTTGGCGCGCGTGCCTGGTCTGGATGACCTTGAGAGGTCTTTCACCATGAAGGAGCTCAAAGTAGCAGTCTGGGCTATGCGGTCCAACAGCAGCCCCGGTCCGGACGAGTTCGGCCCTACCTTCTTTAAAAAAAATTGGGACACAGTTTCTCTGGACCTGTTGGACTTCTTGAATGATTTCTACTCCGGTGAGGTGGATCTGGATGGTGTTAACCGTGCTTTTATTACCCTGCTGCCGAAGTGTGACGTGGTGCTATCGGCCGATGGATTCCGGCCCATTTCCCTTGAAAATTGCATCGTGAAAATTATCTCCCGGATCTTGACCACACGGCTGCAGAAATTTATTGAGCTCTTGGTGTCCTTTGAGCAATCTGTGTTTATTGCCGGGAGATGCATCACAGATAATTTCTTGTATGCAACGGATTTGGTCCGAAGCTGTCGTATTCGAAAGACGCCGACGATTGCCCTTAAATTGGATTTCAAGAAAGCCTTTGATTCAGTTAGCTGGGATGCTTTTGGGTATAATCATGCAGGCGTGCGGGTTCGGTGATCGACAGTGCTCATGGATCCATAATATCCTTACCACCAACAAAATGGTAGTGTTGTTGAACGGGGGTCCATGGCAGCTGGATTCAGTGTAAAAAGGGACTGCGACAGGGGACCCTATGTCGCCCTACCTCTTCTTGATAGTTGCAGACCTTCTCACCAACTGGTTGTCGAGGATGACTCCGCCGACGGGTTACTACATCCGCTTATCAACGACCTGCCCTGTCCTGTTGTTCAGTACGTCAAGGATGACTCCGCCGACGGGCTACGATCTATTTTGGATGCCTTCTCTGCTGCCACGGGGCTAACTATCAACTTCCACAAAAGCACATTCGTCCCCATATGCGTCGACCCCGCACGTGCTGCCTTGCTGGCTGTAGAACTTAGCTATCCGCTGTCAACGTTCCCCAGGACATATCTCGGCCTACCTCTCTCTAATGAAAAATTGCCTGCTAGTGCTCTGGATTTCTTGCTGATCAAAATTGAGCAGCGGCATACCTGGGTGGGGCTGCGCGCGCGTGCACACACACACACTTGACCACAAGGCCCATTTGACACTTACTTCTACGGTTCTGGCTGCGATCCCCACTCATGTCATGTCAGTTTTACCCCTCCCTAAAGGGATTGTGGCCAAGATGGACCGCCTAGAAGGGCCATGTTTGGAAAGGGGCAAGCAAGTACTTCGGAGGGAGGGGGGGGGGGGGACTGCCAGGTTGCATGGCACGAGGCTTGTCGTCTCCGCTCGGAGGGGGGTCTTGGCTTGGTCGACATTGAGGTCAGAACACATGTCTCCAGTTGAAAATGGTTCATAAAATCTTCAGTGGCGTCCGTACCCCCCGGACTATCTGGGTGCGCCGTTGGTACTTGGGCGACCGTCCCGCTGCTTCGACCCCCTCATGGAAGGCGTTCGCCTCCCTGGTCCCTTTCTATCGCTCCCTGACATCGATAAGGCTTGGCGACGGCGTGGGCACATCCATCTGGCATGACAACTGGACCTCGGCCGTCGTTGCTTGCCTGTTGATTGCACGGTGGGGAAATTTTTGGTGCGCCTTCTCTGCCAATCACCCCTCTTGGAGTCGTCCTCTCCTCAGCACGGCAATGTGCTCTGTCCTCTGGTGGTCTGGAAGTCCAGGAACGGGATGGTGTTCGATAACATCCATACCTCGGATATTGACTTGCGGCATTCAATCTAAGAGCATCTTCTCTTGTGGATAGTTCGCCCCCCTGCCTGTGTAGACTGTGCACCGCTCCCTCCCTCCCATTAGCACTCCGCGGGGTGTTTATGTGATGTACGAAATGCTTCGTTATTATTATTAATGCAATGTTCAGGTGGGGCCCATCGCCCCTCGTTGATTGTTCAAAAAGAAAAGGCTCTTAGTAACCATAATAAGAAATAGACACATAATTTATCCCTAGAAGTATCAATCAGACGTGTTAATTTACTTGTACAAGCATCAAACTAGAGCCAAAAGCTCTATGAGTAACTTCCCTGCAAAAAAGAAAAAACTCTATGAGTAACTGTTGCAGGCATTATCATCTGAATTAACCCTTGGTGCCCTCAAGAAACTACTTTTCGATTTCTGAAATAAAGGGACGGATACATAGAACATATTTCAGGATACTCACCTATCCCTTTGCAAATAGTCTGGCCGAGTAAAAGATGAAACTGTTTCTTTCTGTCACGACGTAAATAAGTTTAGTTCTGGTCTCTCTTGTTAAGGCTAGCAATTTGTACACTGAGAAAATTCTGAATTACTCTTTGGTGGAGGGGAGAAAGATCAACAGAAGTACAGTCGTTATGAGGCTCGCTGCAGGAAATAACTTGCCTTACCTTCTCACCCTCTACATGAATCTATGCGTTTTCTCATGATAACAGAACTCATAAGACCACCAACCTTGCTTTGTTAACAACGATGATGATCAGATCTTTTAAGCTCTCTATTAACCTGGCATAAGCACAAAAGACAAAACGTACGTCCGACATGCTCGTGCACAAAGAGTAGTGTATGCTCACCTGTAGAAGTACTACTCAGTTCATTAGAGCAAACTCCAACCTGGCGATTCTGGTTGTGCACACAAAAACAATGACCCAACGCAGAGACCCAATTTCATTGCGTCCGTTTTATGTTCGCGGACCCATTTTCGTTCCAGATTTGAGTTTCAGGCGGACACAAAACGAACGCCTGAGCTCCCTTTTGTGTCCGTCTGTGTCCACGGCTGGCCCCACATGGCAGCCAAATAAATATCCCGTCTCTC
Organism: Aegilops tauschii subsp. strangulata; assembly: GCF_002575655.3. Taxonomy (NCBI): domain Eukaryota; kingdom Viridiplantae; phylum Streptophyta; class Magnoliopsida; order Poales; family Poaceae; genus Aegilops; species Aegilops tauschii. The sequence continues at coordinate 59,597,853 of NC_053039.3, read as the reverse complement.
ACCCGTACGCTCCAACTTGCCGCCGTCCACCACGCAGCATCCACGCCGCCGTCCACCACGCCTCCTCGCCGGAGCACACGCGCCGCCGTCCATCCGTGCCTACTCGTCGGAGCACACCCGCCACCCCGACCGGATCCGTTGTCCCGCACCGCCGGAGCCACACCCGTGCTAGCTGCCCGCCGCGCGTGCTAGCTAGCTAGCCGCCGGCCGACCTGCCCGCCCTGCGTGCTAGCTAGCTAGCTAGCTGCAAGCCGACGCCGCCGACTGAGCTGTCCATGGACGACGATGCTACTGCACAGGGACGACGCCGCAAATGCACAGAGACGACGCCGGTGCGGCCACAGGCCACCCTGTGAGGTCCTCCTCACCAGCGACCAGGACATGGGCGGGCCTCTTAGAGCAACTCCTCGCCTCGCCAGCGCTCGCCCCGGCCTCGCCTCCCGCGCGCCGCCGCCGCTCGCACTGCCCCGCGCTCGCCTCGGCTTCCCTCCCTCGCGCCGCCGCCCCCCGCGCCGCGCCTCCCCCGCGCTCGTCCTGCCGCGGTCGGCCTTGTCGAGCTCCTAGCCGCGCCCGTCCATGCCCGTCCCCGAGCTCCCGGCCGCGCTCCTGGCGGCGCCCGCTCCCCCGCGCACAACAACAGCAGAGGACGGGCGGGCTTGTCCTCCTCCGGCGCCGGTGCTCGCACAACAGCAGCATAGGACAGGCGGGCTCGTCCTCCTCCGGCGCCTGTGCTCCGCCGTGGTGGGCTCGTGCTCCTCCGACGCCCGTGCTCCGCTGTGGCGGGCTCGTCCTTCCCCCTGCCTGCTACGTGTTCGATGGAATGCCAAGGCGGACATAACAAAAAATGCGTCTGTCCGTTGGGCGATCTAAACGGACGAAAAGCGGACAAAATCGACGTCCGTTGCACTCGGTTGGAGTTGTTCTTAGGATCCCTTGGTTTAATCTTCTGTTGCGTTTTCTTTTCAGGGGTCCTGTCGAATTGGCAAACAGATTAATCTTCTGTTTGCGTTCTGTTATGAAGTTCATAGTCTTAGCTTCTTCGGCTGGCAGGAAGCATGTGCAAATTTTCACTCGAGGTTAGTCATCGATTAAGACTTTTGGCTGTTCCACTGCAGAATAAACCATACCTCTTCAGCAAGGACTTGAGATAAAATACTCAAACTTAGGTTTTCTGACAAAAATGACATGGACTGGACATAACTTAGTAGAAAGATGGTAAATCAGCATCATACAAAAGAAAAATTAGTGGAACCATAAGACTGGCAATTATCTTGGGTTTAGGTAAATAAAAACAGAGGGAAATTTAAACACTTCTCCTTCGGTACACCAACCCCTAAACACATCGACAGATGAGATTACCCCATACCACTTCACAATAGAGAACTCATTAAGCCATGTCCCTCCTACCACGTTCAATATAAGAAGGAAGACCTCACGACAAGCGCCGCGAGCCACTTCACCCCACTGATCCTTGTGATATTTTGTAGCACAAAATATATAAGAAAACACAACAACGTTCATATATATGAAATATTTTCTGAAACAATTCAAAACGTTTATTCAAAAAATATGAACAATTTTGAAATGCCAAATAGTCAATTTGATTTTTTTTCTGAAACATGAACAATTTCTGAACATCTTTTGAAATATGAACAATTTTTAAAATTTTATGGTTTTATTTTTGTTTGTCCTATTTTTCTTCTGTTTGTTTCTCCTTTTCATTTTTCTTTTCTTTTCTAAAATTCACAAACTAGTTTTAAATCGTTAACCGTTTCTTAAATTCTATTCAAATTCATGAATATTTTTTAAAATTTGCGAACTTTGTTTTCAAATCCGTGACTTTTTTCCAAAGCCACCAACTCTTTTCAACTTTTACAAACTTTTTCCAAAACCCTCGATTTTTTTAAAATTCGTGGACATTTGTTTTCACAATTGATGAAGTTTTTTCAAATCTGTGAAAAGTTGGGCCGGCCGAACAGGCACCAGACGGGACCGATGCCGTTGTCTAGTTGGGCCAAGGCCTAAGCGTATTTTTTATCTTCTCTTTTCTTTTTTCGTTAATTAATTTTTCTTATTTTTGAAATTTATTATTCTTTTTGAAACCTGTTTATAAAATTTGAAATATTTTTGGAATACCAAAAAATGTTCATGTTTTCAAATATAGTTTGTAATTATAAAAAATATTTTGGAATTTCAAAACATGTTCCTGTTTTCGAACTTTTTTGTTCACAAATTTAAGAAATGTTTGTGTTTCAAAAAAGTTGATAATTATTTTTAAAAAGTACATTGTTTGTAATTTGTGTACAAGACCAATTTTTGAGAATTTGTTAAAAACCCAAACAATTTGGCATGATGCCTTGAATTCGTCATAGAAGCTGGTGCAAAAAATTTGGGTCAATTTGACGGATGTCAAAAAGCAACATGCTTTCGAATAGACCCTTCTGGCCCTATCCGAACACCCTCTGTTGCATATGGTTTGTTTTTCAACATACTTCAAATGACCCCAACTTTCCAAGCAGGTGGGCATGCCCATGGTAGGCGTCCATGCCTGGTTTGAACGACTTTTGACACAGTTTGCAAGATGTGACACGTCCGTCTGTTTATCGACCTTTTTTGCTGAGAAAACTCCAAAAAATGCAAAATAGGAAAAACACAGATATCACCTACTAATAAACAACATGGTAAGCTTCTCAACAATCTTAATCTAATAAATAAATTAAATTAAAACAACACAACTGTGAATGAAATCTTTGATTGTTCACCACTTTAGTGTAATACTCTATTTACATTCTCAAAGCCTTTTAAATCAACTACCATTTTAAGAATGTTGCGTTCTCAAACTGAATACGGGTTTATGTAGCTGCGTACTTCCATCCAGTGAGACTAGACATCAAAACGCCCGCCACCTATCTCGAAGGGCATGTAGAGCCTTGCCTTACATTACCCAAAATGATTACCCAAATGGATGAAGTAAAGTAATCCCTCCATTTCTTTTTACTCAGCGTATTACCCCCCCCCCCCCCCCCCCCCCACCCCGCGCGCGCGCGCGCGCGCGTGTGTGTGTCTCATCCACATCAATGAATGTGTCGGAAGAAACCTCCAATTGAAGAACCAATTGCTGACCCATAGTCCAATACCAGTTCATAGACTACATACAACCCAGCTTGGCGGGGCTTTATGAATTGTTGCGAAAATGGCAGCAAAACATGACATAGATGTTCATACCGAAGAAACAGATGAGACTACAAATACTGGTTTAAAATGATAGATCTGAAAAACGAGAATAAAGGAAACACGAACAAAGAAAGAGAGTGACACTTCAAGCAATGACAAGATAAAATGGAGTGGCCCGGCCCTTGAAGTATTTGCCCCCATCAACTGGAGAGTGGATGACGTCACTGGCCAAGCCCTAACCGGCGCCTGGATCCCCACCAAACCAACTTCATAGTTGCACTGCCACTACCCACACAATGACCACCAACAAGCATTTGCCTGTTCTGCGGTCATTCCCCAATAAATGAAGGCAGGAGTTCGGCAAAAAGTAAGACAAGTGTTCCCGGCGTCTCCTAGGCCTATTGTAGCGAAGCCATTGGAGCAGGCTTCATGGACTCGCGTAGAAACTAATATCACTTGCTATGTTTGCTCCTTCACATGCTCTTTTATGCTATCACATAAGCTCATGTTCTATGGGGATTCTAGATTCCCACGATCAATTTGCTACTAGGCTACTACTACATGGAGATGCGTGTATGTTTCCGCTCAATGGAAGCGCTAAATATTCGATCAGATATATGTATAGCTTGGAAATGCTCTTGACCTTTACTGGCTTTGTGTCCAGTGATGCACGGAGCTCTCTCTTTATTAGGAAACAGGAATCTGACATAACACCTACCATTGTACTAGGTTTCATTACTTTTTTAGTACCTTTAATAGGGCCCGGCCTTTTCTTGGAGGGTTTTGTGGCTCGATCATATGATCCATATTTTTTTGAAAGATCCGGCTGGTATTATCGGCTTCATTGATTTAGCAGAAAGCAATCGGAAAACAGGGTGATCAAGTGATCGAAAAGGGAAAACAAAACAGAGATTGCCACCTACCCTACTCTAAAAAGTTTATGCTAATTCTCTCGCAAAATATCCACAAAAGGGGGCTCTAAAACCTTGGCTCCTGCCAATCTCCATTGCTCGACATTGCTTCTGACGGCTGACAATACCTGTTGCACGTTTGGTAGTTTTACTCTGAAAGTGCATTCATTCCTCTCCTTCCAGATTTCCCAAGCGATCATAATGATCATCGATTTGATTCCTATTCTGTTTGGCGGCACGGTCCTGCGTATGATTTGTTGACAAATTTGAACGGAGGTGAGTTGGCGCCTATCTCTGGGCGCTAATGAGGAACACCCAGACCACCCTGCAACTTGACGCTAGAATTCCGGCCCAAAATTGCAGTTCCATACCAAATGTGTGGAGGTTTCTTACATAATGGGCCGAAATAGCCATTGGGCCACCCTCTTCTCTGGAGTTGGTCGTTGCACCATAATCGATCCTGATGCAGGAGCCACATGAACATCTTCACCTTGTTGGGGGCCCAAACCTTCCAGATAAGAGTGTTGAAACTGGATTGTGTACCCTGTTGACATTGCATTTTGTAAGCAGAGTTTGTGGTGTAGCGGCCGTCGGCGTGTATCAGTCCATCTTATTTGATCTTCCTCTGCTGTGTTGATTACTGTGTTCGCGTCATGGAGTAGACGCCACATTCTCAGAAATTCTGGCGCAATTTCCATGGTATTTCCGTGTTGTGATTCTTGCTCCTTTGTTCATCAGAAGAGAGAATGTAATTTTGAGGCTGATTCTATAGAAACATACTCTGCCATTAGCAGAATAAGTATGACCCATACTTTGTGCGCATGCAGCCGTGCAAGCACGTGTGTACTGTGGACATATAGTCAGGCATACAAATTTACATCTTTTATTGTTTTTGTTGACCGTCACATACACTTCATCGCCTACCTTTTGTCCCGACTCTGGAGCTTCTATTACATAGGTTAACTTCGAATACGTATACCTAAGACCTTGATTTCTAGCAGGAGTGAGTACCAGTGCCATGACCATGCATGTTGTTATAGCGTTTAATTTGACAACTAGGCTGATTTTTTTATTTTTTATTGAAAAGGAGGATGACCCCCGGCCTCCGCATCATTCGATGCATGCAACCATATTATTAAATAAAAACATAACAAAGTTTTAAGGTCCAAAAAGGCTCATAAACTGAGCAGTAGTCGAAAGGAAATAAATCTGAAAAGCACCACATCCGACCATATAGAACTGAAGAGTACCACATCCGACGATAAAAAACAAGCTACGATGCTTGCACATCTAGCCTATTATTAGCTCGCCACCCAAATCGGCTGAAGATAGCCCGCGCTACCGTCTCCCAGCGGTTGTACCGAATAACCATAAGCTCCCTGAAGTCCGCATGAGTGAGTAAGGACCACATACAGATCCAAGCTATTGCTCTGTAGATAACCTGCAAAAAATTAGTAAATTTTGTCCCATTAAAAATCATATCATTCCTAGTGCTCCATATAGCCCCAAATAGTGCACATATTCCTATCCGAATATGTTCAGCTATGGGTATGTCCACTCCATTAAGCCACGTCCCAAATAACGTGTTTATACTCCTTGGGGGATGAACGTTAAAAGCTATATAAATTGATCGCCACAATAATTTTGCAAGAGGAATTCAAGAAAGAGGTGTTTAATTGTTTCATTTTGATCACAAAAACAACACCTGAAGTTACCAACCAAATTCCTTTTCACAAAGTTATCTTTGATTAGAATGACTTCTTTATGAACAACCATATAAAGATTTTAATTCGAAGCAGAACTTTAATCTTCCAAATGTGAAAAGACCTCGACAATGGCCCGAAATCAATTAGGTCCGAATACATGGATTTCACTGAGAAGATTTCGTTCGTGGTTAACTTCCAACGAATTGTATCCGCCTGATTGGATAGGTGAACATCCATCAACCTACGGACCAGGTGCAACCATGCATTCCAACGTTCCCCTACTAGGGAGCTCCTAAATTGGATATGAAGCGGTATCGAGTTTAATACTGTGGCAGTATAATCCTCCTTACGTTGCACAATATTATATAAGGAGGGACATTACAAAGCCAAAGGCATCTCCGCTAGCCATGTATCCTCCCAGAATCTAGTAGTGGTACCATAACCGACTAGGAACTTCGCCCATTGAAAGAAAGTTACTTTTGTCCGCATTAACCCCTTCCAAAAGGGTGAGTCTGTTGGCCTAGCAGTGACCTGGGCCAAAGTCTTAGAGTGTAGGTACTTATTCTGCAAGATTTGTACCCACATACCCTTGGTCCCAATAGATAGTCTGTATAGCCATTTGCTAAGAGCAACTCTAGCAGACACCGCATCCCGTCCCGACCCGGAAAATAACCGCCAAAATGCGGGTCAGGGCGGAAAAACCTGCCCGAACAGACCCCGGATCCCGCCTCGGCCTAAATTTTTTTTTGAGGGGCGCGGCAAAATCCCGACCCCAACCGGGGAAAACGCGGGTTCCGCCCTCACGGTTGCGGTGTCCTGCATATAAGCGGAAGCAGTTGGTGGGGGGACATTTCAGCCCGCGCTTTCCCCCACCAACCACCTCCCCTCCCCCCCCTCACGCAGCCGCCACCCCGCCGCCCAAGATTCCGGCGAAAGCAGCCGGCAGCAGCTCGCCGAAAGACCGCCACACGCACGAGGCCTCCAATCTCCCCCCTGCGCCGGCGGGCCGCCGGATTTGCGGATCTGCGGACCTTCACCCCGGGGCCGCCGGATTTGGCTTTTCCGACCGCCGGTGGCTGCGCCAGGCGATGGAGTGGTCGGGGAGCATCTCCTGCAACCCCAGCAAGGGTGCATCGCCGCATGCAGGTACGGGTTCGTCCTCCCGGTGCCGCCGATGATTTGCGGGCATGGATTCGTCCGGCCGTCCACCGGGCTCGGTGCTCGCGCAGCGGCTCTGTGGCTCGCCGTTGCCGCTCATACAGTGCGACGGCTGCCCGCGGACAGTGCTGCGTCTAACTTCAGGCACACCGAAGCACCCCGGATTGGTGTTCTTCAAATGCGAAAACGATGGGGTACGTGCACTTGCGGTAGCTCATTTTGATAGCTCATTCTTTGGTTCAACTAGAGGATCCTCATTTCGAACATGCTCATTCATTTGTGTAGGAAGATAGATGCTCATTTTGGTTTTGGGAAGGCGAATACATTAATTCATTGATAGAAAGAAATTAATAAACGTCCATGCACTCCTTAGTAGAATCGAAGGCAATGATGCGGCTGCATTTGCAACTAGAGGGGAAGCAACGTCTACTTCTTTTGAACCAAAGATGAAGAATGAAGAATGCAAGATCAAGAATCCGCAGATCAACAATGATTGCATGGAGAAGATATTGCATCAACTAGTGGGAGCAATTATGGAAGTTGAAATCTTCTAAAATGCATACTTGTGGTTCTTGTTTTCTTTGGTCTTGCTATTCTAGAAAAGATTTGGTGATGTCTTATGTATCCAATGTTGTTGAAAAATTAAAAAAATGCATTATGCTAGATCAAATTAAGGTGCAAATTTAGGTTTTCCGGGCCGGGAGGAGCTGCGCCAGATCAGACCCCGCAAAGCCGACCCGTAAAAAAGCATATTCCGCGAATATCCTTTTTTACGGGTCCGTTATGCGGGGTCTGCATCTGCGGCCGTGCGCGCCGGCCCGCAAACGCGTTTTTCTGCGAACTGCAAACATGTTTTGCGGGCCGGACGGATGCGGGGTCTGCTAGAGTTGCTCTAAGTAGACATGTATTCTTTACCTCTAAATTTTCAATCCCTAACCCGCCCTGGTCTTTTGGTCTACAAATGATATCCCATCTAGCCAACCTCTACTTCTTCTTGGCCTCATCACTTTGCCAAAAGAATCGGGATCTATAGAAGTCAAGTCTTTTCCATACCCCTACTGGTACTTCAAAAAAAGATAGAAAGAACGTCGGCAGGTTTGTCAAAACCAAATTTATCAAAAACCAACCGAACTCCATAAGACATATGCTTACCCTTCCAGCAGCTCAGTTTCTTTTCAAATCGATCTTCTATATATTTCCATTCCTTGTTCGTTAAACGTCTATGATGAATTGGGATCCCTAGATAACTAAAAGGTAAGGACCCCATTTCACAGCCGAACAAGTTTCTATAGTCATCTTGTTCCTCTTTGGCTCTCCCAAAGTAGAACGATTCGTTTTTATTGACGTTGATTTTGAGCCCAGACAGTTGCTCAAAAAGTCATAATACAAGCTTCATATTCCTAGTTTTTGCAAGATCATGTTCCATAAATATAATAGTATCATCCGCGTATTTTAGAACGGAGACAACTAGGCTGATGGCCGCTGGCATATATGGCTTTAACATAAAAAGAGGATTTGTGATATACAGGGGCGGGAGCATCAGCCCCATTTTTCTTTTGGCTTTTGATTTTCATCTTATATCTTTTGAACCAAAAGTCCAAGTTAAGTTTTGTTTTCATATTCGTGTTTTCTGTGACAAGGGCTTTCAAATTAGGCCCATATAACAAATAGTCTCGTGTAGAATTACAGAGGGCAAAGGTAGTAAATAAAGCTCACGATGCCTTCCGGGCATACCACTCTCTCTCTGGTATATATTTGCAATGATTCGACGCATGTTATGTACGTAGTTGAATATGCACCTACAACGACATATACTCATGTTCCCACCATTTAATGTGGTCCGATATATTATTTTGTAAGATAGTAAAGAAACAAGTATTCTGGGAAAACAACTTTTTGCCAAATCACTAATTAAGAAGTACTCGTTGCAAAGAACATTCCACCTTCCCAGGTCACGACAAGCGAAGGAGCGCTCGTTAACTAGTTGCTCTGTTTTGCCAAATCACTAATTAAGGAGTACTCGTTGCAAAGAACACTCCACCTTCCCAGGTCACGACAAGTGGCGCACATGTAGCGCGCCACTTGTCGCAACCTGGGAGATTTTCCCTTTTTTCGTAGATCCGTTTATTTAAAATGTTTTATCTCTTAAACCGTGCGTCCAAATCTTAAACCGTTTTCACTATTGGATTCCTCGCGTCGAGATCTTCAAAACTAGATCCCATGTTGATAGGTTTTGACGAACTCTTTTTTCACGAAAAAACCGAACGAAAAAACCAAACCAGGAGCACGGTTTTTTTCCCTTTCCGAAAGAGGCACGCCCGTGCCTCTCCTGAAATCACAACCGTGTCTCTCGTGGAAGCAAAACCATGACTCTCGTGGAAGAAAAAAAAACAGAAAACACGTTTTTTCCTTTCCAAAAGAGGCACGCCCGTGACTCTCGCGAAAGCACAACCGTGCCTCTGGCGAAAGCAAAATCGTGACTCTCGCGAAAAAAAGCAGAAAACACATATTTTTTTCCCTTTTCAAGAGGCACGGCCGTGACTCTCGCGAAAACACAACCGTGCCTCTCGCGGAAGCAAAACCGTGACTCTCGCGAAAGAAAAAAACAAAAAACCCGTTTTGTTTTTCACTTTCCGAGAGGCACGCGGAAGTAAAACCGTGACTCTCGCGAAAGAAAAAAACAGAAAACGCGTTTTTTTCGTTTCCGAAAGGCACAGCCGTGACTCTCACTAAAACACAACCGTGCCTCTCGCGGAAGAAAACCGTGACTTTTCGCAAAAAAAAACGCGTTTTTTCGTGCAAATTTGTTTTTCTCGAAAAGCTAAGGAAGCCGGGGGAAAACCAAAACCTCGAAAAAAACCCAAAAAAACCCGTTTAAAAAGCCGAAAACGCGTGCGGAAAAATAAAAAAAATCTGAAGGGAGCGTCCAGAACGCGACAAGTGGCGAATGGTTGAGAGCGCGCCAAGTGGCGCTGATCGTTACGAGGCTCCCGAAGGAGCGCTCGTTAACTAGTTGCTCTGAACTTTTTGGTGGATGGGATTATGATTAATAAATCCCGGCCCAACAATAAAAAAAATTGGCCCATTTTCATGTACATATTTGTATTTTTTTTGTCTACGTATGAAAGTATATTTTTATGAAAATTTTCTCTCAAGAGAAGGCAATGGCAGCGTTCGCTACATATTATCAAGAGATCTCAATGATCAAATTGTTTGAGTTGAGTTGAGTTGGTGATGCAAGTTGATAGAGCAGGTCGTGGCATATATTAGTTGGTGCGGACAAGTTGATATACCACCTACTAATAAATAACATGGTAAGCTATCTCACAAAATCTTATCCAAATATAAATAAATTAAATAGAATTGAAACAACATAAGCATGAATGAAATCTTAGATTTTTCACCGCTTTAGTGTATACTCTATTTACATTCTCAAAACTTTTTTAATCTGCTACCATCTCAAGATTGCATGCTGCGTTCTCAAACTGAATACGGGTTTATATATGTAGCTGCGTACATCCATCCAGTGAGACGAGACAGGAAAACACCGGCCACCTATCTCAGAGGGCACGTAATTAACCGAATGGATGAAGTACTCCCTCCATTTCTTTTACTTGCCGTATATAACCATTTTGCGTCGTCCCTTCCTTGGTATGCAGGTTTGAAGTTTATGCAGACTCTGAAGAAACAAACTGGGACTACAAATACAGCGTGCGTAGTGCAGCTAGGGGAGATTACAGACATACAAAAGGTAATAGGAGAAGAATGGGAGCAGGGGATACAGGGATTGTGATACAGGATTCAGAAGCATTCTCCAGTTTTGTGGTCATTCGCCAAGGAATGAAGGCAGGAGCTTAGAAAAAAGCAAGACAAGTGTTCCCGGCGTCTCCTATGCCTAGGAAACACAAATCTGACATAACCTACCATTGTAGGTTTCATTATTTTTCTAGTACCTTTAGGGTCCCACCCTTTTCTTGGAGCGTTTTGTGTCTTGATCATATGATTCATTGGGAAACACTTTGCACTATGTACATGTATAGTCAGGCACAAAAATTTACATTTTCTATTCTTTTTTTGACCGTCTCACCGTCATATACACTTCATCGTCTACTAGGGTAACTTTGAATACCCAGGACCTTTATCACTAGTAGGATTAAATACTATTGCCATGACCATGCATGCTGTTACGGCGTTTAATCTGACAAAGAGGTTGATGCCCGCTTCTAAGCCCGGGCATTCGGTCTTTTTGGTTTGCTCAGCCCGGTCTTTCAGCCTTCTTCCAAGAATTCGGTCTTGCATAACTAATGGCCGAAATAATTTGACATTGCGATATGTTGTTGCAACGAAACTAAGTTAAGTTTGACGTGTTACACACTATAAACAAAATGTTTGATTTTTTATACATCTCTAATCTTGCTAATTCTTTTGACAATACTTGTGCTAAGTTTTCCAGTGTGTACTCACTAATGAGTGGTGGATGCATAACTGAATCTAAGGCACGGCGGCGTTCGCTACAAATAATTAAGACATTTCAATGATCAAATCATGATGCAAGTTGATAGAGCGGGTCGTGGTATATATTAGTTTGTTTTACAGACAAGTCGATATATCACCTACTGACAAACAACATGGCCAACATGTGGTAATCTATCTCAAAAATCTTAATCTAAAAAATAAAATAAAATTAAAAAAAATTGTGAATGAAATCTTTCATTGTCCACCAATTTAGTGTATACTCTACTTACATTCTCAAAACCTTTTAATCTGCTACCATTTCAAGAATGTTGCGTCTCAAACGGAATACAGGTTTATGCACCTGCGTACTTCCGTCCAGTGAGACACGACATGAAAGCGCCACCCACCTATCACGAAGGGCATTTAGAGGTTGGCCTTACACTACCCAAAACGATTACCCGAATGAATGAAGACTCCCTCAATTTTCTTTTACTCTGCATATAACCATTTTACGCTTTTTCCGATAATCTGTGTGTGTATGTTTCTTTTGCGAACCGATCGTTAGTATATTACTCATCCGCATAAATGAATGCATCGCAAGAAACCTCTAATTGGAAAACCAACTGTTAGCCCATAGCCAACGCATAGACTACATACAACCCAGCTCGTCCCTTCCTTGGTATGCAGGTCTGAAGTTCTATCAAGACTGTGAAGAACACATATTGGACTACAAATACTGGTTTAAAATAATAGATCAGAAAAACAAGAAAGAAAAGACACCCAAACAAAGAAAGAGAACGACACCCAAACAAAATAAAATGGAGATGTCAAATGCCTGCGGTCTTTGCCCCCATCAACTGGAGAGCAGAGGATGTCACTGACCTAGCCCGAACCGGCGCTCGGATCCCCACCGAGCCAACTTCACTACGGCACTACTATTAGCCACACAATGAACACCCACTAGTAGAAAACAGGGATTTGGTCACAGGGCAATGCTCACATTAGTCCCGGTTCAGTCACGAATCGGGACTAATGTGAGCATTGGTCCTGGTTCGTGCGGCTAAGGCATTAGTCCCGGTTCACCTGGGCCCTTTAGTCCCGGTTGATGCCACGAACCGGGACAAAAGGGTGCAATGCCCATTAGTACCGGTTGATGGCACCAACCGCGACTAAAGGTTAGACCTTTAGTCCAGGTTGGTGCCACCAACCGGTATTAATAGGCTTTGAGGCATTAGTACCGGTTCATGGCACGAACCGGTACTAAAGTTCCCATTTTCAAACTCTACCCCCCCGACCGCCTTTTCAGTTTTAGAAAAAACAAAAGAAAATGATGGAAATGTCAAAAAAATAAAAATAAAATAAGTTTCCCATGTGATATGTGGTCTAGTTGTTGGGAAAATTTACAAATATGAATTTCGACTTTATTTGCAAAATCTCTCTGGAATTTGTAAAATGGGCATAACTTTTGCATGCGAACTCGGATTAAAAAGTTTTTTATATGAAAAATCATCTACTCGAAAAGTTACATCCGAATTTAACTGGGGGAACCCCGTTAAACATTTTCAAAATCCTCAAAAACCTAACAGAAAAAAGTTACGGGGCTTTTAAGATCTAGAGTGGAAAAAAAATCAAAAAATGTGGTCAAATCTGGTCAAACTGTGGTCAAACAATGGTCAAACTAATTATTCTAGAATATTAGTGTTACTAAATAATTATTTCAGTTTTTTTGAATTTTGGTCAAATCTGGTCAAACTGTGGTCAAACAATGGTCAAACTAATTATTCTAGAAATATTAGTGTTACTAAATAATTATTGTTTTTTAAAACAACAGTTTCAAACTCAAACAGTGAAATGTGTCACTTCATGCTCAAGCTAAATTCCTGAGGGTTAATAGGATTGACATCTTACTATTGTTAGGAAAACAACAAGTGCAGACTTGGAAACGAGGGAGAACAGAACCCGGAAGTTAAGCGTGCTCAGGCTGGAGTAGTGAGAGGATGGGTGACCGTCCGGGAAGTTAGATGATTTGGAATGATGAGGGGTGATTAGAGATTAGAGGATAAATTGAGCAGTGATGAGGGGTGGTGATTAGAGATTAGAGGTTAAAATAATTCAGAAATTTGAAAATTAAAAAAAAAATTCAAATTTTTTTTTTAAAAAAAAATCATAAAATTTCCTTTAGTCCCGGTTGGTGTTACCAACCGGGACTAGAGGTGGAGCTCCATGTGGCCGCGGCCTTTAGTCCCGGTTCGTGTAAGAACCGGGACTAAAGGGGGGAGGCATTAGTAACGACCCTTTAGTCCCGGTTCAAAAACCGGGACTAAAGCCCCTTTTTCTACTAGTGACCAACAAGGTTTTTTCTATTGGTGAAAATTTTATACTTATTGTTCATCATATTCATCTTCCACATATTATGTTTATTATGATGCATTGTGAGTAGTTTCATCATGTTCTTGAGTACATAATTCCAAATATTATGGAACCGACTAAACAAAACTAAAAAATCACATGGTGGATAGAGCAAAGAGAGCATTTTTGCTAAATAAATTCATGAGATTTCGACTCATATACATCATGAGTTTCCATTGCAACAAATTCCAGTTGTGCAGACCTATCAACAGGTTGATACGAACTTTGATATCACTTACAACTCATTTGGCACCTATGTAGAAATGAAATCTATGACCGGATTTCATTTGCTAGAATCTAGATTCCAAATCCAAAGTTCATGTTTGGCTGCCACTGGGATTTATCAATGGAAATGATATCTATGTTATGTTTGGCTGCCATCTTAGCAAGTATTCATAAAACCACAGATACCAAGCTTGGCTGCCACATAATATTTCTAAATTTAAAATCCATGCCAACATGAAGCGAATTGCAGCATAGAACCATTTGTATATGAAGCAGCTCCATATAGCACAAATCCACATAATCAAATTATAACTTCCATGTTCTTATCCATAAAGCACAAATGCACATCCGACATGAGCAAAACAAAGGTTCAAAGGTTTAAATCTTGTATTAAGCAAAGTATAGAAGGCAAGACTACAACTTGTCATCACAAATGCATTACGGCCATAAAAAAATAATCAATTTTCGCATCCAAGGAAGATCATATGGGTTGACTTGAATCAGGACCCCCTTTTCCATTTCATCCGGTAAGATTTGATGAGAGTTGTACTTGTGGCTAGTGTACAACACGCACAATGTGCACAGTCCCAGGGAAGCGAGGAGTAGTGTGCGGGGTGGAGCTGGGACGTGCAGCATGCATAGCGGTTGACATGCATAGTGCAGCTAGGAGAGGTTACAGTCAATAGAAATAAGGAAAATAGGAGAAGAACGGGATCAGGGGATACATGATTCATAATCATTCACCAGTTATGTGGTCATTCACCGTGAAATGAAGGCATGGAGTCGAAAGTAGTAAGACAACTATTCCTGGTGTCTCCTAGGCCTATTGTAGCGAAGCCATTGTAGCAGGCTTCGTGGATTAGGCTAGAAACTAATATCACTTGCTCGATTTGCTTCTTCGCCTGCTCTTTATGCTACACGGAAGTTCATGTTTGATCGGGATTCCAGATTTCCCTGATCAATTTGTTGTTCACCTACTAGGCTACTACACCATGGAATTTGTTGGTGATGATGTCTTTCATGTACTTTGCATAAGGAGGCATTTTCAAGATATCAGTCAAGCGAGTACGCAAAAAGACTGGCCTAATCATTTCAGCAAAGTGTTCAAATTCTTCATCATCTTTCTTTTTAGTTGACTTAGGTGGAAAGGGCATAGGTTTTTGAACCGAGGGTTCTCTTTCTTTACCTTGTTTTCTAGCAACAAAGTCCCTTTTATCATATCTTTTATTTTTGGGTTGTGGGTTATCAAGATCAACTGCTGGTTCTATCTCAACATCATTGTCTGGTTATTTATTATTTGTTTGAGTGTCTTTGTGAACCTCATCATTATCTTTCTCATTATCAGAAGGCGAATGTTCACTATCAGATTGAGTTTCAGCATCAGAGATAGAAACTTCATTATCATTATCAGGAGGTTTTTCTATTTCAGGTTCACTAGAGGCATGCAAAGTCCTATCATTTTTCTTCTTCTTTTTATTTTTAGAAGGACTAGGTGCATGAGTGTTAACTCTTTGAGAGTCTTGTTCAATTGTTTTTGGGTGTCCCTTAGGATAAAGTGGTTCTCGAGTCATTCTACCTCCTCTAGTCATTACTCTAACAACATGATCATTGATATTATTATTCATTTCATTAAGCAATTCTCTTTGAGATTTAGCAACTTGTTCTAATTGAGTTTAAACCATATAAGCATGCTTTCCTACACCTCTAACATCATTGGAGATTCTAAATAACAAGTCACTCAAGCGAGCAATCATATCAGAATTGTATTTCAATTGTTTCATAACATTTGCATTGAAATGATCTTGCTTCCTAATGTAATTTTCAAACTCATAAAGGCATTGGCTAGGATGCATATTATAAGGATTGTCATTATCATTGAACTTCATTAAAGAATTTACCTCTACCACCTTAGGTGGTGGTGGTGTATCAAGCCCATGTATTTCTTCAATAGGAGATAAATTTTTAACATCCTCAGCTTTAATACTTTTTTCTTTCATAGATTTCTTTGCCTCTTGCATATCTTCAGGACTAAGATATAAGATACCCCTATTCTTCGGAGTAGGTTTAAGCGGTGTTTTGGGAAGAGTCCAATCATCATAATTTTTCAATATGTTATTCAATAATTCTTCAGCTTGTCCAATAGTTCGTTCCCTAAAAACACAACCAGCACAACTATCGAGGAAATCCCTAGAAGCATCGGTTAGTCCATTATAGAAGATATCAAGTATTTCATATTTCTTAAGAGGATGATCAGGCAAAGAATTAAGCAATTGGAGAAGCCTCCCCCAAGCTTGTGGGAGACTCTCTTCTTCAATTTTCACAAAGTTAAATATTTCCTGTAAGGCAACTTGTTTCTTATGAGTAGGAAAATATTTTTAAGAGAAGTAATAAATCATATCTTGGGGACTACGCACACAACCAGGAGCAAGAGTATTATACCAAGTCTTAGCATCACCCTTTAATGAGAATGGAAATAGCTTGAGAATATAATAGTGGCGAATTTTCTCATCATGAGCAAAAAGAGTGGCTATGTCATTCAACTTAGTAAGATGTGCCACAACAGTTTCAGTTTCATAACCATGGAAAGGATCAGATTCAACCAAAGTAATTAACTCCGGGTCGACAGAGAATTCATAATCCTTATCATCAACAAAGATAGGTGAAGTAGCAAACTGAGGATCACATTTCATTTTAGCATTCAAAGTCTTTTGTTTATACTTGCATAATAGTTTTTCTAGATCATCTCTATATCCTTACAAGCAAGAATGTCTCTAGTTGTCTCCTCATCCATAACATAACCTTCCGGTATCTTAGGAAATTCATATCTAGGAGAACTAGTTCTAATAGGTGTTTCAAGATTTTCAGTTTCAAGCTCTTCATCAGTTTCAGCAATTTCATCAGTTTCAACATTCTCAAAAGCTTTAGTTCTAGCAAGTTGTTCATCAAGAAATTCACCTAGTGGCACATTATCATCACGCAAGGTACTAGCATCATCATAAATATCATTCATAGCAGAAGTAGCATCATCAATAACTTGTGACATATCAGGATAATAACATGTGGTGGTGTTGCAAGTTTACTTATAATAGAAGGTGAATCAAGTGCAGAGCTAGATGGCAAGTCCTTACCTCCCCTCGTCTTGGACGAAAAACTCTTAGTCTTAGCGTCCTTCAGATTCTTCATAGTGATAATTTGATAATAATCCCAAGTGACTCCACAAATATAGCTATGCTCCCCGGCAACGGCACCAGAAAAAGGTCTTGATAACCCACAAGTATAGGGGATCGCAACAGTTTTCGAGAGTAGTGTATTCAGCCCAAATTTATTGATTCGACACAAGGGGAGCCAAAGAATAATTGCGGGTATTAGCAGCTGAGTTGTCAATTCAACCACACCTGGAGATTAATTATCTGCAGCAAAGTGATCAGTAGCAAAGTAGTATGATAGTTTTGATAGTAGTAGCAAGAACAATAGTAATGGTAACAGTGATAGCAATGATCTTGTAGCAAGTGCAACGGTAACAATAGCAATAGTAACTTAGTAAGAACAATATGAGATAAATTCATAGGCATTGGATCGGTGAATTAGTTGGATGATATTCATCATATAACAGTCATGAACCTAGGGCGATACGGCACTAGCTCCAGTTCATTCATATAATGTAGGCATGTATTCCGTAAATAGTCATACGTGCTTATGGAAAGAACTTGCATGACATCCTTTATCCTACCCTCCCGTGGCAGCGGGGTCCTATTGGAAACTAAGGGATATTAAGGCCTCATTTTAATAGAGAACCGGAACAAAGCATCAACACATGATTAATACATGAACTCCTCAAACTACGGTCATCACCAAGAAGCGTCCCAACTATTGTCACTCCGGGGTTGCTGGATCATAACACGTAGTAGGTGACTATAACTTGCAAGATCGGATCTAGAACATAGATATAATGGCGATAACATAAACGGTTCAGATCTGAAATCATGGCACCCGGGCCCAAAGTGACAAGCATTAAGCATGTGAAAGTCATGGCAACATCAATCTCAGAACATAATCCCTACTCCTAATGGAGCAGTTGGTAATCTCTGTTCCACGGTTTTTTTTCGTCGCACCTCCCACCCTTCGCCTGGTTTATTTTCGTCTCTCCTCCCACCTCCCAGTTCCCCAAAAAAACCAACCAAAACCACGTTAGGAGGGAGCGATGCGTCCACATAGTTCCCTCGCACGCCAGAAAAACGAACGAAATAAAACCTACGAAATTAAACCAGCGAAAAAGTTCCACTACCCGCACGCACGAGCGAGCGAGCGAGCAGTGAGGCGTCTAGAGAGCCCTCGAGCGGGGTTCCGCCAGAGGACATCCCTTCGCCGCCGCCATTGCGCTCGCAACAAGGATCCCTGCGCTATCTCCGTTCACCGCCGCCGAACCCCTTGCCATCGCGCTCACAACAAGGATCGAGGCCTCCAGACTGCCCTCGATCCATGCGCTATCTCTGTTAGTCGCCGCCGCCTCCGATCCCCTTCAGGAGCCTACGCCCTAGGTCACGTCGGCGCCGCTGCTACGCCACCGCCGCCATTCTGCTCGCACGCTGCCATCACCATCACCCCTCTCGGATGCCTGTGCCGCCATCACCCATCGCCACTGCTCGGGTGTGGAGCTCGTGTGCCATGGCCGCCATGGCATCCATGGCCGACACGAGGGGACCCTTGGCCTCGGCCATGGCTGCCTGCTTGGGACACGGGTTCGCCACGTCTGACTCCCCCAGCGCCTTGTGGACCACCATCAGAAGCCCCAGGTCCGCCGCCATCGAACTTAGGTACGCCTCGACGAACATGGTCGATCAAGTGATCTAATCTGATCCCATGTTCCAAAGTCCTAATGAGAACATACTCCTACGTGGATCCAAGTCCGAGTTGGGAGCGATGTCGATTTGATGAACGTGCAAGGAATTTCTGAATCTAGGACTTATATTTTACTATATATGTTCACTGGTTATTCAATTTAATTGTTCGTACAACAGCAGATTTTTTTCTTTTAGCACAAATTTCAGTAGTTGTGTTTGCTTCTTTTGAAGATCACCAATCATATCACAACTGTTCCCATCCAACAGGTTAAGCAGAACTGCAAAAGCAACAGCAAATTTCCTATGGTACATTGTATTTTTAGTTTCGGTCCATCAAATTCTCTGGTTGAAATGTGTGTGTCTTGCTGCAGCGGCCAGTGCAGTTCCGACTTAAGTTCAGAGTCACACTCTCTCTTGCTGCTCTCTGCCATCTAGATCAGCCCTTGATCTAGACGATTTCATGCCCTCCATTGCCGTTGTTGCTATAATATGATTTATTACAACTTGTCTGAATGCGTTAGAAGAGGAGTGATTTCATGTACGTTCCAATTTCATTGTCATTTGAAGTGTGAACTTGCTTCAAACAGTGAATTTGCCTTCCTGCCACAATATTTCCCGGCAACGGTGGTTGTATTGGAAACATTAGCTTCCAAAAGGTAAATGTTTTCTCACCAAATATTTGTGGTTTGTTCAGATAAGAGGTGCAATGAGTAGCACTGTAGTCTTTCATGGAATTTATACTGTAAGGACACATTGTGAACTCTGATTATTTTTATTTAACCTCCACAATTGTAGCCCTCAAACTAAAAAGTAAATGTTTATTAATCTGTATACATGATACTATTGTGAGATGGTATGATACATAAAAGACGGCCTCAAGCTCCTATACGGAAGCATCCAGTCTCGCTGTTCTACCAAGTTCGCTGGAACGCAGACTGCGTGTGCTCCACCTGAGGTACGCCGTTCTAAAATCCACACAGCCAAGCCATGAGTAGTCTTGAAGTAGCAAGTTGTTATATTTAAAATTTTATTTAAAAGAGCATGCATTTCGGGCTTTATACTTCACCATGATCTTTTACTGTGTGCATGTAACCATAATGTCTATAGTCCGCGGAGTTCAGTTCGGAGTCACTCTCTCTCTTGCTGCTCTCTGCCATCTAGATCGGTCCTAGATCTAGACGATTCAATGCCCTCCATTGCCGTTATTGCTATAGTATGATTTATTACAACTTGTCTGATGGGTTAGAAGAGGAATAATGAACTGTTTCATGTGCATTCATTTATGTTTCAATTTTATTGTCATTTGAAGTGTGAACTTGCTTCAAACAGTTAATTTGCCTTCCTGCCACAAAATTTCTCGGCAACAGTGATTGTATTGGAAACATCAGCTTCCAAAAGGTAAATGTTTTCTCATCATATATTTATGCGTTGTTCAGTTAAATGATGCCATGAGTAGCACTATAGTCTTTCATGGAATTTATACTGAAAAGACACTTTGTGAACTCTGAATATATTTATTTAACCTCCACGATTGTAGCCCTCAAACTAAAAAGTAAATGCTTATTCCTCTGTATCCAGGATACTTGAAAGATCATGGATGTCGCCTAGAGGGGGGGGGGTGAATAGGCGCTTTAAAATAATTACGGTTTAGGCTTGAACAAATGCGGAATAAACATAGCGGTTAATTTGCCAAGCACAAAACCTAAAACAACTAGGCTCACCTATGTGCACCAACAACTTATGCTAAGCAAGATAAACTACTAGGTGAAAGCAAGATATATGACAAGAAACAATATGGCTATCACAAAGTAAAGTGCATAACTAAAGAGCTCGGGTAAGAGATAACCGAGGCACGCGGAGACGACGATGTATCCCGAAGTTCACACCCTTGCAGATGCTAATCTCCGTTTGGAGCGGTGTGGAGGCTCAATGCTCCCCAAGAAGCCACTAGGGCCACCGTAATCTCCTCACGCCCTCGCAAATGCAAGATGCCGTGATTCCACTAAGGGACCCTTGAGGGCGGTCACCGAACCCGTACAAATGGCAACCCTTGGGGGCGGTCACCAAACCCGTACACTTTGGCAACCTTTGGGGGAGGTCACCTGTACCCATCAAATTGCTCGGGGCGATCTCCACACCTAATTGAAGACCCCGACGCATGCCCGGAGCTTTACACCACAATGATTGAGCTCCGAACAACACCAACCGTCTAGGGCACCAAGGCACCCAAGAGGAACAAGCTCTAGGGTGCCCAAACACCCAAGAGTAATAATCTTCTCAAACTTCACTTCCACGTATCACCGTGGAGAACTCAAACCTATGCACCAAATGCAATGGCAAGGGCACATGGAGTGCCCAAGTCCTTCTCTCTCAAATCCCACCGAAGCAACTAATGCTAGGGAGGAAAATGAGAGGAAGAACAAGAAGGAGAACACCAAGAACTCCAAGATCTAGATCCAAGGGGTTCCCCTCACATAGAGGAGAAAGTGATTGGTGGAAATGTGGATCTAGATCTCCTCTCTCTTTTCCCTCAAAAACTAGCAAGAATCCATGGAGGGATTGAGAGTTAGAAAGCTCGAAGAAGGTCAACAATGGGGGAAGAACACGAGCTCAAAGGATAAAGTTCAAAGGGGAAGAAGACCCCCTTTTATAGGCGGGGAAAAATCCAACCGTTATGCTCACAGCCTGCACAGAGCGGTACTACCGCTCCAAGGAGCGGTACTACCGCTAGGGCGGTAGTACCCCTTTGAAAAACAACAACGAGGAGGCAAAAGGCCAGTAGAACCGCCGGAGCGGTACTACCGCTCGTCCTCACGGTACTACCACTCGACCTCACGGTACTACCGCTAGGGATAGCGGTACTACCGCAAATGGTAGTGGTACTACTACTTGCGAGCGGTACTAAAAAATACTTCCGTGCCTACCTCCGCTGAGAAAAACATGAGATTTTGGTCCGGAGCGGTACTACCGCTCAGGAGCCGCGGTAGTACAGCTCTGGAGCGGTACTACCGCTCAGGAGCCGCGGTAGTACCGCTACAGCCTTTACCAAAACAGCCACAACTTCTGCAAACGAACTCCAAATTCAACGAAACCAAGTTTGTTGGAAAGCTAACGACATGGGCTAACACAATCTTGATAGAAATATCAATAATAAGCAAATGAGAAAAGGACCATAAGAAAAATGGTGAGAACCCTTCCTCGGATAAGACCAGTAAAACCTCCAACACCGAAAACATCATAGAAGACGCATGCGAACTCCGTTTTTGATGAACTCAAGCTTGTCATCAACACGACCATAAGCTCTAAGACCCACAAAGAGAACCAAACAAGAACCAAGAAAGATGATGCAAGGATGCAATGCTTTGAGCTCTCTACTAACGATACGATCAAGCTACCAACTTGAGAGCCCCCCCTTGATAGTATGGCAAACGATCCTATAACCCGGTCTTCCAACTACCACCATGAAGCCGGTAAAATAGAAAACCTATCAAGGGCAAACTTTTGCCTTGCACATGGTCCACTTGAGCTAGATGATGACAATCTTGACTCCCTCAAGTTGTACCACCTTTCTTGATTGCGTTGGCTTGATGAAGAGTAGATGATTGCTCCCCCATAGTCCACTATGGGTGAGCCACTCTTCGGCTCATCTTCACAAGTTCATTGTCACCACAATGGACGACAAGCTTCAAGCACTTGATCTCTTCGTGATGCATCACTTGAACTTGCACACCGCATCCTAACCCCACAAAGAACTCTCACGAAGGCCATGGGTTAGTACACAAAGCGTAATTGACAATGCTTACCATACCATGGGATCACTTGATCCCTCTCGGTACATCTTCTACGCTTTGTGTGTTGATCAACTTGATTCACTCTTTGACTTAGTCTTGATCAACCTCTCACAAGACCAATCTTTTCGGTAATTCCTTGAATAACACCTTGGTCGACACAAACTCTCCTTGAAAGCAACACATGTACTCCAAGAAAAGCCTATGGACAAAACCTTCAAATATAACTCAAGGCAACCATTAGTCCATAGAGATTGCCATCAATTACCAAAACCAAACATGGGGGCACCGCATGTTCTTTCAATCTCCCCCATTTTGGTAATTGATGACAATCACTTTCAAGAGAGTTATATAAGGAATTATGCATCACCATGCAATGCAACAACCAATGATGCATGAGAATGGTATGCAAATGCTTAGGAATAGAACTCTCTAAAACTCCTCCCCCATTGGCATCGATTGCCAAAATGGGTGAAAAGCTTAGAAGGCCAATATAAAAAGTGTTCCTCCATAAACTGTGTATTTCTCAACAAGAGAGTGGAATGCAATACACATGTCCAACGGTAAATACTTGGAGGAAGACAAACTATATTGAGGCCCAAAGATTGCAAATGAATGATATGCCACAAAGACTTAACAAAGAGAGAAACAAGCAATCAAGCAATCAAAAGATACCAATTGAAGCAAGCAATCAACGGATATCAATTGAGCCAACTAGACCAATGATCCTACATGCCACATGAATGAAATTAATTATGATATGAGCAAAGGAGTGTTCTAGAGAAACTAGAGAAGCTCCCCATGATTTGTGCACAATTTAGTTTTGTAATTGGATACAACGAGCACAAAATAGGATCGTCACTCCCCCAAGATCAATAGAACCTCACGACAAGTGCAAGAGAGCAACAGAGTGTTCTAAGGACACTAGTGAAGCTCTCCTTGATTTGTGCACTCCTTACAACATTTGCATTAGGATACCAAGTGCACAAAATAGGATCATCACTCCCCGAAAATCAATAGAAACTCACAACAAGTGCAAGTGAGCATGTATGAAACAAAGCCTAGCACTTGCAACAAACAAATGGTTGATCAACATATAAAAGAGGCAACTTAAGAGTAGGCTCAACCAAAATGATGTGTGTGAGTCATGGCAAAGCACTTGAGAAGACTAATGTACGGATGAGCATTAAGCATCAACATAGTCTTGGATAGTGGAGATACAAGGTGCATGACATGTCCTCCCCACACACACCAAGCAAAAGGGTTCACAAGCACACTAAAAATGCAAAATGAATAACCAACACTTGTGACAACCCATGGTGAAGATAGAAGAAGAAAGCCTCATCAAGACGAGGGATACCAATTAAGATGGCAAAAGCCTCGTAGAGATAAGCATGAGGAAAATAATCTTCACCACACCAGAGTGCATCAAGATGCAACGAGACAAGATACACACTCAAGGCAAAAGCTTTCACGGAGCCACCAAAGAAAAAAACAAAAGAAAGACAAGGTGGACGTGAAAGAAAGGGTATCATCTAGATATGCAACTTCTCTCAAGTGTATAAGATTCCAGGTAGACGAAATCATGATGATATATATCTACAAAGAAGGATGTACACCCGCAATAGTTACAACACGAAGGAACAAGATATCCAAAAGGAAGTCATAGATATACCAATAAGATATTTGCTTGGAAGCATAGCACATGGCTAGATATGGTCTTATTGTATATAGATGAATTCCTACCACACAAGCATCAAAGACATCACAACTAGCAACATGAGATCATCGTTGAGATGCTTTGAGAAAGGAAACAAGTATCACAAGATGGAATGACTATCATGCCAAGATGCAACCTACACAAGGTTGAATGCAAGAAAAGAATGCATGAATAGATACTTGTTACCGAGATATTATTGGAAGGATGTAGAAGAAACCAATTGAAGGTAATAGATAGTAGTTCATTGAGCATCCTAGCTTGACTCCAATAAGCACGTGATGACACCACCTTCCTTGTGAGTGAGCCGAGCATCCAATGCATCTCCAATTTTTCCTAGAACAACAACACAAACAAAATGGTACCCAAACTCATTGGGACCAAAGAGTTAGAAACACCAACAATACATATGACAAACTCCACATAAATATGTGCATATAGATATGGAAATGAAATTCATGCACATCTCATCCAATTTGAGACTTGGTGGAGTTTCCCCTATATATTGGGTCAAAGAGAGTAAGCATGCCAAGGAAACTACATGAAGTTAATATGCATGCTCAAGACTTTCAAGAACCGATACCAAAATACAAGAAAATACCAAGTGAAAAGAATACCAAATGGAGAAATCATCACTTGGAAGATATCATTAAAAGATACATCAAGGAATGAGATATCCATTGGAACCCACAAAATGATATCAAACTCCCAAAAGAGAGGATGGTTCCAAACAAACCAAGCTCTCTACAAAGTTTCATGATGGCACAAGTACCAAAAAGAAACGGCTTGCCATCCACCAACACACACTTAAAATGGATCACAAGTTTAGTGTTTCATAGAAAATAGGATAGCTCCCCCACGAGTTGTGCATTATAGAGAATTTGCATTTGAATACAAAATGCACAAGGTAGGATCACCACGTTCACTATATCAAGGAAAACACTAGACAAGATCAAGAAAACAACAAGATCCTCAAGTGGCACTGAAGGCAAAGGGAGTTGACACAAACTTGGCAAGAGATAAGGCAAATAAAAAGCAAAGACCAACGTGAAGATGATCAATAATTTCTACCACACATAAGTGAGTACCAATTGTGAAAAGACAAGAAGTATTTGGAAATAATTCCCGATGGTAGATAGCAAGGATATCCGACATCATCTTCACACAAAACACAAGCAAATTGCAACTTGTAGAGCTAACATGCCACCTAGGAACAAGATAATTTACAATAACAATTCTAGGTGACAATATCTCAAATGTACACATTTTCTAGGCTAGTAATATACACATAGCATATTACTCCCCCATAATGTGATACCAATTAAAGATAAACAAGAGGCAAAATAACGATCCAACAAGAGATAATTAATGGACAATTTAGAATTTGAATTTCTCATGAGAAGACATACCACATAGCAACTAGATAATCTTGTAATATCAATACTAGATGGTATTCCTCATGTACACACATTTATAGGATTGTGAGGTGTACAAAGCACATCACTCCCCATAATGGGATATTTCATTAATCTCTCACAAGAGCCAACCAAGATACAAACAAGATGCATAAAGGCTCAACGTACGACACACATGTACATGATGTGCAAACCAACACACATACTTGATTACTCAAGATAAGCAATTGGAGGCACAACATATACAAACACATGCAAGGAACAAAACCAAAACATGCAAAGGGGCAAGTAACTTTCAATGTAAACAATTTAAGTACAAGTTACCGGAAGGAGGCACATTGGATATAGTATAGAAACTTGATAACCCAATTAACTTGGCTTGAGACACTAAGAATGATGAAGTCCCCTTAATTCTTCATAATGTAGCCAAGTCTCCAATGCCCTCCAACAACACCTATTGATCAAGTTTGAGCTTGTTGGTCCCCAACCAAGTTGGGTCCTAAGAGGTTAGTCACAATAGGCTTGGCAACCCAAATGGTTCTTTTCTTGACACCACTTTGAGTACGAACAAACTTGGCAAACACATTGCCAACCTTATCCTTCCCAAGAGAATAAATATCATCAATAATAATTGGTTTGGATAAGTTGCCACTAGTGCATGAAGAAGCGAGGTCACCTTTCTCACGACATAGGTAGCAACGTCTACTCTTCACTTTATTCTCACTTGATTTCTCAACTTGAGAAGCATTAGCTCGAGTTTTCTTGGGAAGAGGCATTTCTTAAACTTGTGGTTGAGCATGAGATTGAACTTGTGTCCGCTTCCCTTGTTGCTTGTCACTAATGGTCTTCTTCTTCAATGGGCAAGATCTCACATGATGCCCTTCAATTTTGCACTTGAAGCAATCAATCTTGGCTGAATTCTTGACTTGTTCTTGGCCCTTATTCTTGTTCATCTTGGACTTCTTCTTCTTAATGGAGTTGAATCCAAGTCCACCTTTGTTATTGGGGGATTTTTGTACACTCAGGATATTGTTGAGTGTGGATTTCCCTTCATGACTCTTTTCCAAGTCTTTCTTCAAAGAAGTGACTTGGGCCTTGAGCTCTTTGATTTCCTCTACATGGTTAGTCTCAACACAAGTACTAGAGGAAGTATAAGCTTCATCGTTAGAGCAACAAGGCAAGGAAAGCAATTCATCACAAGATGTACCAACATTGTGAGTAGATGAATTACAAGGACTAGCACATGACAATATAGTATTTTGACTAGAAGTGGTGCTAGTATCCACATGAGGCTCACTAGATGTTACCTTAGCAATCATGGCCTCATGAGCTATCTTTAGCACATTATGGGATACTAGAAGATCATCATGAGAGCCTGAGAGCTTTTCATGACTTTCTTCCAATTTCCTAGATAGCAACTCAAGTTGAGTCCGAAGCTCAATATTCTCCTTCAAAATGGATGCTTCACAAGTAATAGAGTTAGTAGCACAAGAATCATCAATAATAGGAAGAGGAGAAGGCAACTTGGCAAGCTCTTTTGAATATGAAGCTTTAAGTTGTGCATGAGACTCGATGAGTTTGATGAGCTCACTCTTAATGACTCTTGAGCCATTTTCGATGTGCCCAAAGTCCTCAAGAAGTTTAGCACATGCAACTTCAAGGTTCTCATTTTTAGTTTCAAAAACATTGTCCACCTTAAGAGCTCTATCATGAGATTCCTTCACTCTAGATAATTGTAGAGCAAAAGTATCCTCAAGAGATTCCTTGGTGGTTTGTTCAAGTTCAAGAGCTTGAGAGAGGTCCACAATCTCATTAGCGTACCTTCCATTTTTTCAATGGTGACCTCATGCTCCTCGAGATGAGATTCCAACTCCTAAATATATTTCTTGCCCTCAATGGCAATGGACATGATTTCCATGAAGTTGGAACAAGCAATTTTATTTTTATGAAGAGCTTTAAAAATCATTTCCCCCTTAATTTTTAAGGAGGCAACACTATCATTCTCTTCATCATTATCATCATCATCATTAGCATTAACATCATCATCAAGAGACATATAGGGGTTCAAAGTAGGAGATACCTTTGAAGCCTTAGCCATAAGGCATAAAGCAATAGATGATGATGTAGGATCCCTTGAAACATCATTTGAGACCACATCTTGTTCCATGGAGTGTTGGGTTTCCTCTACATTGTTAGCACAACAACTCGAGGAAATACATGCATTTTTATCATGGCAACAAGATATAGAAAGCATATCATTATGAGATTTATTCAAGCAATTTCCACGTGATATGCATGGACTATCAACACAAGCATGTGAAACATGTAAGGTGCACGAAGTGTTAAAGTCCAAAGATGGAGCATTGCAACAAGATAGTGATGAAGAGTCATCAACAATAAGCACACTATCATCATTGCAATGACCAACACTACTCACCATAACATTACCTTGTGGAAATCCACTTGTAGGTGAAGTAGAAGAAGTTGAGAAGGCAACACGGCCGGAAGTGGAGGGAGAACAATCATCCCCACAAATCTTGGACACACCATATTTATCTTGAAGCTTTGTCCACAACTCATGAGCATCCCGGAACGGCATGAGTTGAAATATAACTTCATTGCTCAAAGCATCGAAAAGCACATTAGAAGCTTGAGCATTGAGATAAGAGTTTTTCTCATCCTCTAAAGATAATCTTTGGGGATCCTTTGGAGGAGAAAAACCCATATCTACAATTCGCTCTAAATTTGGGTCCATGACCCTAAAGAGATTAAGCATGCGAATTACCCAAACATCAAAATTTGTGCCATTGAAACTAAGAGTGTCAGAGAATCCTAATCCCCTAGTCGACATCTTTACTCTCTAGGTGGTTAAGCCTAACAAAGAGAGACGAGGCTCTGATACCAATTGAAAGATCGTGGATGTCGCCTAAAGGGGGGGTGAATAGGCGCTTTAAAATAATTACGGTTTAGGCTTGAACAAATGCGGAATAAACCTAGCGGTTAATTTGCCAAGCACAAAACCTACAACAACTAGGCTCACCTATGTGCACCAACAACTTATGCTAAGCAAGATAAACTACTAGGTGAAAGCAAGATATATGACAAGAAACAATATGGCTATCACAAAGTAAAGTGCATAAGTAAAGAGCCCGGGTAAGAGATAACCGAGGCACGAGGAGACGACGATGTATCCCGAAGTTCACACCCTTGTGGATGCTAATCTCCATTTGGAGCGGTGTGGAGGCACAATGCTCCCCAAGAAGCCACTAGGGCCACCGTAATCTCCTCATGCCCTCGCACAATGCAAGATGCCGTGATTCCACTAAGGAACCCTTAAGGGCGGTCACCGAAAACCCGTACAAATGGCAACCCTTGGGGGCGGTCACCGAACCCGTACACTTTGGCAACCCTTGGGGGCGGTCACCGGTACCCGTAAAATTGCTCGGGGCGATCTCCACAACCTAATTGGAGACCCCGACGCTTGCCTGGAGTTTTACACCACAATGATTGAGCTCCGAACAATAGCAACCATCTGGGGCGACAAGGCACCCAAGAGGAACAAGCTCTAGGGTGCCCAAACACCCAAGAGTAATACGGTTCTCAAACTTCACTTCCACGTATGACCATGGAGAACTCAAATCTATGCACCAAATGCAATGGCAAGGGCACACGGAGTGCCCAAGTCCTTCTCTCTCAAATCCCACCGAAGCAACTAATGCTAGGGAGGAAAATGAGAGGAAGAATAAGAAGGAGAACACCAAGAACTCCAAGATCTAGATCCAAGGGGTTCCCCTCACATAGAGGAGAAAGTGATTGGTGGAAATGTGGATCTAGATCTCCTCTCTCTTTTCCCTCAAAAACTAGCAAGAATCCATGGAGGGATTGAGAGTTAGCAAGCTCGAAGAAGGTCAACAATGGTGGAAGAACACGAGCTCAAAGGATAAAGTTCAAAGGGGAAGAAGACCCCCTTTTATAGGTGGGGAAAAATCCAACCGTTATGCTCACAGCCCGCACATAGCGGTACTACCGCTCCAAGGAGCGGTACTACCGCTAGGGCGGTAGTACCCCTTTGAAAAACAACAGCGAGGAGGAAAAAGGCCAGTAGAACCACCGGAGCGGTACTACCGCTCTTCCTCACGGTACTACCGCTCGACCTCACGGTAGTACCGCTAGGGATAGCGGTACTACTGCTTGCGAGCGGTACTAAAAAAATACTTCCGTGCCTACCTCCGCTGAGCAAAACACGAGATTTTGGTCCGGAGCGGTACTACCACTCAGGAGCCGCGGTAGTACAGCTCTGGAGCAGTACTACCGCTCAGGAGCCGCGGTAGTACCGCTCTGGAGCGGTAGTAAAAATTTACATCCGCTCTAGCCGTGGTAGTACCGCTGCAGCCTTTACCAAAACAGCCACAACTTCTGCAAACGGACTCCGAATTCAACGAAACCAAGTTTGTTGGAAAGCTAACGACATGGGCTGACACAATCTTGATAGAAAGATCAATAAGAAGCAAATGAGAAAAGGACCATAAGAAAATGGTGAGAACCCTTCCTCGGATAAGACCGGTAAAACCTCCAACACCGAAAACATCATGGAAGACGCATGCGAACTCCGTTTTCGATGAACTCAAGCTTGTCATCAAGATGACCATAAGCTCTAAGACTCACAAAGAGAACCAAACAAGAACCAAGAAACATGATGCAAGGATGCAATGGTTGGAGCTCTCTACTAATGATACGATCAAGCTACCAACTTGAGAGCCCCCCCTTGATAGTACGACAAAATAGAAAACCTATCAAGGGCAAACCTTTGCCTTGCACATGGTCCACTTGAGCTAGATGATGACGATCTTGACTCCCTTAAGTTGGACCACCTTTCTTGATTGCGTTGGCTCGATGAAGACTAGATGATTGCTCCCCCATAGTCCACTATGAGTGAGCCACTCTTCGGCTCACCTTCACAAGTCCATTGTCACCACAATGGACGGCAAGCTTCAAGCACTTGATCTCTTCGTGACGCATCACTTGAACTTGCACACCACATCCTAACCCCACAAAGAACTCTCACGAAGGCCATGGGTTAGTACACAAAGCATAATTGACAATGCTTACCATACTATGGGATCACTTGATCCCTCTCGGTACATCTTCTATGCTTTGTGTGTTGATCAACTTGATTCACTCTTTGACTTAGTCTTGATCAACCTCTCACAAGACCAATCTTTTCGGTAATTCCTTGAATAGCACCTTGGTCGACACAAACTCTCCTTGAAACCAACACATGCACTCCAAGAAAAGCCTATGGACAAAACCTTCAAATATAACTCAAGGCAACCATTAGTCCATAGATATTGTCATTAATTACCAAAACCAAACATGGGGGCACCGCATGTTCTTTCAATACTATTGTGAGATGGTATGATACATAAAAGTCAGGCTCAAGCCCCTGTACTGAAGCATCCAGTTTCGCCGTTGTACCAAGTTCGCCGGAACGCCAACCGCGTGTGCTCCAACTGAAGTACACCGTTCTAAAATCAACACATCCAAGCCATGAGTAGCCTTGAAGTAGCAAGTTGTTATATTTCAAAATTTATTTGTAAGAGCATGTGTTTCGGGCTTTATACTTCACCATGATCTTTTACCGTGTGCATGTAACCATAGCGTCTCTAGTCTGGGGAGTTTGCAAACGAGAGTGAAACCTATAATGATGAGTGGTGATTATCATATGATTACTAGAGCAGTAATTCAGAGCAAGAAAGCTATTTTACTGGAAAAAGTAAATCCAATATTAAACATAGTACTAGCGTCCTTCACCTACAAATTTTTCTTATCATTCTAGCAATCCAGAGGTTATTTAAGCCACAAGATCACACTACTGGTCACACTACTAACAGCAGGTCGAAATGAAACCCGAGAAATTAAATTGAAATCTTCGTGACTGCAACAGTTAGGCATGTAGTATGCAAGTTTATAGATGAATATATCAAGTTTACGATGAACTAAAACATGGCAGATTTGACAAACAACACACTTTAGGCTGAAGTTTTCAAATGGTTGTACAAGGTATCTATTACTGGTGAGTTAATGAAGCTTCATTACTCTTCCCCACATTGGTAACTTCACTTTTTAGAACTGAAGCTTCAATACTCTTCCCCACATTGGTAACTTCACTTTTCAGGATTGAAGCTTCACTCAGGTGAGGTGGTTCCTTTGGGCATTGCTATCTGCTGTATATGTAGATGAAGGACAATTAAATTAAGATTGCAATCAGAGTAGAAGCCATGATCTGTGGACCATTTATATTGTAGTCTGCTTCACTTTCAGCTTCTATTGACAGAATTTGTAAAACTGGACCACATGTCAGCACTGACTCGAAGAAAGGAAGCCACATATTGCTTCGGCAGATTTGTTACTTAGCCCGTTTGGCCACAGAGCTAATCCATGAAACTTGCCTTTTTTGCCTTTCCTTTTTAATGTTCATCACATTTTTATATATGTTTGCGATGGTTAGAGTTTGCTAACATTATTGCACTGAAATAGTCTGTTCCTTGCACCTGTTTTGCAAGCTGGATTGTACGAAAGAATGTATCCAGAGATGGGAAAAGGAGCCATGTCACATTAATGCGGGGAGGGTAATATTAGGTAGAGATTCTTGTATCTGGACATTATGTATTTCGCAATGGTGAATTGCTTTATTTCACTATCATTTGCAGTGCTTGTGTGTTGTGTGAATCTCTACTCCTAAGGGGGAGTTGGTAGCTTTTCTGTTCTTAACATTTCGCCGAATTTTTTGTCACTCGTCTTGTTGATATGGTAAGATATTCCTGCATTTCAAATTACGCATTCTTCACTTCTTGTCACTTTTCCTGGCATAAATGTTTGCAACTATGAGCTTCAATATGCATTCAAGTTCTGGTTTCTTTCATGTTTGAAAATTTTAATGGCTCCTAGGAGTTGGTAGGTATTCAGTTTTGCATATCAGCTATTTAGATGAATATCTCGTTGGTCAACATAATCTAATGAGTGTTTGCAACTATTTGAACTCCTTATAATCTTCTACAGTGGGGTGACTCGGCATTGTCCGGGGCAATTACAAGCTGATAGGTGACTTCTACAATGGTAACATGGAATTGAAGTTATCGAACTATGTTATGCTAGTATGTGGCGAGTTCTATAAATGATGCTGGTGAATATGAGGAAGAGAAGTTATGGAACTATGTTATTTTTGATGAGGTATCAACTAGCTGGAATCTTAATACCTTGTACTACAGATGCTTATTACCAATGCAAGTAAACATGTGTATTATTTATATCTTGAGAACATGACAGGTTAAAAAAATTAGTCGACTATCATTCGAAGAAACGACAAGAATGCAACCAATCGAGAGAAGCACATAGGCTTATATAGTGTGTTTTCCCACAATTCCTCACTTATTTTTTTCCAGGATTGACAATATGTACTTAGTTTATATTAATTCTGCATAAGAGAAAATGATCAATGAAGTGGGTCCAAGGAGCTAAATTTAAAAGTACGCAGTTACTCAACTAGACATGAACAACATTTGATTGTCATCTTCCGTACTGCTCATGGAAAGAAATGCAATAGTCTTCACATACTAATACATAGGCCTGAAACTTACTCTATCCTGTAGGAATTATGGTTGGAAATAAAGTTAATCATAATGCAGGCGGCCAATTAGTTCTTCAGAGACCAGAATGGGTGGGTAGAGATCACAAAAAGTACGGGTGCAAAGTGTAACTTGTGGTCATCAACTTCGGTTTCAAACTAACACCTCTCAATTCTTTGCTTAAGCTCAGATTTACACTTTGGTTAATCATGTGTTGCTGGTACTTTGATATTTTTGTAGAGACGCATTACAATTACTTTGCCATGACCAAGTTGTTGGATGGTCTGCACTTCCACTTAAATTAAATTAGTCCAGCACTATTCCACAAAAGGAAATTATATTTGAATCTTCATTTTGGCTACTCTTGCCTCTGCCCGTTGAAGACCCTTTCTCAATCACGTTCGTTCAATATCATCTTGATATATTCTCTAGCTTGACCCCCAAGTTCAACATGGTCATTTTGATCTAACTAAAGTAAATGGGAGAAGGTTTACTTAGTTTCATTTTGATTTAACTAAAGTGTTTGGAGCTTAGCAGAACCCACTGAAGTGTATCAAGATGAGTTTCGAACACACTTTGCTCTCGATGAGAACATTAATTTCTATTTTTTTGTGTAGCAACGAACATTTATTTGTATTTTTTATGTAGCAACACACATGCATACTCCACGACGGCTCACCAGGACCTCGTCCGAGGTGAAAATTATGTGGCATGTCGTTTCATCGATGACGCATGAACGGATTCGAATGAAGGGTGAGGGAGGTCGCGGGCGTTGAGCATGGTGGCATCGTCTGCGGGGATGGCAGGCCGTAGCCGACGATGGAGGGGACGACTCAGACAGGGGGTGGCGAGGTGGTATGCATCAACATTCATCAACTGTGGGTGCCATTGGCAGGTGGCAACGGTGGTGACTTGGGTAGGGGGCAACGTCAAATATGCATTCAGTGACTTTCGCAGTCGCCCTCACTGAACTGACTTGGATCTGGACTACGATTCAGATTAAGTCTTATTGAAATTGGATTTCCTTTTTAAGCCGTTACAATAAGTGAGGTGGGTGGTTTGATAGAGTGGGCGAGGAGAACAAAAGTAGCAGGAGGAAGAAGAACAACAATAGTAACAACGGGTCATCGTCGGTAGAGGAGAGGCAATAGGTTATTAGATTCGAGTGCGGCTAGGCGGAAGGTCGCGGCGGTGAAGATGATTGCAGGTTTAGAGGGATGACCCGCACCGGCGAAGGTAGTGACTCGCATATCTTCCACCTAGCAACACATATTCCTCATTGTTCCTCATCTCTCCATCCAAATAGATCTCTGTAACATACTTATTCACATTGCTGGTATGTATACTATGCCATTTTTCACATGTTGGCATGTGATTCCAAATAAGTTGTTTTGGTTCAGAAAAAATGTAATCTTCAATATTCTCCACCCAAATAGATCTCTCTAACATACTTGTTCTCACTGCTGGTATACGAGCTTTTATTATTATTATTATTATTATTTATATGTTTACTTTTGCAAATAAGAGATAAAAACCAATGGCTTTGATGATGCTTTGAAAATGTCGATTGACAAAGTTACTGGTGTAACTATGATGGATCAGAAAACTGATTGAGTTTTACACAGTCAGAAGAGATGCATACAAATAATTCTTCTTCTTTTGTATACAAATTGTGTATTTCTATATATGTTTATTTTTGCATACTATGGAGAGATGGAGATTGATTATGTCCATGTTTAAAAAAATAAATCCATTGACAATGGTCCTAAGACGATGTAGTTGGTACGGGCCAAAAATTCATCGTGCTCTATACAACAGTATAAAAAAATAATTTAAAGGCCCGTAGCAACGCACGAGCGTTCTACTAGCGGATACTAGGGATCAAGCCCTAACAAAACTAACTCGATTAATTACATGATGAATCTCATCCAACTCCTCACCGACCAGCGAGCCTACGAAGGAATTACTCACTCCCGGTGGGGAGCATCATGGAATTGGCGATGGAGAAGGGTTGGTGATGACGAAGATCGAAGATCTCCCTCTCCGGAGCCCCAAACAGACTCCAGATCTGGCCTCCCGATGAAGAACAGGAGGTGGCGGCGGCTCCGTCTTGTGAAACGCGATAATTTTTTCTCCCTGATTTTTTTCTGGAAATATGTGATTTTATAGCGTTGGTTTCAGGGTCTGCGGGGCCACCAGGTGGGGACAACCCACCTGGGCACGCCTGGAGAGGGGGCGGGCCCTGGTGGGTTGTGCCCACCCAGGTGCCCCCCTCCGGTGGTTCTTGACTCCAGAAATTATCTCTATTTGTATAAAAATTCCTCGCAAAGTTTCGCTTCAATCCGAGAACTTTTATTTCTGCACAAAAAGAACACCATGGTAGTTCTGCTGAAAACAGTGTCAGTCCGGGTTAGTTTCATTCAGATCATGCAAATTAGAGTCCAAAACAAGAGGAAAAGTATATACGACGGAGACATATCATGCACTCTTGCTCTGCCCATAGGGGTAGTGGAGCAAATTAAAAAGTACCATAGAAACTTCTTCTAGAGAAAATATGGTATGACCGACAAAGGCACTGCACTCATTTCATGGTCAAAAGTCAGTAAGCCAAAGGACCAAGGGGGGTTGGGCATTCTGGACATCTTGACACACAACAAAGCTCTACTGATGAAAACCATCTTTAAGTTCCCTAACAAATACGATACACCTTGGGTCAAGTTAATATGGGAGAAACACTACCTAAATGACTTTAACTTAGATAAATTAGAGGGGTCCTTCTGGTGGAAGGCACACTTAAAAGACCATCCCTGAATTTAAGTCAGCCAACAATTGTACTCTTATATTTGGACAGACAACTTTTTTGTGAAGATTGCTGGGGAGAGGAAGCATTGGCTCAAAAATTTCCAGAACTGCACTCTTTTGCTATCCATAACTCACAGACTGTCCATGAATTCTGTGCATCTGGCAACTGGATAGAAAACTTTGACACCCCACTATCCAACATTGCATACAACCAAATCAACCAGCTAGCCAACATTACCCCCCCCCTTGATAGTCATGGGAAGGACAGATGGATCTGCAATGGGATTCAAAACAAGTACTCCTCCATGCATATGTACAAGCATATAATGGGAAATGAGGAGGGGCACCCTATTTTCCCATTGATCTGGAAAAGCTCTAGTAGACTGAAACATAAGATTTTTTTCTGGTTGGTTACTCACTGCAGAATCAACACCAAGTCACTTCTACAGAGGAAAGGAGTACCATTAGAAAACCCACATTGCCCAAATTGCAGCCAGGGTGCTGATGAGACAGCACTCCATCTTCTATGGGATTGCAACTTTGCACAGGAATGTTGGAACTCCTTAGTTCCATGCAGGAACAGAGGTAGTTTATGAGGAAGCACTATTTTCATCAGAACAACTCCCAAGATAATTTGCCTCACAAGTTGTCATCCTTGGATGCTGGAATATTTGGAATCAGAGAAATGGGAAGATCTTCACAGGATTACCACAATCTGTCCAATCTTGGATATTCCACCTCAAGCAAGATCTAAAGCTTCTTCAATACAAGATTAAGGACAAACACTTCCATCGTTTTTCACAGTGGCTTAATAATAGTTTTTAGCTCAGCCCCTACGGTTCCAAAAACAGGATTTGGCTAACTTCTTTTCCCTTGGGAGGTTTCTCCCTCCTCCTTGTAATTATTTGTATTTTCTTTACTTTTATTAATAAAAATATAAATTGTTCTACGGTCTCTCGGTTCAAAAAAAAGTATCTTGGCACCACATTCCATTCCTTCGCGGTCATCTCCAACCATCATACCTGCCTAGTAAGTAAGAAATCCACAAGTAGAGAAAACCACATCAAAAGTAGTCTTTAGCACTTTATGCTCGAACGTAGCCCAGTTGCGGCAATTTCAATTAGCCCAACAAACCGCAGCTAAGCCAAAAATATAAAATTTAGCTCCATCAGGTAGGAAAATATAGCACCAGGAAAAGTATTGACACGGTCTTGGTTGATTTATTGGGTAACGTCCCAAAATCACGTGGGCTTAGGGGAGACAGCATCGGAAGACCAGGGTGTTTTCTTTTTGTGAAAGGCACATGAGGGACCAGCCGCACCTTTTAGGATGTCCTTTCATTTATGATATAGGTGTCGTGGTTATAAGTCTGACAGTAGAATGGGGGGTAGGGATGTAAAGGCAAGGTCCTAGCTATGGAGAAGCTGTACACACGAGTTTTACGAGTTCAGGCCCTTGTCGGAGGAAGTAACAACCCTACGTCTAGGAGCCCGGAGGCGGTCGACTGGATTATATGTGTGTGTGTTACAGGGGGTGCGAACCCTTGTGCCAGTGGAGGGGGTGGCTTATATAGAGTGCGCTAGGACCCCAGCCAGCCGACGTTACAAGGAGTTCAATGTTCATAAAGTAGGAGCGTTACAGGTAACGTCTGTAGTAAAGTAATATAAATGACTATTAAGTCTACGAGTAAATGCCCGACCGTTGCTGCGCGGAGTGGCTCTAGGT
This sequence comes from Aegilops tauschii subsp. strangulata, assembly GCF_002575655.3. Taxonomy (NCBI): domain Eukaryota; kingdom Viridiplantae; phylum Streptophyta; class Magnoliopsida; order Poales; family Poaceae; genus Aegilops; species Aegilops tauschii. Next base: position 59,559,902 of record NC_053039.3, on the reverse strand, counting down.
CTTCTGCACGTCGAGTGGTTTAGTGGTCGAGTGACACAAACAAGGGGGGTCTCCGAGTGAATGGTAGGTCAAGTGGATTGCACTCGACACCTTTGTTGGGTCCCCTCTATTTACTCCTGAACCTCTTTGCTTCTAGGACAAGGACCTTAGGTAGGAGGTATAGGTCAGGCCTATTACCCTACCCAGGTCTATGTCCTCATCATTAGGCCCCGAATGGATTGAGGTCCGCGTGAAAAGAAGGTTGAAGTTGACCTTGCTCTTGGCTCTTGCTTTCATCTCCAAATGGGTGCCAGTTGTTGGAACTTCGGCTTCGTTTCAGTCGCCTTGATCGATTCAGAAATGACCGACTGGTTTTATAACGTCATCCGTCGAGTGTTATCTCTGACATGGAATCTTTGGTGTTATCTCTGACATGGAGCGCGCCGTGGAAAGCGGAGTAGATAAGTAGGGCGTTTCGATTTCCGCGCCACCTTTTTCGCCACGTATCCCGTGTGCGTCTATTAAGGGATTTGACAGGATCGCCCGGACCCACGCGTCAGCCACTCGGAAGTAGGCCCTTAAAAGCGGCGAGGCCGAGGTGTCCGCACTGTGTGTGGCCATTCTCCTTCTTCTTCCTCTTGCTCCTTTGCCTCGCTCGGCTTCTCCACCCTCGACGCCGCCGCTCCGCCGCCATGGGGAAGGAGAAAACGGCGGCGCTGGAACACGCGAAGAAGGCGACGGGGGCGGCGAAAAGCAAGAATACGAATCGGGGATCTTCATCGCGCTCGGGGTTGCTGTCGGGTTGGATCCAGGGAGATTGGATCCGATCCTCACTTCAGTAGGAAGACTTGGATGATATGGCCGAGCTAGGGCTGATCGTCCATGAGTCTGCACGGCTGCCGGAGGGGGAAACGAAGCCACAGCCGCGACCGGGTGAGTGTGTTCTGCTCGCCACTCATGTCAATCGCGGCTTCTCGCTTCCTCCACACCCCTTCTTTCGAGGTTTCTTGAATTTCTTCGGGGCTCAACTCCACCATTTCACTCCCAACACCATCACATATCTTGCCGCATTCATGTCCATGTGCGAGAATTTCCTGGGATGTCGACCGCACTGGGGTCTTTTCAAGCACATTTTCACTATCCGCTCCCAAACAGTGAAGAAAGCGAAATCGAATGACGAGAAAACCCATGTTATCCAGATGTGTGCGGGTCTGGGTATTCAGAAGAGGAAGAGGAGTTCCTTCCCTTCGATGACTCTTCCTGAGTCGGTCAGGGGCTGGCAGTCGACCTGGTTCTATTGCCAGGATATCGCGACCCCAGGCCACTCGAATGGACTTCCCCCTTTCTCTTTTGATCGTGTTCAGACTCCATCTCCGTTGAAAGTGACCGCCGCGGAGAAGGCAGAGACGGGCATGTTGGTCGAGAGGGTAGTTCAACTGATCAACCAAGGTGTCACCGGCATGGATCTGCTGGAGGTGTTCCTCAGTCGGCGCATTCAACCACTCCAAGCTCGTGACCACTCCATGTGGATGTACTCCGGGGCTGGTGATACCGCTTGGGTTCATCCGGAGGAGGTGACGGCCAAAACAGTGGCCGAGTGGCTGAGCGGCATCACCGGGAACAAGGACAACCCCAAGGGCGCCAGGAGAGTCAAACCTTTCAGCGACAGCAACCAGCCAGACAAGGTTTGGCCATTACAACTGATTGAATTTGGATGTGTTTTCTGACTGTTTGTTGATCCGACTGATTTCCACTCGGCTCCTTGTTTTGTAGATTTATACAGAAATGTACACAATGCCCAATGGCAAACAAGCTCTGGAGCAGTACCATGAAGGCGAGGACAGCGCGGAGGAGAACGGCGAGTGGGAGTCTCCAGCCGACGATGATGAAGATGAGAGTGATGAGTCGGACGATGAGGAGGTAGCCGACTCACCACCTCGTTCTGAACGTCGATCCAAGCAGCACCATGATCCCGCGGGCAGGCGCGGCAAGGCTGTGGCCTCGAGCGCTCCATCTCAAAAGTGCGCTCGGTCTTCGACTCCAGAATTGGCTGGAAGGTCACCAAGCAGCCCAAGATCAATCCTTCGAAGGCTTGGAAGACCTTGCCTAGAATCAAGATGGACGTTCCTGTTGCTTCCGGGTAAATGTTCTCCCCGTATTTTCTTGTTCTGACCGATTCTCTTGTACTGACCGAGAGGATGATGAACCTTCACAGCCCGGCCTCGGCCGCGACTGATATGGATATCGACAAGACCCCAGATAACGAGGAAACCGACGGCGCAGCTACCTCCAAAGCCAGTAAGTCTACCCGACTCGAGTTTATTTGGATGACTGGATTGTTTGTCAGCTATCTCCTTGACTTTCTCTGTTTGTTGCAGCACCACGGGACGTTGTTGTGCTCCTGGACGATGAAGAAGAAGTACCGCTGAGGGGAAGGAGGAGGAGGGACAAGGAATTGAGCGGGAAAGCGCCCGAGGCCCAGGTTCCTCAGTCGACTGAGACGCCTGGGATGGCAGTCAAACGATCGTCAGATCCGGCACGTACCAATGTCACTTTTGCTATCCCGCCGTCGACTGATTGCCCATCAGGATCAGCTGCTCAGACTTCTGCTGTACCAATACAACCCCACGCATCAGACCCAACGGTTGCTCCGACTACTCTCCCATCATCGCTTTTCACTGCGTATCAAACCCCGGACGACCTGCCGTCTGCCGCCAAGGAAGCTCTTCTTCAGTTGAACCTTGTGATGGGGCAAATGAAAGTGGTGCATGAGGCCAGTCAGGTGGCCTTCAACAACGGAGCTGGTCTGCAGACCAATGTCCAGGTTAGTTGATTTCTGATTGATCATATTTCTCGTCCGATCACCCACCGGGGTGTGACTATTTTGAAGTTGCACGAGTCAATTTGAGTCGTCTTGGATTGAATCTTTGAACTAGTGGGGGCACCCTTAGTGCACCCACTGGGTGTAGTCCCCGAGACCATAGTTGACTGCGGGCAGTCGACTGTGGTCTGAGAAACCAAATTTTGTCACTCGGTCTGGGCTGACCAGGTCGAATGACACCAGAGCCAGTGGGGGCACACTAAGTGCACCCACTGGGTGTAGTCCCCGAGACCGTGGTTGACTGCGGGCAGTCGACTATGGTCTGAGAACTTTTTTTTACTCTCGCACTGGGCAGACCATGTCGAGTGTTTATTCAAACCAGTGGGGGCACGCCAAGTGCACCCACTGGGTGTAGTCCCCGAGACTGCCGTTGAATGTTTGATTCGGCGGTAGTCTTAGAGTAGCTATCACTGTGATGTCTTTTTATCTCGGTCAACTGATATGGCTTAAACTGCAGAAATCTTGTGATCTTGGGGCTCAGCTTTCCGCAATGAACAAGCAGCAAATTAGCCTCAACCTTGATCTAGAATTGGCCTAGAAGAATCTCAAGACTGCTCGTGATGAAGTAGCTGCCATGGGAGGTAACCAATCGTCAACTGTCTTTCTCACTGCCTGCCCTTTTCCTTTCCATTTTTGAACCGAGTGACTCCACTCGAGCAGATGTATGTAGTGAAAACCGTCAACTCCAAGCCCGTCTGAAGAATGTTATTTCTTTAGAGAAAATTAAGCAGGCTTTGGAGAAGAAGGATCTGGATCTTGCTGCTGCACAGAAGGAAGCGCGAGAGAAAACAGCACTTGCTGACAAGAAGCTTGCTTCAGTCGACAAGTTAGAAGAGGAGAACTCCAAACTAAAGACAGCTGTCTCTGACGCCAATCGGGAGGTCGAGCGACTGAAGAAAGACAAGGACAGGCTGACTGACGAGCTTGGGAGCCTCAAGGCCAAGAAGGGCGAGTTGGAGTCTTATCTGGGCCAGCTTGCTGCAAAGCTGGTCCTAAAACTTGAAGGTACTGATGATTGACTGGCTTATTATGGTCGACTGTCCAGCTTGATTATATCATCGACTCATCATTTACTCGACTGTGTAGAGCTTTGCCAAGACTTTGAAGCGGAAACTGGGCGGGTCGAGACGGGTCTCGATCCCATAAATTGTCCAGTCAAGGATGATGTTGCGATGAATGTGCTGCGGTTGGAATCTCGCATGGACAACGCGTTTGCTTATCTTGCTCGCCTGAAGGCAGCGATGACTCGGGTTGATGCTGAACTCGGGTTGATGCTGAACTCTGGCCTCAGGCGGAACTGTCTCAAGACCTCGAGTCTCTGATGACTCGACTGAATCAAATACCTGACCGAGTGCAAGAGTGGAAGAAGTCATCTGCTCGCTGTGGCGCTGATGTCGCGTTGTCCTTGGTCCCAGTGCACTGCAAAGACGTCAAAGAAGACAAGCTGGCGGAGCTCAAGGTTGCTAACACAAAGAGGCACACCTTCCAATCCTTCATGGACACTTTCCTTGACACTGCCACTCATATTGTAGACAACATAGACCTTGACAGTTTCTGCAACCCAGCCAGTCCTTCTCCTGACGCGTGACCGAAAAACATTATGCTCCACCTTTATTTGTCTCGGAATGCCGAGTGATTGTGTAATCGTTAAACTTCTTCAGGCTTGATGCTCGAATACTTTTGATCCGTCGTCCGGAACATTAGGATTTATCTGAACTTGGTTTATCTCTGAATATGCTTGTGTTTGCCTTCGAGTGGATTTTGCTTCTTCAATTGGAATAATCTTTGTACTTGAGATGCAACTATTGTACTTAAGGCACAACTCCGAAGGAGAAGGTCGCAGTCGACCTGCACCTCGTCGTCCTTGCGGATAGGGAGGGAGCACACGTTGTACTTGTGGCGCAGCTCCGAAGGAGAAGGTTACAGTCGACCTATACCTCGTCGTTCTTGCGGATAGGGATGGAGCGCACATTGTACTTGTGGCGCAGCTCCGAAGGAGAAGGTTACAGTCGACCTGCACCTCGTCGTCCTTGCCGATAGGGATGGAGCGCACATTGTACTTGTGGCGCATCTCCGAAGGAGAAGGTTGCAGTCGACATGCACCTCGTCGTCCTTGCGGATAGGGATGGAGCGCACATTGTACTTGTGGTGCATCTCCGAAGGAGAAGGTTGCAGTCGACCTGCACCTCGTCGTCCTTGCGGATAGGGATGGAGCGCACATTGTATTTGCGGCGCAGCTCCGAAGGAGAAGGTTGCAGTCGACCTGCACCTCGTCATCCTTGCGGATGGGGATGGACTTCGAACTTAGGCGAGTACTAGACTGCACCTAAGCCCCCGAGTGGGAGGGTTGCTCATCACTCGGTAGGATTTTACAAACTTAGGCGAGTACTGGACTGCAGCTAAGCCCCCGAGTGGGAGGGTTGCTCACCACTCGGTAGGATTTTACAAACTTAGGCGAGTACTGGACTGCAGCTAAGCCCCCGAGTGGGAGGGTTGCACACCACTCGGTAGGATTTGACAAACTTAGGCGAGTACTGGACTGCAGCTAAGCCCCCGAGTGGGAGGGTTGCTCACCACTCGGTAGGATTCTTCAAACTTAGGCGAGTACTGAACTGCAGCTAAGTCCCCGAGTGGGAGGGTTGCTCACCACTCGGTAGGATTTTACAAACTTAGGCGAGTACTGGACTGCAGCTAAGCCCCCGAGTGGGAGGGTTGCTCACCACTCGGTAGGATTTTACAAACTTAGGTGAGTACTGGACTGCAGCTAAGCCCCTGACTGGGAGGGTTGCTCATCACTCGGTAGGATTTTACAAACTTAGGCGAGTACTGGACTGCAGCTAAGCCCCCGAGTGAGAGGCTTGCTCATCACTTGGTAGGATTTTACAAACTTAGGCGAGTACTGGACTGCAGCTAAGCCCCCGAGTGGGAGGGTTGCTCACCACTCAGTAGGATTTTACAAACTTAGGCGAGTACTGGATTGCAGCTAAGCCCCCGAGTGAGAGGTTTGTTCACCACTCGGTAGGATTTTACAAACTTAGGCGAGTACTGGACTGCAGCTAAGCCCCAGAGTGAGAGGCTTGCTCATCACTCGGTAGGATTTTACACACTTAGGCGAAACGGATTCGCGGCTAAGCCCCCAAGGGAGAGGTTTGCTCACCACTCGGTAGGATTTTTCAAACTTAGGCGAAACGGATTCGCGGCTAAGGCCCCGAGTGAGAGGTTTGCTCACCACTCGGTAGGATTTTTCAAACTTACGCAAAATGGATTCACGGCAAAGTCACCCACTGGCGGATTTCAGACGCAAACAAAAATAACAACAACCATTTAGGAAGACTGTAAAGCTCTTGTCTTTGATAAACAAACTACAAAGGTATTTCTTATTACATCTCATCCTAGTGAGTACTTAAGTATAAAAGGGGCGGAGCAGCTCCGCGTTCCAAGCCCGTGGCTCGTCTTTCTGATGCTCGACATTGTAAAGATGGTATGCTCCATTGTGGAGAACTCTGGTGATAATGAAGGGACTTTCCCAAGCAGGGGCGAGCTTGTGTGGTTTCTGCTGATCCACTCGAAGAACCAAGTCTCCTTCTTGAAAGGCCCGACCCCTCACGTTTCTGGCGTGGAATCGACGCAAGTCTTGCTGATAAATGGTCGACTGGATTAAGGCCATCTCTCTTTCCTCCTCTAGGAGATCGACTGCGTCTTGTCGGGCCTGTTCTGCTTCATCTTCAGAGAAGAGCTCGACTCGGGGTGCATTGTGAAGCAAGTCACTCGGTAGGACAGCTTCAGCTCCATAAACTAAGAAGAATGGAGTTCTGCCAGTCGACCGATTGGGAGTTGTCCTCAATCCCCAAAGAACTGATGGAAGTTCATCAACCCAGGCGCTGCGTGCTTGAGATCACGCATCAGTCGGGGTTTCAGTCCTTTGAGAATCAAGCCATTTGCTCTTTTTGCTTGTCCATTCGACTGGGGGTGGGCGACTGAAGCATAGTCGACTCGCATGCCTTGGGAAGCACAGAAGGCTCTGAACTCATCAGAATCGAAGTTTGACCCATTGTCAGTGATGATGCTATGTGGAACTCCATATCTGAATGTCAATTCTCCGATGAAGCTGACGGCAGTACTGGCTTCAAGATTCTTAATAGGCTTGGCTTCAATCCACTTGGTAAACTTGTCGACTGCTACAAGCACATGAGTGAAGCCGCTCCTACCAGTCCCCAGGGGTCCGACCATATCCAATCCCCAAACGGCAAAGGGCCAGACGAGTGGAATAGTCTTCAGGGCTGACGCAGGCTTGTGGGAAATATTGGAGTAAAACTGGCAGCCTTCACATTTGTCGACTATATCTTTCGCTATTTCATTTGCTCGTGGCCAATAAAATCCGGCTCCGTATGCTTTGGCCACAATGGTCCGAGAGGACGCATGGTGAACACAGGTCCCCTAGTGGATGTCGTTGAGGATCACTCGACCTTCTTCTGGTGTGATGCATTTCTGGCTGACTCCGGTTACACTTTCCCTAAACAGTTGTCCTTTTATCACAGTAAAGGCTTTGGATCGACGGACGATCTGTCGAGCCTCTTCTTCATCCTCTGGGAGTTCTTTCCTAAAGATATACACAATGTATGGCACTGTCCAGTCGGGAGTGATGACCAAAACCTCCATGATCAGGTCGACCACGGCTGGGACTTCGACTTCAGTCGGATCTGTGGCGCTCTTAGGCTGCGGGGGTTCTTCAGTGAAAGGATCTTCTTGAACTGAAGGTGTATGAATGTGTTCCAAAAACACGTTGCTGGGAATGGCTTCCCTCTTGGAACCTATCTTTGCTAGATCATCGGCTGCTTGATTTTTCATCGGGGTATATGATGGAGCTCTAACCCCTCAAATTTCTTTTCCAACTTCCTCACCGCATTGCAGTAACCAGTCATAGCTGGGCTTCTGACGTCCCACTCCTTCATCACTTGATTGACTACCAAATCTGAGTCCCCGTAGACCATGAGGCGACGGACGCTGAGTGAGATGGCCATACGTAACCCATATAAGAGTGCTTCATATTCTGCTTCGTTATTGGAGGAATCAAAGTGAATCTGGAGGACATATCTGAGCTTGTCTCCTCGGGGAGATACGAGTACCACCCCAGCACCGGAACCATTCAACATCTTGGAACCATCAAAGAACATGGTCCAGTGCTCCAAGTGGACTTGAGTCGGCAGTTGCTGTTCGATCCACTCGGCGAGGAAATCTGCTATTGCTTGGGACTTGATAGCTTTCTTTGCCTCAAACTTGATATCCAAGGGAAGAAGTTCAATCGCCCACTTTGCCACTCGACCAGTTGCATCTCTGTTGTTCAGAATCTCTGATAATGGAGCGTCGCTGACGACTGTAATGGAGTTGTCAGAGAAATAATGTGCAACCTTCTTCGTGGTAATATAAATCCCATAAACAAGCTTCTGATAATGTGGATATCTTTGCTTTGATGGAGTCAAAACTTCAGAAACATAATATACTGGGCGCTAAACTTTATAGGCTTTTCCTTCTTCTTCCCGCTCGACCGTAAGTACCGTACTGACGACTTGTCCAGTGGCTGCAATGTAAAGCAGTAAAGGCTCTTTGCTGATTGGGGCAGCAAGCACCGGCTGGGTGGAAAGCAGGGCTTTGAGCTCTGCAAATGCTGCATCAGCTTCAAGAGTCCACTCGAACTTATCAGACTTCTTCATCAGTCGGTAAAGAGGCAATGCCTTTTCACCGAGGCGAGAAATGAATCGACTTAAGGCGGCCAAACAACCTGTAAGCTTTTGAACATCGTGCACACGCACAGGGCGTTTCATTCGGAGAATGGCACCAACTTTCTCTGGGTTAGCGTCGATCCCTCGTTCGGAAACGAGAAAACCGAGTAATTTTCCACCCGGAACTCCGAATGTGCACTTTGATGGAGTAATCTTGATATCATACCTTCTGAGGTTGGCAAAAGTTTCAGCAAGGTCAGCCAGCAGGTCGGAACCTTTACATGACTTGACCACAATGTCATCCATGTATGCTTCCACATTCCGACTGATTTGAGTGAGTAAACACTTCTGAATCATCCTCATAAACGTGGCTCCAGCATTCTTCAGGCCGAATGGCATGGTGACATAACAGAAGCACCCAAATGGAGTGATGAAAGCTGTTTTTATCTCATCGGGTCCATACAGTCGGATCTGATGATACCCGGAATAAGCATCCAAAAAGGACAAGCGCTCACACGCTGCAGTTGAGTCGACTATTTGATCGATGCAGGGGAGAGGAAAGTGATCTTTTGGGCAGGCCCGATTGATATGCTTGAAGTCAATGCACATGCGAAGTGAGTCGTCCTTCTTGGGGACCATGACAACATTGGCTAGCCACTCGGAGTGGTAAATTTCTCGGATAAACTCAGCTGCTAGGAGCCGAGCTACTTCTTCACCGATCGCTTTTCTCTTCTGTACTCTGGACCGTCGAAGATGTTCTTTGACTGGTTTCACTTTTGGGTCGACTCGCAAACGGTGCTCAGCCAGCCCCCTGGGAACACCTGGCATGTCAGAAGGTTTCCATGCAAAGATGTCCCAGTTCTCACGGAGGAACTGGATGAGCGCTTCTTCCTATTTGGAGTCGAGCGTTGTCGAAATGTGAGTCGGAGCAGCATTGGGATTGGTCGGGTGAATATGAATCGGCTTCGTTTCACCAGACGACTGAAATGCTGAATCGGTGGCAGGCTTCTTAGCTCGCAACAAATCGCTCGGATCTGCATTCTTTTGATACTCCTGCAATTCCACTATTGCCATTTGTGCATCGGCGATCTTTGAGCCCTTCTGGAAGCACTCTTCTGCCTTCTTCCGATTGCCAGTGATAGTGATCACTCCTTTGGGACCAGGCATCTTCAATTTGAGGTACACGTAGCATGGTCGAGCCATAAAACGTGCATAAGCCGGCCTGCCCAGAATAGCATGATAAGCACTCTAGAAATCGACGACTTCAAACGTCAACTTTTCTTTGCGGTAATTCTTGGAATCACCGAAAACCACATCAAGGGCGATCTGGCTGAGTGACTCAGCCTTCTTGCCAGAAATAACCCCATGGAAACTCATATTGCTTTCACTGAGTCTGGACATCGGAATGCCCATTCCTTTCAAGGTCTCCGCATACAGTATATTCAGGCCATTGCCACCGTCCATCAGAACCTTAGTCAACCAAGTGCCTTCGACGACTGGGTCGACCACCAACGCTTGCCTCCCAGGGGTGGCTATGTGTGTTGGGTGATCAGACTGGTCGAATGTAATGGCAGTCTGAGACCACTTCAAATAACTGGGCATCGCTGGGGCGACCCTGTTCACTTCTCTATTGATGACTTTCAGTCGACTTTTGCTCTCAACATCAGCAAAAATCATCAGAGTTGAATTGACGTGAGGGTAACCATCATCGTCCTCTTCCTTATCCTCAACCTTGTCTGATTCTTTCTCTTTCTCTTTGGGCTGTTTCTCTCGGAATTGCTGGATCAGGAGCCGACATTGTCGAGTGGTATGCTTCGGGTAAATGAGATTACCCTCCTCGTCTTTTTTGGTGTGAATGTGGCACGGTAAATCCAACACATCATTTCCATCTTGATCTTTTACCTTCTTGGGGTTCCATGGCCCTTTGGGCTTCCCCTTGAACTTTCCTTGAGTCACGGCTAAGGCTTCTCCGGGAGCAGCTGGCTCGGCTTTGCGCTTCTGCTTCCGACTAGAATTCCCTCCCCCGGTTTCGTGGGCGACTGTTTTGTGCTTGCCACTCCGGAGCCGATCCCCCTCTTCACCATTAGCATACTTGGTGGCAATTTCCATCATTCGACTCAGAGGCATATATCCGGTCCGACCAAACTTCAGATTTAATTCCCGATACTTGACGCCTTCCTTGAAGGCACAAACTGCTTGGTGATCAGACACATTCTCCACCGTGTGGTGCAACGTGATCCATCTCTGGATATAATCTCTCAAAGTTTCATTCGACTTCTGTACACAAGACTGTAACTCTGTCAGCCCTGCTGGTCGTTTGCATGTACCCGACCGAGCTCTTTCCAGCTATAAATACTGCCAGGTGCTAGCTGATTCAACCACGCTCTGGCCGAGCCCTCTAACATCAGAGGAAGGTGTTTCATGGCCACTTCATCATCACCACCAATCTGCACAACCACTCGGTAGTCCTCGAGCCAAGTGTCAAGCTTGGACTCACCAGTGAACTTGCCGACTCCAGTCGCCAACCTGAAGTTGGGAGGAATCACTGCTGCTCTGATGGCTCTGCTGAAACACTCAGGACCCGAAACATGCACCCTGCTGCCGGTTGGGTAATCTCTATCGTGGCCATCTCTGTGTGCTCTGTTCCTGTCAACCAGACCTTGAACGAGAATGGATCTCGCATCAAAGCCCGGCTCCCGGGGGTCGACTGGAATCCTTCGCCCACCACTGTGAGGGCGTGTGTGATCGTGTTGCCGAGGCGCGTATGACCCACTCCTTGGCGGAGGCGTGGGTACTTGACGACGATCATACTGCTCACGGTTCCTGTACTAATCCTGTCGATCTCCACGTCCCTCACGCCTTGGAGGCGATCTTGGGCTGTGAGCCGACTGAACTGTGTCTGCCATCACAGATCTACTATGAATCCTATTCCGAGACTGCGACACTGCTGTGTTATGCTCCCCCGCCGCCCGAAGCAAAGCCCGGATCTGCATCAAACCCCTACCAGCCTCCGACTAGGAAGGCTGAATCGATTCTGCTATTCGGGCAGCAGCCGTGAGATTCTGGATCGGAGTTCGATATACCTGGGTTGGATGCGGGAAGAGTTGACGTCGACTGGATTCAGGAACTCGCTGCCGAGCACGCTCGTCGAGTGCGTGCTGGAGATTCTCCAGTCGGGTGCGCTTAGCCAAGTTGGCCAGGCGCACCTCCTCCAAGTCCCGGGCCTCGGGGGTTTCTCCAACGATAGGAGTGCGAAGTGCATCCATGTTACGGTGGCGAAGCTCTTCCCTCTGCTGCGAAGAGAGGGGCTCGGGGCGGTACTCCTCGTGGGCACGCGACGGATCGCCTCCGCCATCACCACCGTCGACGCGGGGGAAGCCAGGAGAACTGCGCGGTCTGTTGACCATCAGGACTTCCGCCACAGGGTCACTGCTGTCGCACTCGGATGCGGTCTCAACGGAGCCAGTCGAACAGGCCGTAGAGAGTTTCCTCGGGCTCGATTGCCACGACTTGAGGGGTGGCCGACTGGTGAGCCACCGCGTGCCTCACCCACCGCTGGAGCCTCGACCGATCGGAACGCTTGTGCCGGCGGGCTGTAGGGAGTGAAGACGCCACAGGACCCAACCGATACTGGGTCAGCGGCTGCCGCAGGAGGACGCCGCGGACGCACGCGCGAATGTGCGTTGCCCCGCGGACGGTAAGCGCCTCGACGTCGAGTGGAGCCTCTTGGAGCCAAGAGGAGTCGTCGGCGACGAACACGAGTGCACCGAGACGGATCTCGCGGCCCTCGGTCAATCCTCCGCCTGAAACCATGCTGATGGGGATCGGAAAAATTGCAACTTCTCCAACAAGTCGCTAAAACACCTGCCCCACGGTGGGCGCCAACTTTCGTGGTTATAAGTCTGACAGTAGAATGGGGGGTACGGATGTAAAGGCAAGGTCCTAACTATGGAGAAGCTGTACGCACGAGTTTTACGAGTTCAGGCCCTTCTCGGAGGAAGTAACAGCCCTACGTCTCGGAGCCCGGAGGCGGTCGACTAGATTATATCCGTGTGTGTTACAGGGGGTGCGAACCCTTGTGCCAGTGGAGGGGGTGGCTTATATAGAGTGTGCCAGGACCCCAGCCAGCCCATGTTACAAGGAGTTCAATGTTCATAAAGTAGGAGCGTTACAGGTAACGTATGTAGTAAAGTAATATAAATGACTATTAAGTGTAAGAGTAAATGCCTGGCCGTTGCTGTGCGGAGTGGTTTTAGGTCTTCTGCACGTCGAGTGGTTTAGTGGTCGAGTGACACAAACAAGGGGGGTCTCCGAGTAAATGGTAGGTCGAGTGGATTGCACTCGACACCTTTGTTGGGTCCCCTCTATTTACTCCTGAACCTCTTTGCTTCTAGGACAAGGACCTTAGATAGGAGGTATAGGTCAGGCCTATTACACTACCCCAGGTCTATGTCCTCATCAATAGGCGCTCGATCGCACCAACGGGCTTGTAGGCGTTGGCGAGCCACATCCAACAATGAAATGCTCAAACCCTCAAAAAAACAATGGATTCTTTGCCTTTTATGTACCGGCACCGCTAGAAGAACCATTTCTTGCGAAAGCCTTGTTTGAGCTAACTCTCTCAGCTCCGTCCTCTCTCGACTGCCTCTCACAGCCAACTCAAGAACAATGGAGACAAGGATGTTTGGTGAGCTGCTGTATTACACAGCCGAGCTTTTTTCTTCTCTCTATTTTCTCTTAACACAAAGCAAACATGATGACAACTTATATGACACACGCACACACAGGCCAGCGGCCACGAGGCAACTAACTGCCCACGTCCTGAGCATGTGCGGCCGCTCCTCTACATGCAAACTCCACTTGCTATCTTCACATACTAAGAGCATCTCTAGCAGACCCCGTATCTCTTCCTTGACCGAATCACTCCGTTCAATCATCTATGCACACCATCGCTTTGCCCAGCTTGCGTGCAGCACCGCGCATCACACACGACATCATTGTCCGCATCACGCGGCACTTCGGCAACTCCTCAATACATGCCAGCCGAGCCACCTAATATGCATTGGCCCTACATGACTAACTCACACAGAAAATAAAAGGTCTGGCTAATTTAACGAGTCTCAGTCAAGTGATATAACATGCAAGAGAGAAAAAGAAAAAAACTAATTTTTTTGGGCACAAATCTCAATATAGGATCTCACGAATATAGCATCGATTGAGACTTAACAAAGTCTTAGTCGATTAAGACTTAGCAAGACTAGAAAAATAAACATGCAGATACATAAATCATCAAGATTATATCTAACAAGCCTGCTTCAAGGTTTTGTATCTCTTCGCACAACAGACAAAAACCGCTAGATTCAACGAGCTAAGCGCAGCAACGAGCCAGAATAAGCGGTCGAGGTGGCCCACGTTAAGGTTGTTAGGCATCCACCCGGGCTCAACGCCCCTTGTCGTGATGCTGGACACCAGGGTTACCACGAGCGAGCTGAGGTAGCTACCGAGCGACACCGTGAGGAGCCCTAGCGCAGTGCAAAGGCTCCTCATGGACACCGGAGCCTCATTGTAGAAGAACTCCGACTGCCCGACACACGCGAACACGACACTGGCACCGACCAGGAGATACTGTGGCACGTGCCACAGAATGCACATCCGGCCAAGCACCAAGCGCCGCGTCTCCACCACCGCATCGGCCGCCATGATCAGTGTCAGCAGCCCTGACAGGTCGACCCCCACGTCCAGCGACTTGCCACCACCCGCAATAGGACCGCGACAGCAGCGCACCCGGAGGCCCAACACGCGAGTCACTGGACCGGCCTGGGTCCAGTGAAGCCCAGCAACTCCATTACTTAAGCATCAGTTTGCTACACTCAACCCATCCAGTGGATCAACAGCGGCGGCACCGGCTTTCCCTTTTGTTCCCCTTCTCTCTGTATGAACCCTAGCTCGATCGAGATCCTTGTAATCGCCACTTCTTGTACTCTAAGAGATTGTTCCAGTTAAATATATAGATCCCAACCCTTGCTCCTAACATCTGGTATCAGAGACCACCACTAGCCTTCCACCCTCCCGATCTGGCGTTGTTCGTGGAAACAAGGCGCCTCCGACAAGCTCGCAGCCAGATCGAAGCCATGGATCCTACCATGAAGGAGTACATGGAGAAAATCACCAGCTCCATGGACGAGTTCCGCGTCGAGCACCGCAACAACACAGCGGTGGTGCACGCGAACACCGCCAAGCTAGACGATCTGCTCTCCTGGCGGTCCGATGTCGAGCGCCGTGTCGCTAAGCTCTCCGATGCGGTGGCGGATCTGCAACAGGGGCGCGCGCCTGCGGAGGCGGTGTCCAGTGTGGCGGCAACGGGCCTTCCTCTCCGAGAGCCCAACCTCCACTCGATCGGCGCGCAACCAGAGGCCGCGATCGGAGTGCAGGAGCTGCCTCACGGGTCCATGGACCACGGCGACGCATTCCTTCACCGGGAGAAGGCGCCGGTGACCCCGCCGTCGTCTCTGTTGGGCATAGGTCAGTGCCCGAATCCGTCATCTGTTCCAGCCCTTTCCCCCTTCGTGCATGCTAGCCAGCTTCTCGCAGGCCTGGGACAGTCACATCCCTCGATCTGCTTTCCTCAGTTCTCTGGTGAAAATCCTAAGCTATGGAAGACCTTGTGCGAGCATTATTTTGCCATGTTTGCGATTCACACCTCTTTTTGGGTCTCGATGTCCGCGTTGAATTTCACCAGCCCTGCATCAGTTTGGTTACAATCCATCCAACGCAAAATATCTGAGTATGATTGGGAATCGTTTACAGCCTTGCTCTGTACTCGATTTTGGCATGATCGCCACCACTCTTAATTCGTCAATTCTATACCATTCGTCAAACCTCTTCAGTGTCTGATTATATAGAGCATTTTGAGTTGATTATTAATCATCTTGCTTCATACTCTGACACAATTCATCCTTATTATTATTTGACTCGATTTGTCGAGGGACTCCGCGCCGACATCCGAGCCGTGGTGCTGATTCAGAGGCCGGCTGACCTGGATACAGCTGCTCACTTGCTCTGCTCCAAGAGGAGGTGACCGAGAGCGTTCATCGGCCACGTTCGCCACCACCAATGCAACGCGCAGCTGATGCCACTCTTCGCCCAGGAGTGCCTCTGCCTCTACCTCCACCACCAGCAAGACCAACTCCACTTCCGGCTCCTAATGCAGCAGTGGACCGTCGTGGCATCGATGCTGCCCGAGCTGACAGTTCCAAGGTCAAGGCACTCCGGGAGTACCGTCGTGCTCCAGGGCTGTGTGTCAAGTGTGGCGAGCGGTGGGGGCATGATCACACTTGCCCCACGACTGTCCAGTTGCACGTCGTGGAAGAACTGCTGGAGTTATTTGGCATCAACACAGTGTTTGACACAGGGCAACAACAAGTATCAGAACAGGAATGCGATACAGTGATGGCCATTTCTCGCCAAGCTCTCACAGGAGGAGTTTCGCCTAAGGCGATCCAACTGCATGCCTGGATCCAAGGTCGGGAGATTCGATGTTGGTTGATTCAGGAAGTTCTACTTCTTTCGTGAATGAGCAATTGGCCACACAGCTCACTGGCTTGTGGCTTTGAAAACACCAGGGCATGTGCGTGTGGCAGGGGGTGGTGAACTGATATGCTCTTCAGTTATTCCTCACTGCAGTTGGTTTTCTCAGGGCCATGAATTCACAACTGATATGAAGGTGTTACCTCTTGGCACTTATGATGCAATCTTAGGCATGGATTGGCTGGAGGATAATAGCCCAATGACCATGGACTGGCGAGCTAAACAGATTGAGCTGCGTGTGAAGGGCAATACAGTGTGTCTGTCTGGTCACCCGTCTACTACCACTTGCACTATGATCAATAGCTCGCAGTTACATAGCTTATGTCGTCAGGGAGCCATCTCTCACATGGTGCAATTACATCACGTCGAGTTGTCGGATGAAGAACAGGCAACAATTCCTCTTTCAGTCAAAGAGGTAGTTGATCAGTTTGAGGATGTCTTCAGGGAACCCACTAGTCTACCTCCTCGGTGCAATTCTGACCATCACATTCAACTGATCCCAGGTGCCCAACCTGTCAACATCAGACCCTATCGCCACAAACCAGAGCACAAGACAGAAATAGAAAAGCAGGTCGCTGAACTGTTGCAGTCGGGCATGATACGAAGAAGCAAAAGTCCCCTTGCTTCTCCAGCTATCTTGGTAAAGAAGAAAGATGGTACATGGCACCTTTGCGTAGACTATCGTCACCTTAATGCTATGACGATAGTTCCAAAATACCCTGTGCCAATCATTGAAGAGCTGCTAGATGAACTTCACGGAGCCAAGTGGTTTTCCAAGCTTGATTTGAGAGCCGGCTACCATCAGATACGGCTGGCGGAAGGGGATGAACACAAAACGGCCTTCCAAACTCACTCAGGGCATTTTGAGTTTTTGGTCATGTCATTTGGCTTGGCAGGTGGACCAGCAACCTTCATTGAATCCATCCAAGACACTCTATAGCCTCTGTATCGTGTCTGTGTGTTGTCCTTTTTCGACGACATCCTGGTATTCAGTAAAAGTTTGGAGGACCATGTTGAACACTTGCGCCAAGTTTTCCAGTTGCTACAACGAGATCAATGGAAAGTCAAACTCTCCAAGTGTTCGTTCGGCCAGCAACAGCTCTCTTACCTGGGTCATGTGGTCAGCACTGAAGGGGTTGCAACCGAGCCTAGCAAGATTACAGCAGTACAAAATTGGCCAATCCCAACTGATGTTAACGAAGTACGACGTTTTTTGGGTTTAGCAGGATACTACATGCATTTTGTTCGCCACTTTGGGATCATTGCTCGCCCTCTTTTCAATCTTTTGAAGAAAGGGACACCCTTTGTCTGGACGGAAAGCACAGCCGAAGCATTTCGTCTACTAAAACAACATCTCAAATCAGCTCCAGTTCTTGCTCTTCTGGATTTCACAAAGCCGTTCGTGATTGAGACTGATGCCTGTGATGCTGGGATTGGTGCGGTTCTGCAACAAAATGGTCATCCAATTGCTTTCATGAGCAAGGCCCTGTGCCCACGGTATCGCGGACTCTCAACCTATGAGAAGGAATACTTAGCCGTGGTGGTGGCCGTCGACCAATGGAGACCTTATCTCCAGCACAACGCGTTTGTGATACACACGGATCAAAAGAGCCTAGTTCACCTAGAGGAGCAACGTCTGACGACGCCATGGCAGGAAAAGGCCTTCACAAAACTCTCGGGCCTCCGTTACACCATCAAGTACAAGAAAGAGTTGAGAACTGCGCAGCTGATGCCCTTTCTCGAGCCACTCATGCAGACTCGCTGAACTCCATTTCTTCCTGTCAGCCAGCATGGATGGCAGATATCATTACCAGTTATATCACTAATCCTCAGGCACAAAAGCTCCTGGAACAACTCGCAGTGCGCCCTGACCCCAAAGGTCGTCTTGCTCTGGACAAAGGCATCCTACGCTTTCGATGGCGTATTTGGCTCGGGGGCAGCACCTCCATGCAACAACAGATCATTGCAGCCTTTCACGATACACCCATGGGGGGGCATTCGGGCTTTCCGGTGACTTATCGGCGCGTACGTCAACTGTTCGCTTGGCCAAAAATGAAGACTCACATCCTCCGATATGTGAAGTGTTGCCAAGTATGCCAGCAAGCCAAACCTGATAGAGCAGCCTACCCAGGGTTGCTGGAGCCCTTACCTGTGCCTAAAGAGTCATGTGAATTCATAAGCATGGATTTCATTGATGGTTTTCCTCAGTCAGGGAACGCTAACTGCATATTGGTTATTGTGGACAAATTCACCTAGTTCGCCCACTTCCTGGCTCTCTCTCACCCTTACACGGCATCAAAAGTGGCCCTCCTCTACATGAATCACATCTATCGGCTGCATGGATTCCCAGGGGCAATCATATCAGACCGTGATCCCGTCTTCAAAGTCACTTTTGGCAAGAACTCTTCAAATATGTGGGCACCGGTCTGCGAATGAGTACAGCCAATCACCCATAAACCGATGGACAAACGAAACGGGTCAATCAATGTCTTGAGACATTTCTCAGGTGCTTCACTCAAGCCTGTCCTCGCCGCTGGAGTTACTGGATTCCCTTGGCGCAATATTGGTACAACTCTTCATTTCACTCGGCTATTGGTATGTCTCCCTTCCGAGCTATGTACGGGCACGAGCCGCGCCAATGGGGCATTACAGCAGCCTCGACATGTACCGTTCCGGCTCTTCGTTCATGGCTGGATGAGAGAGCCACGGTACAGCAGCTCATCCAACAACAACTTCATCGCGCCCGCAACCTCATGAAACAACAAGCCGATAAGAAGAGATCTTTCCGTGCCTTCAACGTCGGCGATCAAGTCTTCCTCAAGCTTCAACCTTACATCCAGACGTCTGTTGCAACGAGAGCCGACCACAAGCTCTCGTACCGGTTCTTTGGGCCGTATCGCATCATCGCTCGTGTCAATGAAGTCGCCTACAAATTGCAACTGCCTGACCATTCTCAAGTGCACCCTATCTTCCATGTGTTGCAGCTGCGACGTGCTCTGCTCCCAGTTACTTCCTCGTCTACTGAATTGCCTGAATGGTCTGACATTCCTGCTGTACCAGCTTCAGTCCTGGAGCGGCGTTGGCGCAAACGCCGCGGTGCTATGGTGGAGCAAGTTCAGATCCGCTGGTCCAGTCCTGCAGCTGTGCCAGATTCCTGGGAAGACAAGGAAGCTCTACGCGCTCGCTTTCCTGCAGCGGAGGCTTGGGGTCAAGCCTCGTCTCAAGGAGAGGGGGATGTCAGCAGCCCTGACAGGTCGACCCCCCACGTCCAGCGACTCGCCACCACCTGCAACAGGACCGCGACCGGAGCGCACCCGGAGGCCCAACACGCGAGTCACTAGACCGGCCTGGGTCCAGTGAAGCCTAGCAACTCCATTACTTAAGCATTAGTTCGCTACAGTCAACCCATCTAGTGGATCAACGGCGGCGGCACCGGCTTTCCCTTTTGTTCCCCTTCTCTCTGTATGAACCCTAGCTCGATCAAGATCCTTGTAATCGCCATTGCTTGTACTCTGAGAGATTTTCCAGTTAAATATATAGATCCAAATCCTTGCTCCTAACAACCAGGATGGACATGATTGGCCGATGCCGAACCACCGCAGCTCCGAGAACCCTCGCTCGTTATCGGTGAACCTCCTCGCTGCCGGGATGACCACCCTGTCGTAGACGGGCACAAAGAGGATGACGCTCACGGCGTCAAAGCAAGCCAAGGACACCGTAGGGATGGCGAAGGTGCCGACCATCGTGTCCATCATCCTTCCTTGCACCAGGAACATCGAGGAGAACTGCGCGAGGATGGCGAAGAAGACGATACCGGTGGCCCAGATCGGGAGCATGCCGATTACGATCTTGAGCTCCTCGACTTGTATGACTGTGCAAAGCCTCCATGGAGCGAGTAAAGTTCTTCGGCCGAAGAGATCACTGCAGCCTTGTCCAGGAAACTGGCGAAGAAATACCTTCAATCAGCTACGTCACAGCAAACAAATCGATCCAGATTCCAGCCAGCCTATGTATGTATGAAAAATAACAGTTTCACTAAAACACATTTATATGTGCCCTAAATATTACACATTTAAGGCCTATATCAATGATTTTAGGCGAAGAATCATGCGAGTATATATTTTTGTGTTTCATTGAGTCACTTAAATGTACAATAACATGTGCAATAACTATGACATTGGACCAAAAAATATCCAAATGTGCCTCTAGACAGACTCAAAAGAAAACCACTTACCAGATCACCGGTGTATGCTGCAATTTCTTGGTACCCTCCGCCATTGGCACATCCTCAGGTAGCTCATAAAGAAGAGAAGCATCACGAGGCAAATCTACATTCCGCTTCTGGACAGCCGCGACGATGACCTGGCAAACACTTACCAGTGGGCTTCCGAGAGGCTTCTGCACTCTATAGGAACTGGATCCCAGAAAAAAAACTCACGATGCCCAGTGCGATGAGCAGGGTGGGGATCCAGAGGCCCATGACCTACTCGTAGTGGTCCTGCACCCAGGGTTAAAAATTTCAATGAAATTTTCGAAATTTCACAAATTTCAGTGGGGTCTGAAATATTTTTAACCCCAAAATATAATGCAGATTCAAACTGATTTGAAAATAAATTTAAATTATGTTAAGATTCATTAAAATTAAGTGAAATTTTAAATCTCAAAATCCAAAATATCTTCAGAAATACGGGAAATTCAGTGAGGAGTGTGGCTTTTCTATACCCAGGTTGGCTGCACCCACGGTACACCCAATATCCAGACCGCCCATGAGTGCTCCTTCTCCTCGAGATGTGTTCCAACACAGTCAAACGGAATAGCGATTAATCCCAGCAAGAACAGTAACCCAACAAGAAAGAGGGAAAGGCAGCCGATTCAAATCGTGCTTGGTGTTGGAGGGATTGACCACGGGTAGCCTCATTGGCACCCTCTAGTATTTCAAGACATCGGGGCTAGCTGTGCCCCTCACACCTCCCGGATGTACGACTGGCTTCTTGGGGCGGCTGGTCTGAGAGATCGGCTGCTGGAAGACGGCGAGCCGTCAGAAGACGGCCACGAGGGAGCCGGCTCCTAGCAGATGGCCCCTCGTCCCCTCAAAGCTTGCACCCACTTAACCACGACGAGACGGGGCATGGCTACAGTGCGGCCTGCCACCCCTGAATCCAGGGTGGAACGTGGCCACAGTGCGGGTGTACCAAGCGGACACCCCTCGCCCGGCGCGGCATTGTTGCCACGCAACCCATGACATCACCTACGACAAAAGGAGCCATGCTCCCACGATCGGCGGTCGGTACGGCCCGCAAGCGGTGGGCCCTACCTGTCCGCGAGCCACAAGAAGGCGGTGGATCCCCAGCAAACGGCGTCGAGGGCGGGCCGACTCCTAGCAGGCAGTCCTCCCTCCCCTCGGAGTTTGCGCGCCATTAACCTGATGAGATGGGGTGTGGCTACAGTGAGCGCCCGCCAGGCGGCGGGACTGTAGCCATGCGCCCCCCGACAAAGACTTCGTCATCAGGAGCGAGGCTACAGTATAAAGCAGTCAACCTGGCCCGCAGACGGCGGGCCCTACCTATCAGCCGAGTTCATGGCAGCCGACGGGCCCCACCAAGCGGCGGGCCCCAGCAGCCGGCGGAGAAGCCGGCGCCTAAAGACACTGACGGCCGGGTCCTACACCCGGCATGATTACCATTGTACCCCTGGGAGGGGAGGCCTATATAAACCCCGCAGGCTTCCCCATGCAAGGGGTTCAGAACCTTTGCCATCACACACACACCAATAGAAGGAGAAGATAGGGCTGGCCTTGCTCTTCTTCTTCCCCTAGCCTGAACATCTCAAGGAGCACTCTTGTAGCTACTCTATTGACAATAGTCATCATGCGGAGACCCCGCTGAGCAGGACTAGGGGTGTTATCTCCACGGAGAGCCTCGAACTTGGGTAAGATTCGCAGGCGTACGCGGTCTCGCTCACTCCCGCTTCTAGTACCCGACGATGTACTCCTGTCCCCATCCATGATAAGCCACCCCCTGGCATATGTCGCTAGATATCCCCGACATTTGGCGTCCACCGTGGGGCTAAGTGCACCGTCGGCCGGAAACAGGTTCTGGACGGGAACACTCTTCCTTCCTGGCGAGCGCAGCCACCCCGGCACGCCTGATGGCATTTGCTTCGACACGCTGCACGGCGCGGAAGCCGCTTGCGTCGCAAGCTGCCTCGCTGATCACATCGGCGGTATCCGCCTCTTCGACGAGCCCGCGCCCGACGCAGGAACCGCTAGCTCAGAGAGCTGCCTCGTCGACCTCCTCAGCAAGCTCAGCATCACCAACGAGCCCGCCTCCAACCTAGAGTCCGTTGGCTCCACCGACCCGCCCGTCGAGATGCTCATCGACTTCGACGCGGCGTCCACTGATGCCTTCCCCGACCATGTGGTGGTCATCGACGACCCGCTCCCTCCTGCGATCAGCGGTGCTAGCGCCAGCACCATCACGGAGGTGCAGGTCACCAGCCACGACGGAGCCTCTGACGGGGCTGCCAGGACCCGCTGCAGGCGGCAGTGCGGGGCCTGTCCGCTCCCATAGCGGCAGGCGCCGATGGTTTGACGCTTGAGACATTCCGCGTCTCGCTCCTCGACAGCGCCAACAAGCTGGCGGCCATGAAGCGCCTTACTGAAGCCTACCAGCGCGAGATCGACCGCGCCGTGTGTGGCACGCCAGCTGCTGGCGAGCCTAGCCGGGTGGGCACGGTCTGGCAGCGCGGCGCAGCCATCCCACCATGCTGGGAGCCGAACGCCCAGTCTACGCCACCCCGATGGAGAACTTACACGCCGTCCAGGCGGCTGCAGACCAGCTGGACCACCTGGAAAGCGACGAGCGTCGCTGCATGACGGCGCGCGTCCAACAGCTCCTCGACGGAGCAGCCGTGCAGCAGGAGGCCCGCCGCCGCGTGTTGGAACCTGGTGTGCAAGCCGAGAATCACCCCCCCTGCCGTGAGCACGGGGCGACCTACCGGTCCCCAATAGGCGGCACTCACAGCCGGCGAGACCAAGAGCCGGCTGCTAGCCGCAGTTGGCGCACCCACATCATGATCGAGCGCGACCAAGATGGCCGCCCACGAGCAGTTGAACGACGGGACGATCGCCCGCCTCCTCCTCGCAGGGAGAGGCACGCTTCCCCACTGCCTGTTGAGTATCTGACTCTCGGAGGCCGACTGGGCCACCGTGAAGGAGTCGGAGAGAACGACGCCCACCATCGTATCGACTGACTCGCTCGATCCTTTGCGGTAGAAGAAGAAGATGCAATTGGCCCGCCTTTTTTCGGCCCCCACATTCGCGATGAGCCCTTTCCCAAAGGGTTCTCGCTCCCACGAGACACCCCCAAGTACAATGGAGCCGTGAAGCCGAAAGATTGGCTGGTCGACTACTCCACCGCCATCAACATAGCAAACGGCAACAAGCACGTTGCTGTGAAGTACGTTCCGCTCATGCTCCAGGGCATGGCCCGGACATGGCTGGACAGCCTCAAGCCTTACAGCGTCAACAGCTGGTTGGACTTCACCGATGTCTTCATCCGCAACTTCACCAGCACCTACAAGCGGCCGCCCAAGCCCCGCCAGCTCTCCCTGTGCGTCCAAGGCCCGACTGAGTCCACCCGCGACTACCTGATGCGCTGGGCCGAGCTACGCAACTCCTGTGAAGGGGTGCATGAGGTGCAGGCCATAGAATACTTCACCTCCGGGTGTAGAGAAGGCACCCTTCGCAAGCACAAGCTCCTCTACGACGAGCCGACTACACTAGACGAACTACTGATCATAGCGGACAAGTACGCCACGGCCGACTCCTCCATGAAGTCAAAGCTGCAAGTAGACGCGTCCGGAAAGGTGACCCCTCCGGCTCCTCGGACGCCGGCAGGTGACTCCAGCCGGCGACAGCAGGCAAACGACAACAAGCGCAAGGCCCCGCAGCCGGCTTCTACCAGCCGGCAAGTGACAACAGTCGAAGACCAGCAGCCGGAGGGACAGCCCGGCCCCAAGCGTCAGAAGGGAGGCAAGCCCACTTGGTTTCCCGCCTTCTCCTTCGAGTAGACCCTTGATGCACCCTGCAAGTTCCACACGACGCTAAGCCGTCCAACCACACCTCTCGGAAGTGCCACTGGCTCACCTGAATCGCCAAGGGCGAGGGCCTGCCGGCTCCGCCTCCTCAGCAGCCGGCGGTCCGTCCAGTCGGCGCAGTCCAAGATGAGTTCCCCCAAGAGCATGGAGCCTACGTTGTCTTCACCAGTGTGGCCGATGAGAAGCACAGCCGGCGTCAGCAACACCGGGAGGTGAACGCTGTCGCCTCAGAAGTCCCAAAGTTCATGCACTAGTCCGAGAGGCCCATCAGCTGGAGCTGTGCTGACCACCCGGTCATGATGCCATCGCCAGGTGCTTACGCCATGGTGTTGGACTCAACCTTCTCAACAGAGAGGCGGGCTTGCCGCTTCTCCCGGATCCTGATAGACGGCGGTAGAAGCATCAACATCCTCTACCGCGACACCATGGATAAGCTGTGCATCAAAGAGAAACAACTGCAGCCCAGTCGGACTGTCTTCCACGGCATAGTACCCGGCCTTTCCTGCTCTCCAATCGGCAAGATCAAGATAGACGTCCTACTCGGCGACAATGACCACTTCCGCCGTGAGCCGATCTGGTTCGAGGTGGTCGATCTGGAAAGCCCCTACCACGCGCTCCTGGGCCGGCCAGCACTCGCCAAGTTCATGGCGGTGCCTCACTACGCCTACCTCAAGATGAAGATGCCGGGTTCCAAGGGCATCATCACTATTGTTGGCGACTACCAGAAGTTGGTCGCATGTGCTGCCGCCAGTAGTCAGCTAGCCGAGTCCCTTGTCATAGCCAAAGAGAAGCGCCTCCTTGACCGGATGGTGGCAATGGCCGGCAAGCAGCCGAACATACCATCCGACCCCAAGGACGCGGAGACTCAGGGCTCCTTCCAGCCGGCCAAAGAAACCAAGAAGATCCCCTTGGACCCAGAGCACCCGAAGAGATTCGCTGTCGTAGGGGCCACCTTGACAGCAAATAGGAAAGCGAGCTCGTCGATTTCCTCCGTGAGAATCGAGACATCTTTGCATGGTCTCCCAAAGACATGCCGGGTGTCTTGACGGATTTCGCCGAGCACAAGCTACATGTGAGGTCGGATGCAAAGCCGGTCAAGCAACCCCTACGCCGCCTGTTAGAAGAGAAGAGAAGAACCGTTGGTGAGGAGATCGCCCGGCTTCTAGCAGTCGGCTTCATCATGGAAGTGTTCTACCCAGACTGGCTTGCCAATCCAGTCCTCGTGCTGAAGAAGAACAACAAGTGGCGCATGTGTATCGACTACACTAGACTCAACAAAGCCTACCCCAAGGATCCGTTTGCCTTGCCTCGGATAGATCAAGTGATTGACTCCATAGCCGGATGCGAGCTGCTGTCTTTAATTGATGCCTACTCCGGCTACCACCAGATCAAGCTGAACCCGGCCGATCGGCTGAAGACTGCCTTCATCACACCATTCGGAGCCTTCTGCTACCTGACCATGACGTTCGGCTTGAGAAATGCTGGCGCCATGTTTCAGCGTTGCATGCAGAAGTGTCTCCTCAAGCAACTCGGCAGAAATGCCCACGTCTATGTAGACGATATTGTGGTGAAGACGGAAAAGCACCGCACCCTCCTGGAGGATCTCAAGGAGACCTTTGATAATCTGCGTCGTTTTCAAATCAAGCTCAACCCGGAGAAGTGTGTCTTCGGAGTCCCAGCCGGCCAGCTCCTTGATTTCCTTGTCTCTGAACGCGGTATAGAGTGAAACCCCGTGAAGATCAAGGCCATCGAGCGGATGCAGAGACCCACCTGGTCGGGGGACGTCCAGAAGTTCACCGGGTGCTTGGCATCTCTCAGCCGGTTCATCAGTCGACTGGGTGAGAAGGCTCTTCCCCTGTACCAGCTAATGAAGAAAACCACTTTCTTCGAGTGAAAAGACAAGGCGGACGAAGCCTTCCTCCAGCTCAAGAAGATGCTGACCACGCCACCTGTCCTGGCGGCTCTGGCTGCTAAGGAACCCATGCTCCTCTACATCTCCGCCACCAGCCGGGTGGTCAGCACCGTGATCGTGGTCGAGCGGCCAGAAGATGGCAAGGCACAGCCGGTCCAGAGGCCCATCTACTACCTGAGTGAGGTGTTGTCGGCCTCCAAGCAGAACTACCCCCACTACCAGAAGATGTGCTACGGCGTGTACTTTGCTGCCAAGAAGCTCAAGCAATACTTCCAAGAGCACTCCATCACGGTCGTCTGCACTGCCCCAGTTGCTGAGATAATAGGCAACAGAGATGCATCAGGCCGGGTGGCAAAGTGGGCCATCGAGCTAGCTCCCAACACCATCCTCTACCAGCCCCGCACCGCCATCAAATCCCAAGCGCTGGTGGACTTCCTCGTCGACTGGGCCGAGACCCAGTAGCTGCCACCAGCGCCGGATTCCACTCATTGGCGGATGCACTTTGATGGCTCAAACATGTGCACCGGTTTGGGAGCCGGCATCATCCTCACCTCTCCCAAAGGCGACAAGCTCAAGTACATGCTACAGTTTCACTTTGCCGCCTCCAAAAATGTGGACGAGTACGAGGCGCTCGTCCACGGGCTCCGATTGGCCAAGGAGATCGGCATCCACCAAGTGCTGTGCTACGTCGACTCGGACTTGGTGGTCCAGCAATCGTCTGGCGACTGGGATGTCAAGGATGCAAACATGGCGAGCTATCGCTTCCTCGTCCAGCAGATCAGTGGATACTTCGACGGGTGCGAGTTCCTTCACGTGCCACGGGCCGACAACGAGCAAGTTGATGCCCTGACACGGATTGGCTCTACCCGGCAAGCAATACCAGCCGGCGTCTCCCTCCAATGCCTGCGTAAGCCGTCTATCAAGCCTTCGCCGGAATCAGAGTCCATCTTCGTGCTGGTTGTCCCCGGAACAGTCGGATCCGGCTTGGGAACCGCAACAGTCGGCCCGGGGACTTCGGCAGGCGGCCCGGGGACTTCAGCACTCGCACCCGGCCCGGGGACTTCACAACCTGGCCTGGGGGCTGCAGCAGGCGGCTCGGGGGCTTCGGCAGGCGGCCCGGGGACTGCATCACTCGCACCCGGTCCGGGGACTCCAGAACCCGGCCTGGGGACTGCAGCAGCCGGCCCGGGGACTTCAAGGACGCAGCAAGCAGTGGCCGGTTCCGACCCGCCGCCTCCCAACCCAACCGCCCTGGTACCAGTGGTCGTGATGACAGTGGTAGAAGCACCGTCTTGGGTGCAGCCCATGATACGTCTCCAACGTATCTATAATTTATGAAATATTCATGCCATATTTACAACAATTTTATATGGTTTTGGTATGATTTGCATGGAACTAACCCGGACTGACGCTATTTTCAGCAGAACTACCGTGGTGTTATTTTTTGTGCAGAAATGAAAGTTCTCCAAATGAGCTGAAACTTTTTGATGATTTTTTGGAACAAAAGAGACCCCCGAAGCTTCGTGAAAGGACCAGAAGGTGAAGGAGTAGGGCACAAGACACCGGGGCATGCCTGGGCCCTTGCCCGTGCCCCGGTGAGTTGTGCTCACCTCGAGACCCATCTTCGCGTGAAACCGACACCAAAAAATCCTATAAATAGAGAAACCATCAGAAATAGACCTAGATCAGAAGTTCCACCGCCGCAAGCCTCTGTAGCCACCGAAAACCAATCTAGACCCCGTTCCGGCACTCCGCCGGAGGGGGAAATCATCACCGGTGGCCATCTTCATCATCCCGGCGGCCACCATGATGAGGAGGGAGTAGTCCACCCTCGGGGCTGAGGGTGTGTACCAGTAGCTATGTGTTTAATCTCTCTCTCTCTCTCTCTCTCTCTCTCTCTGGTGTTCTTGAGATGTCATGATCTTGATGTATCGCGAGCTTTGTTAATATAGTCGGATCATATGGTGTTTTCCCTCTCTATCTTGTTGTGATGAATTGAGTTTTACCTTTGAGATTTCATTGTTATCGGATTGAATACTTTTATGGATTTGAGAACACTTGATATATGCCTTGCAATTGAATACTCGTGGTGACAATGGGGTATCGTATTGATTCACTTGATATATGTTTTGGCACTCAACTCGCGGATTCCCGAGGTGACATTGGGTTAATCTATGCATAGGGGTTGATGCACGTTCTTGTCTTTGTTTCTCCGGTAGAAATCTTGGGGCACTCTTTGAAGTTCTTTGTGTTGGATTGAGAATTATGAATATGAATTTGCTTTGGTGTTATTTCAGTATGAACTCTATGATAGATCAAACGGAAAGAATAGCTTTGTGTTATTTTAGTACGAACTCTTGAATAGATCGAACGGAAATAATAGCTTTGAGGTGGTTTCGTACCCTACAAACAATTTATTCTTATGTTCTCCACTAGATAGGAACTTTGGAGTGATTCTTCATCGCACTTTGAGGGATGGTTATATGATCCAATTATATTAGCATTGTGGACAGATTGCACTAGCGAAAGTACGGACCCTAGGCCTTGTTTCCAAGCATTGCAATACCGTTCTTGTGCCCGTTTACTATTTGCTACCTTGCTGTTTTTATTTATTCAGATTATAAAAATATATTTCTACCATCAAGATTACACTTTTATCACCTTCTCTCCGCCGAACTAGTGCGCCTATACAATTTGCCATTGTATTGGGTGTGTTGGGGCACAAGAGATTTCTTGTATTTGGTTGTAGGGTTGTTCGTGAGAGGCCATCTTCATCCTACACCTCCCACGGATTGATAAACCTTAGGTCATCCACTTGAGGAAAAATTGCTACTGTCCTACAAAACCCTGCGCTTGGAGGCCCAACACGAGGCTACAAGAATAAAGTTGCATAGTAGACATCAGCCCATCCTCCACTTCCTGGTGAGCAGAGAGCTACCGGCCGATGAGATTCTCGCCCGGCAGGTGCGACGCCGGGCAGCAGCATACACAATAGTGAATAGAGAGCTTGTCAGGCGCAGCGTGACTGGCGTCTTCCAGCGTTGTGTAGAGCCGGAGAAGGGGAGACCAATCCTCAGATATATCCACCAAGGCGAATGTGGACACCACGCGGCCTCCAGATCCCTTGTCGCCAAAGCTTTCCGCCATGGATTCTTCTGGCCGACTGCTTTGGACGACGCCAAGGATTTGGTCAAGAAGTGCAAAGGATGCCAACGCTTCAGCTCCAAGCAGCACCTGCCGGCTTCTGCACTCAAGACCATCCCCCTCACTTGGCCGTTTGCCGTCTGGGGGCTGGACATGGTGGGCCCATTCAAGACAGCACACGGCGGCATGACCCACCTGCTAATCGCCGTGGACAAATTCTCCAAGTGGATTAAAGCAAAGCCAATCAAGAAGCTGAACGGTTCGACCGTTGTGACCTTCATCGCACATATCACCGTCCGGCACGGTGTACTGCATAGCATCATCACAAAAAATTGCACAAACTTCGCCAAAGGTGCCTTGGCCCGTTTCTGCGTGACGCAAGGCATCCGATTGGACTTAGCGTTCGTTGCCCATCTGCAGTCAAACGGCCAGGTCGAGCGAGAGAACGGCCTCATCCTGTCCGGCATCAAACCCCGACTGGTCGAGCAAGTAGAGCGCTCGGCCGACTGCTGGATCGAAGAGCTGCCAGCCGTCCTCTGGAGTCTCTGTACCATGCCGAACAAAGCAACCGGCTTCACTCCCTTCTTCCTCATGTACGGAGCCGAGGCCATCATCCCAACTGACATTGAGTTTGACTCGCCTCGCGTCACCATGTACACAGAGGCGGCGGCGAAGGAGGTGCGAGAAGACGGCGTCGACCTGCTGGAGGAGGGCCGGCTGCTGGCACTCAGCCGGTCCGCCATCTACCAGCAGGGCCTGCGCCGCTACCATAGCCGGAAGGTCAAGCCACAATCATTCCGAGAGGGGGACCTTGTGCTCCGACTGATCCAGCGAACAGCCGGCCTGCACAAGCTCTCGGCCCCTTGGGAAGGGCCTTTCATCATCAGCAAAGCCTTGGGCAACGACTCCTACTACCTCATCAACGCGCAGAAGCCCAGTGCACGCAAGAGGGACGATTTCGGCAAGCAAACAGACCGCCCATGGAACACGAATCTTCTTCGTCAATTTTACAGTTGACGCACTGTATGTACCACGCTACTTTTTGTATTATGAAAAGATAACGAGTCCCTCAAGGCGCACTCCGCGGCTCCCCTTTTTATCTATATGATAAGTTTATGCCTGTGAATGTGTTATTTCATTCCTCCGCATGGCACCGGGTCCGACTAGTCGGCCCGGGGGCTCGCCGCCTTGTCCTATGTTGATACCACCTGCAGTCGAACAAGTAGTGTGCCGACATCTAAGCCCTCTCTTGCCTCAAGCCACAGCTCGCAGAACGACTGTCCGGCTGACAAGAGCTAAAGGCAGGAAACAATGTCCACATGAAAAATGGCGAAGGAAAAACACCAGCATAGGACAAGCTGGCTCCTCGCCTCACCCGTCCGGCTGCTGAGCAGACGGCTTCTCGCTTGACTAAGGTACATTCTAGACGGCCGAAGTCTTGGGGAACGTAGTAATTTCAAAAAATTTCCTACGCACACACAGGATCATGGTGATGCATAGCAGTGAGAGGGGAGAGTGTTTTCCATGTACCCTCGTAGACCAAAAGCGGAAGCGTTAGCACAACGCGGTTGATGTTGTCGTACGTCTTCACGATCCGACCGATCAAGTACCGAACGCACGACAACTCCGAGTTCTGCACACGTTCAACTCGATGACGTCCCTCGAACTCCGATCCAGCCGAGCTTTGAGGGAGAGTTCCGTCAGCACGACGGCATGGTGATGATGATGATGTTCTACCGACGCAGGGCTTCACCTAAGCACCGCGGCGATATTATCGAGGTGGACTATGGTGGAGAGGGGCACTGCACACGGCCAAAAGATCAAAGAGATCAATTGTTGTTTCTATGGGGTGCCCCTCTCCTCCGTATATAAAGGGGGGAGGAGAGGGCCGGCCAAGGGGAGGAGGCACGCCCAAGGGGAGAGTCCTACTCCCACCGGGAGCAGGACTCCTCCTTTTCCTATTTGGAGAGGGAGAGGGAAGGAAGAGGAAGGAGGGAGGAAGGAAAGGGGGGCCGGCCCCCCTCCCAATTCGGATTGGGCTTGGGCGGGGGGGGGGGGGGGGGCGCCCCCTCCCTTGCTCCTTTCCCCTCCTTTCCACTAAAGCCCATTAAGGCCCATATACCTCCTGGGGGGTTCCGATAACCTCCCGGAGCTCCGGTATTATCCCGATCTCACCCGGAACCATTCCGGCATCCAAATATAGTTGTCCAATATATCGATCTTTACGTCTCGACCATTTCGAGACTCCTCGTCATGTCCATGATCACATCCGGGACTCCGAACAACCTTCGGTACATCAAAACTCATAAAATCATAATATAACCGTCATCGAACTTTAAGCGTGCGGACCCTACGGGTTCGAGAACTATGTAGACATGACCGAGACACGTCTCCGGTCAATAACCAATAGCGGAACCTGGATTCTCATATTGGCTCCCACATATTCTACGAAGATCTTTATCGGTCAAACCGCATAACAACATACGTTGTTCCCTTTGTAATCGGTATGTTACTTGCCCGAGATTCGATCGTCGGTATCTCAATACCTAGTTCAATCTCGTTACCGGCAAGTCTATTTACTCATTTCGTAATACATCATCCCGCAACTAACTCATTAGTTGCAATGCTTGCAAGGCTTATAGTGATGTGTATTACCGAGTGGGCCCAGAGATACCTCTCCCACAATCGGAGTGACAAATCCTAATCTCGAAATACGCCAACCCAACAAGTACCTTCGGAGACACCTGTAGAGCACCTTGTCACCCAGTTACGTTGTGACGTTTGGTAGCACACAAAGTGTTCCTCCGGTAAACGGGAGTTGCATAATCTCGTAGTCATAGGAACATGTATAAGTCATGAAGAAAGCAATAGCAGAATACTAAACGATCGAGTGCTAAGCTAACGGAATGGGTCAAGTCAATCACATCATTCTCCTAATGATGTGATCCCGTTAATCAAATGACAACTCATGTCAATGGCTAGGAAACATAACCATCTTTGATCAACGAGCTAGTCAAGTAGAGGCATACTAGTGACACTCTGTTTGTCTATGTATTCACACAAGTATTATGTTTCCGATTAATACAATTCTAGCATGAATAATAAACATTTATCATGATATAAGGAAATAAATAATAACTTTAATAATTGCCTCTTGGGCATATTTCCTTCACGAAGTACTTGTCTATCCTAAACGGTCAAGTCCCTAAGCCAGCCACAGACCGCAAAGCGGCTGCCCAGCTGGCAGGGCGGCAGCCAAAGGAAGGCGGCAATGGAAAAAAAGCCAAACAGAACAAAATGCGAAACCAAGCCAGAACCCGGCAAAAGCACAAGCATGTGCGAGAATAAACTTATTTACACATCAAAAGGCACTTGGCTAGTATTCAACAGAGTTTGAATTAGACCCCCAGCAGGTGGAACTGTGCGAATTTAACTTGTTCATTCAAAAGATTACAAGAATAGGGAAAAAACATGAAAGATAAACGGCCGCTTAAGCCGGGGGCGTTGCAGGCGGATCGGACGGGTCGGTGGAGGCAGAGGCACCGGGTGGTGGAGGGGCCGACTGGTGAGTCTCGGCCTGGTCGGCACCGACAGCAGTCGGCGCGGCATCCCGCGACTCGCTGGTCGAGGCCTGATCAGGCTGAGGCCGGCTGCTTGCTCCGTCGTCCGGTGCGATGTCTTCGCTGTCCTCGTTCTCGTCGTCCTCGCCCTCGTCGCTGGAGGCGATCTCCTCCGCCGAGTCCTCCCCCACCTCCAGGTCCAGCCCGAACATGTTGGGCGGCACCTCAGCACCGTCGTCGTCCAGCTCTTGGATGAAGACGGCGGTATCGGCATACTCGGTGATTGCCGCCGCGCGATGGGTGATCTCGCGGCC
Organism: Aegilops tauschii subsp. strangulata; assembly: GCF_002575655.3. Classification (NCBI taxonomy): domain Eukaryota; kingdom Viridiplantae; phylum Streptophyta; class Magnoliopsida; order Poales; family Poaceae; genus Aegilops; species Aegilops tauschii. The sequence goes on along the minus strand of NC_053039.3, from coordinate 59,526,708 downwards.
CACTGCCTCTAGTTCAGGCCTGGCCTCCTGCCGGAAGGTGGCTAGCTGGGGCAGATCTAGCCTCGGATACCAAGCCTTGATAAATTCCAAGGCCGTCCGAGTGCCCGCCCGAGCCACGGTACCCTTCCAGGCCTCAAAGCGCCCGACTGCTACCTCCAGCCAGTCGACAGTCCGACTGGGGTGCGTGGAACCTGAGCGTCTGTCAGAGGGCAGCCAGCACCTAAGACCCGGCGCGCTGCAGGCGGCGGAGTACATGATGAGCCGGCTGCAGGCGCGTCTTGACTGCCAGGAGCTGCTCGCCAAGATTACGGGGCGCATTCGGCGGAATGTGTACACCCGCCCTCCTCCGCTGGTCGCGCCGCGCCTCGATGGCCTGGCTAATGGCGACGGAATGACCAGGAAAGAGTTTTTTACAGGAAGAAAAACCAAGAGTTTAGAAGTCAGAGACCGGCTCCTGCAGCAGCCGGCAGCTGTACAAAAGAAGAAGCAACTTACTGTGGATCATGTCCTCAGTCTTGCCGTAGCCGTCGGACATGAACTTCTCCCTCTCAGCCCAGTTCGCGCACTGAGTCTTGTACTCGGCCTTGAGGAGGGTTTCACTCTCCTTCAGCTTCTGGACCTCCGCCTAGTGCTTCGCTGCCTGGTCCTCCAGCTCCTTCGCCAGGCGGTCACGCTCCTGGGCAGCCTGGCCGCCCTCCTGCTCCTTGGTGTGGAGTTCGGATTGAACCTCGCCCAGGCGCTTCTGCAGATCAGCGGCAGCCTTTGCTAAGACAAGAGAAAAAAGACGTCAATATCAACCAAAAGAAAGTAGTTGCCGTAAGATCCGGTCCGACTGCTCAGCAGTCGGCCCGAATCTCGGGGGCTACACCCAGCGGGTGTGCTGACGCACCCCCGCGGAAAGAAACATGAAGTGCTTACTTCAGCTCTGCGCCAGATCAGCTGTCCGCTTGGTCACTTCCTGGAACTGGGAGTTGTAGGCGGCCACACAGAGGTTGTGGTAGTCCCGCAACGAAGACAATAGAAGGAAAAACAAGTCAGCACTCAGAGCTCACCTTGAAGTTCCGAGCCGCCTGATCAGCAGCCGGCCCGGAACTCGGGGGCTACACCCAGTGGGTGCGCTGGCGCACCCCCATAGAATATCACAAGAATTGAAAAACAAGAAGCAAATAGCGTACCCAGACGGCCGTCCGCATTGCCAAAAACTCTTGCATAGATTGTTGGCGAGTGGCGCTGTGTGTCGGGGGTTGGGTGCGACATATGCCAATGGATGGCTTATCATGGTGGGAGCGAGTAGAACGTCGCCGGTGCCTGGAAGTGGGATGAGGCGTAGACACGAACGCCGGCGCACTTTACCAAGGTTCGGGGCTCTCCTAGGAGATAACACCCGTAGTCCTGCTCTGTGGGGTCTCTGCATGATCACTAAGGCACTAGTGGTACAATGGTGCTCCTTGAGCTGTTTTCTAGAGGTAGCAGAAAGCAAGGCTGGCTCTTTCCTTCCTCTATGGGTGAGTCTAGTTCTAACAGGTTGGGAACCCTTTTGCATGGGTGCCCTGGGGGGTTTATATAGGCCTACCCCCAGGGGTACAATAGTAATCCGGTCGGGTGTAGGACCCGGCTGTCAGTCTCTCTGGTGGTCGGCTTCTCCGCCGGCTGCTGGGGCCCGCCACCTGGTGGGCCCCGCCGACTGGTCTGGTACTGAGCCTACAGGCCGCCTCCGCCGCTCGCGGGTCTTGTCGACTGCTGATCACTGTAGCCGTGATGCTAATGATGCTGGCTCGGTCAGAGGAGCGTGGCTACAGCCCCGCCGCGTGGCGGTCGATTACTGTAGCCACTCTGTGTCTTGTCTGGTTAATGGCGAGTGGGCCCCGAGGAAGAGGCGGGCCGACTGCTGAGGGCCGACCTCCCTCAGGTCCGACTGGTGGGGCTCCAGCCGTCTTCTGGGCTCTTGCTGGTCGGTGGGGCCCATCATCCTTGGGCCGTACCGACAAGCCATCGTGGGAGCAGGGCTCTGCCTGCTTGTGGTGACGTCAGGGGTGGAGTGGCAACAGTGCCGTGCCGGGCGGAGATCTCCGCCTTTACGGTGCACTGTGGCCACGCCGATCCTTGGACCGGGGGGGGGGGGTGGGCTACACTGTAGCCACTCCCTGTCTTGTCTTTCTTAATGAGGGCGCAGGCTTCGTGGGCGCCACGGGCCGACTGCTAGGGGCCGGCTTCTCTGGAAGCTGCCCACTAGGAGTCGGCTTGTGTTCATGCCGGCTTCTGGAACTCGGCCGTCTACGGGCAGTTGGTTATTCCTCCAGCCGGCCACCAGAAGGCGGCACCTCGTCTTGATGCCTCGAGGGGCGCATCCAGTCCTGATGTCTTGAAAGGTTCTGGGTCTCGGGTTAGCCTACCCGTGGCCCATTACTCCGACAGTAGTCCCCGAAGCTGGTGAGGTGCCGCGGCTGAGCAGGCGAGGAGCCTCAGCAGTTTCTTTCTCTGCGAGCTCGAGGTGGAGCTTCGGCCTATTTCTGCCGAGCCGACTGGCGGGGGTCAGCCTCGTCCAGCCTGACTTAATCCAAACTCCGAACGCGTCGGCGGGAACCAAATGGCGTGCTAGCTAAGCCTCCAGGCCGCCGCCCGTTGTGGGCGTGTCACGTGGCGCCGAGCGGCCGGGCCAGTCTTCCAACCCACGCACGCGATGGGACACACCTGCTGGCGGGGCCCGCCACCACCACGCCTCGGCATGCGAGCGGATCCGCTGCGGCCGAGGTGGGCGGTTGAGTTTCCCGCGGAGTTACTGCGCGCAGTAACTTGCGCGATAAAGGTGGGGGCGTGGGGTCGTGGGCGCAGTTAATCCCACGATCGCCCCCTCGGCTTCGCAGCTCGTAAGCCTGTAAGTAGGGGGGAGGGGGAGCGGCGGAGCACGCGTGTCCCTTCTCCCCATTCTTTCCTCCTTCTTCTTCCTCTCGCCGTAGCGCCTCCAAGCCACGCTGAGCGCTGCGGTGGTTCGTCTCCGATGAGCTCATCCTCCAATCCCACGCCCCCCATGGTGCGCTCCGGAGCATGGGACGGCTCCGAAGTTCACGACGACTTCATCGACTTCCTCCGCCAGACGCGGCGGCTGCCCGGCAAAGATTACGTGAAGGTCTGCCTCACGCCGAAGAGGGAGATCTCGCCGGCGCCGGAGGACGGCGAGCGGGTCGTCTTCCGCTCGCACTGCCTGCGCGGCCTCGGCCTGCCGGCGAGCAGCTTCTTCCGGTCCTTCCTTGAGTTCTACGGTCTCCAGCCGCACCACCTCACCCCGAACATGGTGGTGCTGCTGTCCGCCTTCGTCACTTTGTGCGAAGGCTTCCTCGACGTCCTCCCCACCGTCGAGCTTTGGGGGGAATTCTTCTACATCAAGCTCGGCACCCTCGTCGCAAGCGTGCCGGCTCAATGCGGCGCGTTTATTGTGGTGCGGAGGCCGGCGGCTGAAAATCCGTTCCCTCCCATCCTGCTGATCAAGTCGGTGAAGATGTGGCAGCGGTCGTACTTCTACGTGAAGAGCGTCTTCCCGGAGGGCGACTGGGTCAACTTACCATCTTAGGAAGCCGGCCCGCCGGCTGGGAGGCGGCCCAACTGGTCGTACCCGGCCAAGACGATGTCGCCTTCTGGAGCCGCCGCCATCGCGCAGCTCCGAGTGCTGACACAGTCGGAGGGCCTGACCGGGCCCGACTTGCTATCCGCCTTCGTGGCGCGCCAGGTGCTCCCGCTCCAGAGCTGCCCTCACATGATCTGCCAGATGAGCGGGCATCGGGACCCAAGCCGGCTGTGCACCAAGGATATGCCTCACGCAGAGGTAGCTCACATGGTGAACTACCTTGTGAACTGCGAGCTCACGGAGGAGTGGCAGTTCGGCAAGGAGCCGTAGTCACGCGTCGACCCCCCGCCTATGGTAAGTTATCCTTCTTTTTCTCCATTCCTTTTGTTGCCGAGTTCGACCTGTCCAGCCTGACCAATCGGCCCTTGGACAGAGCCCCCTCCTCCAGCCGGCGCCGTGGGGCCGGAGCGCCAATTCCTCCCCGACTGAGCGGAGAGCGACGTCGACGACCCCGACTTGGGGGCGGCGGCCTTGGAGGATGACACCGAGGGAGGAGGCGGCGAAGCAGGCGGCTCGAGGCTCGGAGCCAGCCTCGAGGACTGGCCCGACGATGATGCGGGGGAAGTCGCCCCGCGCCACCAGCCGGGGTCCGGCCAGCCAGGCGCGAGCTCGTCTGCCGCACCGGACGCCCAAGGTGGCGCGAAAAAACGCAGGGCCGCGCCGAGCTTGTTCGACAGCCGGCCGAAGAAGCCCAAGGGCTCGGCCGCGGCGACCAAGCGGGATGAAGGGGCCGCGAAGGTCATCCGCTTCCGCAAGGCGGTGAAGGAGCCGCAGATGGTTTCCGCGTAAGTACCGCCTTCATCTCGTACTTTCTCCTTCCTTGCCGACCTTGCCTGAGTTTCTTTGTTTGGTTGCCTTTGATCTAGGGCTCCACTCTCTCTCGAGAAATCAGCCGCCGTCTCCATCGTGGGGTCGGTGGAGACTTCCACCACCACTCGGCTGATCGATCCGGCCGCCGACCTCCGGGAGGCGAGGGAGCGGAACGCGCAGGAAGCGCGCGAGGAGCAGGAAGCCGCCCGCCTGGATAAGGCGGAAGCGGATAAGGCGGAGGCTGCCGCCCTGAAGAAACTGGCGGAGGCCGAGGCAGCTGACGCGGCGAAGAAGCAAGCCGAGGAGGCCGCGCACCGCCAGTCGGCGATATTCATCACTCCTCTGAACTCTGCGCCGCCACCTCCGGAGTTCGTGGCGCAGACTGGGGAAGTCGGCGATGAGCACCCGATCATGGAGAGGGACGGCGGAGACGTCGCCATGCCGGACGTGATCGTGCCTCCACCGCCGCCAACCGGAAACAAGGTGGTGACGGGCCTGACTCCTGAGGTCTGCACACCGACGCGCCGCCGACTTGCAAAGGCGGCTTCGGCGCCACGCCCGCTGGAGACCGGTGCCGCGAGCTCCTCGATTCGGGACACCGAGGCGACCAGCGCCGCGCCCAGTGGGTGGGTACGGGGAGGCGGGACGGGCCCGTTGAATCGGGTGCTTCTGGACGTCCAAACCAAACTCCGAGCTGAGGCCATGCTCGCAAGCGCTGTAACACGGCGTATCTGGACTCGCGAGGGGCCATCCGGGTATGTTTCCTTCTTTCTTTGTTTCTGTTTCTTGTGCTCTTCTGTGGGGGCGCACCAGCGCACCCACTGGGTGTATCCCCGAGTTTCGGGCCGGCTGCTGAGCAGGCGGCTCGGAACTTTAATCGGCGAGTTCCAAGTACTAACATTTATCTGAAATTTGTATCACAGGATTATCACAACCTTCGCGTGGCCACCTTTAACTCCAACGTCCAGGAGCTGGCTCAGCGGACCGCCGACTTGTCGGAGAGCCGAAGTAAGTCCTCTTCTTTCTCTGCGGGGGCACGCTGGCGCACCTGCGGGCTGTAGTCCCCGAGATTCGGGCCGACTGCTGAGCAGTCGGGTCGGATCTCCCCGACCACTGTGCTTCTTCTTTGCTGGTTGCTGACACCTTTCCCTTCTTCGTTTCTTTTGCAGAAGCCAACGCCGCCTTTCAGCAGCAGCTGTGCGAAGCCAACACCGCGTTGTGCGTTAAGGAGGAGGAGTGCGACAAGCTGGCCAACACCGCGTTGTGCATTAATGAGGAGGAGTGCGACAAGCTGGCTGAAGAGCGTGACCGGCTGGTCGCGCAACTGGCGGAGCAGGCGGAGCTTCTCAAGAAGGCCCAGAAGGAGGCGGAGGACAAGGAGACCGGCATCCTTGCTGAGTTCGCAACCGAACGCTTCGCCTGGACCGACAAGGAAGCGATGCTGACTTCCGGCTTTCACGAGATTGAAGACATAGTTGATGGTGAGCTTCTTTCTTTTTCCTTCTTTGAGTTGCAGGCTGCTGGTCGAGCCGGCCTCTTGTCTCTGACTCTGGCTCTTTGCTTTTTGTCTTGGCAGACTTCTTCCCTGATCACTCTGACGCCGCCAATTAGGCCATTGAAGCCGATCGTGAAGGACGGAGGGCGGAAGGCGCGCAGATCGCTGCCGACGCGCCCCGAACCCTTAGCGAGCAAATCCTGAGCATCGAGCCCCGTCTTCGGCCGGCTCACCGGATGCTGCGTCGTCTTCAGCGTGTCGGTGCCCAGGCAATCGCCGCCCTGTGGCCGGACATGCCTGTTGGAAATATGCCCTAGAGGCAATAATAAATGGTTATTATTATATTTCTTTGTTCATGGTAATTGTCTATTGTTCATGCTATAATTGTATTGTCCGGAAATCGTAATACATGTGTGAATACATAGACCACAAAGTGTCCCTAGTAAGCCTCTAGTTGACTAGCTCGTTGATCAACAGATAGTCATGGTTTCCTGACTATGGACATTGGATGTCATTGATAACGGGATCACATCATTAGGAGAATGATGTGATGGACAAGACCCAATCCTAAGCATAGCATAAAAGATCGTGTAGTTTCGTTTGCTAGAGCTTTTCCAATGTCAAGTATCTTTTCCTTAGACCATGAGATCGTGCAACTCCCGGATACCGTAGGAGTGCTTTGGGTGTGCCAAACGTCACAACGTAACTGGGTGACTATAAAGGTGCACTACGGGTATCTCCGAAAGTGTCTGTTGGGTTGGCATGGATCGAGACTGGGATTTGTCACTCCGTGTGACGGAGAGGTATCTCTGGGCCCACTCGGTAATGCATCATCATAATGAGCTCAATGTGACTAAGGCGTTAGTCACGGGATCATGCATTGCGGTACGAGTAAAGAGACTTGCCGGTAACGAGATTGAACAAGGTATTGGGATACCGACGATCGAATCTCGGGCAAGTAACATACCGATTGACAAAGGGAATTGCATACTGATTGATTGAATCCTCGACACCGTGGTTCATCCGATGAGATCATCGTGGAACATGTGGGAACCAACATGGGTATCCAGATCCCGCTGTTGGTTATTGACCAGAGAGGCGTCTCGGTCATGTCTGCATGTCTCCCTAACCCGTAGGGTCTACACACTTAAGGTTCGGTGATGCTAGGGTTGTAGAGATATATGTATGCGGAAACCCGAAAGTTGTTCGGAGTCCCGGATGAGATCCCGGACGTCACGAGAGGTTCCGGAATGGTCCGGAGGTGAAGAATTATATATAGGAAGTCCAGTTTCGGCCACCAGGAAAGTTTCGGGGGTTACCGGTATTGTACCGGGACCACCGGAAGGGTCCCGGGGGTCCACCGGGTGGGGCCACCTATCCCGGAGGGCCCCGTGGGCTGAAAGTGGAAGGGAACCAGACCTTAGTGGGCTGGGGCGCCCCCCTTGGGCCTCCCCCCATGCGCCTACGGTTGGGAACCCTAGGGGGGGAGTTCCCCCTTGCCTTGGGGGGCAAGGCAACCCCTTCCCCCCTTTGGCCGCCGCCCCCCTTTGGATCTCATCTCCAGGGCCGGCGCCCCCCAGGGGGCCTATATAAAGGGGGGGGAGGGAGGGCAGCACCCTACAGCCTTGGGCGCCTCCCTCCTCCCCTGCAACACCTGTCTCTCTCTCGCAGAAGCTCGGCGAAGCCCTGCCGGAGACCCGCTACATCCACCACCACGCCGTCGTGCTGTTGGATCTCCATCAACCTCTCCTTCCCCCTTGCTGGATCAAGAAGGAGGAGACGTCGCTGCACCGTACGTGTGTTGAACGCGGAGGTGCTGTCGGTTCGGCACTCGGTCATCGGTGATTTGGATCACGGCGAGTACGACTCCATCATCCACGTTCATTGGAACGCTTCCGCTCGCGATCTACAAGGGTATGTAGATGCACTCCCTTCCCCTCGTTGCTAGTACACTCCATAGATGCATCTTGGTGAGCGTAGGACAATTTTTAAATTATGCTACGATTCCCAACAATGCCGACACCGCGCACTCCCAATCGGACTGCCGACTGGCTGGAGGTGGCGGCCGGCCGTCTTGTGGCTAGGAAGGGCTCCTCGGCCCGGGCTGGAGCGCGCCGGGCCTTGGAATTCGTCAAGGCATGGTACCCTGGGCTAAGCCTAGCCCAGCTGGCCACGTTTCAGCTGGAGGCTCAGGAGGAGCTGGCGGTCGTGGAAGATGACCTTGTCAAGCGCGCGGCGGCAATCGCCGAGTACACCGACACCAGTGTCTTCGTCCCGGAGCGGGTTGAGAACGGCGCCGAGGCGCCACCAGAATGGTTTGGGCTGAACCCGGAGGACGGCGAGGACTCGGCCGAGGTGATCGGCTCCAGTGTCGAGGAAGAAGGCGAGGAGGAGGAGGAAGGCGAAGAGGAGGTGCCAGAGGTCGGAGCGGACGGCCAGCCTCAGCTCGACCACGCCCCCAGCAACGAGCCGCGCCCATGCGAGCCGGCCACTACTGGAGGCGACCAAGCGGCGACTGACCAGCCGGCCGCTCCACCAACCGGCGCCACCGAATCCTCCGATCCACCGAACCTGTCAGCCGCTCCCTAGGCCGCCAGTTTATCTTTTGCTTTACCTGCCTATCAGTCTTGATGAACTTGTTAATTTTGCACAATTCCACCCACGGGGTGTATCTCAAACTTCAGTTTAATATCGGCGAAGGGCCTTTTGCTATGTAAAATATTTTTCCGAGTTCTAACTTTCCTTGCTTGCTGCTCTTTGGCTTTTTCCTTTGCCGCCTTCCCTTGGTTGCCGTCTTGCCAGCCGAACAGCCGCTCTGCGGACTATGGCTGGGTCAAGTACTTAGCTACTTCCGGGGAGGCAAGTACTTAGCCATTTTTGGAACATTTTAGCAAGTTAAGTAGAAGCCGGCCGGCCGGCTGCTCAACAGCCGGTCGTAGAGGCGGGAAGCCGGCTCGAACTATGCACATGCTTTGGGTCCTTAGCCATTTTTAATGTGGGCACTCTTTCTGCCTTTCTCCTACCCACCAGACAGTCGCTCTGCGAGCTGCGGCTTCCGGTAGGAGACGGCTTAAGTGCGAACACATTACTTGTTCGGCTACAGGAAGCATTTCATAGTACAAGGCGGCGAGTCCCCGGGCTGACTAGTCGGACCCGGTGCCAAGTGGTACAAAGGAAACAACACATTTGTTGGCATAATTCTTATCATATAGATAAAAGAGGGTAGTCCCCGAGCTCTTCTCGGGGGACCCAGAGTCTTCGTACTTTAATACAAAAGGTAGCATGGCACGTACTGCATTAACTGTAAAATCTTCGGAGGAGATTTGCATTCCATGGCCGCTCCGTCTCCTTGCCGGAGTCGTCCCTCTTGCGCGCTCGAGGCTTCTGGGCGTCGATCAGGTAGTAGAAGTCGTTGCCCAACACTTTGCTGATGATGAAGGGGCCTTCGCAAGGCGCTGAGAGCTTGTGCTGGCCGGCTGTTCGCTGGATCAGCCGGAGGACAAAGGTTTCCCTTTTGGAAAGATCTCGGCTTGACCTTCCGGTTGTAGTATCGGCGCAGGCTCTGCTGGTCGATGCTGGACGGGCTGAGTGCCAACAGCTGGCCCTCTTCCAGTAGATCGACGCCGTCTTGTCGTGCTTCTTCTGCGTCCTCTTCAGTGTACATGGTGACTCGAGGAGAGTCAAATTCTATGTCCGTCGGGATGACGGCTTTGGCACCATAGACGAGGAAGAAAGGCGTGAAGCCGGTTGACTTGTTCGGAGTTGTGCGCAGGCTCCAAAGGACGGCTGGCAGCTCGTCGAGCCAGCAGGCGGCTGAACGCTCCAGAGGCTCGACTAGTCGTGGCTTGATGCCGGACAAAATGAGGCCGTTTGCTCGCTCCACCTGGCCGTTTGACTGCGGATGGGCAATGGACGCTAAGTCCAGTCGGATGCCCTGCGTCGCGCAGAAACGGGCCAAGGCGCCTTTGGCAAAGTTCGTGCCATTGTCGGTGATGATGCTGTGTGGTATGCCATACCGGATGGTGATGTCTGAGATGAATGTCACAGCAGTCGGACCATTCAGCTTCTTGATTGGTTTTGCTTCTATCCACTTGGTGAACTTGTCTACTGCGACAAGCAGATGACATGCCACCTCGTGCTGTTTTGAATGGTCCCACCATGTCCAGGCCCCAGACAGCAAAGGGCCAGGCAATGGGGATAGTCTTGAGTGCAGAAGCCGGCTGATGTGGCTTGGAGCGGAACTTCTGGCATCCTTTGCATTTTTGGACCAAGTCTTTGGCGTCTTCTAAAGCAGTCGGCCAGAAAAAACCGCGGCGGAAAGCTTTGGCTACGAGTGCTCTTGAAGCCGCGTGATGACCACACTCTCCTTGATGAATATCTTTGAGGATTGCTTGGCCTTGCTCCGGCTCTACGTAGCGCTGGTAGACACCAGTGATACTGCACCTCACAAGCTCTCTGTTGACTATGGTGTATGCTGCTGCCCAGCGTTGCACTTGTCGGGCCGAGATCTCATCAGTCGGCAGCTCATTGTTCACCAGGAAGTTGAGGATGGGCTGGGCCCATGAACGTGTTGTAATTTCTTCGACTGCTAGGACCGCTACTTGCACGAGGGCGGTTGGGCCGGGAGGCGGCGGGTTGGAGTCAGCTGCCGCTTGCTGAGTCGATGAAGTCCCCGGGCCAACTGCTCCAGTCCCCGAGTCGGGTTCCGAAGTCCCCAGGCTGGGTGCGGCTGTTGCATCCCCGGGTCGCCTATCGAATTCCTTGTGCCGGCTGCTGGGGTCCTCAAGTCGGATCCGACTGCTTCAGGAGGAGCCGTCACAAAGATGGAATCCGACTCTGGCGATGGCTTGACACACGGCTTGAGGAGGCGTTGCAGGGCGATGCCGGTTGGTATTGCTTGACGAGTGGAACCGATTCGTGCCAAGGCATCTGCTTGCTCATTGTCATTTCTTGGCACATGGAGAAAGTCGCATCCTTCAAAGTATCCACTGAGTTGCTGTACGAGGAAGCGGTAGCTCGCCATGTTTGGATCCTTGGCGTCCCAGTCGCCCGACGACTGCTGGACCACCAAATCAGAGTCACCATAGCACAGGATCCGGCGAATGCCGAGCTCTTTGGCAAGCTGGAGCCCATGAATGAGTGCCTCGTATTCAGCGACATTGTTGGAGGCGGCAAAATGGATTTGCAGCATATATCTGAGCGCGTCGCCTTTGGGAGAGGTGAGGATGATGCCGGCTCCCAAACCGGTGTGCATCTTGGAACCATCAAAATGCATTCGCCAATGGGTGGAGTCGGGTGCTGGTGGCAGGTACTGGGTCTCGGCCCAGTCGACGAGGAAGTCGGCCAGTGCTTGTGACTTGATGGCGGTGCGAGGCTGGTAGTAGATGGTGTAGGGGCCAAATCTATGGCCTATTTGGCCACTCGGCCTGAAGCATCTCGGCTTCCAATGATCTCGGCAAGTGGAGCCGTGCAGACTACAATGATTGGGTGCTCTTGAAAATACGGCTTCAATTTCTTGGCAGCAAAGTGCACGCAGTAGCACATCTTCTGATAGTGGGGGTGGTTTTGCTTGGAGGCTGACAACAGTTCACTCAGGTAATACACCGGCCTCTGGACTGGTAGTGCCTTGCCTTCTACCTTGTGTTCTACCACTATGACTGTGCTGACCACCCGGCTGGTGGCGGCGATGTAGAGGAGCATGGGTTATTTAGGAGTCAGAGCCGCCAGGACAGGCGGAGTGGTCAGCATCTTCTTGAGCTAGAGAAAAGCATCGTCCGCCTTGTCGTTCCACTCGAAGAAAGTGGTCTTCTTCATGAGCTGGTACAGGGGAAGAGCCATCTTGCCCAGCTGACTGATGAAGCGGCTGATGGACGCCAAGCAGCCGGTGAATTTCTTCACATCCAGCAGTCGGGTGGGCACTTCCATCCTCTTGATGGCCTTGATTTTCACGGGGTTGCATTCTATGCCGCGCTCTGAGACCAGGAAGCCGAGGAGCTGGCCGGCTGGTACACCAAAGACGCAATTCTCCGGGTTGAGCTTGATTTGAAATCGGCGCAAGTTCTCGAAGGTCTCCTTGAGTTCTTCCAGTAGCGTTCCCCGCTTCTCCGTCTTCACCACAACATCGTCCACATAAACGTGGGCGTTTCTGCCGAGTTGCTTCAGGAGGCACTTCTGCATGCAACGTTGAAAAGTGGCGCCGTCATTCCTCAAGCCGAACGTCATGGTCAAATAGCAGAAGGCTCCAAATGGTGTGATGAAGGCGGTCTACAGCCTGTCGGCCGGGTTCAGCTTGATCTGGTGATACCCTGAGTATGCATCTAAGAAACTCAACAGCTCGCATCCGGCTGTGGAGTCTATCACTTGGTCAATTCTCGGCAAAGCAAATGGGTCTTTGGGGCAGGCTTTGTTGAGGCTGGTGTAATCAATACACATGCGCCACTGCTTGTTTTTCTTCAGCACAAGGATTGGATTGGCCAGCCACTCTGGAAAGAACACTTCCATGATGAAGCCGGCTGCCAGCAGCCGGGCTATCTCTTCTCCAATGACTCTTCTCTTCTCTTCTGACAGGCGGCGCAAGGGCTGCCTGACTGGTTTGGCATCGGACCGGACATGTAACTTGTGCTCGGCGAAATCCGTCGGAACATTCGGCATGTCTTTAGGTGACCATGCAAAGACGTCCCGATTCTCACGGAGGAAATCGACGAGCTCGCCTTCCTATTTGCTGTCAAGATTTGCTCCTATGACAGCGTGCATCTCCGGGTGCTCCGGGTCCAAGGGTATCTTCTTTGTCTCTTTGCCGGCTTGAACGAGCCCTCGGCTTCCGACTCCTTGGGGTTGGGTGACATTTCCAGCTGCTTGCCTGCCATCGCCACAACTCGGTCAAGGAGCCGCTTCTCAGCCGCGATCACAAGGGACTCGGCCAGCCGGCTGCTATCTGCTGCGCAGGCGGATGACTTCTTGTAATCCCCTGCTATGGTCAGAATTCCCTTGGAACTCGGCATCTTCATCTTGAGGCAAGCATAGTGGGGGACCGCCATGAACTTGGCCAGAGCAGGCCGGCCAAGCAGTGCATGGTATGGGCTCTCAAGGTTCACCACCTCAAACCAGACTGGCTCTCGGCAAAAGTGTTCTTTGTCTCCAAAGAGGACGTCTATCTGGATCTTGCCGATTGGTGAGTAGGAAAGGCCAGGAACTATGCCATGGAATACAGTCCGGCTGGGCTGAAGCTGCCTTTGTTTGATTCCTAACTTCTCCATGGTATCCTTGTACAGGATGTTGATGCTGCTGCCGCCATCTATCAGAACTCAGGAAAAGCGAGCTGCTCGCCTCTTCGTGGAAAAAGTGGCATCCAGAACCAGGGCATAGGAGCCAGGATTGGGCATTACTTCTGGGTTGTCGGCTCTGCTCCAGCTGATGGGCTTCCCGGACTAATGCATGAACTCGGGGGTCTCTGATGCTACTGCATTTACTTCTTGCTGTCATTGCCGTCTGCTGTGCTTATCGTCGGCCATGCTGGTGAACACGACATAAGCGACATAAGCTCCATGCTCTTTGGGATACTCATCTTGTATGGCTCCGACTGGTCGAACTGCTGGCTGCTGGGGTGGAGGAGGAGGTGGCTACCCAGCAGGCGGAGGAGGCAGAAGGCCATCACCCTTGGCGATCTTGGTGAGCCAATGGCACTTCCGAGTGGTGTGGTTGGACGGCTTCACGCCGCTGTGAAATTTGCAGGGTGCATCAAGAGTCTGCTCATACGAGAAAGCGGGCAGCCAATTGGGCTTGCCGCCCTTCTGGCACTTGGATGGAGGCTGCCCTTCCGGCTGCTGGTCTTCGACCATCGCCACCTGCTAGCTTGTGGAAGCCTGCTGCGTGGCCTTGCTTTTGCTGTCGTTGGGTTGCTGACGCCGACTGGTGTCACCAGCCGGGGCCCGAGGAGCTGGAGGAGCCACTTTGCCAGACGCATCAACTTGGATCTCTGGCTTCATGGAGGAGTCGGCCGTGGCGTATTTATCTGCTATGATCAGCAGCTCGTCGAGGGTCGCCGGCTCGTCACAGAGAAGCCTGTGTTTGAGAAGGGTGCCCTCTCGGCACCCGGCGGTGAAGTACTCGATGGCCTGCACCTCAAGCACGCCCTCACAAGAGTTGCGGAGCTCAGCCCAGCGTGTGAGGTAGTCACGAGTCGACTCGTTGGGGCCTTGGACACACAAGGAGAGCTGGCGGGGCTTGGGCGGCCGCTTGTAAGTGCTGGTGAAGTTGCGGATGAAGGCTTCGGTGAAGTCGACCCAACTGTTGATGCTGCGGGGTTTCAGGCTGTTCAGCCACGTCCGGGCCGTGCCCTGGAGCATGAGCGGAACATACTTCACGGCAATGCGCTTGTTGTCGTTCGCGATGCTGATGGCTGTGGAGTAGTCGACCAGCCAGTCGTCCGGCTTCACGGAGCCAGTGTATTTGGGCGTGTCTCTCGGGAGCGTGAACCCTTTGGGAAAGGGCTCATCTCGAATGCAGGGGGCCAAAACAAGGTGGACCCAGCTCATCTTCTTCTTCTAGCGCCAGGGATCGGTTGAGACGGTCGATCCGGTGGCGGGCATCGCTCTCTCCGACTCCTTCTCGGCGGCCAAGGCGGTCGCCGAGTGACGGGTGTTCAACAGGCGGCGGGGAGACGCGCCTTTCCTTGCGAGGGGGGAGGAGGCGGACAGTCACCCCGTCGTTCTACTGCTCTTGGGCGGCCGTCTTGGTCGCGCTCGATGGTGATGCGAGTCCGGCTGCGGCTGGCAGCTGGCTCCTTATCTCTTCTTCCGCGGACGCCACCAGTCGGCGTCCGGGATGTCGCGCCTTGGTCTTGGCGGGGAGGCGGATCGTCATTTTGCTAGTTGGGCGCCTCAGTGCGGCAGCCGGCCTCGTGCTGCTCAGCAGCCGCGTCGAGGAGTCGCTAGACGCGCTCCGCCATCTGGCGACGCTCTTCGCCCTCGAACTTGTCCAGCTCTTCTGCTGCCGCCTGGGCAGCTCGTATGTTTTCCGCGAGCGTGGCGTAGACGGGGCGATCTGCCCCGAATAGGCTGGCGATGGCCGCGCCGCATTGCTGGACCGTGCCGATGCGGCTAGGCCCACCAAGAGCTGGCGTGCCACCCACAACGCGGTCCATCTCGCGCTGGTAGGCCTCCGATAGGCGTCTCATGTTGGCCAGCTTCTTGGCGCTCTCGACTAGCTAGGCGCGGCGTGCCTCCAGCATCTTGGCGTCGGTGTCTTTTAGAATGGGCGCTGTCAGGTCTTGCAGTGCCGCATCGAGCGGATCATGAGCACCTCCGCCGGAGTGCTCGCTGTGGCCGATGACAAGCACCTCCATGATGGCGCTTCCGCCGCTCTCCGCGCGAGGAAGCGGCTCATCGTAGACCACCATGTTGGTGGGGAACGCGTCAAGCGACGCAGTGTCGGAGTTGACAAGCATCGGATCGGTGGAGCCAACGGACTCCAAGTCTACAGGAGGCTCGCTTGCGACGTGGAGCTGATCGAGGAGGCTGACGAGGCGGCTCTTAGGGCCACCGGTGCCCGCATCAGACACGGGCTCGTCGGAGAAGCGAACCTCGCCTACAAGATCAGCGAGGCAGCTCGCCGCGCAGGCGAGCTCCGCGCCATGCAGCGCGTCGGCGCAGACTCCGTCCGGCGTGACGGGCTGGCTGCGCTCGCTAGGGAGGAATAGGGTTCTCGTTCAGAACAGGTCTCCGGACGACGGTGCACGTCGCCCCATGGTGGGTGCCAAATGTCGGGGGTTGGGTGCGACATATGCCAATGGATGGCTTATCATGGTGGGAGTGAGTAGAACGTCGCGAGTGCCTGAAAGCGGGATGAGGCGTAGACACGAACGTAGGCGCACTTTACCCAGGTTCGGGGCTCTCCTAGGAGATAACACCCCTAGTCCTGCTCTGCGGGGTCTCCGCATGATCACTAAGGCACTAGTGGTACAATGGTGCTCCTTGAGCTGTTTGCTAGAGGTAGCAATAAGCAAGGCCAGCTCTTTCCTTCCTCTATGGGTGAGTCTAGTTCTAAAAGGTTGGGAACCCTTTGCATGGGTGCCCTAGGGGGTTTATATAGGCCTACCCCCCAGGGGTACAATAGTAATCCGGCCGGGTGTAGGACCCGGCTGTAAGTCTCTCTGGTGGCCGGCTTCTCCGCCGGCTGCTGGGGCCGCCGACTGGTCTGGTACTGAGCCGACAGGCCGCCTCCGCCACTCGCGGGTCTTGTCGGCTGCTGATCACTGTAGCCATGATGCTAATGACGCTGGCTCGGTCAGAGGAGCGTGGCTACAGCCCCGCCGCCTGGCGGGCGATTACTATAGCCACTCTGTGTCTCGTCTGGTTAATGGCGAGTGGGCCCCGAGGAAGAGGCGGGCCGACTGCTGGGGGCCGACCTCCCTCAGGTTCGACTGGTGGGGCTCCAGCCGTCTTTCAGGCTCTCACTGTCGGCGGGGCCCGTCGTCCTTGGGCCGTACCGACAAGCCGTCGTGGGAGCAGGGCTCTGCCTGCTTGTGGTGACGTCAGGGGTGGAGTGGCAACAGTGCCGCACCTGGCGGAGATCTCCGCCTTTACGGTGCACTGTGGCCACGCCCATCCTTGGACCGGGGGGATGGGTTACACTGTAGCCACTCCCTGTCTTGTCTTTCTTAATGAGGGCGCATGCTTCGTGGGCGCCACAGGCCGACTGCTAGGAGGCCGGCTTCTCTGGAAGCCGCCCACTAGGAGTCGGCTTGTCTTGATGCCGGCTTCTGGAACTCGGCCGTCTACGGGCAGCCGACTATTCCTCCAGCCGGCCACCAGAAGGCGGCACCTCGTCTTGATGCCTCAAGGGGCGCATCCAGCCCCGATGTCTTGAAAGGTTCTGGGTCTCGGGTTAGCCTACCCGTGGCCGATTACTCTGACACCGTGGGTGTTGAAATTGGTCAGGATGTCCTGCACAACCAAGTTTAGGACACCCGAGCCAGCCCCAGACATCCAGTCCGGTAGGGTGGCGCTGGTGGCCTCGGAGTCGGGCGCCGACAAGCTCTTGGCCCCGATCTCCATCGGCCTTGGCGCTGAGGCTGCTCTCACCGGGCACTGGCGCGCAGGAGCACAGATCGTGGGAATCGGGCCCACCACCAACTCGCCGCCAGATGGCGGCACCAGCGGCGCTACAGGCCGACAGCCCTGCGTGCCGGCAGTCGGCGCGCGCGGAGGCACCTCCGTCTTCGAGACGACGGGGTCTGCCTGTCCCCTCTCCAGGGACGGCTGGTCGACACTAGCCCCTCCAGTTGGCGCCTGGCCCTTCGGCACCGGTGGCTTGCTACCTCTTGAGCACTGCGTTGGTTTTCCCTTGAAGAGGAAAGGGTGATGCAGCAAAGTAGCGTAAGTATTTCCCTCAGTTTTGAGAACCAAGTTATCAATCCAGTAGGAGGCAACACTCGAGTCCCTCGTACCTACACAAACAAATAAGAACCTTGCAACCAACGCGATAAAGGGGTTGTCAATCCCTTCATGGCCACTTGCAAAAGTGAGATCTTATAGAGATGATAAGATAATGTTTTTCGTATTTTTATGATAAAGAGTGAAAGTAAAGAACTCAAAGTAAAATAGATGTAAACTTATATTATGGAGAATAGACCCGGGGGCCATAGGTTTCACTAGTGGCTTCTCTCAACATAGCATAAGTATTACGGTGGGTGAACAAATTACTGTCGAGCAATTGATAGAATTGAGCATAGTTATGAGAATATCTAGGCATGATCATGTATATAGGCATCACTTCCGCAACAAGTAGACCGACTCCAGCCTGCATCTACTACTATTACTCCACACATCGACCGCTATCCAGCATGCATCTAGAGTATTAATTTCATAAGAACAGAGTAACGCATTAGGCAAGATGACATGATGTAGAGGGATAAACTCAAGCAATATGATATAAACCCCATATTTTTATCCTCGATGGCAACAATACAATACGTGTCGATTCCCCTACTGTCACAGGGATCGAGCACCGCATGATTGAACCCAAAGCTAAGCACTTCTCCCATTGCAAGAAAGATCAATCTAGTAGGCCAAACCAAACTGGTAATTTGAAGAGACTTGCAAAGATAACCAATCATACATAAAAAATTCAGAGGAGATTCAAATATTGTTCATAGATAATCTTGATCATAAACCCACAATTCATCGAATCTCGGCAAACACACCGCAAAAAGAGTTACATCGAATAGATCTCCAAGAAGATCGAGGAGAACTTTGTATTGAGATCCAAATAGAGAGAAGAAGCCATCTAGCTAAAAACTATGGACCCGAAGGTCTGAGGTAAACTACTCACACATCATTGGAGAGGCTATGGTGTTGATGTAGAAGCCCTCCGTGATCGATGTCCCCTCCAGCGGAGTGCCGGAAAAGGCCCGAAGATGGGATCTCACGGGTACAGAAGGTTGTGGCAGTGAAAATAGGGTTTCGTGGTGCTCCCGGATGGTTTCGGGGTACGTAGGTATATATAGGAGGAAGAAGTAGGTCGGTGGAGCCACGAGGGGCCCACGAGGGTGGGGGGCGCGCCCAGGGGGCAGGCGCGCCTCCGTGCCTCGTGGCTTCCTTGTTGATTTCTTGACGTCCACTCCAAGTCCTCTGGATCACGTTTGTTCCAAAAATAACTCTCCCGAAGGTTTCATTCCGTTTGGTCTCCGTTTGATATTCCTTTTCTGCGAAACACTGAAATAGGCAAAAAAATAACAATTTGCATTGGGCCTTGGGTTAATAGGTTAGTCGCAAAAATAATATAAGTGTAATATAAAGCCCATTAAACATCCAAAACAGAATATATAATAGCATGGAGCAATCAAAAATTATAGATACGTTGGAGACATATCAAGCATCCCCAAGCTTAATTCCTGCTCGTCCTCGAGTAGGTAAATGGTAAAAACAAATTTTTTGATGTGGAATGCTACCTAGCATATTCTTCAATGTAATTTTCTTTATTGTGGCATGAATGTTCAGATCCGAAAGATTCAAGATAAAAGTTTAATATTGACATAAAAATAATAATACTTCAATCATACTAACAAAGCAATCATGTCTTCTCAAAATAACATGGCCAAAGAAAGTTATCCCTACAAAATCATATAGTCTGGCTATGCTCTATCTTCACCACACAAAATATTTAAATCATGCACAACCCCGATGACAAGCCAAGCAATTGTTTCATACTTTTGGTGTTCTCAAAATTTTTCAATCTTCACGCAATACATGAGCGTGAGCCATGGACATAGCACTATAGGTGGAATAGAATGGTGGTTGTGGAGAAGACAAAAAAGGGGAAGATAGTCTCACATCAACTAGGCGTATCAACGGGCTATGGAGATGCCCATTAATAGATATCAATGTGAGTGAGTAGGGATTGCCATGCAACGGATGCACTAGAGCTATAAGTATATGAAAGCTCAACAAAGGAAACAAAGTGGGTGTGCATCCAACTTGCTTGCTCATGAATACCTAGGGCAATTTGAGGAAGCCCATCATTGGATTATACAAGCCAAGTTCTATAATGTAAAGTTCCCACTAGTATATGAAAGTGACAACATAGGAGACTCTCTATCATGAAGATCATGGTGCTACTTTGAAGCACAAGTGTGGAAAAAGTATAGTAACATTGTCCCTTCTCTCTTTTTCTCTCATTTTTTTATTTGAGCCTTTTCTCTTTTTTTTATGGCCTCTTCTTTTTATTTGTTAGTCCGGAGTCTCATCCCGACTTGTGGGGGAATCATAGTCTCCATCATCCTGTCCTCACTTGGGACAATGCTCTAATGATGATCATCACACTTTTATTTACTTACAACTCAAGAATTACAACTCAATACTTAGAACAAAATATGACTCTATGTGAATGCCTCCGGCGGTGTACCGGGATATGCAATGAATCAAGAGTGACATGTATGAAATTTTGAATGGTGGCTTTGCCACAAATACGATGTCAACTACATGATCATGCAAAGCAATATGACAATGATGGAGCGTGTCATAATAAACGGAACGGTGGCAAGTTGCATGGCAATATATCTTGGAATGGCTATGGAAATGCCATGATAGGTAGGTATGGTGACTGTTTTGAGGAAGGTATATGGTGGGTATATGATACCGGCGAAAAGTGCGCGGTATTAGAGAGGCTAGCAATAGTGGAAGGGTGAGAGTGCGTATAATCCATGGACTCAACATTAGTCATAAAGAACTCATATACTTATTGCAAAAATCTATTAGTTGAAACAAAGTACTACGCGCATGCTCCTAGGGGCATAGATTCGTAGGAAAAGACCATCGCTCGTCCCCGACCGCCACTCATAAGGAAGACAATCAATAAATAAATCATGCTCCGACTTCGTCACATAACGGTTCACCATACGTGCATGCTACGAGAATCACTAACTTTAACACAAGTATTTCTCAAATTCATAACCACTCAACTAGCATGACTCTAATATCACCATCTTCATATCTCAAAACAATTATCAAGTATCAAACTTCTCATAGTATTCGATGCACTTTTTATGATAGTTTTTATTATACCTATCTTGGATGTTCATCACTTCTAGGATCAAAATTTCAACCAAAGCAAATTACCATGCTGTTTTGCAGGACTCTCAAAATAATATAAGTGAAGCATGAGAGAACAATAATTTCTATAAAATAAACCACCACCGTGCTCTAAAAGATATAAGTGAAGCACTAGAGCAAAATTATCTAGCTCAAAAGATATAAGTGAAGCACATAGAGTATTCTAATAAATTCCGATTCATGTGTGTCTCTCCCAAAAGGTGTGTACAGAAAGGATGATTGTGGAAAACTAAAAAGCAAAGACTGAAATCATACAAGACGCTCCAAGCAAAACACATATCATGTGGTGAGTAAAAATATAGCATCAAGTAAAGTTACCGATGGACGAAGACGAAAGAGGGGATGCCTTCCGGGGCATACCCAACCTTAGGAGTTTTGGTTATCCTTGGATTTTACCTTGGGGTGCCTTGGGCATCCCCAAGCTTAGGCTCTTGCCACTCCTTGTTCCATAATCCATCAAATCTTTACCCAAAACTTGAAAACTTCACAACATAAAACTTAACAGAAAATCTCATGAGCTCCGTTAGCGAAAGAAAACAAAACACCACTTCAAGGTACCGTAATGAACTCATTCTTTATTTGTATTGGTTTTAAACCTACTTTATTCTAACTTCTCTATGTTTCATAAACTCCATTACTAGCCATAGATTCATCAAAATAAGCAAACAACACACGAAAAACAGAATCTGTCAAAAACAGAACAGTCTGTAGTAATCTGTATCTAACGCAAACTTCTGTAACTCAGCAAAAACTACCAAAATATAAAGACCTATATAATTTGTTTATTGATCTACTGCAATTGGAATCAGTATTTTATCATGTTCTGGTGATTTTTAACAATTATTTTCGTGAACAGAAAGTTTCTGATTTTTTCAGCAAGATCAAATAACTATCATCCAAGAAGATCCTATAGGTTTTACTTGGCACAAACACTAATTAAAACATAAAAACAAATCTAACCAGAGGCTATATCAAATAATTATTTCTAATCAGGAACAAAAAGTAAGGGACAAAAATAAAATTCGGTTGCCTCCCAACAAGCGCTATCGTTTAACGCCCCTAGCTAGGCATAAAAACAAGGATAGATCTAGGTATTATCATCTTTGGCATGCCATCCATAAGTAGCTCTCATAATAGATTCATAAGGTAATTTAATTTCCTTTCTAGGAAAGTGTTCCATGCCTTTCCTTAATGGGAATTGGAATCTAATATTTCCTTCTTTCATGTCAATAATTGCACCGATCGTTCTAAGGAAAGGTCTATCAAGAATAATAGGACATGAAGGATTACAATCTATATCAAGGACAATGAAATCTACGGGCACATAGTTCCTCTTTGCAACAATAAGAACATCATTGATTCTTCCCATAGGTTTCTTAATAGTGGAATCCGCAAGATGCAAGTTTAAGGAACAATCATCAAATTCACGGAAACCTAACACATCGCATAAAGTTTTTGGAATCGTGGAAACACTAGCACCCAAATCACACAAAGCATAGCATTCATGATCTTTAATTTTAATTTTAATAGTAGGTTCCCACTCATCATAAAGTTTTCTAGGGATAGAAACTTCCAGTTCAAGTTTTTCTTCATAAGATTGCACATCAACGATATGTTTGGTAAAAGCTTTATTTTGACTGTAAGCATGAGGAGAATTTAGCACGGATTGCAACAAGGAAATAAAATCTATTAAGTAACAATTATCATAATTAAATACCTTGAGATCCAAGATAGTGGGTTCATTGCTATCTAAAGTTTTGACCTCTTCAACCTCCCTTTTACCAATTTTTGCATCAAGATCTAAAAACTCCTAATCATTGGGACGCCTTTTAACTAAAGTTGACTCATCTCCAGTCCCATCATTATCAAGATTCATATTGCAAAACAAAGATTTAATAGGAGACACATCAATCACTTTTAGATCTCCATCATTATTATCATGAAAACTAGAAGAACATGCTTTCATAAAGCAATCTTTCTTAGCACGCATCCTAGCGGTTCTTTCTTTGCACTCATCAATGGAAATTCTCATGGCTTTGAGAGACTCATTGATATCATGCTTAGGTGGCATAGCTCTAAGCTTCAAAGAATCAACATCAAGAGAAATTCTATCAACGTTCCTAGCCAATTCATGAACCTTAAGAATTTTTTCTTCAAGCAAAGCATTGAAATTCTTTTGTGAATTCATAAACTCTTTAACACTAGTCTCAAAATCAGAGGGCATCTTATTAAAATTTCCATAAGAGTTGTTGTAGGAATTACCATAATTATTAGAGGAATTGCTAGGATACGGCCTAGGATTAAAGTTTCCTCTATAAGCGTTGTTACCAAAATTGTTCCTACCAACAAAATCCACATCCATAGATTCATTATTATTCTCAATCAAAGTAGCAGAGGCATATCATTAGGATCAGAAGAAACACTCTTATTAGCAAACAATTTCATGAGTTCATCCATCTTTCCACTCAAAACATTAATTTCTTCAATTGCATGAACCTTTTTACTAGTAGATCTTTCGGTGTGCCATTGAGAATAATTAACCATAATATTATCTTGGAGTTTAGTTGCTTCTCCTAAAGTGATTTCCATGAAAGTGCCTCCCGCGGCCGAATCTAAAAGATTTCTAGAAGCAAAATTCAATCCGGCATAAATTTTTTGTATAATCATCCATAAATTCAAACCATGTGTAGGGCAATCACGTATCATTAATTTCATCCTCTCCCAAGCTTGTGCAACATGCTCATGATCAAGTTGCTTAAAATTCATAATATCGTTTCTAAGAGAGATGATCTTAGTGGGAGGAAAATACTTAGAGATAAAAGCATCTTTGCACTTATTCCATGAATCAATACTATTTTTAGGCAAAGACGAAAACCAAGTTTTAGCACGATCTCTAAGTGAAAAAGGAAATAGCTTCAATTTAACAATATCATTGTCCACATATTTCTTCTTTTGCATATCGCACAAATCAACAAAGCTATTTAGATGAGTAGCGGTATCTTCACTAGGAAGGCCGGCGAATTGATCTTTCATGACAAGATTCAGCAAAGCAGCATTAATTTCACAAGATTCAGCATCGGTAAGAGGAGCAATCGGAGTGCTAAGAAAATCATTATTGTTGGTATTGGCAAAGTCACACAATTTAGTATTATCTTGAGCCATCGTGACAAGCAAGCGATCCAACACACAAGCACACAAGAAGCAAACGAAAGAAAAAGCGAACGGAAAGAGAGAGGTCGAATAAAACGGCAAGGGTGAAGTGGGGAGAGGAAAACGAGAGGCAAATGGCAAATAATGTAATGCGAGGGATAAGAGTTTGTGATGGGTACTTGGTATGTCTTGACTTGTGCGTAGACTCCCCGGCAACGGTGCCAGAAATCCTTCTTGCTACCTCTTGAGCACTGCGTTGGTTTTCCCTTGAAGAGGAAATGGTGATGCAGCAAAGTAGCGTAAGTATTTCCCTCAGTTTTGAGAACCAAGGTATCAATCCACTAGGAGGCCACACTCAAGTCCCTTGTACCTACACAAACAAATAAGAACCTTGCAACCAACGCGATAATGGGCTTGTCAATCCCTTCATGGCCACTTGCAAAAGTGAGATCTGATAGAGATGATAAGATAATATTTTTGGTATTTTTATGATAAAGAGTGAAAGTAAAGAACGCAAAGTAAAATAGATGTAAACTTATATTATGGAGAATAGACCCGGGGGCCATAAGTTTCACTAGTGGCTTCTCTCAAGATAGCATAAGTATTACGGTGGGTGAACAAATTACTGTCAACCAATTGATAGAAAAGCGCATAGTTATGAGAATATCTAGGCATGATCATGTATATAGGCATCACGTCCGCAACAAGTAGACCGACTCCTGCCTGCATCTACTACTATTACTCCACACATCGACCGCTATCCAGCATGCATCTAGAGTATTAAGTTCATAAGAACAGAGTAACACATTAGGCAAGATGACATGATGTAGAGGGATAAACTCAAGAAATATGATATAAACCCCATCTTTTTATCCTCGATGGCAACAATACAATACGTGTCGTTTCCCCTACTGTCACTGGGATCGAGCACCGCATGATTGAACCCAATGCTAAGCACTTCTCCCATTGCAAGAAAGATCAATCTAGTAGGCCAAACCAAACTGATAATTTGAAGAGACTTGCAAAGATAACCAATCATACATAAAAGAATTCAGAGGAGATTCAAATATTGTTCATAGATAATCTTGATCATAAACCCATAATTCATCGGATCTCGACAAACACACCGCAAAAAGAGTTACATCGAATAGATTTCCAAGAAGGTCGATCCAAAGAGAGAGAAGAAGCCATCTAGCTAATAACGATGGACCCGAAGGTCTGAGGTAAACTACTCACACATCATCGGAGAGGCTATGGTGTTGATGTAGAAGCCCTCCGTGATCGATGCCCCCTCCGGTGGAGCGCCGTAATAGGCCCCAAGATGGGATCTCACGGGTACAGAAGGTTGCGGCGGTGGAAATAGGGTTTCGTGGTGCTCCTGGATGGTTTCGGGGTACGTAGGTATATATAGGAGGAAGAAGTACGTCGGTGGAGCCACGAGGGGCCCACGAGGGTGGGGGGCGCGCCCAGGGGGGCAGGCGCGCCTCCCTGCCTCGTGGCTTCCTCGTTGATTTCTTGACATCCACTCCAAGTCCTCTGGATCACGTTTGTTCCAAAAATAACTCTCCCGAACGTTTCATTCCGTTTGGACTCCGTTAGATATTCCTTTTCTGCGAAACACTGAAATAGGCAAAAAAGCAGCAATTTGCACTGGGCCTTGGGTTAATAGGTTAGTCCCAAAAATAATGTAAAAGTGTAATATAAAGCCCATTAAACATCCAAAACAGAATATATAATAGCATGGAGCAATCAAAAATTATAGATACATTGGAGACGTATCACGGCTCCGTGTGTTGCGGGCCGGTGCCCTCTGGAGCCCTGTCGCGGGACACCTCCTCCTCTCGCGCCTTGGTGGCTGCGTCCGCCTGCTCCTTGGCCGCCGCGTTGGCTTGCGCCTTAGCCGCCTCGTCGGACTTCGCCCGTGCCGGGTCGGACTCCTCCGCCTCCACTCGGGTCACTGCGTCCCGCTCGTGCCGCGCCTCCAGCGCGTTCTTCTCCGTCACCTCCCGAAGGGCGGCGATCTGTACACGCGGCAGGAGACCTCGGGGCCGTCTGCTGCCCCAATCACCAAGGCAGATGGGGCCCGTGAGAGAGAAAGCGGGGCCCTGCTCAACGAGGCAAGAAGAGTTACGAAGAGTTTGCGAAAAAAGAAATGCAAACGCAAGACAAAACAACAAAGGCACTAACACAGACACTATCGGGCGCGGCTTCGGGTCCTTCCGCCAGGCGGCCGCCTTTGCGGCTTCTTGCCGCTTGGTCGCAGCAACCGCCGACTTGCCCTTCTTGCTTGGCCGGGTGCCGAGCATCCCCGCGCCAGCTCGGCACTTTGAAGTGCCGGTTGCTCCAGATTTCGTCCATGCTGTCGAGGAGCCGACCCCGGCCATGTCGGCGCCCGCAGCCCGGCGTGGCTCGTCGCCGTCTTTGTCATCATCCGGCCACTCCTGGACGTCCCCCGCCATGCCGCCTCCCACGGCTCCGCCTGCACCGCAGCCACCTCCTCCGGTGGCGTCGTCCTCCTCCATTGCGGCCGCCCCTAGCTCGGGGTCGCCTATGTCGTTGACCTCCCGGTCCGGCATCCACCGGTGATCGGGGCTGGCGGCGCGCTGTGCAGCACCCGAACGGTCAGATTCGACGAAGGACAGTGCAAGAACAAAAGTGAGGGGGGAGACCGGATACTAACCCCAGGCGGCAGGCTGGAGCGGCTATAGGGCTCCTTGCCAAAGCTCCAGCTCTCCTCGTTGAGCTGGCTGCTGGAAATACAGTTGAAATGGCGGACGAACTCTTCCACCGGCATCTCCTTGGTCGACAGCCGGCTCGGATCCCGGCGGCCGCCCATATCGCAGATAAAGTGGGGCCGAAATTGGAGCGGTAGCACCCGGCGCTGGATGAACGCGGCCAGCAGGTCCGCCGGGTAGATGAGGCGGATCGCGGCGGCGAGCGGGTGATCAAGCCAATCGCGCGCGAGGTCGGGGACGCCGCTCGGTGGAGGCGTGGTGGCGGCGGAGTCCGAGATGAAGCCGGCGACGACGGACGGCGTGAGACGTCATGCGGACGAGCTTGTCAGCACCGGCACCTAGGCTGCCAAAGCAACGTCGGCGCCCGGGCAGCGAGGCCCGAGCGACCAACGGAGCAGCGGCGCACGAGTTGAGGCAGCCGACGAGCCCGACGCAGCCGAGGACGAGGCCGGCGAGGTAGACCGCCGGGCCGCCGTGCAGACGCGGCGGAGGCGGGTGATGTCTATCGATGGGCAGGCCGGCGCGCGAGCGCCGGCTCTGATTGGCCGTCGCATGGCGCGAGGCCGCCGGGTCGGGGCGATGCAGGTGTCCCGGTCGGAGCAAGGCGGTGACGGCTGGCGCAGGGCGACGGGCGGACCGACGCGCGGACGGCGGCTGGTCCTGACGGGCCACCTCGGCGCGCGTGGCCGCCGGGTCAGAGGAGAGGCCGGCGGTCGCGCCGGGGTCGGAGTAGAGGCGCTCGGGGTGGACGGCGGCGGTGGGTGACGCAAACCGATCAAGAATAGATCCGAAAACCAAAAAGAAACTGCGCGATCAAGATGACAGGAGGGAGAGAGACAACCCCGGAGCAAGGCTCGGGGAAAAGACTCTTTAGGGCAGCTGGTCAACATGACCGGCGGACGAACCCTATGTACGGGCGGCGCGGCCCCCGCCGGCGGTCATGGAGGCCGACCGCCCCGGGGGCGGCGCGCTGGTGCGGAAGCGGTGGCGGCTAGGGTTTAGTATCGATTTGCGATAGATACCATGTTAGAAGGGAGAGAGAGGATTTGATGAAATAGTTCGTTGTATTGCTTGAGCCTCGTGGACATATATATATAGGAGTACATGCTCTACTTGGAATACAAAGTAAGTCAGAATATTCCTAGTCTAATCTATGCTTCCTAATATAATGCAAGATGGTCTTGAGGAAGGTTACCAGGTTGAACTGGATCCCATAGTATGCTAGCTCCTCGAAGCACTCCGTCGCTGCATGCAGTGTAATTATGTCGCAAGTCACATGTAATTACTGCCGGCTCCAAGATATCCGAAAGTTTTTTCACACATTCAAGTTCTAAAGCTTGTTTGACCCGTAAAATTTATCTTGTTTCATTTGAGAGAAAAAAAGAAGAAGAAACTTTAGTGTAGTAAGTTACTCTACTAGTTGGATCTTAAAGCGACGTAGGAGGGGCCAAGATAACGGTTGTCATGGAGCTCAGTAAATCACACTACGCAAAAGCCATAAGACCGTTCTTGCCGCCATCCACGCCAATACCCTCGTTGTCAAGGAGCACCGCGGAATTGAGGCCTCCGTCAACTGCACGGATGAGGATGACGGCACCATGTATATACCATAGTTGTTTGTGGTGAGGGAGTGGGCGTGGGAGGAGCTTTTCATCGAGTTTGACGACTTCGTCGACAAGCCTGCGTTATCGGCGAGGGGTACCTACGACCATGAGGCGCCACGCTGTGGCCAGGGCAAGGAGTCCATCATCGACATCTCCTCCCACGAGGATTGATACTTTCGATGTTTTAAGTGTTAACTATGGACGTCAATAATTGCCGCATGTGTGGCACAATGGATATCTGATCACACGAATCGTGTGATCGTACTCAGGAGATAGCCCACACGATCTTGTGTGGACAAATATTAAAACTGCCCACATATTTGGACGCAGCTACAACGGTCCACATGATTCTGTGTGGCAACTGCTCACCCTCATCCAGTGAGTGTGAATGCGTGTGTAATCAACTTTAGTTGCCATGTCTAATTAAGTGTAGTTGCCATGTCTGCCATGTATCATTAATATAGTTGCAATGTGTAACTAATTGGAGTTGCCACAGTGGTCAAACCATAGTTGTCATGTATGATCAACCATAGTTGCCGTGTACGATTAACTAGTTGCCACATATGCACATTGTAGTTGCCATGTGTGGTTACCGTAGTTGTCATGTATGGTCAACCATAGTTGCCGTGTGTGATTAATCAGTTGCCATATATGCACACCTGTAGTTACTATCTATCATCGTGTGAGCGTCGTGTAGGCGAAGAGCAGTTTCGCCCACACGTTCGGGCAAGCGTCCTGTGTCCGTTTGGGCGAGGAGCGCCCAAACATGTGACACTAAATGATAACGTCCACACGACGTTGGATGCTTATGTGGCTCTTCAATTCACCCAGATGGCAAGTACTTCAAAATTCAGGCGAATGAATCAAACGGCATCTAATGCGTGTGGGCGTGTGGGTAAGTGCCATACGTGTGGACGTTATCATTTATGTGGCAGTTTAGTTCAATTTGAGTATTTTAAATCTAATGTGGTCAATGTCATGTATAATTATGTTCAAAGTTATTTTAGTTTAGTTCTGAATTTTGTTTGAAAAAACGAGTTTGTGCAATAGTTTATGTTTCGTGGAGTTAAATTTGAGGAAAGGACTAGGTGAATAACTCCTTGAATTTTGAGGAGCTAAATTTGGAAATGCGGTTTGAGGAGTATTTGTTAAGCAAATTCCAACACGATTGATTCTGTATATATACCTGCAAAAAATAAGACTATTCTCTAGACAAATAATAATGGAAACGATCACGCCCCGGGGTCTACTCTGTATTACATGCGAGGCACTTCCAGAAGTAGTAATGAGGAGCACAACAAAGCAATAGCAATGTATCTGTGCAGTCTGAGCATAATATTTGGAAAATTTAACTGAAATGAAGAACACATGAATTTTTTTTCTACCAGATCTAGATAAGTTAAATTTGAGCTGCTGCATGAGAACATGGTATATATATAGTTCCCGTTTACCTAAGATAAACTTAGCTCATCGCCTTTGGCGGGATTGCGGATCCGGTGTCGGCTGGCAGGCGTGTCAGTAACCGGATCCAGGGACAGCCGGACGCGGACGACCTGCAGCTAGCGCGTGCCAAGAGGGCCGCCATGCTTCGTCATGCTGAGATCACGGCAGGTACGTCCTTTGATATAAGTTGTTCCATTTTATACTTCTCTGAGAAGGAAATTGTTGATAAGGCAAACAACTTAGGCATTTCTTTGGGGTCAAATGAAACCGAGGTCGTCAAATCAGTTAATGATCTTTTAGACTTGGAAGCGGAGAGGGCTTCTGAGATCATTCATAATCTTGCCTCTGTCCAACCTTTGAATGATAATGACATGAACAATTTAGGCATTAATGATCTTACAAATATTTGTCATAATCTGTTACCGAGTGACGAGGTTGAAGAGGAGGAGGATGTTGAGAACACAGATACGGTCGAACCTCTCTTGATGGAGGAGGCACTATCTGTCATAGATGATTCCTTCGTACCGCAGGGTGTTGAGGAGAAGCCCAAACGACCCTGGAAGCGGAAAATTTATCCTACTTCGGCAGTACGTAGAAGTGCTAGAGTAAAACTTAAGAAAAAATTTCATGATGATTTATGAAAGGACTCTTTTGGAATAGCAGAGGTCTAGCAGACTTGGCTAAACAAAGATTCTTAGCAGAGACAACTTTAGAGCATCACTTAGATTTCATTGCACTTTTAGAAACTGGACGAGATAATTTCACATCCCAATTTCTTCCAACCCTTTCCAGTGGTATCGACTTTGATTGGCACATTTTACCCCCTAGAGGAAGATCCGGTGGGATTTTACTAGGTGTACGGTGTGAGTCGTTAGAGGTGCTTAATGTGGTGCAGGGAGACTTTTCGGTTAAATTTAGGGTGCGATCAAAATTGGATGGGTTCCGATGGTCGCTAGTTGCAGTATATGGGGCAGCGCAACCTGAATTTAAACCCGACTTTCTTGCCGATTTAGTGCGGATTTGTGGAGATGAAACTCTGCCATTACTAGTCGGGGGAGATTTTAATATCATTCGGAGAAGAGAAGAAAAGAATAATGACAATTTGGATGGCCGGTGGTCAATGATGTTTAACATGATTATCGAGAGCCTCAATTTGAGAGAAATTGAGCTCACGGGTAGACAGTTTACATGGGCCAATTCGTTACCTACTCTGACTTATGAGAAGTTGGATAGGGTACTTGCTAGTGTGGAGTGGGAACAAAAATATCCCATGGTGTCGGTTCATGCGATGCAAAGAGCGATCTCGGACCATACACCACTCCTTTTAGATTCGGGAGAGGCTACCCATGTTGCAAACAAAAATACCTTCTCCTTCGAGCAAAGTTGGTTTGAGCGAGAAGGATTTATGGAGATGATTGCACGCGAATGGGATATACCAGTTATGGGTACGACGCATGTCGAGAGATGGCAGAATAAGATTAGACACCTCCGACAATTTCTGAGAGGTTGGGCCAGGAATGAGAGTGGGATTTATAAGAAGAAAAAAGAAAGTCTAACTCAACTCATTGAGGCACTAGATGTAAAAGCTGAAACCACTCTTCTTTCTGTTATTGAGCATCGCACCAAGTCAGAGGCTGAGCAAGGCCTACGTGCTCTCTTGAGAGAGGAGGAACTCAAGTGGGCGTTGCGTGCGAAATCGCTTAAAGTTGTAAAAGGGGACAACAATACACAGTTCTTCCATATGATTGCAAATGGTAAACATAGGAAGAAGAAGATCATACAGCTTGAACAAGACGAAGGAACAATAGTGGGGCATGAAAAATCTGAAATCATATATTTCCAATTATTATAAAAACCTTTTTGGGCCCCCGATTACTTCCACGGTGTCTCTTGATGAGTCGGTGATTGATGATATACCTCAATTACAGGCAGCGGAGAACGATGTTCTCTCGGCACCGTTTACTGAAAAAGAAGTTCATCTAGCCATAACTCAAATGAAGCCGAATAAAGCACCGGGACCAGATGGGTTCCCAGCTGAATTCTATCAGAAATGTTGGCATATCATTAAAGATGATCTTATGCCTATGTTTCATGATTTTTTTGATGGCCATTTGGAGTTGTTTCACCTCAACTTTGGTACTATAACATTATTACCAAAGAGGAATGAGGCGGTCAGAATAGAACAATTCCGACCCACTTGCCTGCTGAATGTGAGTTTTAAATTTTTTACAAAGGTAGGAACCAATAGATTGACGCAAGTTGCTCACTCAGTGGTTCAACCTAGTCAGACAGCTTTCATGTCTGGACGACACATACTCGAAGGAGTGGTTGTCTTACATGAAACACTCCATGAGATTCACTCAAAGAAACTAGACGGGGTTATCTTAAAAGTGGATTTCGAGAAGGCTTATGATAAAGTAAAATGGCTTTTTCTTCAGCAGGCAATGCGTATGAAGGGTTTTAGTGAAAGCTGGAGGCACCAGGTGGATACTCAAGTCCAGAAAGGTAGTGTCGGAATTAAGGTGAACGATGACATCGGTCACTACTTCCAGATGCATAAGGGGTTGAGACAAGGGGATTCCATGTCACCTCTTCTGTTCAATATTGTGGCAGATATGCTGGCCGTCATTATTGGCAGGGCCAAGCAACATGGCCATGTAGAAGGTCTAGTTCCTCATCTGATTGATGGAGGAGTGTCCATTCTACAATATGCTGATGACACTATCATTTTCATGGAACATGACATGGCTAAGGCACGTAACATGAAACTTATCTTATGTCTATTCGAACAATTGTCTGGATTAAAAATTAATTTTCATAAGAGCGAGGTGTTCTGCTTTGGGAAGGCTAAAGAAGAGGAACATACTTACAGACAATTGTTTGGATGCGAATTAGGTGCTTTACTATTCAGTTACTTGGGTATTCCGATTCACCACCGTAAACTCTCCAATAAGGAATGGAAATGTATTGAAGAACGAATTGAAAAAAAAACTCAGTTGTTGGAAGGGTAAGCTGATGTCATATGGCGGTCGACTAGTTTTGATCAACTCCGTATTGACTAGCATGCCAATGTTTTTAATTTCGTTCTTCGAAATTCCGAAAGGGGTCCGCAAGCGGCTTGATTTCTTTAGATCTCGTTTCTTTTGGCAATCTGAGGAGTCCAAGAGGAAGTACCGTCTCGCACGATGGGATATCCTTTGTCGACCTAAAGACCAAGGGGGGCTCGGTATTGAGAACTTGGAAGTTAAGAATAAATGCCTTATGAGCAAATGGTTGTATAGGTTAGAGACAGAGCCGGAGGGCATGTGGTCTCAAATCCTACGCAATAAATACTTGCACTCGAAAACGCTAGCCCAGGTTACTATCAGACCGAATGATTCACCGTTCAGGAAGGGACTTATGAGAACGAAAGATTTGTTCTTTCGTAGGATCAAATTCGTGATTGGCAACGGGATGTCAACAAGATTTTGGGAGGACACGTGGCTAGGAGAGACACATCTGGCCTTACAATATCCTACCCTTTACAATATTGTGCAATGTAAGGAAGATTACGTAGGTATTGTCTTTCAAAATATTCCCTTGAACATCCAGTTCCGACGTACGTTAGTGGGTGAGAGATGGACAGCCTGGATGCACCTGGTTCGGAGATTGATCGAAGTTCGACTCTCCAACGTGCCAGACTCCAAGCACTGGACGTTAACTAAAAATGGGATATTTACGGTGAAATCATTTTATACGGATTTGATTAATTCTGGCCCCCTCTCAAGATCACTTCATATTTGGAAGATTAAGGTTCCTTTGCGGATTAAAATTTTCATGTGGTTTGTTCACAAGCAAGTAATACTCACAAAGGATAACCTACTTAAGAGGCGATGGGTAGGAAACTCGCGGTGTTGTTTCTGTGCTCAAGACGAGACAATACAACATTTATTTATTGAATGCCCACTTGCCAAGTTACTTTGGAGAACGATTCATATAGCTTTTAATATCATCCCCCTGTAGATATTGCGTCTTTGTTTGGGACGTGGTTAGCTGGGGTTGAACAGTTCACGGCAGCTCGTATTCGGATTGGAATATGTGCGTTATTATGGGCTATATGGAACTGCAGAAACGATGTGATATTCACCAGACAACACAACTTAACTTTTTTGCAGGTTATCTTCAGAGCTACAGCTTGGATCCGTACGTGGTCCTTACTCACTCCTATGGACTCCAGGGAGCCTTTGGTTACTGGGTGCAACCAATGGGAGATGGTGGCTCGGGCTATATTCAACCGGTTCGGATGGCGGTCGCATAACAGGATAGGAGTCTAGAGAGATTGTCCTCATTATTACCATACCGGTTGTCTTTGTCCGCTTGTACTTTTCAGTTTTTATGCCTTGTGCTTTGCTCCGTTTGCGAGCTGTAAGACCTTTGCGGTGATACTTTCGGGATTTTTAATAAAAGAGCTGCATGCATCATTATGATGCAGAGGCCGGGGGTATACCTCCATTTCAAAAAAAAAAACTAAGATAAACTTGCATGCTTTCCAACTGCCGGTACCGTGCTTCGCTAAAGGAGTTGGAGTTCCTTTAATGTCAACATTTCGGTCTCCTATATGCACTACTGAATCCTGCAATAAGACAAATCTAATTCTTTTAGTATTACTAGTATTTTTTGAAAATATTTTAGTATTACTACTAGTATATTTCTGTAAAAGCTTGAACTGGCTGTAAATAATTCTTTTTCGTAATACTAGTATCTTTCTGCAAAAGATTGAAATGACTGTATAAATGCAGGAGTACTCCCTCGGTAAACTTTTAAAGTAGTGATCTAGATGATCTTAATTATAAAAGTTTACAGGGGGGTAAATGATAAAAAAAGAGCCTAGGATCACAATGTGAATAGCAGGCAGAAACTAGTGTCCGGTTAAACTGCCAATGCTTTTGTTTTTTTCAGGACAATATTACGAGAAAATCATCAGTATTGCATCAGACATGTAACAGCCAGCATTTGGTAGATCTCAGCAAAGCAATATGCAGCCATGCAGGGGTCATATTGCGCTAATCTGCAACGGTAAAAGAGAAACGAGATGCATTTGATATGACATCCATATGCATCATTGGGCATCAAAGAACTAAGTTTTTTACATCTTTGTAGATATTGGTGACAGCGAATCACATAAAAGATAATCATTGCTTCAGAAAATCAAGCTACTGCCAGACTTGAATGTAGAAGAACTAGCAGAGGAAACTGACCTCAATAATTGATTCTTAGTGCTGCGAGTTTTCCTCAAGAGAGTCCATGGTGGTCAAACTCCAAGCCTAGCGAGCTAAATAGAGACCTTGTACACAGGTCAAACACAACAAGCAAGACATCTCAATTTATGCGAGGTTGGGATGGTTAGGTGGACAGTGGAATCCCCAGCCCACCGGGGTTCAAATCCTGGTGCTCGCACTTATCCTGGATTTATTTCAGAATTTCCGGCTATATGTTTTCAGTGGGAGGAGACGTTCCCGTCGACTACGAGACGCCTACGGCGACTTCGTAAAATCTCAAGATGGTGTGCCGGCTCTGTCTCTCAGAGGTGCTCATAGGGGTAGGGTGTGCGTGTGTGTATTCATAGGGGTGGGTGTATGCGCGTTGATATGAGCGTTGCGTTTGTACTATGTTAAAAAAAAGACAAGTCAATTTATAGAAATACGGAATATGATCTTGTGATGTTGTGCATATCTCGATTATTAAATGCGAATATGTATGTAGTCCTTCGCACACAACAAGTAATGCCAAAAATAGAAATAGAGTGCGGACCAATTTTAAAATGAAGTTATTAATACAATTAATAAGACAAACAGTCAATTACATGTGCAATTAATTAGATCTATTTAAATAGGGATTCTTTTTCACGCCTAATCAATTTGAAAATCGATTCATTAATATGGAGGCTGCTAATGGGGCCTAGAGATAGTTGGAAGTACTACTTCCGTCCTGATATATTGGTCCCCATTGTAATTTGTATCAAATTTTGACCATAAATTTAATTAACAAAATATTTATGCATGTCACTAAAAATTATATCATTGAAAACTATGTTCAAATACGAATCAAGCGATATAATTTTTGTTGACATGCACTAACATTTTGCCACTTAAATCTTTTGTTAAAATTTAGCAGAAATTACAAAGGGGGCTAATAAACCAGAACGGATGTAGTACCTATTTTTCAGTTAGGAAGGCAACTAATTAATAGGTAGAAAATTAATCACGTCAAATCAGTCATGCAACCATTTGCAAAAGTAATTGGAAATCTAGAGTCGAATCCATTTGGAAATCAAGGCATTAATACAACCAATTTGCCAGACTGTTAATTACATGTGCAATTAATTAGGTCCATTTAAATAAAGATTTTTTTTGTGCCGAATCAATTTAAAATCTAAGTCATTAATGTAACTAATTAATTAGGCAGACATTTAGTTAGACCTACATATAATTAGAATAGGGATTTTTTTCATGTAGTCAGACAACTAATTAATTATTCAGACAGTTTTAAAGCGCTTGTGAGCAAGAACGTCCACCAGGCTCACGCCACATGGCCGACCAACACCTGCCAACATAGACGACGACCAACAAGCGCTCGCAATATAGGCAACCAAGCATTCGCCAAGATGATGACAGCCATGCTTTGCAGAACGTCCACACGCCGATGATTGCCGAACCTTTGCGGGCAAAGTCGATGGTCGTTCGCTCGAGGACGGACAAGCGCTGATGGCCGAGGCCTCTGACCCCACCATCGAGGACCACAGTGACGACCGAGGACAATCGGTCAGACGACAATATTTTTTTAATATTGTCTCATCGCGTAGCAACACACATCATTTAGCTAGTTTCTTAAAAAAAACATAATCGATCTCTACATGTTTCCAATTTGCTTCCGTTTACAAAGCTCTCCACTGGTCGTAATCATACAAAACGATATTGATATGAAATGATATTTAACCCAATAGTAGTGCGGGCAACAAGCCCGCGCTATAGCTAGCGCTGCTGTTAAGTTGGGCCCAACAGCTAGCCCGTGTATCCATAGTAGCATCACGGGTCATATAGCGCATGACATATACCCAACATTGCTGTTGTGGCCTGCCTCGAGAGGTACCGTGTGGCCCTCTTAGCAGTAGCACGGTATTACATAAGCCGCGCTGCTACTATGTTGTACCTGTAGCGCGGTGTCTCTACCCGCACTACTACTAAGTAACAGCAGCCCTACCCCGCGCCACTATTAATCGGCTGCCTATATGGTTTTCTCTTGTAATGTAAGTATGGGTGGGCCTCAACTCTTCAAGCACAAGAGGGAGATGGGTGTGTATCTTTTTACACGGCTTCCTCGTCAGAGTGTCGAAAATGGTGAAAGGATGACAATGCTTTTCATGGTGTGCTATATGATACCACACGGATGGGTTGGCATGCTTGTGGGTTGATGAAAAAGAACCGATATCTAATTAAAAAACAACTATTTATTACTGTTTTGTAGCACTATATGGGAGTCTTTTTGTTTGGAAATTTAGTCAAGAGATAAAAATTTCTTCTAGACTGGTTTATGATAGTGTACATTTAGGTGACTTTGAGTATGAGTGACCTGGATTTTGCTTAACTGTAAGTATGAGGCAACTGTTGCAACCGTATGGTAAGCCGGACGTGACATATATATTGTAAATCAGTAATGATGTTTTATCAGTATCTTGATATCAAATATATTTTACTCCATGGCAACACATGGGTATTCAACTAGTAAAAACAAATTGAAGATGTTTCTGACGTATCTGTATTGGCCACTAAAGTTCTTAAAAAATAGAGAAAATGAGTGCAATAGTTCATGTCATGGAGGTTTCTTGTGTTTATTTTCTTCTACAATATACTGAATATCAAATAATTTTTAATTCAATGGTGTGCTCCACTCATGCTAAGGCCTCCTTTGGTTTACAGCTTTTTTGCAGGAACTCTAAAGGATAGAAATTTTATTGGAGAATTTCCTTTGGAGCCCTCTGGTTTATAGTGGTTTATAGAAATGGAGTATTATTTCTATGTAGGATAATGATATCTACTACGCAACTTTATTCTTGTAGACTCGTGTTGGGTCTCCAAGCGCAGAGTTTTGTAGGACAATAGCAATTTTTCCTCAAGTGGATGACCTAATGTTTATCAATCCGTGGGAGGTGTGGGATGAAGATGGTCTCTCTCGAACAACCCTGCAACCAAATACAAGAAATCTCTTGTGTCCCCAACACACCCAATACAATGGCAAATTGTATAGGTCCACTAGTTCCGCGAAGAGATGGTGATAAGAGTGTAATATGGATGGTCGAAATATATTTTTATATTCTGAATAAATAAAACCAGCAAGGTAGCAAATAGTAAACGGGCACAAAATCGGTATTGCAATGCTAGAAAATGAGGCCTAGGGTCCGTACTTTCGCTAGTGCAATCTCTCAACAATGCTAATACAATGGATCACATAACCATCCCTCAACGTGCAACAAAGAATCACTCCAAAGTTCTTATCTAGCGGAGAACATAAGAATAAATTGTTTGTAGCGTACGAAACCACCTCAAAGCTATTCTTTCCGTTCGATCTATTCAAGAGTTCGTACTAAAATAACGCGAAGCTATTCTTTCCGATCAATCTAACCAAGAGTTCGTACTAAAATAACACCATATGACACACATCAACCAACTCTAATGTCACCTAGATACTCCAATGTCACCATAAGTATCCGTGAGTTAATTCGACGATATACATCAAACAACTTCATGATTATAATATTCAATCCACACAAAGAACTACAAGGAGACCCCAAAGTTTATATCGGAGAAAAGATAATAAAAACGTGCATCAACCCCTATGCATAGATTACCCCAATGTCACCTCGGGAATCCACAAGTTGAGTGCCATAACATACATCAAGTGAATCAATATGATACCCCATTGTCACCTCAAGTATTCATACCGCAAGACATACATCATGTGTTCTCAGATCTGAACATTCAATCCGACAAGACAAAACTTCAAAGGGTAAAGATTCAATTCATCACAACAAGAGTAGAGAGGGGAGAAACATCATATGATCCATCTATGTTAACAAAGCCCATGATACATCAAGATTTTGCATCTCAAGAACACGAGAGAGAGAGATTAAACGCATAGCTACTGGTACAAACCCTCAGCCCCGAGGGTGGACTACTCCCTCCTCATCGTGGTGGCCGCCGGGATGATGAAGATGGCCACCGGTGATGATTTCCCCCTCTGGCGGAGTGCCGGAACGGGGTCTAGATTGGTTTTCGGTGGCTACAGAGGCTTGCGGCGGCGGAACTTCTGATCTCGGGCTACCCCGAGGGTTTTTGGAATATTTGGGAATTTATAGGGTGAAGAAGGGGTGCGGGAGGCCACCGAGGTGGGCACAACCCACCTAGGCGTGCCATGGTGGGTTGTGCCCCCATCGGGGCACCTCCTAGGTGCTGCTCTGGCCCTTTGGATGTCTTCTGGTCCATAAAAAATCCACAAAAAGTTTCGCGGTGTTTGGACTTCGTTTGATATTGATTTCCCGCGATGTAAAAAACAAGCAAAAAACAGCAACTGGCACTAGGCACTGGGTCAATAGGTTAGTCCCAAAAAATGATATAAAGTTGCTATAAAATGATTGTAAAACATCCAAGAGTGATAATATCTTAGCATGAATACTTTACAAATTATAGATACGTTGGAGACGTATCAGATAAGAACCAATTTTTCACATTTCAAAGAAAAAAATATTACCCAAGACACAATGGAAAAGTTCCTATCCTACCAATCGAATGACATCTCCTTCCCTATAGAAAGAGATACATGTCATCTCACTTCTTATGATTTTTCTAATCCCATGACATATATTCATATCCTATGAGCCAAAGGAGACAATAAATGCCCCTTGTAATAATTTGTGAGGTTTTCACTGCTCCAAGGCACAAATCATTTTGGGGGATAACCTTTTAAATTAAGTCAATTACAATGCCCGCCCTGGTCCCAGTTGACCACAATCTACACGCGAGGGATAGACCATGCCCGGGGAAATTCTTATTCCAGACACTACTTCTAAATAAACGAAGAATCAATCTTACATCACCCATGAGAGATAGCATGTTGATATAATCTGTTTTGCATCAAGGCCCTAATCAGCCTCTCAAGCAACCAAGACAACAAGAACAAACCTAATAATTGAAATACACCATCCATACTTTCTCACTTTATTGATATGCTACATATGTGTCGCATTTTCAGACAAACTCATACTCCAAGAGCATTATTTCATTGATAGCAAAGATTGTATGATAACCTTCAGCTAGTGCCCTATGTATAAAATGATCTTCCATTATGATAGTACCAGAGAGGTAACATATATGATCGGTTATATTTTTCATCATATATAATGGGTTTGGTGCGCAGGATGTGCATAGTTACTACTGGTACATAGAAGCAACATAACCATTTCACAATGGCGCCGAATGCACAACTATTTTTTACAAGGAGGGTCGTAACATGGCGCCGGAGGATGATTAGGGTCGACGGTATATGGCGATCCTTCTTTAACAGTCGCATAGCCACCGATCGTTTTCTCCTGATTGGCCTTCTTCACTGCCTTTCTCGCATCCCCATCTACATTCACATGGACGCATGGCTAGTTAGCACTAAAACTGGTGCAACTTTATACTAATCTAGCATCAATTAATACAATTAATATGGATCGAAGGGAGTAATAAATTCAATGAATCTTGACTCTTTAATAGGTTAGAAATGGATCTCACGTGTCAATTAAGATTTTCATACTTATCATTGGAAATAGGAAGAACATACAAACCATTTGAATTGGTTGGTGAGGGAGTCCTGGATTAGGGGGTCCTCGGGTGTCAAGACTATTTGTTATGGGCCGGACTGATGGGCCGTGAAGATAAAAGCAGAAGACTTTCCCCCCGTGTCCCGGTAGGACTCCTATATGCGTGGATGGCAAGTTAGATGTCCGGATATGTTATTTCCTTCCCCCACAAACCGACTCTGTACAACCCTAGGCCCCTCCGGTGTATATACAAACCGGAGGGTTTAGTCCGTAGAGGCTATCAGAATATTCATAGGTTAGACAGCTAGGGTTTAGCCATTACGATCTCGAGGTAGATCAACTCTTGTAACCCCTATACTCATTGAATACAATCAAGCAGGACGTAGGGTTTTACCTCCTTTAAGAGGGCCCGAACCTGGGTAAACATTTCTACCTCTTGAGTATGCATTGGTTTTCCCTTGAAGAGGAAAGGGTGATGCAACAAAGTAGCGTAAGTATTTCCCTCTGTTTTTGAGAACCAAGGTATCAATCCAGTAGGAGATAACACGCAAGTCACCTAGTACCTGCACAAACAATCAAGAACATTGCAACCAAGGCGATAAAGGGGCTGTCAATCCCTTCACGGTCACTCGCAAAAGTGAGATCTAATAAAGATAGTAAAGTAAATATTTTTGGTATTTTTGTTGTATAGATTGGAAAGTAAAGATTGCAAAATAGTAAACGAGATGTGATGTTAATAAAAGAGATGTAATATAATAGGAAAGAGACCCGGGGCCATAGGTTTCACTAGTGGCTTCTCTCAAGATAGCATGTATTACGGTGGGTGAACAATTACTGCCGAGCAATTGATAGAAAAGCGCATAGTTATGAGAATATCTAGGCAATGATCATGAACATAGGCATCACGTCCGTGTCAAGTAGACCGAAACGATTCTGCATCTACTACTATTACTCCAGACATCGACCGCTATCCAGCATGCATCTAGAGTATTAAGTTCATAAGAACAGAGTAACGCATTAAGCAAGATGACATGATGTAGAGGGATAAACTCAAGCACTATGATATAAACCCCATCTTTTTATTCTCGATGGCAACAATACAATACGTGCCTTGCTGCCCCTGCTGTCACTGGGAAAGGACACCGCAAGATTGAACCCAAAGCTAAGCACTTCTCCTATTGCAAGAAAGATCAATCTAGTAGGCCAAACTAAACCGATAATTTGAAGAGACTTGCAAAGATATCAAATCATGCATATAAGAATTCAGAGAAGAACCAAATATTATTCATAGATAAGCTTGATCATAAATCCACAATTCATCGGATCTCGGCAAACACACCACAAAAAGTATTACATCGAATAGATCTCCAAGAACATCGAGGAGAACTTTGTATTGAGAATCAAAGAGAGAGAAGAAGCCATCTAGCTAATAACTATGGACCCGAAGGTCTGTGGGAAACTACTCACACATCATCGGAGAGGCTATGGTGCTGATGTAGAAGCCCTCCGTGATCGATTCCCCCTCCGACGGAGCGCCGAAAAAGGCCCCAAGATGGGATCTCATGGGTATAGAAGGTTGCGGCGGTGAAAAAGTGGTTTCGTGGCTCTCCCTGATGTTTTTAGGGTATAAGGGTATATATAGGCGAAAGAAATAGGTCGGTGGAGCTTTGTGGGGCCCACGAGGGTGGGGGCAAGCCTACCCCCCTGGGCGCGCCCTCCTGCCTTGTGACCGCCTCGCGGAGTTCCAAACTTCAACTCCAAGTCTTCTGGATTGCGTTTGTTCCAAGAAAGATCATCGCGAAGGTATCATTCCGTTTGGATTCCGTTTGGTATTCCTTTTCGGGAAAACACTGAAATAGGCAAAAAAACATAAACTGGCACTAGGCCTTCGGTTAATAGGTTAGTCCCAAAAATAATATAAAAGAGCATATTAAAGCCCATTAAAAATCCAAAACAGATAATATAATAGCATGGAACAATAAAAAGTTATAGATACGTTGGAGACGTATCAAGCATTCCCAAGCTTAATTCTTGCTCGTCCTCGAGTAGGTAAATGATAAAAACAGAATTTTTGATGTGGAATGCTACCTAACATAATTATCAATGTAATTTTCTTTATTGTGGCATGAATGTTCAGATCCGAAAGATTCAAGACAAAAGTTTAATATTGACATAAGAATAATAATACTTCAAGCATACTAACAAAGTAATTATGTCTTCTCAAAATAACATGGCCAAAGAAAGTTCATCCCTACAAAATCATATAGTTTGGCTATGCTCCATCTTCGTCACACAAAATACTCAAATCATCCACAACCCCGGTTTAAGCCAAGCATTTGTTTCATACTTTAGTATTTTCAAACTTTTTCAACTTTCACGCAATACATGAGCGTGAGCCATGGACATAGCACTATAGGTGGAATAGACTGGTGATTGTGGAGAAGACAAAAAGAGGAAGATGGTCTCACATTAACTAGGCATATTAATGGGTTATCGAGATGCCCATCAATAGATATCAATGTGAGTGAGTAGGCATTGCCATGCAACGGATGCACTAGAGCTATAAATGTATGAAAGCTCAACAGAAGAAACTAAGTGGGTGTGCATCCAACTTGCTTGCTCATGAAGACCTAGGGCATTTGAGGAAGCCCATTGTTGGAATATACAAGCCAAGTTCTATAACGAAAATTCCCACTAGTATATGAAAGTGACAAAATAAGAGACTCTCTAAAATGGAGATCATGGTGCTACTTTGAAGCACAAGTGTGGAAAAAAGGATAGTAACATTGTCCCTTCTCTCTTTTTCTCTCATTTTTTTTGGAGACTCCCCCTTTTTTTTGAGATTCTTTCTCTCTTTTTTTAATTTCCTCACATGGGACAATGCTCTAATAATGAAAATCATCACACTTCTATTTATTTACAAGTCAAGAATTACAACTCAATACCTAGAACAAAATATGACTCTAAAATAATGCCTCCCGCGGTGTACCGGGATGTGCAATGAATCAAGAGTGACATGTATGAAAAATTATGAATGGTGGCTTTTCCACAAATACGATGTCAACTACATGATCATGCAAAGCAATATGACAATGATGGAACGTGTCATAATAAACGGAACGGTGGAAAGTTGCAT
Organism: Aegilops tauschii subsp. strangulata; assembly: GCF_002575655.3. Lineage (NCBI taxonomy): Eukaryota > Viridiplantae > Streptophyta > Magnoliopsida > Poales > Poaceae > Aegilops > Aegilops tauschii. The sequence goes on along the minus strand of NC_053039.3, from coordinate 59,483,267 downwards.
GGCAATATATCTCGGAATGGCTATGGAAATGCCATAATAGGTAGGTATGGTGACTGTTTTGAGGAAGATATAAGGAGGCTTATGTGTGATAGAGCGTATCGTATCACGGGGTTTGGATGCACCGGTGAAGTTTGCACCAACTTCTTGAGGTGAGAAAGGGCAATGCACAGTACCGAAGAGGCTAGCAATGATGGAAGGGTGAGAGTGCCTATAATCCATGGACTCAACATTATTCATAAAGAACTCACATACTTATTGGAAAAATCTACAAGTCATCAAAGCAAAGTACTACATGCATGCCCCTAGAGGAAGGGTTGGTAGGAGTTAACCATCGCGAGATCCCGACCTCCACACAAAGGAAGACAATCAAAGAAATACCTCATGCTTCAAATTTGTCACACAACGGTTACCATACGTGCATGCTACGGGACTTGCAAACCTCAACACAAGTATTTCTCAAATTCACAATTACCCTACTAGCATGACTCTAATATCACCATCCTCATATCTCAAAACGATCATCAAGCATCAAGCTTCTCATAGTATTCAATGCACTTTATATGAAAGTTTTTATTATACCCATCTTGGATGCCCATCATATTAGGACTAGTTTTATAACCAAAGCAAATTACCATGCTGTTCTAAAAGACTCTCAAAATGATATAAGTGAAGCATGAGAGATCAATAATTTCTATAAAATAAAACCACCACCGTGCTCTACAAAGATATAAGTGAAGTACTAGAGCAAAATTATGTAGCTCAAAAGATATAAGTGAAGCACATAGAGTATTCTAATAAATTCTGATTCATGTGCGTCTCTCCGAAAAGGTGTGTACAGCAAAAATGATTGTGGTAAACTAAAAGCAAAGACTCAAATCATAGAAGACTCTCCAAGCAAAACACATAACATGTGGTGAATAAAAATATAGCCTCAAGTAAAGTTACCGATAGACGAAGACGAAAGAGGGGATGCCTTCCGGGGCATCCCCAAGCTTAGGCTTTTGGTAGTCGTTGAATTTTACCTTGGGGTGCCTTGGGCATCCCCAAGATTAGGCTCTTGCCACTCCTTTTTCCAAAATCCGTCAAATCTTTACCCAAAAACTTGAAAACTTCACAACACAAAACTTAACAGAAAATCTCGTGAGCTCCGTTAGTATAAGAAAACAAACCACCACTTTAAGGTACTGTAATGAAATCATTCTTCATTTGTATTGGTGGTAAACCTACTGTATTCCAACTTCTCTATGATTCATACCCCCCGATACTACTCATAGATTCATCAAAATAAGCAAACAACACACGAAAAACAGAATCTGTTAAAAACAGAACAGTCTGTAGCAATCTGTAACTTTCTAATACTTCTGTCACTCCAAAAATCCTAAGAAATTAGGAAGTACTAAGAAATTTGTTTATTAATCTTCTGCAAAAAGAATCAACTGAAAATCACGTTCCTGTGATTTATGAAAATTATTCTCGTGCGCGCAAAAGTTTCTGTTTTTCAGCAAGATCAAATTAACTATCACCGTAGGTTATCCTAAAGGTTCTACTTGGCAGAAACACTAATTAAAACACAAAACCACATCTAACCAGAGGCTAGATGAACTATTTATTACTAAACAGGAACAAAAAGCAAAGTACAAAAATAAAATTGGGTTGCCTCCCAACAAGCGCTGTCGTTTAACGCCCCTAGCTAGGCATTGATAATTTTAATGATGCTCACATCAAAGACAAGAATCAAAGCACAAAGAGGGCATCATAGAACACGTGATAAACACATCTAAGTCTAACATACTTCCTATGCATAGGCATTTTATAAGCAAAAAAATTATCATAGCAAGCAAAAATTAGCATATGCAAGGAAGAAGAGAGAGACGATAGCAATCTCAACATGACGAGAGGTAATTTAGTAAGATAAAAATTTCTACAACCATATTTTCCTCTCTCATAATAATTACATGTAGGATCATAGGAAGATTCAACAAAATAGCTATCACATAACATATTCTTAACATGATCCACATGCATGCGAAGTTGACACTCTTCCAAAATAGTGGGATTAACATTAACTAAAGTCATGACCTCTCCAAACCCACTTTTATCAAAAATTTCATAAGGTTGAACATTCTCCAAATATGTGGGATCTAAAGTTGACACTCTTACAAACCCACTTTCAATACTATTATCAATCTCATATTCATCATGGGGATTAAATAAATTTTCAAGATCATAAGAAGAATCACCCCAATCATGATCATTGCAACAAGTAGTGGACATAGCAAAACTAGCATCCCCAAGCTTAGGGTTTTGCATATTATTAGCACAATTGACATTAATAGAATTGATAATAACATCATTGCAATCATGCTTTTTATTCAAAGATCTATCGTGAATCACTTCATAAAGCACTTCATCACAATTTTCAGATTCACGGATTTCAAGCAAAACCTCATAAAGATAATATAGTGCACTCAAATCACTAGAAATTGATTCATCATAATTGGATATCTTAAAAAGATTAGCAAGAGGATGAGGATCCATAAACTTTTAGCAAGAAAAGATGCAAGCAAAAAGAAGGCACATGGTAACACAAGATCGAACGGAAGGAGGGCGAAGAAAAGGCAAAGGTTTTCAAAAATCGTTTTAGAAGTGGGGGACATGAAAACGAGAGGCGAATGGAAAATAATGTGCGAGGGAGAAGAGTTTGTGATGGGTACTTGGTATGTCTTGACTTGAGCATAGATCTCCCTGGCAACGGCGCCAGAAATCCTTCTTGCTACCTCTTGAGCATGCGTTGGTTTTCCCTTGAAGAGGAAAGGGTGATGCAGCAAAGTAGCGTAAGTATTTCCCTCTGTTTTTGAGAACCAAGGTATCAGTCCAGTAGGAGATAACACGCAAGTCACCAAGTACCTGCACAAACAATCAAGAACCTTGCAACCAATGCGACAAAGAGGTTGTCAATCCCTTCACGGTCACTCGCAAAAGTGAGATCTAATAAAGATAGTAAAGTAAATATTTTTGGTATTTTTGTTGTATAGATTGGAAAGTAAAGATTGCAAAATAGTAAACGAGATGCGATGTAAATAAAAGAGATGTAATATAATAGGAAAGAGACCCCGGGGACATGGGTTTCACTAGTGGCTTCTCTCAAGATAGCATGTCTTATGGTAGGTGAACAAATTACTGCCGAGCAATTGATAGAAAAGCGCATAGTTATGAGAATATCTAGGCAATGATCATGAACATAGGCATCGCGTCTGTGTCAAGTAGACCGAAACGATTCTGCATCTACTACTATTACTCCACACATCGACCGCTATCCAGCATGCATCTAGAGTATTAAGTTCATAAGAACAGAGTAACGCATTAAGCAAGATGACATGATGTAGAGGGATAAACTCAAGCAGTATGATATAAACCCCATCTTTTTATCCTCAATGGCAACAATACAATACGTGCCTTGCTGCCCCTGCTGTCACTGGGAAAGGTCACCGCAAGATTGAACCCAAAGCTAAGCACTTCTCCTATTGCAAGAAAGATCAATCTAGTAGGCCAAACTAAACCGATATTTCGAAGAGACTTGCAAAGATATCAAATCATGCATATAAGAATTCAGAGAAGAACCAAATATTATTCATAGATAAACTTGATCATAAATCCACAATTCATCGGATCTGGGCAAACACACCGTAAAAAGTATTACATCGAATAGATCTCCAAGAACATCAAGGAGAACTTTGTATTGAGAATCAAAGAGAGAGAAGAAGCCATCTAGCTAATAACTATGGACCCGAAGGTTTGTGGTAAACTACTCACACATCAGCGAGGAGGCTATGGTGTTGATGTAGAAGCCCTCCGTGATCGATTCCCCCTCCGACGGAGCGCCGGAAAAGGCCCCAAGATGGGATCTCACGGGTACAGAAGGTTGCGATGGTGAAAAAGTGGTTTCGTGGCTCTCCCTGATGTTTTTAGAGTATAAGAGTATATATAGGTGAAAGAAATAGGTCGGTGGAGCTCCATGGGGCCCATGAGGGTGGGGGCACGCCTACCCCCCGGGCGCGCCCTCCTGCCTCGTGACCGCCTCGCGGAGTTCCAGACTTCAACTCCAAGTCTTCTGGATTGCGTTTGTTCCAAGAAAGATCATCGCGAAGGTTTCATTCCGTTTGGATTCCATTTGGTATTCCTTTTCTGCAAAACACTGAAATAGGCAAAAAAACAGAAACTGGCACTGGGCCTTCGGTTAATAGGTTAGACCCAAAAATAATATAAAAGAGCATATTAAAGCCCATTAAACAACCAAAACAGATAATCTAATAGCATGGAACAATAAAAAATTATAGATACGTTGGAGACGTATCAATATTGTGTCCCCATCGTCCCTTGTTACCATTAATCCTCAGATGCACAGTTCGGGACCCCCTACCCGAGATCTGCCGGTTTTGACACCGACATTGGTGCTTTCATTGAGAGTTTCATTGTGTTGTCAACAGAAGGATTGATGGCTCGCATTGTCATCGACAATGACGCTGTTTCTAGGGAGACCTTTCTCCCTGGCCAACTGTTTGTGTTTGGCGGCTTCGCGCTAGGTGCCAACTTGACCAGCCGTCTTGAGCAGATCGACAGCTATGCCCCTGGTAACTAGATCAGATTTGGAAGCTTAAACTACATCGCTGATATCCAAGGAAACTTGATCCTCAAGGGGTTCTCGGCCTCGGCCGCCGCACCCCACCCATACGAAGAAGACCCTTCGGATCCAGCATCAGATCCCGTTCAGGGGTCGACACTCATGCCCGCTTCAGCCTTAGAGCCGGGGCAGATCACTTTATCCGAGGACGGGAAGATGGACCCCGTCGGACTCTCTCCCATCGGGGAGCTTCCAGCCGGAGACCCAGATGCGATCACGCCATCGGCGAACCCGGAGTCAAACGGGACTCTCCCCATCATCGGGAAGCCGGACTCGCCTCTGGACGTCAACTCTGAACTCTCGAGGCCCACGTCCATCGGGCTCGATCAAGAGGGCATCACGGAGCCTAGCTCCGCAGACCCTCAGACTCCTATTAAGCTTTTGCTCTTAAACGAAAAACTGAACCTACTACAATCTCTCTCCATTACGGAGGCATCACCTCCGAACTATGCCCATATTGGACTAGGGGCTAGAGTAGGGAATTTTACGTCCCACCCACCACCCACTTAATAGCCACTTTCAAGGATTTAACCGACATGCTAGATTACGCCTCCGAAGACATCGACGGTACGGACGATGATGCCGGAGCCGAACCAGGTCAAAACCCAACCATCACGGGGCATTGGATGGCCACTTCCACTTACGATGTATACATGGTGGACACGCTTGAGAAGAAGGACGATGATGGTACTTAATATCCAGATGAGAATAAGCCCGTCCATGAACCACCAAAACACCGGCGTCAGTGGCGCTGCTCACGATCGCATCGGTCAAAGGAAGGCAATACTGGCACTGGAGATAATGACACGCCGGACAACGCCGAAGATCCCGACCACCCCATCGAACCCGAGTTTGAGCGGGATGAGAGGGAAGAGGGTCAATACAGCCCCGAACGCGCCGATCACGAGGATTCGGAAGACAGTAACTATTTACCTGCCTCCGAAGAGGATGTTAGCCTCGGCAACGAAGATTTCATCGTCCCAGAGGAACCCCTTGATCAAGAACGCTTCAAGCGACAGCTCATCGCCATCGCGCGAAGCCTGAAAAAGAAACAGCAGCAGCTTCAAGCCGAACAGGATACACTCAACGACAGATGGACCAAGGTCCTGGCTGCCGAAGAATATGGCCTTGAGCTCCCAACAAAGAGTTACCCAAAACGCAGGCTGCTACCACAATTTGACGACGAGGCCCTTGAGCCAATACCGTCAAAATACAATCAGGCTGACCAACAGGATCAACCACCACGTGGACGGGACAAAGTGGCTACTTATGTCGAACACCAGCCCGCGCCACCTCGCCGTAGAGGCAAGGAGACAGCGGCTCAGGGCTACACGTACGACCTACGTCAGGACCTGACCAACAGAGCCGACCAGACAAGATCAATCTATGGACCAAGAGGACGCGCTCCAGCGCGGGATGACGGCCATCAGGCCTGGCACGATAAACATAACCAAACCCGGGGTCAGCCCCGAACACAAATGTCATCCGAACTACGTCGCGATGTCGCCCGGTATAGAGGTGCCGCACGCCCCATGTGCTTTACCGATGAGGTAATGCAGCACCAGTTTCTGGTAGGGTTTAAACCCGTAAACATCGAGCCTTACGATGGCACGACAAATCCCGCTGTATGGATTGAAGATTTTCTTCACCACCTTCACATGGCTCGTGGAGATGATTGATGACCCACAAGTATAGGGGATCTATCATAGTCCTTTCGATAAGTAAGAGTGTTGAACCCAATGAGGAGCAGAAGGAAATGATAAGCGGTTTTCAGCAAAGTATTCTCTACAATCACTGAAATTATCGGTAACAAATAGTTTTGTGATAAGGTAATTGGTAACGAGTAACAAGTAACAAGTGTAAATAGAGTGCAGCAAGATGGCCCAATCCTTTTTGTAGCAAAGGACAAGCCTGTACAATTTCTTATATGAAGGAAAACGCTCCCGAGGACACATGGGAATTATTGTCAAGCTAGTTTTCATCACGTTCATATGATTTGCGTTCGGTACTTTGATAATTTGATATGTGGGTGGACCGGTGCTTGGGTGCTGTCCTTACTTGGACAAGCATCCCACTTATGATTAACTCCTATTGCAAGCATCCGCAACTACAAAAGAAGTATTAAGGTAAACCTAACCATAGCATGAAACATATGGATCCAAATCAGCCCCTTACGAAGCAACGCATAAACTAGGGTTTAAGCTTCTGTCACTCTAGCAACCCATCATCTACTTATTACGTCCCAATGCCTTCCTCTAGGCCCAAACAATGGTGAAGTGTCATGTAGTCGACGTTCACATAACACCACTAGAGGAGAGACAACATACATCTCATCAAAATATCGAACGAATACCAAATTCACATGACTACTAATAGCAAGACTTCTCCCATGTCCTCAGGAACAAACGTAACTACTCACAAAACATATTCATGTTCATAATCAGAGGGGTATTAATATGCATAATAGATCTGAACATATGATCTTCCACCAAATAAACCAACTAGCATCAACTACAAGGAGTAATCAACACTACTAGCAACCTACAGGTACCAATCTCAGACTTAGAGACAAGAATTGGATACAAGAGATGAACCAGGGTTTGAGAGGAGATGGTGCTGGTGAAGATGTTGATGGAGATTGACCCCCTCCCGATGAGAGGATCATTGGTGATGACGATGGCGATGATTTCCCCCTTCCGGAGGGAAGTGTCCCCGGCAGAACAGCTCCGCCAGAGCCCTAGATTGGTTCCACCTCGTGGCGGCGGAGTCTCATCCCGAAAGCTTGATTCTGATTATTTCTCGGACGAAAGACTTCATATAGCAGAAGATGGGCGCCGGAGGGCCACCAGGGGGCCCACGAGGCAGGGGGCGCGCCCTCCCACCCTCGTGGCCAGGGTGTGGGACCCCTCTGGTATTATTTCCAAAAATAACTTCCGTGGAGTTTCGGGACTTTTGGAGTTGTGCAGAATAGGTCTCTAATATTTGCTCCTTTTCCAGCCCAGAATTCCAGCTGCCGGCAGTCTCCCTCTTCATGTAAACCTTGTAAAATAAGAGAGAATAGGCATAAGTATTGTGACATAATGTGTAATAACAGCCCATAATGCAATAAATATCGATATAAAAGCATGATGCAAAATGGACGTATCAACTCCCCCAAGCTTAGACCTCGCTTGACCTCAAGCGGAAGCCGATAACGATAAATATGTCCACATGTTTAGAGATAGAGGTGTCGATAAAATAAAATATGGACATGAGGGCATCATGATCATTCTTATAACAACAACATATATTTATTTTGTCATATGATTTCTTATGATAAAGTAACAATCTATCCACAATGTCAAGTATGAATCAGAAACTTCATTGAAAACCAACAAACTATAATCTTAGTCATTGAAGCAATTGCAATTTATCATAGCATCGGAAAGAGTCAACATAAGAGCTTTTCAGCAAGTCCACATACTCAACTATCATTTAGTCTTTCACAATTGCTAACACTCATGCAATACTTGTGGTTATGGAGTTTTAATCGGACATAGAGAAAGATAGGGACTTATAGTTTCGCCTCCCAACCTTTTACCTCAAGGGTAATGTCAACAATAATAGTTCATGCTAACATACATCCAATTGAATATATATATCAGGATCTTTCCAACACATTGTGCTTACCAAAGGATAAAATGTAAAAAGGAAAGGTGAAGATCACCATGACTCTTGCATAAAGTAGAAGATAATAGTAAAAGATAGGCCCTTCGCAGAGGGAAGCAGAGGTTGTCATGCGCTTTCGGGGTTGGATGCACAAAATCTTAATGCGAAAGAACATCACTTTATATTGCCACTTGTGATATGGACCTTTATTATGCAGTCCGTCGCTTTTATTTCTTCCACATCACAAGATCGTATGAAGCTTATTTTCTCCCACGCTAATAAGTCATACATATTTAAAGAGCAATTTTTATTGCTTGCATCGATGACAACTTACTTGAAGGATCTTACTCAATCCATAGGTAGATATGGTGGACTCTCATGGCAAAATTGGGTTTAAGGGTAGTTGGAAGCACAAGTAGTATCTCTACTTGGTGCAAAGAATTTGGCTAGCATGAGGAAGAAAGGCAAGCTCAACATGTTGGATGATCCATGACAATATACTTTATCTCAAATATAAGAAAACATAACCCATTACGTTGTCTTCCTTGTCCAACATCAACTCTTTAGCATGTCATATTTTAATGAGTGCTGACAATCATAAAAGATGTCCAAGATAGTATATTTATATGTGAAACCTCTCTTTCTTTATTACTTCCTATTAATTGCAACGATGACCAAAACTATGTTTGTCAACTCTCAACAACTTTTAATCATCATACTCTCTCTATGTGAAGTCATTACTCTCCATAAGATCAATATGATCTCTTTTATTTCTTTTTTCTTCTTTATTTTTCTTTTACTCACTCAAGATCATGGCAAGATAATCAAGCCCTTAACTCAAAACTAATATTTATTATATATTGCTCACGGACTCAATTACATAGAAGGATCATAAAGCAAAAACTCACAACTAGATCATACTAAAACTTTATTCTACTAGATCAAGATATTACTAAAAAGATCGACCTAAGAAAAACAGTAAAGGTAGGAGTGTGATGGTGATACGATACCGGGGCACCTCGCCCGAGCTTGGCAGTTGCCAAGGGGAGTTCCCATACCCATGTGATTAGATCTCCTTTGCTAGTGAAGAGGGTGGTGGAGTTGTTGATGATGTGGGCTTGTCGTCCATCTTCCAAGGGATAGGCTCACCATCATAGAAGGATGATAGAGTCTCCGGGATCCTCAAATCTGCAGCCAAACTCATCCTCTTGAATCTATATTCATACTCCCAGTTTTGGTTTTGCAGGTCATTGATTTGGGCTTGGAGGTGCTCGATCTTCTCATGAAGCTTGAAGATGGTCGCCCCAATGTTCTTGGCATCCAGCTTGTGGTTGTTGGTGAACTCCGCGATCATCATGTGGTTGGCATTGAGTCCGCGTTCCACCATCCCCTGACACTTGAAAACTTGTTGCTCCATTTCTTCGAGCCTCGTCTCCACGCTTCCTGTCCTCCTTGGTCCCTCAACATCACGGATGTGCAACAACCCATCACGCATCTCAATGGTTTGAGGGTGTTGCAGCACCTCCGCGAGGTAGGGGTTGATGACCTTCTCGAAGAACTTGTCCTTGGGGGCGCTTGGAGACGTCATGGTGATCTAGATCTGTCAGAAAAACAGCTCGAAACGAAAACCAAGGATATTTGCGTGATAAGAGAGTCAAAACCTCCAGGAGATTATATAATGAATTTTTACCGACCAAAATACGTATCGTGCACGAAAATGGAGTCCGGAGAGCACACGAGGTGCCCACGAGGCAGGGGGCGCGCCCTCCACCCTTGTGGAGGCCTCGTGTATTTCCCGGACTGCTTCTTATTTTCCTATTTTTCTAAATATTCCAAAACAGAGAAAAATTGCCATTAGAACTGTTTTGGAGTCGGTTTACTTACCGTACCACATACCTATTCCTTTTCGGAGTCTGAAACATTCTGGAAACTGTCCCTTATGTATTCCTCCGGGGAAACGGTTTCAATAATATTAGTTTCAACATTTATAGGATTACCTGAGATATAATGTTTGATTCTTTGACCGTTCACCACCTTCGGATTTGTGCCTTCGAAGTTGTTGATTTTTATGGCACCGGAACGATAGACCTCCTCGATAACGTAAGGACCTTCCCATTTAGAGAGGAGTTTTCCTACAAAAAATCTTAAACGAGAGTTGTATAGCAACACATAATCACCTATATTAAACTCACGTTTTTGTATCCTTTTGTCATGCCATCTTTTAACTTTTTCTTTAAACAACTTGGCATTCTCATAGGCTTGGGTTCTCCATTCATCAAGTGAGCTAATGTCAAATAACCTCTTCTCACCAGCAAGTTTGAAATCATAATTGAGCTCTTTAATAGCCCAATATGCCTTATGTTCTAGTTCAAGTGGTAAGTGACATACTTTTCCGTAAACCATTTTATACGGAGACATACCCATAGGATTTTTATATGCAGTTCTATAGGCCCATAATGCATCATCAAGTTTCTTGGACCAATTCTTTCTAGATCTATTAACAGTCTTTTGCAAAATTAATTTGAGTTCTGTATTACTCAATTCTACTTGACCACTAGACTGTGGGTGATATGGAGATGCAATTCTATGATTAACATCATACTTAGCAAGCATTTTACGAAAAGCACCATGAATGAAATGCGAACCACCATAAGTCATTAAATATCTAGGGACTCCAAGCCTCGGAAAAATAACTTCTTTAAGCATGTTAATAGAAGTGTTATGATCAGCACTACTAGTTGGAATAGCTTCTACCCACTTAGTAACGTAATCAACAGCAACCAAAATATGTGTATATCCATTAGAGGCAGGAAATGGTCCCATATAATCAAAGCCCCAAACATCAAATGGTTCAATAACAAGTGAATAATTCATAGGCATTTGTTGACGTCTACTAATATTACCAATTCTTTGACATTCATCACAAGATAAGACAAACTTACGGGCATCTTTGAAGAGAGTAGGCCAATAAAAACCAGATTGCAATACCTTGTGTGCAGTTCTATCTCCAGCGTGGTGCCCTCCATAAGCTTCGGAGTGACACTTGCGTAGGATCTGTTCCTGCTCATGCTCAGGTACACAATGCCTAATAACACCATCTACTCCTTTATAAAGATGTGGGTCATCCCAGAAGTAATGTCTTAAATCATAGAAAAACTTTTTCTTTTGCTGGTATGTGAAACTAGGTGGTATAAATTTAGCAACAATGTAATTAGCATAATCGGCATACCATGGAGCAGTATGAGAAGCATTTATGACATTTAGTTGTTCATCAGGAAAGCTATCATCAATAGGTAGTGGGTCATCAAGAGCATTTTCTAACCTAGACAAGTTGTCTGCAACTGGGTTCTCAGCTCCCTTACTATCAATAATATGCAAATCAAATTCTTGTAGCAAGAGAACCCATCTAATAAGTCTAGGTTTAGCATCTTTCTTTTCCATAAGATATTTAATAGCAGCATGATCAGTGTGAATAGTTACTTTAGAATCAACAATATAAGGTCTGAACTTATCACAAGCAAATACAACTGCTAAGAATTATTTTTCAGTAGTAGCATAATTTCTCTGGGCATTGTCTAGAGTTTTACTAGCATATTGAATAACATTTAATTTCTTATCAACTCTTTGCCCTAGAAAATCACCTACAGCATAATCGCTAGCATCACACATAATTTCAAAATGTAAATCCCAATCAGGTGGCTGAACGATAGGTGCAGAGATTAATGCTTTCTTAAGTATTTCAAATGCTTCTACACAATCATCATCAAAGACAAAAGGTATATCTTTTTGTAAGAGATTAGTCAGAGGCCGAGAAATTTTTGAGAAGTCCTTAGTGAACCTCCTATAAAAACCGGCATGACCGAAGAAACTTCTTATACCTTTGATATCCTTAGGGCACGACATCTTTTCAATAGCATCAACCGTAGATTTATCTACTTCAATACCTCTTTCAGAAATTTTATGCCCCAAGACAATGCCTTCATTAACCATAAAGTGGCACTTCTCCCAATTCAAGACAAGATTAGTTTATTCACATCTCTGCAAAACTCGATCAAGGTTGCTTAAGCAATCATCAAAAGAGGATCCATAAACGGAGAAATCATCCATGAAAACCTCACATATCTTTTCACAAAAGTCAGAGAATATAGCCATCATGCATCTTTGAAAGGTAGCAGGTGCATTACATAAACCAAAAGGCATACGTCTATAAGCAAAAGTACCGAAAGGGCAAGTAAAAGTGGTCTTTGCTTGATCATCAGCTGACACAGGTATTTGAGAGAAACCAGAGTAACCATCTAGAAAGCAAAAATGTGTATGTTTGGATAATCTTTCCAGCATTTGATCAATGAAAGGCAAAGGGTAATGATCTTTTTAGTAGCTTTATTTAGTTTGCGGAAATCAATTACCATTCCGTAACCTGTAATAATTCTTTGCGGGATCAATTCATCCTTATCATTAGGAACGACAGTAATACCTCCCTTCTTAGGGACACAATGGATAGGACTTACCCACTCACTATCAACAACGGGATAAATAATACCTGCTTCAGGGAGCTTTAGTATTTCCTTTCTTACCACTTCTTTCATCTTAGGATTTAGTCGTCGTTGGTGATCAATAACTGGTTTGGCATCTTTGTCCAAATTTATTTTGTGTTGACATAGAGTGGGACTAATGCCCTTAAGATCATCAAGAGTATATCCAATAGCAGTGCGGTGCTTCTTCAGAGTTTTCAATAATTTCTCTTCTTCATGCTCTGAAAGTTTAGCACTAATAACAATAGGATATATCTTCTTTTCATCAAGATAAGCATATTTAAGAGTATCAGGTAAAGGTTTAAGCTCAAACACGGGATCGCCCTTGGGTGGAGGAGGATCCCCTACGATTTCCACAGGCAAGTTGTGTTTCAGAATAGGTCCCTGTTTAAAGAATACTTCATCTATTTCCCTTCTTTCATTCATAAACATATCATTTTCATGGTCTAGCAAATATTGTTCTAAAGGATCGCTAGGAGGCACGACAATAGAAGCAAGACCTATAATTCCATCCTTACTAGGCAATTCCTCATCACGAGGTTGTCTACGAAATTTAGAAAAATTAAACTCATGAGACATATCATCCAAGCCAATAGTAACAACATCCTTCTCGCAATCTATCTTAGCATTAACAGTATTCAAGAAGGGTCTACCAAATATAATGGGACAAAAGCTATCTTGTGGGGAACCAAGAACAAGAAAATCAGCAGGATATTTAGTTTTTCCACACAAGACTTCAACATCTCTAACAATCCCAATTGATGAAATAGTATCTCTATTAGCAGGCTTAATGGTAACATCAATTTCTTCTAACTCAGCGGGTGCAATATCATGCATAATTTCTTGATATAAAGAAATAGGTATTGCGCTAGCACTAGCACCCATATCACACAAGCCATGATAACAATGATCTCCTATTTTAACAGAAATAACAGGCATGCCTACCACAGGTCTATGTTTATCTTTAGCACCAGGTTTAGCAATCCTAGCAGTTTCCTCACAGAAGTAAATAACATGCCCATCGATATTATCAGCCAAGAGATCTTTAACAATAGCAATATTAGGTTCAACTTTAACTTGCTCAGGAGGTGTATAAGTTCTAATATTGCTTTTACGAACCACAGTTGAAGATTTTGCATGATCCTTTATCCTAACAGGGAAAGGTGGTTTCTCAACATAAGCAGTAGGAACAATAGGATCGTTATAAGTGATAGTCTTTTCTTCAACTTTAATAGGTTAAACTACTTTTACTTCTATGGGAGGATGATATTTAAACCACTTCTCCTTAGGGAGATCAATATCACTAGCAAAGGATTCACAGAAAGAAGCTACTATCTCAGAGTCAAGTCCATATTTAGTGCTAAATTTACGGAAAACATCAGCATCCGTAAAAGATTTAACACAATCAAACTTACGTGTTATACCCGACTCCTTACCTTCGCCGAGATCCCAATCTTCAGAGTTGCGTTTAATTCTTTCCAATAAATCCCATTTGAATTCAATAGTCTTCATCATAAAAGAACCAGTACAAGAAGTATCGAGCATGGAGCGATTTGTTGTCAGAAAGCCAATCATAAATTTTTTGAATAATCATTTCTCTTCAGAGCTCATGATTGGGGCATGAATATAACATTGACTTAAGCCTCCCCCAAGCTTGAGCGATGCTTTCTCCTTCGCGAGGCCAAAAATTATATATATAATTACGATCACGATGAACAAGATGCATAGGATAAAACTTCTCATCGAGGCCAAAAATTATAATTACGATTACGATCACGATTCCAATTTCAACCGTTTGTAGTCCCATGATCCCATATCATCACATACCCTATACCATGTCAATAATGCATCTCCCTTCAAAGATAAAGGGAAGACCTTCTTCTTGATAACATCATCGGGCATACCTGCAAGCTTAAATAATCCACAAACTTCATCCACATAGATTAAGTGTAAATCGGGATGCAATGTTCCATCTCCTGCAAAAGGATTAGCTAGCAGTTTCTCTATCATACCCGAAAGAATTTCAATGTAAACATTTTCATTTTCAGTAGGTTCAGTAGGTTGAGGAGCAACTATTTGCTCTACTGGTCGGGGTGAAGATACCCCGAACAAGCCCCTCAAAGGATTACTTTCCATAGTAACGAGTGACAGTAAATTTCAGCACACTATATAAATTTTTCCTTACCAAATTCCACCTAGCAAAGGCGCTTCACTCCCTGGCAACGGCGCCAGAAAAGAGTCTTGATGAGACACAAGTATAGGGGATCTATCGTAGTCCTTTTGATAAGTCAGAGTGTCGAACCCAACGAGGAGCAGAAGGAAATGATAAGCGGTTTTCAGCAAGGTATTCTCTGCAAGCACTGAAATTATTGGTAACAGATAGTTTTGTGATAAGGTAATTGGTAACGAGTAACAAGTAACAAGTGTAAATAAAGTGCAGCAAGATGTCCCAATCCTTTTTGTAGCAAAGGAAAAGCCTGGACAATTTCTTATAAGAAGGAAAACGCTCCCGAGGACACATGGGAATTATCGTCAAGCTAGTTTTCATCACGTTCATATGATTCGCGTTCGGTACTTTGATAATTTGATATGTGGGTGGACCGGTGTTTGGGTGCTGTCCTTACTTGGACAAGCATCCCACTTATTATTAACTCCTATTGCAAGCATCCACAACTACAAAAGAAGTATTAAGGTAAACCTAACCATAGCATGAAACATATGGATCCAAATCAGCCCCTTACGAAGCAACGCAAAAACTAGGTTTAAGCTTCTGTCACTCTAGCAACCCATCATCTACTTATTACTTCCCAATGCCTTCCTCTAGGCCCAAACAATGGTGAAGTGTCATGTAGTCGACGTTCACATAACACCACTAGAGGAGAGACAACATACATCTCATCAAAATATCGAACGAATACCAAATTCACATGACTACTAATAGCAAGACTTCTCCCATGTCCTCAGGAACAAACGTAACTACTCACAAAGCATATTCATGTTCATAATCAGAGGGGTATTAATATGCATAATAGATCTGAACATATGATCTTCCACCAAATAAACCAACTAGCATCAACTACAAGGAGTAATCAACACTACTAGCAACCTACAGGTACCAATCTCAGACTTAGAGACAAGAATTGGATACAAGAGATGAACTAGGGTTTGAGAGGAGATGGTGCTGGTGAAGATGTTGATGGAGATTGACCCCCTCCCGATGAGAGGATCATTGGTGATGACGATGGCGATGATTTCCCCCTCCCGGAGGGAAGTGTCCCCGGCAGAACAGCTCCGCCAGAGCCCTAGATTGGTTTCGCCAAGGTTCCGCCTCGTGGCGGCGGAGTCTCGTCCCGAAAGCTTGCTTCTGATTTTTTCTCGGACGAAAGACTTCATATAGTAGAAGATGGGCACCGGAGGGCCACCAGGGGGCCCACGAGGCAGGGGGCGCGCCTAGGGGGGTAGGGCGCACCCCCACCCTCGTGGCCAGGATCTGGGCCCCCTCTGGTATTTTCTTTGCTCAATATTTTTTTATTATTTCCAAAAATAACTTTCGTGGAGTTTCAGGACTTTTGGAGTTGTGCAGAATAGGTCTCTAATACTTGCTGCTTTTCCAGCCCAGAATTCCAGCTGCCGGCATTATCCCTCTTCATGTAAACCTTGTAAAATAAGAGAGAATAGGCATAAGTATTGTGACATAATGTGTAATAACAGCCCATAATGCAATAAATATCGATATAAAAGCATGATGCAAAATGGACGTATCAGTGATCTCCACGCCATCAAATACCTCCCCCTAAATCTGAAAGGACCAGCATGGCACTGGTTGAATAGCCTCCTAGAGAACTCCATTGGTAGTTGGGAGGACTTAGAAGATGCTTTTCGGGACAACTTTCAGGGCACTTATGTCCGGCCACTGGACGCGGATGACCTGAGTCACATAGTCCAGCAACCCGGAGAGTCAGCCACAAACTCTGGACTAGGTTCTTAACTAAAAGGAACCAAATTGTCGACTGTCCGGACGTCGAAGCCTTAGCGGCATTTAAACACAGCGTCTGTGACGAATGGCTCGCCCGACACCTCAGTCAGGAAAAGCCGAAGACTATGGCAGCTCTTACTGTACTTATTACCCGCTTTTGTGCGGGCAGAGATAGCTGGCTGGCTCGTCGAAGCAACAGTACCCGCGACCCCGGCACCTCTGAGGCCAGGGATGGCAATGGAAGGCCACGACGCAGCAAAAATAAGCGCCGGAACAACAACGAAGAAACCGAGGATACGGCGGTAAACGCCGGATTCATCGGCTCTGAACCTGGTCAGCGGAAGAAGCCGTTCAAAGGAAATAGGGACGGTCCATCCAATTTGGCTAAAATACTGGATAGGCGTTGCTAGATTCATGGCACCCCTGACAAGCCTGCCAACCACACCCAACAGAAACTGCTGGGTTTTTAAACATGCCGGTAAATTAAATATCGAACATAAGGGGAAAGGACCTCAAAGCGAGGACGATGATGAGCCCTGCCCTCCAAACACAGGGGGACAGAAGAAGTTTCCCCCAAGGTCATAACTGTGAACATGATATATGTAGCCCACATCCCCAAGAGGGAGCGCAAGTGCGCATTAAGGGATGTCTACGCCGTAGAGCCTGTCGCCCCAAAATTCAACCCATGGTCGGCTTGTCCGATCACCTTTGATCGCAGGGACCACCCAACCAGTAACCTTCATGGAGGTTCGGCGGCCCTGGTCCTCGATCCCATCATCGACGGACACCATCTCACTAGAGTCCTTATGGACAGCGGCAACAGTCTCAACTTGATATATCAAGACACTGTCCGTAAGATGGGAATCGACCCGCAAGAATCAAGCCTAGTAACACTACCTTTAAAGGAGTGATACCCGGCGTGGAGGCCCGCTGCACGGGCTCCTTAACATTGGAAGTAGTATTCGGCTCTCCAGACAACTTTCAAAGCGAAGAATTGATCTTTGATATCGCCCCTTTCCGCAGTGGTTATCATGCACTGCTTGGACGAACTGCTTTCGCCCGCTTTAATGCAGTCCCGCATTATGCTTATTTGAAGCTCAAAATGCCCGGATGGCGTGGCGTCATCACAGTAAATGGAAATATGGAGCGCTCCCTCCGTACCGAGGAGCACACAGCGGCCCTAGCAGCCGAGGTACAGAGCGGCCTCATTAAGCTGAATAGATCATCGGTCATTAAGACCCATGACACTACTAAGCGAGTCCGATCCACATTACAGAGCGACAGCTCGGCGGATCCGGAGCTTGAATAGCAGTTTTGCCTCCGCCGATCGCCCCATAAGGTCGCGGCGTACGTACCGCGCGTACATAATTATGCACTTCAAATACCTTGGGCAGCGCCGGAGGCACACCGTGGAAAAGGTCTATAGTACGTCTTGACCCTATTCGGACCTTAACATTTTTCCCACTGCAGGTTCGTTAAAACCTGCATACTTTACGGTCGTACAAGGGCTCTTTTCTAGGTCCTTCTTTCTTGCAGACGGCCATCGACTCCTCCTCTCAAAGAATTCCTCACCAAGGAGAAACGACGCAGATGTGCGGCAGGGCATCATTGGGATCGTCAAACCACTACTTTTAGGCCCTGTGTAAAACTTTCCCTTGTGTAAACTCTCAACATGTAAAATGGCCTCGATATTTATGGCATTATCTGTAATAACACGTCTCGACATATTAATCAGGGTATAAAGGAAACAGTTGATCACCACTTTCGTTTGGTACTGGTTTATTTCATCTGTCTTCCCTCCTTACTTCAGACCGCCACACGTGCTTTAGTCCGTCCTTAACACCGGGGGCTGTAATCGGCTCCACACATTTGCAAAGTCCGAACACCTATAGGGTACTCTTCGGCGTCCCAAATATTGCATTATATGCATCGGCTCCGAATCATGTCTTTGGTCTATAGTTGGGTTGCCCGGCTCCTGTGCTTACCACCTTACATTCCGCTAGTTCGGCTAAGGTAGTAAAGGGAGAACTACTACGATTGTATTTCTGGTTCGTCCGGTCAAATACCTCATTAGAGAAAGCCGAAAACTAACTGTCATGATAAGGCGAGAGCTGGTCGGCGATTCGGCGACTTAGTTTTACACTACAAATTTTTAGCGATTCATTCCGTGCTATACGAGGGGCTGGTCTTCGTCCAGCCGTGTGGAAAAGGCACTGTAATCTTGATAGCCGCACACGTACCGGGGACTAGTACTTAGATCCACAGTCAAACACATATGGCTAAGTGAAAGTAATAAAGCCGCATAGTCTGATTGCCTGGTTCACATCGCGGACACCTCCTTTATGGACCAAGACGTTGGATAAAGCGTGGTCACACGTTATACCGAACACCCCTATAGCATCTACATGGGGGCTGAAGCCGACGACTGGCACCTTTCAGAAATAGCCGCACAGGAGGTAAAAATCGCTTGAAATAAAAGGCGCAAACACATATATATTACACGCATGGGTGCATAACATAGTTTTTTACAACCCAAACACATCTAATCAACTATAACGTCCTTAGAACATTGGCCCTCTACCATTCGGGCCCCTTCTAGGACGTCGTCAAAGTACCTCTCCGGCTTTCAATGATCTTTGCCTTCGGGCGGGCCTGCGGTCGCCACATCGGTGGCCTTCATCTTCGCCCATTGCATCTTGACACATGCGAAGGCCATCCGGGCACCCTCTATGCAGGCCGAACGCTTTATAGCGTCAATCCGGGGCCGCGCGTCGACAAGCCGCTTAACCAGGCCGAAGTAGCTGCTAGGAACCGGCTCGGCCGGCCAGAGTTGGACTATTAAATCCTTCATGGCCAGGCCAGCCACCCTATGAAGCTACGTCAGCTACTTCAGCTGGTCGTTCAGAAGTGGCGGGTGTTCCAGCACAAGATATTGCGACCGGAACAGCTTCTCCGTCGAGTTCCCCTCCTGGGCTCGGAAGAACTGTGCGGCATGGGCGACACTCTTCGGAAGATCTGCAAACTTGCCTGGTGAACTCCACACTCATGTGAGTAAAGCGTACCTCTGACCTCCAAAGATACTTTGCAAAAGAAAGGCCTTACCAGCCGCTATCTTCCTCGCTTGCTGGATCTCTTCGCGAGCGCTCCGGGACTTGCTCCGCGCCTCTTTGGCATCACGGAGAGCCTTGGCAAGCTCGGAGGACTGGGCCGAAGTCTTCTGCTCTAAAGTCTTGCATTTGCTGATGGCATCCTTCAGCTTCTGCTCGACTTCGGCCACCCAAGCTTCATGTTGGCGGCGCCAACCTGCTCGGCCTCCAGCTGCCTTATTCGCCTCTACCTCCTTCTGGGCCTATGCGAGGGCGCCTTTGAGGGTCTCGACCTCGGTCGTGCCAACTATGATCATAATCAAAAAGCATTCCATGAGCTAATCTCAAAATATGCATTTCTGATATAAAATTAAACTTTTAAAGCATTGTACGCATACCCTACGTTTCGTCGAACCGCTTGCTAATGCGGTCGATCTCCTCATCAGCCGCCTGAAGCTTCCGATTGAGTTCAGAAATTTCTACAGCCTGGGCGGTTGCTGCCAATAGGGAAGCCTGTCACAAAAACAGAGCAGCATGTTAACATTCCCGAATACTATATGGATCCTCTGTCCGGTTTCTTTCCAAAACCGGACAGAGCCTCAGGGGCTACTATCTGTACACATGTATATTCCTCTATATGAAAAGTTTTTAGAACATTACGTCGCATACCTCAAAGCCTGTCAGTAGGCTGGTGAAAGCTTCGTTCAGTCTGCTTTTTGCAGACTGAACCTTCTCCGCCACCGCACCCATCATGGTGCGGTGTTCCTCCATGATGCAAGCATGTTGCAGTGCATCCTCCAGAGCTTTGGGCGCCTTCGGAACTGTGGAGGTCGCCGATGGAGCTGATGCTCCTCCCCCCTCTTTCAAAGCGGCTGCTCACCCAATCCCGGAGCCACATTGGTCTCCGGAATGGTGTCCGGCTGGGGCCCGGAGTGTTGGGGGTCCCGGCCGTCAGTTGTCATAGGGGTCGCCTCCCTAGGTCTTCAGCGACCGAGGTATTAACCTCGGGCGCTTTCTCGATAGCCTCGTCCGCACCCCCTCGACCAGGAGATGTCCTTCGGGACAACACCTCGGTGTCGTCCATGGTGATAGGCGAGGGGGCTCGTGGCAGCGTCTCGATCTCTGCCATCTCGGGCGGCAGAGAGTTCCCCTCCGATAACGGAGTTTGCGGGAGCTCGCGGGGAGGGGGTGGGGCTGAAAGACACAGAGCAAAATAACTTACATAATGGAAATAGGAAGGCCGAAGATAAGCAGTGAGTATTGATGTCGGCTAGGACTACGTCGGTATTTCGCCAAAGAGGAAGGGATGATGCAGCACAGCGACAGTAGGTATTTCCCTCAGTGAAGAAACCAAGGTTATCGAACGAGTAGGAGAACCAAGCAACACAACGTAAACAGCCCCTGCACACAGATAACAAATCCTCGCAACCCGACGTGTAAAACGGGTTGTCAATCCCTTTCGGGTAGCGGCGCCCCAAGATGGGCAAACGGACGTGAGGAAATTGTAGTAGATTCATAGATCAAACCCCAAATAAAATAAATAAGAATAAAACGCAGCAAGGTATTTTTGTATTTTTGGTTTAATAGATCTGAAAATAAATGCGAAGGGAAATAGATTGCAAAGGCAAATATATGAGAAAGAGACCCGGGGGCCGTAGGTTTCACTAGTGGCTTCTCTCGAGAAAAAATAGCAAATGGTGGGTAAACAAATTACTGTTGGGCAATTGATAGAACTTCAAATAATCATGACGATATCCAGGCAATGATCATTACATAGGCATCACGTCCAAGATTAGTAGACCAACTCCTGCCTGCATCTACTACTATTACTCCACACATTGACCGCTATCCAGCATGCATCTAGTGTATTAAGTTCATGGAGAAACGGAGTAATGCAATAAGAACGATGACATGATGTAGACAAGATCTATCTATGTAGAGATAGGCCCCATCATTTTATCCTTAGTAGCAACGACACATACGTGTCGGTTCCCCTTCTGTCACTGTGATCAAGCACCGTAAGATCGAACCCACTACAAAGCACATCTTCCCATTGCAATATAAATAGATCAAGTTAGCCAAACAAAACCCAAATATCGGAGAAGAAATACGAGGCTATAAGCAATCATGCATAAAAGAGATCAAAGAAACTCAAATACTTTCATGGATATAAAAAGGTATAACTTATCATAAACTCAAAGTTCATCAGATCCCAATAAACACACCGCAAAAGAGTTACATCATATGGATCTCCAAGAGACCATTGTATTGAGAATTCAGCGAGAGAGAGGAAGCCATCTAGCTACTAACTACGGACCCGAAGGTCTACAAAGAACTACTCACGCATCATCGGAGAGGCACCAATGGAGGTGGTGAACCCCATCCGAGATGGTGTCTAGATTGGATCTGGTGGTTCCGGACTCTACGGCGGCTGGATCAATATTTCGTCGACTCCCCTAGGGTTTCTGGAATATTGGGATATTTATACAGCAAAGAGGCGGTCCGGGGGGGCAACCGAGGTGGGCACAACCCACCAGGGCGTGCCTGGGCCTCCTGGCGCGCCCTGGTGGGTTGTGCTCCCCTCGGAGCACCCCAGGCGCAGCCAGGGCCTATTATGTGTCTTCTGGTCCATAAAAAATCTCCGCGAAGTTTCGTGGCATTTGGACACCGTCTGATATTGATTTCCTACGATGTAAAAAAACATGCAGAAAACAGCAACTGGCACTTGGCACTATGTCAATAGATTAGTACCAAAATATGATATAAAATGACTATAAAATGATTATAAAACATCCAAGATTGATAATATAACAGCATGGAACAATCAAAAATTATAGATACGTTGGAGACGTATTAGTATCCCCAAGCTTTACTCCTACTCGTCCTCGAGTAGGTAAGTGATAAAAACAGAAGTTTTGATGTGGAATGCTGCCTAACATGTCATATCATATTCTTTTCTTTATAACATGGACATTTGGACTTTTATGTGATTCAAAGCAATAGTCTAGTTTTGACATGATAATTTAAATACTCAAGCATATCAACAAGCATCCATGTCTTTCAAAATATCAACGCTAAAATAAGTTATCCCTAGCCCATCATGCTCAACCATTTATCCATTCATGAAACACACTCGCATATTAGCTACACGCAATACTCAAGTACGATCATATTGCCCCCTAGTTGGTGCTTTTATGAGAGAAGGTGGAGACTCAAATTCAATTTTTTTTGCATAAAGTAGAAGAAAGGCCCTTCGCAGAGGGAAGTAGGGATTTGTAGAGGTGCCAGAGCTCAAAGCGAAAAACTTAGAGATAAAAACATTTTGGGAGGTGTATCCATCCCACCAATGAAAACGACTTAGAGTTCCCAACACTTTCCATGCTAGATATATCGTAGGCGGTTCCCAAACATAAAATAAAGTTTATTCCTTTTTCCACCATACTTTCACTTTCCATGGCTAGCCGTATCCACGGTTGCCCTCCATACCAACACTTTCCAAGGAATTTATTATTTGACAACATAAAGTAAATTCATTTTTTTCATTTCGGGACTGACCATCCCTAAAACCTTTTCCTTACTCTCATGCAATGACAAGTGAATAAACACTCATCGTGAGAATAACAGACCATGGAAAATATTAGCCACCCCTCACCGCTCCGCGAGCAAAGCGAACACACACTAAAGAGAAGTTTATTTTGAAAATTAGAGATAGCACATGCAAATTTGCTTAGAACGGCAAAAGAATACCGCATATAGGTAGATATAGTGGACTCATGTGGCAAAACTGGTTTAAAGGATTTTGGATGCACAAGTAGAGATCATACTTAGTGCAAAATGAAGGCTAGCAAAAGATTGAGAAGCGACCAACCAAGAAACGAATAATCTCATAAGCAAGCATTAAGCATAATTAACACCGAATAATGCACCACAAGTAATATATAATTTCATTGCATGACAATTGACTTTCGTGCTTGCATAGGGAATCACAAACCTTAACACAATATTCTTACTAAAGCATAATTACTCATCAACATAACTCACATATCACATCATCATATCTCAAAACTATTACTAAGAATCAAGTTCATTTTGTCCAATGATCTTCATGAAAGTTTTTATTGTATCCTTCTTGGATATCTATCACTTCGGAACTAATTTTCATGTGTTGCTTTTCATAAGCTCGAACAAATATAAGTGAAGATCATGAGCATAATTTTTTTTCTTTCTTTCTCTCAAAATAATTTAAGTGAAGCAAGAGAGAATTTCTTGAAAATTTTACTAAATCTCAAATAAATCTAAGTAATCAAGAGAGTATTTCTTCAAAAATATTTAAGCACACCGTGCTCAAAAAGATATAAGTGAAGCAGTAGAGCAAGTCCAAAGCTAATACAAAATTTAGGTGAAGCATAGAGAGCAATTCTAACAAGTCATGACATAATTCCGGCTCTCTCAAATAGGTGTGTCCAGGAGGGGATCAAGACATAAAACACAAAATAAAACAAGCAAAGACTCATATCATACAAGACGCTCCAAGCAAAACACATAGTATGTGACGAATAAAAATACAGCTTCGAGTAAAATACCGATGATCGTTAGAAGAAAGAGGGGATGCCACTTGGGGGCATCCCCAAGCTTAGTTGGTTGCTCATTTTTGGATAATAGCTTGGGATGCCGGGGCATCACCAAGATTAGGCTCTTCTATCCTTCCTTCATCCATCGTAAGATAACCCAAAACTTGAAAACTTCAATCACACAAAACTCAACAAAACCTTCGTGAGATCCGTTAGTATAAGAAAGCAAACCACTACTATAAGTACTGTATCAAACCAATTCATATTTTATTTTTGCATTATATCTATTGTATTCCAACTTTTCTATGGCAAAAACTCATCAAAGGAAACCATAGAGCCATCAAAACAAGCACACAACGCAAAGAAAACAGTATCCGTCAAAACAGAACAATCTGTAGCAATCTGACTATTTCGAATACTTCTGTAACTCCAAAAATTCTGAAAAATTAGTACGACCAGGGTAATTTGTATATTAATCTTCTTCAAAAAGAATTAGGGTAAAAGCATGTTTCTCTGATTTACTAAAATTATTTTTGTGACTGCATAAGTTTCTGTTTTTCAGCAAGATCAAACAACTATCACCCAAGAAGATCCTAAAGGCTTTACTTGGCACAAACACTAATTAAAACACATAAAACACAATCATAATAGTAGCATAATTGTGCAAACACACAAGAACAGAAAGCAAAAGGCAAAAATAAATTTTATTCATTGGGTTGCCTCCCAACAAGCGTTATAGTTTTACGCCCTTAGCTAGGCATAAAGCAAGGATCTAAGTATTGTCATCTTTGGTTCGAGATCCATAAGATGCCCTCATGATTGATTCATATGGTGGCCTAATTATCGTTCTAGGAAAGTGTTCCATACCCTTCCACAAAGGAAATTGGAACTTGATATTGTCTTCTTTCATATCAATCACGGCACCGATAGTGCGTAAAAACGGTCTACCAAGAATAATTGGACAAGACGGATTGCAATCAATATCAAGAACAATAAAATCTATGGGCACATAATTACTATTTTCAAGAATAACAACATCATTAATTCTTTCCATAGGCTTTTTAATAGTAGAATCCGCCAAGTGCAAATTTAAAGAACACGATTCAATATCGGTAAGCACATCACATAAAGATTTTGGAATTGTAGAAATACTAGCACCCAAGTCACACAAAGCAAAACACCCATAATTTTTAATCTTGACTTTGATAGTAGGTTCCCATTCATCATGCAATTTTCTAGGAATTGAAACTTCTAACACTACAGGAATCAGCTATTTGCCGTCTGCCACGGCGGACGGCAAAGGCACGAACGGCGGACGGCAAAAGGCTCCGGCAAAGTAGGCTACGGTAAACAGCTACTTTGTCGTCTGCTTCCTGGCGGCTGACGGCAAAGGCCCTTTGCCATCTACCGCGGACGGCAAAGAGGGCGTACGGCAATAATTGTGCTCTCAGTCCGTTAAGTGGCTAACGGCAGGCCTTTGCCGTCCGCCGCGGACGGCAAACTTTCTAGTGCCTTTGCCGTCTGCCATATGATGTCATCTACATGTCACTACATGGCAGGCCTTTGCCGTCCGCCGCTGACGGCAAACTCTTTGCCGTCTGCCACTGTAGGCAAACTGACCAAATGGGTCAGCTCCTAGGAAGCACAGCTGGATGCCACGTGGCTTCTTTGCCGCCCGCGGCAGACGGCAAAGGGCCCGTTGCCGTCGGTGGAAGACGGCAAAGAGCCTGCATATTGGGTCTTTTTTCTGTTTTTTATTAAATCCAACAATTTTCACAGAAAATATATATGGCATATATAGATATATTTCACAAGGCAATTACAGAGCAAACATATAAGATATCCAACATGCATAGTTCCATCATACATAGTTCCATCACATAACTTCATCACATATGTTCCATCCAACTACCAAGTTCCATGCATAGTTCGATCCAACTACCAAGTTCCATGCATAGTTCCATCATACATAGCATAGTTCATCCAACTACCAAGATACATGCATAGTTCAACGATACAAAAGAAACCGAGAAAGGGATAAGGAGCACTCCATCTATGCAAGCTGTCGTCAAGTGAATGAAATCTGCAAAATGAAAAATAAGAAAGTTAGAAATAGGTGACTAGAATAAGAAGACTAGAACAAGAAGAGTAGAACAAGAAGAAGACTAGAACAAGAAGAGTAGAACAAGAAGAAGACTAGAACAAGAAGAGTATGTCATTTATGAGCTAACTTACGTGAAATGGATCATATATGAGCTAACTAAGTTGAAATGGGTCGTTTATGAGCTAGCTAAGGTGAAATGGATCATTTATGAGCTAACTTAGTTGAAATGGGTCGTTTATGAGCTAACTAAGGTCAAATGGATCGTTTTTGAGGTAACTAAGGTGAAATGGATCGTTTTTTTAGCTTACTAAGGTGAAATGGATCGTTTTTGAGCTAACTTAGGTGAAATGGATCATTTATGAGCTAATTTAGTTGAAATGGATCTTTTTGAGCTAACTTAGGTGAAATGGATCATTTAAGAGCTAATTTAGGTGAAATGGATCATTTTTTAGCTAACTTGGTGAAATGGATCGTTTATGAGCTAAATTAGTTGAAACGGATCGTTTATGAGATAACCTAGGTAAGATGGGTCATTTTGGAGTTAACCTAGTTGAAAATGGATCATTTAGGAGCTAATCTAGGTAAAATGGGTCATTTTTGAGCTAACTTGGATGAACTGGATCATTTATAAGCTAACCTAGGTAAAATGGGTCATTTTAGAGCTAACTTAAGTAAAATGGATCGTCTATGAGCTAACTAAGCTAATTAAAGCTAAGTCTAGGTCTTTATGCATGTGTTAAGCAAAACACTTGATAAACTTACCAAGATCCAGGAGGTGTAGGAGCGGGGTGGCTCGTGTCGGTAGCTGGAGAAGGATCGTGCGATGCTTGTCTGTAGTTACGCTGCACCAAAGATCATTTCCAATGTCTTGTTAGCATGATGACACTCAAATGTTAAGACTAGCAAGTAATGTCCATTCAAATAAAACTCACCGTGGTCCCAGGAGCAATCACTGGCATCGGCGGAGCGGTCTGACCTGTCTTCTCGCACACAGACTGCACATTTGGTTTCGACGACTCAGTCATACTAGTTAGTAATGAGACAAACACTACATGAATGTTTTGGCTAATCTGCAGAAGAAACTTACCACAAGGAGCTCGTACATGGCCCTTGCCTGCATGTCATTCCGTGCCCTCTCCTCCTCCATCATCTTTGTCGTCCTCTCCTCCAACTCCCGCTGCCTCTCCGCCGCCTCCGCCAGAAGTTTCTCCGTTCTATCTCTCTCACTCTGTATAGCAGCCTGCAACACCACTCACATGACCATTTGTAATCATTAATGGAAGCGCACACAATGTAATGGAGAAAGATAACTGAGTACGTATCACTAACCTTGATGGCGAGTTGCACTGGCCGTTCACGAGGCCTTATCTCAGGAGCGAAGCTCGACTAGCGCGCCTTGATCTCCGGGAGAGTGCTAGGACAACGGATAAGTCCACCTCCAATGGCTATGGAGCCATGGGACCTCTCGCCACCAGATATCATCACCAGCTCTGGATCAATGGGACCCTGGCTCGGGTTAAAGTCCTCCCCTTTCCTCGCCTTCCCCTCATCTCTATATCTCACGAGCTTGTTGTGGGAGGAGATGTTGGTGAAGTTGTTTGCATCATCGAGTTCAGACTGAGAGAAAGCCTTGACTTTCTTGAAAGAGGCAGTGTGGGCCATGGCATACAGGTCGTACACCTCTGGCACCTTATCCACCTTATTGTGGCGTGCCTGAAAGAGAGAAACAATGAAAATTAGTAATTAAAGGGCTCAAGCTAGCATGATGAATGAATTGCATGAATAATGAAGCAAACCACATACCCAGTTGCGCCCGAACTGATATAAGTTGGAGCTGCCTTGATGGTGTGGCACACCTTCCATTTGGGCACATTTGTCCTTGGCCTCGTTGTGGAGGGCTAGCCATTCTTTTGAGCACCACTCATCGACCAACACCTCCCAACAATCCATCCGATCCGCACACCATCTCGGAGGCGCCTAAGTTAGCAAATAGAAACTTGAGCGCTACGGCTAAGAATTACTAAATGAAGGAACTTAAGTAGAAGGCCTTAAGAATTACCTTCATGTACTGCTCCTTACTCAGGAACTTATCGCGGCACGCCGGCTTGGTCTTCTTGATACCACGCAAGGCGTAGTAGTCTCGAACAGCCTGCACCCGAGCCTCGTGCCGTAAGTTCTGAAGTAGGCGCTTGCAGACGTTCTCGATAACATGTGCCGCGTCCTCCTCGTATCCCTCCTCACACCTGTAGAATGTCTGCAATCAAATGAGACAATATTGATTAGTACAATTAATAACTAGCTAGTTGAAGATTTTTAAATGTGTAAAGGAGAAATTACCCAGAACTTTCTGATCACCATGTTTGCCCTCGTGTCGCACACGACACCGTCGATAATCTCATCCGGCGGCGCCGGGGCAGCCACGTAGTGCTCCCAGCTCAATCCAAGCTCTGGAAGCCGACCCTCACCAGGCAACGTGACAAACCCCGGGAAGTTTTGCCGGCAAAGAACTCCAAGGACGGAGTTGGGCCGGCGGACACTATGATGGTGGTCCCAACCCCTGCAGCATGACAAGGCCAACGCATTAGTTATATGAAGAAACATGAATGCACAAAGTACAAAAATATTAAATGCACTTACGTACCTGTAAGACTTGCAAATGGGACAATAGTTCAAGTCCGCATAGTCAAGCCTAAACAAGACACATCCTTTCTCACAGGCATGTATCTTATCATAGGGCATCTTCAGTGCACGGAGGATTTTGTCCGACAGGTACAGGTTTGCAGGCACTACATGGCCTTTGGGTAGAAAGCGTCCAAATACTGTCATCATTGCATCGTAGCATTCGCTGCCCAAGTTGAACTGAGCCTTCAGAGCCATTACTTGTGAGATGGCATCCAACTGACAAAGCTCAGTGTGCTCATGGAGCGGACGTTTTGAAGACTCCAACATTTCATTGAAGGCCTATGCAGATTCCTCCATCTCCTCGTCCGAATCCCAAGCATCATCGAAGTCTTGCACCATGTTTTCCATCCCGGTACCATGCTCGTCAGTTCGACGACGATCCACCTCAGCTCGGTCATGTTGGGCAGACTCACCATGAAATGTCCACACCGTATAATCGGGCGTAAAACCACTCTTCTGCAGGTGTTTGCCCATTTCAGCCTCTGTCCTCTTTTCCCAATTGTCGCACCGTAAACAGGGGCACCAGGTTTTCCTCTGGCTATTTGCAAATGCGGCTCGCACAAACCCCTTGGTTTTTGTGAACCATTCAGTGCTCCATTTCTTCTGACCAGTGTGACCGGTGTACATCCACGCACGATCACTCATCTTCACTTTCAGAGCTACTAGACACACAACAAATATATATATATATATATATATATATATATATATATATATAATTCACCATGTATATATTCATCAGTTGATCTACTTTATCAATTTTATTACGTCCATGCAACCTACACTCTAATAGGTAATGATAGGTCCTAATCCCACCCGAGTATGTTTAGATTGGGTTCATTTTCCCATGCTATGCTCCGGATCCTACGCAAAATTTCGGCAGCACCTCCCCGCTGTTCTCCTGATACATGTCTCTGCAATAAACAGAGAGGATGTGTACCCGGAGAACAACAGGGGAGGCACTGACGAAATTTATGCGTCAGATCCGGAGCAAAGCATATGGGAAAACGAAACCAATCTAAACATACTCGGGCTGTCCATGGATAGCGTTGGACAATTCGAAAGAATCAAGGTTATAAATATGCAAATGCATGCATATTTATAACTATGACGCTTTCGAACGGGAGACACATATTGGTTACGCATACTGATGATTCAAGACACATATATAGCTAGCTATCAAGTTTCATCAGAATAGATCAAATAATTAATGGGGGAGGAGGACATGTCATTTGTGCTCACCCACGAACGAAGGGGCAGAGCTCGTCAAACGCACGGCGAGGTCGTCGAACACCAAACCTCGCAGCGATGAAACAACTGCACATTTAAAACTACCCGATCAACACAATTATATATGATGTTTTTCATAACAAAATCGAAAGATATATGACCTAACTAATAATTCACAAATATATGACCCCGTCGGCTTCTGGAAGGCCAAAGAACACCTTTTCGGGAGGTGTCGGGGGTCGGGGTGTCGTGTCGGTGTCGGTGTCGGGGTCGGGGTCGGGGTCTCGGGGTCGGGGTGTCGGGTCGGGGTGCCGGGTCAGGGTCGGGGTGCCGTGTCGGTGTCTGGGTCGGGGTGTCGGGTCAGGCTCGGGGTCGGGGTGTCGGGGTCGGGGTCGGGGTCTCGGGGTCGGGGTGTCGGGTCGGGGTGCCGGGTCGGGGTCGCGGTGCCGTGTCGGTGTCGGGGTCGGGGTGTCGGGTCGTTGTGTCGGGTCGGGGTGCCGTCTCGGGGTCGGGGTGTCGGTCGGGGTGCCGGGTCGGGGTCCGGGTGCCGTGTCGGTGTCGGGGTAAGGGTGGGTGTGGTGTCAGGGTGTCGTGTCGGTGTCGGGGTCGGGGTCTCGGGGTCGGGGTGTCGGGTCGGGGTGCCGGGTCGGGGTCGGGGTCGGGGTGTCGGGTCAGGCTCGGGGTCGGGGTGTCGGGGTCTGGGTGCCGGGTCGGGGTTGGGGTGCCGTGTCGGTGTCGGGGTCGGGGGGTCGGGTCAGGCTCGGGGTCGGGGTGTCGGGGTCGGGGTCGGGGTCGGGGTGTCGGGGTCGGGGTCTAGGGATCGGGGTGTCGTGTCGGGGTGCCGGGTCGGGGTCGGGGTGCCGTGTCGGGTCGGGGTTTTTTCCTCTTTTTTTGCTTTTCTTCTTCTTCCTATTCTTCCTTTTCTTCCTTTTCTTACTTCTTCTTCTTCTTCTTCTTCTTCTTCTTCTTCTTCATCCTTTCCTTTTCCTCTTCTTCTCCTCCTCCTCTCCTCTTTTTTCTTCTTCTTCTTCCTCTTCTTCTTTTTTCTTCTCCTACTCCTCTTCTTCTTCTTCCTTTCCTTTTTCCTCTTCTTCTTCTCCTCCTCTCCTCTTTTTCTCTTCTTCTTCTTTCCTCAAACTAAACTAAACCTAAAGCTAAACCTAAAACTAAAACTAAACTAAAACTAAAACTAAAACTAATTCTAAACTAAAACTAAAACTAAAAAGGAAAAAAAAAATAGAAAAAAGGATGGGGGCTCACCTGGGGCAGGGCCGGTGGAGGAGGAGGCCGGTGGAGGAGGGGGGCGGGGCGGTGGAGGAGGTGGCCGGTGGAGGAGGTGGCCGGGCGCGGGGGCGGCCTGGGGCGGCGGGGGGCCGGGCCCGGGGCGGGGGGGGGGGGCGCCGGGGCGGTGGGGCGACGGGGCGGCGGGGGCGACGGGTGGTGGGGCGACGGCGCCGGGCGGCAGTGGCGACGGGGCGGGGGGCCGGTGGGGCGGCGGGGTGGTGGGGCGACCGGGCGGCGGCGAGTGGTGGGGGCGGCGGCGCGCGCCGGGCGGCGGCGGCGGCGGTGGGGTGGGAAGTGGTGGCGGGGCTCGGCGAGGAGAGAACAGAGTAACGGGCAGGGGGGGGGGTACGGGCCGTTAGGTAGTGTCCTCTTTGCCGTCCACCTCTCTTTGCCGTCCGCCCTTTTGCCTCTTTGCCGTCTGGCGGTTAAGTTTTTTCCAAACGGGCGGGGGGTGGGGGCCACCTCTCTCTTTGCCGTCAGCCAGCGGACGGCAAAGATTCTTTGCCGTCTGCTGGCGGACGGCAAAGAGCTGGCAGATGGCAAAGAGCTTCTTTGCCGTCTGCCATTTCTTTGCCGTCTGCTTTTGGGTAGCTGATGGCAAAGAGCTTCTTTGCCGTCAGCTAGCAGACGGCAAAGAGCTGGCAGATGGCAAATTAGCTGATTCCAGTAGTGTAATTCCAATTTTTCTTCAAAAGTTTTCATCATAGCATCAACAATATGTTTAGTAAAAGCTTTATTTTGTTCATAGGCATGAGGTGAATTTATCATGGATTGCAACAAAGAAATACAATCAATCAAAGAGCAACTACCATAATTAAAGTCTTCGTAATCCAAAAGAGTGGGCACATCACTAGTTAAAGTTTTGACCTCTCCAAACCCACTTTTATCAATTTTCTCAACAAGATTTTCACCCTCCGAAATATCGGGACACCTTCTAGCTAAAGTTGACTCTTCTCCAGTCCCGTTTTCATCAATCTTAACTTTACTAAACAAGGAATCAATAGAAGAAACACCAATCATTTTAAGATCTTCATCACCTTTACGAAAGTAATCACTAGAAAACACTTTTTCTAAAAATTCTCTTTTAGCTCTAAGCATAGCGGTTCTTTTCTTAATTTCATCCATAGAAACATAAAGAGCTTTAATTAATTCATCAACCTTAGGCACAAAAATTTTCATCTTGAGATTTTCCACATCATGAGAAATTCTATCAACACTTCTAGACAAATCATCAATCTTACTCAACTTTTCTTCTATGGAAGTTCTGAAAACTTTTTGCATGTTGATTAATTCTTTAATATTATTCTCAAGATCAGAGGTGTTCCTATTATTATTATAAGATTGATTGCCATAGTAATTACCATAATTATTAGAGGAATTACTAGGAAAAGGCCTAGGATTAAGATTACCTCTGTAAGTATTGTTATTGAAATTATTTTGAGAGATAAAATTCACCTCAATGGCATCACTATTTTGCTCAATCAAAGTAGACAAAGGCAGATCATTAAAATCAATAGGAGAACTTTTACAAGCAACCAATTTCATAAGAGCAACAACTTTTTCACTCAAAGAAGAAATTTCTTCAACCGAATTAACTTTTTTACGAGTAGGAACCCTTTCAGTATGCCATTGTGAATAATTTGCCATGATATTATCAAGCAATTTGGTGCTTCACCCAAAGTAATTTCCATAAAAGTACCACCCGCGGTG
Source organism: Aegilops tauschii subsp. strangulata (assembly GCF_002575655.3). Taxonomy (NCBI): domain Eukaryota; kingdom Viridiplantae; phylum Streptophyta; class Magnoliopsida; order Poales; family Poaceae; genus Aegilops; species Aegilops tauschii. The sequence goes on along the minus strand of NC_053039.3, from coordinate 59,449,763 downwards.
GAATCTAAAAGATTACGAGAAACAAAATTCAACCCCGCATAAAATTTTTGTATGATCATCCAAAGATTTAACCCATGAGTTGGGCAATTCCTTAGCATAATTTTCATCATTTTCCGAGATTGTGCAACATGCTCATGTTCAAGTTGCTTGAAATTCATAATCTGGGGTCTAAGGGAAATAATTTTTGCGGGCGGAAAATACTTAGTGATAAAAGCATCTTTGCACTTGTTCCAAGAATCGATACTATTGCAAGGCAAAGAAGAGAACCAAATTTTTGCAGCATCACGCAACGAAAACGGAAATAATTTCATCTTCACCACATCATTGTCCACATCTTTTTTCTTTTGCATATCGCATAATTCCACGAAGGTATTAAGATGGGACGCGGCATCCTCATTAGGAGTACCGGAAAATTGATCTTACATAACAAGATTCAGCAAAGCAGTATTAATATCACAAGACTCCGCACTAGTGGCGGGAGGAGTAATCGGAGTGCCAATAAAATCATTGTTGTTGGTATTTGAGAAATCACACAACTTGGTGTTCTCTTGAGTCATGATGACTCAAAAAACAGATTCGGCAAGAAAACGGCAAACGGAAAAGGAGGGGCGAATAAAATGGCAAATTTTTGTGAAGTGGGGGAGAGGAAAACGAGAGGCAAATGGCAAATAATGTAAATTGCGAGGAGATAAGATTTGTGATTAGGAACCTGGTAGATGTTGATGATCTTCCCCGGCAACGACGCCTTAAATTCCTTTTGATGTCGGCTAGGACTACGTCGGTATTTCCCCAAAGAGGAAGGGATGATGCAACACAGCGACGGTAGGTCTTTCCCTCAGTGAAGAAACCAAGGTTATCGAACCAGTAGGAGAACCAAGCAACACAACGTAAATAGCCCCTGCACACAGATAACAAATCCTCGCAACCCAACGTGTAAAAGGGGTTGACAATCCCTTTCGGGTAGCGGCGCCCCAAGATGGGCAAATGGACTTTAGGAAATCGTAGTAGATTGATAGATCAAACGTCAAATAAAATAAATAAGAATAAAACGCATCAAGGTATTTTTATATTTTTGGTTTAATAGATCTGAAAATAAATGCAAAGGGAAATAGATCGCAAAGGCAAATATATGAGAAAGAGACCCGGGGGGCGTAGGTTTCACTAGTGGCTTCTCTCGAGAAAAATAGCAAACGGTGGGTAAACAAATTACCGTTGGGCAATTGATAGAATTTCAAATAATCATGACGATATCCAAGCAATGATCATTACATAGGCATCACGTCCAAGATTAGTAGACCGACTCCTGCCTGCATCTACTACTATTACTCCACACATCGACCGTCATCCAGCATGCATCTAGTGTATTAAGTTCATGGAGAAACGGAGTAATGCATTAAGAACGATGACATGATGTAGACAAGATCTATCTATGTAGAGATAGCCCCCATCGTTTTATCCTTAGTAGCAACGATACATACGTGTAGGTTCCCCTTCTGTCACTAGGATCAAGCACCGTAAGATCGAACCCACTACAAAGCACCTCTTCCCATTGCAAGATAAATAGATCAAGTTGGCCAAACAAAACCCAAATATCGGAGAAGAAATATGAGGCTATAAGCAAACATGCATAAAAGAGATCAAAGAAACTCAAATACTTTCATGAATATAAAAAGGTATAACTGATCATAAACTCAAAGTTCATCGGATCCCAACAAACACATCGCAAAAAGAGTTACATCATATGGATCTCCAAGAGACCATTGTATTGAAAATTAAACGAGAGAGAGGAAACCATCTAGCTACAAACTATGGACCCGTAGGTCTACAAAGAACTACTCACGCATCATCGAAGAGGCACCAATGGACATGATGCACCCCTCTGTGATGGTGTCTAGATTGGCTCTCGTGGTTCTGGACTCTGCGGTGGCTGGAATTGATTTTCGTCGACTCCCGTAGGGTTTCTGGAATATTGGGGTATTTATAGAGCAAAGAGTCGGTTCAGGGGGCACCCGAGGTGGGTGCGCCTGGGCCTCCTGGCGCGCCCTGGTGGGTTGTGCTCCCCTCGGAGCACCCCCCAGGCGCTTGTCCGGCCCACGGGATGTCTTCTGGTCCAAAAAAATCCACAAAAAGTTTCGCTGCGTTTGGACTCCGTTTGGTATTGATTTCCTGCGGTGTAAAAAACATGCAGGAAACAGCAACTGGCACTTGGCACTATGTCAATAGGTTAGTTCCAAAAAATGATATAAAATGATTATAAAACATCCAAGAATGATAATATAACAGCATGGAACAATTAAAAAATTTAGATACGTTGGAGATGTATCAGGCCCTGGCCCGCTGGTCGCGCTTGGCCATGTCGCGTAGCTCCTTCTCTCGCCGCCGCTCCGCCTCCGATGCCGGGGGCTCCATGGGCCACTTCTCCGCCCGCCGGTCACCCATGGCCATCACCTCGGCGAAGGAGAGGGTGAGAGGAGGAGGAGGAGGAGGAGAGGAGAGATCTGGCTGAATGGCCGAAGCGCCACACCTCACTTGGGGAAGCCGGAAACCCTAGCGAGGGGTCACGCACTCCCCTGCGCAGCCATATATAGCGAGGCGCCACGGGCCCCTGAGCCACCTGCGAGACAGGCCGAGGGGCGAGAGCCAGAGAAGGGCCCGGCCCATCGCAGCCAACTGCAGCCCCCCAGCCCCAGCGGACACCGCACCAGGCATGGGCCCTGGGGCCACCAGGCCAATAGAGGCTGGCCCAGGCCCAGCAGGCGCAACCAGGCCCGGCGAGCGGGACAGGGGGGGTTCGTCGCGCAGCAGCACTAACCCTAGCTCTGCCGCCGTCTCCGACGTCCCCACCGCCGCCTCCCGCACCGGAGAAGAGAGGGAGGGGAGCGTTGGCCACTCCTCTGGTGACAGCACACCAGCGCGGAGGCCGACCACCAGCACGGGTGCATGCGCCGGTGAGCCAGCACCCCGCAGGCCTGAAGCCGAAGGCACCGGCGGCCGCCTGAGCCGCGCCTCAGTCGCCCTCGATCCGCCGCCACCCGGCGCGAAGCGTCGTTGCGGGCCTCCCTGGTCAACGCCGACCTCCACCGCCAGCTAGACGAAATCTCCCAGTGACACGCCCGACGAAGGAGCACCAAGCCGCGGCGAGGGGATCCCATCCTCCTCATCGGAGTCGTCCTCCGCCAGGGCCCAGAAACGGCTCCCGCACGCCCCCGTCACCGGCCCAGAGGCACCCGCCGAGGCCGAGCACGCCGGAGAACCACATGAGCCCCGCTGGACCTGAACCCACGCGCCCGCCGCGCCGAGATCTACGGGGAAAGGCGGGGCGCCCCCCGCGTCGCCCGCAGTCGCTCCCAACGGCTCTCTGTTTTTGAAACCCATCCTTCGACAAACAGTTCCAACATGAATAATATTCCCTCCATTCACTTTTATAAAATGGTTTGAATATTTAATATGAACTGCATACAGACTGAAATGAGTGAACAAACACGCTAAAACCTGGCTACATACATCAATTTAAAAAAAAAACATCTTATAATAACGAACAGAGAAAGTATTCCACGATGGTGCCATGTAAATCACACATAGTATGTGCGACTACCTTCGTTTTGCGCATGCAGTTGTCTGGCAGCTGCAACATCACGAGCATGGCCATGATGAGGGGAAGTGAACTGGGTTGGCTGCGATAGATGGAGCGAGACACAAAGTGATTTCCCAATATTTATAGCCCCGTCTCTGGCGAATCTTCTGCCGTGTCGAGGCCGATTTTCGTGTTTTGACTCTTCTGTCGTTCGTGGCCGATTTTCGTGTTTTGACCTTTTTTAAAAAGTTTAGCCGGATCTGAACCCTGGTTCGTAAAAATTCCTGAGATGTGACTCTTTTCCTATCGTCATTGGTCTCAGCGTTACAAAAACAAGTTATGTGTGGTGTGGAACTACTTTATACCACGCTAACGAATCACCGATGACATCTAGAAGTGGTTCCATCACCAACATGTCCCGTACTTGAGTGTGCACCTACTAATGCATGTTCCTTTATCTGCTATTTAAAATGGGTCTAGTTTGTTTCTTTACAAAATAAGAGAAAAAAATCTTCATAGTCCCCATGTCATAATATATAGTCACAACTTCGCAGAGGGTCCGATGGCTTTTGCTCCATTTGTTAGTAAAGTGTGATCAGGTAAACGAGCAGCGATTCTCCTTTGTGAGGGTTCTAGGTTTCCCTCAATTCTATGGAATCCCTTCTTAACTCTTATACATATAAATCTCTTTTTTTCTCTTAATAAAAAGGAATCGCTCCTGACATCGTAAAAAGGTTGATATACGAGCAACTATAATATCTGAAAGAGAGTTGTTGTCTGACGCCAAAAGCAAAAGTGGCAGGCTACATGAAACTAGGAATATGCGATTGTTAGAGCAACTCTAGCAGACCCTGCATTCCGCCCCGACCCGTAAAATAACCGCCAAAATGCGGGTCGGGGTGGAAAAACCAGCCCGATCAGAACCCGCATTCCGCCCCGGCTCGCAAAAATTTTTAGGGGGCGCGGCAAAATCCCGAGCCCAACCCGGGATAACGCGGGTTTTCCCCTCGCGGCTGCGGTGCCCTGCATATAAGCGGAAGCGGTTGGTGGGGGGACATTTCATCCCGCGCTTTCTCCCACCAACCACCTCTCCTCTCCCCCCCCTCGCGCCGCCGCCGGCCGCCGCCCAAGATTCAGGCGACTGCAGCCAGCAGGAGCACGCCGGAAGGCCGCCACGCGCACGAGGCCTCCCCACCCCCCCCTGCGTCGGCGGGCCGCCGGATTTGCAGATCTGCGGCACTTCACCGCGGGCCGCCGGATTTGGCTTTTTCCGGCCGCCGGTTGCTGCCCCAAGCGATGGAGTGGTCGGGGAGCCTCTCCCGCAGCCAAGGCAAGGGCGCATCGCCGCATGCAGGTACGAGTTCGTCCGCCCGCCGTCGCCGAAGGTTTGCGGGCATGGACTCATCCGGCCGTCCACCGGGCTCGGCGCTCGCGCAGCGTCTTTGTGGCTTGCCGATGCCGCTCATAGAGTGCGACGACTGCACGCGGAAAGTGCTGCGGCTCACTTCGAGCACGCCGAAGCACCCCGGATGGGTGTTCTTCAAATGCGAAAACGACGGGGTACGTGCACTTGCGGTAGCTCGTCTCATAGTTCATTCTTTAGCTAAATTGCGGTGGCTCACTTCGAGCTTGCTCATTCTTTTGTGTAGGACGAAGGATGCTCATTTTGGTGTTGGGAAGGGCAATAAATTGATTTGTTGATAGAAAGAAATTTAATAGATGTTAGTGCACTCCTTAGTACAATCGAAGGCAATGATGCGGCTGCATGTGCACCTAGAGGGGAAGCAACATCTACTTCTTCCGAATCAAAGATGAAGAAAAAAGAATGCAAAATCAAGAATCCACAGATCAACAACGAATGCATGGAGAAGATATTAGTCCAACTAGTGGGAGCAGTTATAGAAGTTGGAAATCTTCTAAAATGCATACTTGTAGTTCTTGTTTTCTTTTGTCTTGCTATTCTAGCAAAGATTTGGTGATGCCTTTTGTATCCAATGTTGTTAATAAAGCAAAGCAATGCAATATGCTAGATCAAATTAAGTTGCAAATTTAAGTTTTGCGGGCCGGGAGGAGCTGCGCCAGATCAGACGCCGTAACCCCAACCCGTAAAAAAGTATATTCTGGAAATATCCTTTTTTACGGGTCCATTATGTGGGGTCTACAACTGCGGCCGTCCGCGCCGGCCCGCAAAGGCGTTTTTTCGCAAACTGCAAAAACGTTTTGCGGGTCGGAAGGATGCGGGGTCTGCTAGAGTTGCTCTTACAAACTTACGATGCCTTAATCTTGTACTTGTGTGACCAACCATCATATGCTCCTTATCGTTGTGCCGTTGAAGTGAATATCAAAATCACAAAGCCAAACTGATACTACTAAAGTAGGTAACTTGCAAACGATTACACAATTTGTATGGAAAACAACAATCTAGACACACCAGGAGGAACAGGGCTAATGGTTGTTCCTCTTGGGGGTGACTAGGAACCCTACCTCAGTAATTCATTAACTGACCCAGTGAAAATTCTGAACATGTCTCTCGGGAACCATCTGTACCTATACGTAGGTGTCTCTAAAATAACATTTCTTACTCTACCTCAGTTGGTCCATCATCGTCAGAAACATCATATAAGCATAAGTCTCAAGGAGCCACTTCATCTCAGAACCTTTTGGCTCCATATTTCATGGCCTACCTCACTCTTGGGGCCAGAGCTTCTAATTTATATTGCCATGCATGTCATTTTTGTGCTTAATGCCAGAAAGAGCTTGATAGCCATTGGCATATTGTCTTGCATGTCTGTAATTGGTACATCACTATGTCTTTAGAGTATAGGCATCAGTCATGAAGTGGCTTCGTCAGAACGGTACTGTCACAATGTAATGCACGAGCTCCTGATGCCTTTGAAGTCTACCATGTAGAAGTTACGGAAGTGCATCACACTACTAGAAAAAGGCTTACTAGTGGCGCACCAGTTTTGCCTACTAATGGCGCACCACTGGTGCGCCACTAGCATCACGCCACTAGTATTTTTTACTAATGGCGCACCACTGGTGCGCCATTAGTATATGCCATGGTGCGTCATTAGTATAGGCCACTGGTGCGCCATTAGTATAGGCCACGGTGCGCCATTAGTATTTTTGAATTTTGAAGGCGGGAAAATAGTAGTGGCGCACCGTCTAACCCCCACCGTGCGCCATTGCTAGTTTTGAATTTTGAATTTGGATCTGGATCGCGATTTTTTTGCCCATTTTTTGCTCGTTTTTTTGCATGATATTATTTCAAAATTTGTTCCTGTTTTTGGATCTTGTACGTTCTTTTGCCACGTTCTTTTGCCGGAGAGGAGTTCGCCGGAGAGGAGGAGGAGGAGGTCGCCGGAGAGGTGCTCGCCTACATCGCCGGAGAGGAGGAGGAGGTCGCCGGAGAGGAGTTCACCGGAGCATCGGAGAGGAGGAAGGAGAAACCATGAGGGGATGGGAGGAGAGGAGGGAGGAGGAGCTCACCGAAGAGGAGGGAGGAGGAGCTCACCGGAGAGGAGGGAGTAGGAGCTCACCGGAGAGGAGGGAGGAGGAGCTCACCGGAGACGAGGGAGGAGGAGCTCACCGGAGAGGAGGGAGGAGGAGCTCACCGGAGACGAGGGAGGAGGAGCTCACCGGAGAGGAGGGAGGAGGAGATGAAGTGAAGGAGAGGTGGAGTGGAGGAGAAGAATGAAGAGGTAAGGAGGAGAGGACAAGCCCAGCCATATATACGGCATACTAATGGCGCACCATGGGCAGGTGCAACTTTTTTTTATTTTTTGATTTATTTTGAATTTTGAAGGCGGGAAGATAGTAATGGCGCACCATGGGCAGGTGCGCCATTAGTAAGTTTGATTTTTTTTGAATTTTTTTGCCTCTCCAGATCTTAAAAGCCCCGTATCTTTTTTTCTGTTAGGTTTTTGAGGATTTTGAAAATGTTTAACGGGGTAGATGATTTTTCATATAAAAAACTTTTTCATCCGAGTTCGTATGCAAAAGTTATGCCCATTTTAAGAAATTCCAGAGAGATTTTGCAAATAAAGTCGAAATTCATATTTGTTAATTTTCCCAACAACTAGACCACATATCACATGGAAAACTTATTTTATTTTATTTTTTGACATTTCCATCATTTTCTTTTATTTTTTTAAAAACTGAAAAGGCGGTCCAAGGGGGTGCATTCGATGGAATGGGCCAAGTTACTAATGGCGCACCGTGGTGGAACTAGTAATGGCGCACCACCCCAACCATGCGCCATTAGTAGTTTTTCAAAAAAAAATTGAAACAAAATTTGTAACAAAATTACTAATGGCGCACCTGTGAGTGGTGCGCCATTAATAGTTCAACTAGTAATGGCGCACCGTGGGAGTGATGCACCATTAGTAGTTGAACTAGTAATGGCGCACGGTCCCACGGTGCGCCATTACTAGTTTAAAAAATAAAAATAAAAAACATTTAAAAAAAAATTTGAACTAGTAATGGCGTATCATCCCACGGTGCGCCATTAGTGGCCATTCCATCTATAGCCCTTTTCCTAGTAGTGTCATATGCTACGTACGAACTATTCATCTCTGAACTGCATGCTTGCAGCCTCGCTTCTCTTATATGGACTGGAGAAGAGATCGAAATTGACATCAAATTAATGTAGATGTACTATTTGATTTCTTGCAATTATTCAGAATCTGTAGTCAGGGTACTCCAGTTGTATGGACATGGATATATAGTACTAGACGAATTTGTTTGACGAGGGTGACATCAAGTCCCTGTAAGTTCAGAACAATCAATGAAGCAATGACATTAACGTGTACGCATGCTATATTGCTTTATATATCTCGGCGTCTATAAAAAAGAGGCTTTGTACGTGATCGCCTTCACTCACATGTGCCGCGAACAGTTGCGATAGACATGACCGCAGCCGAAAAATATCCGGACAAGAGCCAAACGAGCTAAACTTGCCATGTCCAGCACAGAACCATGCATGGACGACAGGAGGTGGACCAGCAAATTAAGCCACGGCAGCCACCTGCATGTCCGCCACAGGATATTGGACTGGATATTTTCCCACCGCCACAGATCTTCGCTCTCCCATGCCTCCACTGCACAATCATGGCCTCTCCTCCTAGCTCCCCTGGCCAACCCAGTGGAGCGTGCAGTGAGGACGGCATCCCCGTCGTCGACTTGGCCGTCCTCCTCAACGGCGAAGCCGGGGAACGGTCGCAGGCGATCCGGCACCTCGGCCGGGCGTGCCAAGACTGGGGCTTCTTCGTGGTACGTATGACCCAAACACTAAACACGTATAGATCGATTCTCAAGTCTGGATAATAAATATAAGACCCATGATGAAGGTGATCAACCATGGGGTGCCCGAGGCTCTCCAGAGCGAGATGATGGACGCTTGCAAGGAGCTGTTCAGCCTACCGCCGGAGCAGAAGCAGGAGCACATGGACGTCGGCCTGATGGACCCCGTCCGCGTCGGTACGGGCTTCACTTCATCGCCGGAGACCGTACCTTCACTTCATCGGTTTTATTGCCGGTGCTCATGAATACGATAAAAGGAGGACGACACGGGTTTGGACGCTGGGCGCCACCGCCGTAGGATAGGTTTAGGGGCGGGTCTTTTTTTTGTTTCTAAATGTAGTTAAATCCGTGATGTTTGTATGAAATCCATAATGTTCGTACGAAATCCGCCCGTGTTTGCATGAATTTCATCCGGTTTATTGAAAAATAGTTTGAAATATATGCGATTAGCGTTGGATGGCCGCCTCCCGCATCCATGTTCGCGGATTGGTCCTCCTTGTCCGCGGACGGATGCGGAAGATTTTTTACGGGTTGCCGTTAGAGATGCCCTTACATGCTGTAATTGATACTGTATATCATTATGTCTATAGAGTATAGGGAATAATCAAGAAGTAGCTTGGTGAAAATATTGCTTTGATATTATTATTTTTCGAAACGAAGGCAAAAGAATTGCCTCATTCATTAAACAATGTTGAGAAAAGTTTTTAAATTATTACAAAGCCCTCAATGAAAAAAAAGGCATGCCAATTACTCGCACAATACAATAAGTCATAGTTGTTTTTCACCCGCGGTAACCCAAAGCTTAGTGTCAACGATTGCATTTTTTTTTTTGAACTCTAACGGCAGGTGCTCTACCTTTTCATTATAGATAAGGAATATACAGGAAAGTTAGCAGTCGTCAGAAGGCATTGCCTGTACAAAAAGGGGAAACTAAAACACTACTCTCAATAAATCTAAGTCAGCTTTGATCAGCGAGAGGACACCATCCGCTGAGGTTGATGTGTTGTTGAAGACCCTTATGTTCCTCTCATTCCAAATATGCCAAGCGAAATAGGCAGCGACCGCGGCATGCTCCTTGGAACTCTGTGAGCAGGTCCTCCACCATTGAGCGATCGACAAAAGGTTGGCAGGCAGAATAGGGCAGCACCGTGGCCGCACGAGACAAAGCTTGGACCAGACATCCTTGGAGAAGACGCAAGTGTTGAAGAGGTGGAGTGATGTTTCAGGTTGTTGCAGACAGAGGGCGCACGTCGCACTGTGGTCACTCCCATGGGCACGGAGCCTGTCAGTGGTTGGGAGCCTGTTTTGAGCCAAGGACCAGAGGAAGAAACGCAGCTTTCTCTCAATGTCAGGTCAAGCTCAGGCTTGACGATGGAACCAGTGAACTGACAGGAGTAGGCCGATTTAGCGGAATAAGACTTGTCCTTCGTCCAAATCCACTCGATGGCATCGCTGGCGTCAGACAAAGCGACATTCTGAATATTCTCCCAAAGCATCAAAAAGGAGTGCTGATCGTTGTGTCAGCTGATTCTCTCAAGTCCTTTCATCCACTTGCTGCCTTGAAGAGCCTGGGCGACTGTGTTGGATTTCCTACGGGCCAGTTTGAACAGGGAGGGTGCAAGGTCCTTGGGGGCGGCGCCGTACAGCCACTTAGAGTGCCAGAAGCTTGCAGTTTGCCCATTGCCAAGGTGGATGATGGTCGAGGCATTGAAGAGCTTCATGTCAATGTACGAGCATGGGAGCTTCATGCCAAGCCATGGCCAAGGCAGACTTTGCCACGCGAACCATGCCCAGCGCAGCCGAAGAGCCCTACTGAAGAAGGAAAGATTTTTTATTCCCAGACCACCATACTTCATTGGTGAACAAACAACCTGCCAGTTTACTGCACAGCTTCCACCTTTCGCTTCTTCCTCACAGCCTTTCCAAAGGAAGCTTCTCCTCAGTTTGTCAATCCTCTTAATCAGCCACTTACTGGGGGCAAACAAGGTTAAAATATAGGTGGTGAGAGAGGTTAGGACAGAGTTGATCAGCGTCAGCCTTCCCGCTTTGCTCAACAGTTTGCCTTTCCATCCTGCCAACTTGGCAGCGATTTTGTCAATTAATAGTTGAAGGTCAGCGCGCCTGAGCTTGCCAAGACTGAGAGGGAGTCCGAGATACTTGCAAGGGAAGGAATCAATCGTTCCTGCAAACTCCGTAAGCGCTCCAATGATTATCCGATCATGGCAGCAGATAGGGAAGGCCGATGATTTGCTGAAGTTGGTGAAGAGCCCCGAGATCCTCCCAAAGGCCTCAAGGAAAGCTTGAGTGGCCTCCATCTCATGCTTACACGGATTCAGGAAAAGCGCAGCATCATCGGCATAGAGGCTGAATCTGATGAAGGCGAGATTATGAGCAATAGGTTTGAGAATCCCAGCGTTCGTTGCAGACGCAAAGATATGTTGTAGTGGCTCAATGACGATCAAGAAAAGGAAAGGCGACAGGGGGTCGCCTTGGCGCAAACCACAGCGGTGGTAAAAAGGAAGCCCCGGGTCGCCATTAAGGAGCACTCTGGAGGATGTTGAACGCATCACGATGGCAACCAGGTCCCGAAATCTCTGTCCAAATCTCATGGTACACAACACCTCAAGCAGGTAATCCCAACGGACGGAGTCAAATGCTTTAGCAATATCCAGTTTCAGAAAAATTGCTGTCGGGGGTTGGGTGCGACATATGCCAAAGGATGGCTTATCATAGTGGGAGCGAGTAGATCGTCGCCGGTGCCCGGAAGCGGGATGAGGCGTAGACACGAACGCCGACATACTTTACCCAGGTTTGGGGCTCTCCTAGGAGATAACACCCCTAGTCCTGCTCTACGGGGTCTCCTTGAGCTGTATGCCAGAGGTAGGAGAAAGCGGGGCTAGCTCTCTCCTCTCTCTATGTCTGAGTATAGTTCTAACAGGTTGGGAACCCTTTGCATGCGTGCCCTGGGAGTTTATATAGGCCTACCCCCAGGGGTACAATGGTATTCTGGCCGGGTGTAGGACCCGACTGTCAGTATCTCTAGTCGCCGGCTTCTCCGCCGGCTGCCGGGGCCCGCCACCTGGTGGGCCCCGCCGATTGGTCTGGTACAGAGCCGATAGGCCGCCTCCGCCGCTTGCGGCTCTGGTCGGCGGCTGGTTACTGTAGCCGCAATGCTAATTACGCATACTTGGCTGGGGAGGGGCGTGGCTACAGTCCCGCCATCTGGTGGGAGATCACTGTAGCCACACTGTGTCTCGTCTGGTTAATGGCGCACGGACCTCGAGGGAGGAGCAGGCCGCCTGCTAGAGGCCGGCCTCCCTTGGGTCCGACTGGTCAGGCTATGCCGCCTTCCGGGCTCTCGTTGCCTGGTAGGGCCCGCCGCCTGCAGGCCGTACCGACAGGCCGTCGTGGGAACAGGGCTCCGCCTGACAAGGGTGATGTCAAGGATGGAGTGGCAACAGTGCCGCGTCGTGCGGAGATCTCCGCCTGTACGGGGCACTGTGGCCACGCCAAGCCCTGGATGTGGGGGTGATGGGCTACACTGTAGCCACACCCTGTCTTGTCTTCTTAATAGGGGCCGCAGACTCTGAGGGCGTCGTGGGCTGCCTGCTAGGAGCCGGCCTCTCTGGAGGCCGCCTGCTAGGAGTCGGCCCGTCTTGGTGCCGTCTTCTGGTGCTTGGCCGTCTTCTGGCAGCCGGCCGCTTGAGCCAGCCGGCCACCAGAAGGCAGCGCTTCATTCTGGATGCTTGAGGGACGCAGCCGGCCCAAATGTCTTGAAATGCTCAGGGACTCGGGTTAGGCTACCAGTGGCCCATTACTCCGACAGTAGTCCCCGAAGCTGGTGAGGCGTCGCGGCTGATAAGTCGGGAAGCCTCAGCAGTTTCCTTCTCCGAATGCTTTTGCTAAATGCTTGGTCCACCTCTGAGGGAGTCCTGGACTAAGGGGTCCTCGGGCGTCCGGCCCGTTATCCATGGGCCGGACTGATGGGCCATGAAGACATGAAGGGCGAAGACTGTACACGTGTCCGGATAGGACTCTTCTTGGCGTGGAAGGCAAGCTTGGCGATCAACTATGAAGATTCCTTCCTATGTCACCGACTCTATGTAACCCTAGATCCCTCCGGTGTCTATATAAACCGGAGGACGTAGTCCGGATAGGACAGATATTCATTACCGTAGTCATACAGGCTAGGCCTCTAGGGTTTAGTCATTACGATCTCGTGGTAGATCAAATCTTGTAACACTCATATTCATCAAGATCAATCAAGCAGGAAGTAGGGTATTACCTCCATAGAGAGGGCCCGAACCTGGGTAAACATCGTGTCCCTCGTCTCCTGCCACCATCGACCTTAGACGCACAGTTCGGGACCCCCTACCCGAGATCCGCCAGTTTTGACACCGACATTGTTGCTTTCATTGAGAGTTCCACTGTGCCGTCGACAAAAGGTTTGATGGCCCATTCGATCGTCCATAGTGACGCGGTCCAGGGAGAAACCTTCCTCCCCGGACAGATTTTCGTATTCGGCAGCTTCGTACTACGGGCCAACTCACTTGGCCATCTGGAGCAAATCGACAGTTACGCCCCCGGCCATCAGGTCAGATTCGGAAGCTTGAACTACGTCGCGGACGTCCGCGGACGTCCGCGGAGACTTGATCTTTGATGGATTCGAGACCGCGACGATCGCTCCGATGAACATGACATAAATCTATCATCGGGTCACATCCAGGAGATGGTTCCTATTGCTGCAACGGCCTTAGAGCCGGAGCATATCGTGCCTTCTGAGGCCACAGAGTCCGCGGCGTTGGAGCCGCACACAGACTCGACACCCTGCAATATTTGCGCCGACTGAACTCCGGACTCGTCTCCGGCTATAAGTTCCGGACCATGTACGCCTGCGGACACCGAGCTGGATCGGTTATTGATTTTCGAATTCAGCGCCGCAGACATCTTCCAGCACTCACCTTTGGGTGATGTGCTGAACTCTTTAAAGAATTTTTCCTTGGAGAAGGACTCACAGCCGAACTATGTTCGGTTCGAGCTAGAGGCTGATGATGGGGAATTTTGCTTCCCACCCGCCACCCACTTCATAGCCACTGTCGACGACTGAACCGACGTGCTTGATTATGGCTCCGAAGACATCGACGGTATGGACGACGATGCCGACAAAGAGAAAGGCCAAGACCCGCCATTCACTGGACGTTGGACGGCCACCTCTTCGTACAATGTGTACATGGTTGACACGCCTAAAAAAGCTGGCGACGATGACAAAGAAGATCCAGTTGCGAATAAACCTTCTGACACACAGTCCAAGCGCCGGCGCCCTAAACGCCGTTCTAAGGCTCGTCGCTCAAAAGATGGCAACACTGGCACCGGAGAAAATAGTACTCCGGGCAATGCCGAAAACAATGAAGACCCTGTTGGAGCTGCATCCGAACAGGAGGAACAAGACAACGGGCAAGTTAACCCTGATAAAAAGGCCATGCCCAATGACCCGGATGACTGACAGTTATCATCCAGTCACCGAGGATGAGGAGAGCCTCGGCAGCGAGGATTTCATCATGCCTGAGGCACCCCTCGAACAAGAGCGCTTCAAGCGCCAGCTCATAGCTACTGCAAGAAGCCTGAAGAAAAAGCAGCAGCTCCAAGCCGATCAAGATTTACTCATTGACAGATGGACCGATGTCCTGGCAGCCGAAGAATACGGCCTCAAGCACCCAGCCAAGAGTTACCCGAAGCATAGACTGCTACCTCAGTTCGATGAGGAGGCACCAGATCCCATAACGCCCTCGTGTAATGCAGAACGACCACCACGTGGTCGGGATAGTGCGGCGGACCGACCACCTCGCGGTCGGGATAAAACGGCAACTCATGCCGAACAGCAGAACGCCCCATCGCCCCGCAAAAACAGAGACAAAACAGCTCGGGACTATACATACAACCTTCGGCAGGAACTGAACAGTAGAGCAGGCCACACCAGATCAATCTACAGATCGCGAGCACGCTTTCCGACTCGGGATAACGGCTACCTATTCGGACGTGACAAACCTAGTCACGCCCGGGCCGACAACCACAGACGGACTTCATCGGAGGTGTGTCGTGACGCGGCCCGATATAGAGGCGCCGCACACCCTCTCTGCTTCACAGATGAGGTACTGGATCACAAATTCCCCGAGGGGTTCAAGCCCGTCAATATCGAATCATACGACGGAACAACCGATCCCGCTGTATGGATCGAAGATTTTATTCTCCACATATATATGGCTCGAGGACATGACCTCCACGCCATCAAATACCTCCCACTAAAATTAAAAGGGCCAGCTAGACACTGGCTAAATAGCCTGCCTAAAAATTCCATCGGCAGTTGGGAATAGTTGGAAGAAGCTTTTTTTGACAACTTCCAAGGCACTTATGTCCGGCCACCCGACGCCGGTGACTTAAGTCATATAGTTCAACAACCTGGAGAATCAGCCAGAAAATTCTGCACTAGGTTCCTAACCAAAAAGTAGCAGATCGTTGACTGTCCCGATGCTGAAGCCCTAGCGGCCTTCAAACACAGCATCCGCGACGAATGGCTCGCCCGCCACCTCGGCCAAGAAAAGCCGAAATCCATGGAAGCCCTCACGACACTCATGACCCGCTTTTGCGCGGGTGAGGATAGTTGGCTGGCCCGTAGTACAAACACAGCCAACGAGGCAGGCCCCTCCGAGGCCAAAAACAACACCGGCAAGTTCCGGCGCAATAAACAGAAACGCCAAAGTAATGGCGATAACACCGATGACATGGCGGTTCATGCCGGATTCAGCGGCTCCAAGTCCGGCCAGCGGAAGAAGCCCTACAAAGGGAACAATGAGGGACCATCCAGCTTGGACCGCATACTCGACCGTCCGTGCCAAATACATGGCACCCCAGACAAACAAGCCAATCATACCAACAGGGATTGCTGGGTTTTCAAACCGGCTGGCAAGTTTAAAGCCGAAACCAAGGAAAAGGGATCGCAAAGCGAGGACGAGGATGAAGAGCCCTGGCAGCCGAACACTGGGGGCAGAAGAAATTTCCCCCTCAAGTCAAAACGGTGAACATGATATATGCTACACACATCCCCAAACGGAAGCATAAGCGAGCACTCAGGGACGTCTACATGGTAGAGCCAGTCGCCCCAAAATTCAATCCGTGGTCGTCATTCCCGATCACCTTCGATCGTCGAGATCACCCAACTAGTATCCGCCATGGTGGTTCGGCCGCACTGGTCCTCGACCCAATCATCAACGGATTTCACCTAACACGAGTCCTAATGGACGGTGGTAGCAGCCTCAACCTGCTCTATCAGGATACAGTGCGTAAAATGGGCATTAATCCCTCACGAATCAAGCCCACAAAGACTACCTTTAAAGGAGTCATACCAGGCGTAGAGGCCCGTTGCACGGGCTCAATCACGCTGGAAGTGGTCTTCGGTTCCCCAGACAACTTCCGAAGCGACGAGTTAATCTTCGATATCGTCCCCTTCCGCAGCGGCTACCACGCACTGCTCGGACGAACTGTGTTTGCTAGATTCAACGCGGTGCCCCATTACGCTTATCTAAAGCTCAAGATGCCCGGTCCACGCGGCGTCATAACAGTAAATGGAAACACGAAACGCTCTCTCCGTATAGAAGAGCACACTGCCGCCCTGGCAGCAGAGGTACAGAGCGGCCTTCTCAAGGAGAACCATAATACGGCTGTCGAGCCCCTCAACATCATTAAGAGGGTCCGGACCATACTGCAATAGGACAGCTCGGCTCGTCAGGAGCTCGATTAGCAATTTGGCCTCCGTCCCAGTCCTGATGAGGAAGTGGCATTCGTACTGCGCATACATAATTAGGCACTCAAAATTCCATGGGCATGACGGAGGCACAGCTAGCTTTTGATCCACAGTTCGGCTAGACCGTTCCCGGACTCGCATATACATTCACTATTTTCTTTGCCCTTTTCAGGTTTTACACAGGCCTCCTTCGAGGGCCTGATTACCGGTCCTGTCAAAGGACAAGTACAGCAGATTAGCGCAGAACACAGGCATACAGGGGAAGCCCTAGAGAACAATCCAACGACTACTCTACCAGTTTTTCAGTACCCAAATGCAGCTCTCCTCTGGTTCTGGCATGTTAAATAGCCAGTTGCTTATCGCATTATCTGTATACATGCGCTTTTGACGCATTAACCCAACTATAATGGAAACAGTTTACGGCCCACGTCAAGGGGCCCCAGATACTACCTCTGTTCTTTTTCTGTTTCCCATTGCTATTAATTGCTTATATCCTTGCACCCGTACACTTTGGTACGTTTCATATTCGCCAGGGGCTTCCTATCGCCCCATAATACGGCAACAAAGTCCGAACACTTCTTATAGATAAGTTCGGCACCTCGAATTTAGCATTATATGCATTGGCTCTGAATCATGTCTTTGGTCAATAGTTGGGTTGCCCGGCTCCTGTGCTTGCTACCCTACGTTCCGCTATATCGGCTAGGGTAGTAAAGGGAGAACTACTGTGATTGTGCCCTGGCCTAGACCAGATGAGCACATCAGTAGAGAAAGCCAAATACTGACTGTCATGATCCGGCGATAGCCGGTCAGCTGTTCGGAGGTCACAAATCGTTGGAGATTTTTTCCGCATTTGCGAAGGATCGGTACTTCCCGATCAGATGCTAACAACACCCTGATTTGTATACCAGGGGCTGCGCCTATGTTTTATTATAAAACTCCTATGGCTAAGTGAGGGCGTTTAAGCCGCATAGTCTGATTGCCTGGTTCGTTGCGCTAAACAACTCCTTCAAGGACCATATAATTGGATCAAGATTGTTTAGATTCCATCCCGAACACCTCCGTACTACCTACGTGAGGGCAGAAGCCGACGACTGGCCAACCCTCAGGTTTAATATAACACGGCCGCACAGGAGGAAACAATCAAAACATAACAAACATTATATTACAAACCGGATTTGTTCTCATCATACAAAAAATGAATGTCTTCATTCGAAAATAAGGTCCTGCCCGCACTGCGCGGCTGCAAGACGAGATCCCTCCAGGGCATCCGCAAAATATCGCTCGGGTGTGCGGTGCTCCTTGCCCTCCGGCGGCCCACTCGCCACCTCGACGACGTCCATCTTCGCCCACCACATCTTGCAACGAGCGAAGGCCATGCGGGCACCCTCGATACAAACTGATCGCTTGACGACGTCTAGCCGTGGACAAGCCTCCACCACCCGGTTCACGAGGCCAAAATAGCTGTTGGGTATCGCCTCCGCTGGCCATAGCCAGATTATTAAGTCCTTCATGGCTAGTTCGGCCACCCTGTGCAGCTCGACCTACTGTTTCAGCTGATCGGTAAAGGGCACCGGATGTTCTGGCACAGCGTACTGCGTACAGAACAGCTTCTTCGTGGAGCTCCCTTCTTTGGCTCGGAAGAACTCCGCCGCATCGGACACGCTGCGTGGCATATCCGCAAAAGCCCCTGGGCAACTCCGAATCCGGGTTAGTAAAAGGTACTGCCTCTCCGCATACTTGCTTTGCATGTTAAATGCCTTACCTGCTGCGATTTTCTTGGCCTCCTGGATCTCCTGGAGAGCGCCCCGGGCCTCATTCTGTGCAGCATCCGCGCTCTGGCGAGCTTTGGTAAGTTCGGTCTCTCGAACCGACGCTTCACGCTCCAAAGCCTCACACTTTTTCACCGCGTCCTGGAGCTCC
This sequence comes from Aegilops tauschii subsp. strangulata, assembly GCF_002575655.3. Taxonomy (NCBI): domain Eukaryota; kingdom Viridiplantae; phylum Streptophyta; class Magnoliopsida; order Poales; family Poaceae; genus Aegilops; species Aegilops tauschii. Next base: position 59,431,167 of record NC_053039.3, on the reverse strand, counting down.
TGCTGGATCTCGTCGACCCGGGCCTTGAGCTTCTTACGGGCGGCTTGCTGCTGGACAACCTTCCCCTCGGCTTCAGTTAGGGCATTTTTCAGGGCCTCGACCTCGGTCGCCGCCCTTACACACATTATGACACTCCGGTCAATACTCACCACTTATTCTTTCCGAATACACAACAAGTCGTTACTCACCTTGCTTCTTGTGGAGCTGAATCTTCACCTCGCCGAGCTCGTTCACCTTTCGCTCCAACCCCTGCTTCAGTTCAGAGACTTCGGAAGCATGCGAGGTCGCGGCCAACAGCGACGCCTGCTCATTCATATATATATCAACTTAGTCTCCTACAAAGGGTTGATCCCCTGTCCGGCCTTTCTTTCCGAACGCCGGACAGTGTCTCAGGGGCTACTGTCAGCAAGGGGCGTTCTCTTTTTACGTGACTTACCTCGAAACCTGTCAACAAGGTGTGGCAGGCCTCGTTTAGTTTGCTCTCGGCGGACTGAACTTTCTCGATCACCGTACCCATAAGGACACGGTGCTCGTCCACAATGGAGGAGCCTCGTAGTGCCTCCATCAGGTTATCCGGTGCCCCTGGTTGGACAGGGGTCATCAGCGGAATTGGCGCACCCCCTCCTTCGAAGGAAGGTGCACACCAGATTCCGAGGCCGTATCGGTCCCTGGGATCGTATTCGGCTGAGGGCCGAATTGAATACGTCCCCCCTCGCCAGCCTCCATGGGGATCTGCTCCCCCATTTGTCCCGCAGCGGAGGTATCGCCTTGCGGCGCTTCCTGGACAGCGTCCTGGGCCCCTCCCCGGCTCGGGGCGGTCCTCCGAGACAACACTTCGGTGTCGTCCTTGGCCTCAGGGGAGTAAGCGGGCGGCGGCGACATACTGGCCATCTCCGCCGGATCCAACGAACTCCCAGATGAGGTTCGCTGGACGCTGTTGCGGGCCGGACTACAATAGCACAATTAACCCCATCAAAACGATAAAAAGGAGAGGCCGGGTATACTTATGTACGAAAGTCATAATACTGACGATGCGGCCCGGGGCTTAGTGCGGAGCCGTCGCTCCGGACTGCTGTCCACGTCCCATGCGGTGTCGACCGCAGGTGCGCCCTTCCCCTTCTTGGGTGTCCCGCCTCCAGATTCGTGGAGGACCCCCTCTTCTTCTCCTTAGTGGGAGGTTTCTTCATCTCCTCCTCCTCTTCTTCCTCGTCGTCGTCCTCAGGGACGGAGGAATGGGCTTCCTCGTCTCGAGATGTCACGTCCGAAATGCCCTTGCGACAGGGGCCACTTTTGGCCCCCTTGGCCTTCTTCTTGGCCTTCTTCTCCAGCGCCTTATATGGCACTGGCACCAGCATCTTCGCCAGACGCGGGATGACTGGTTCCTCAGGCAGCGGAGCCGGACACTGGACCCGCTTCGCCCTCTCCATCCAATCCTGAAAAGGCAATGGTAAAACTCAGACATCATCCTCGAAATAATTAAGTTGGGGATACGTCAAAAATAACATACCTCGCTGGCGGGGTGTTTACAATCGTGACCACGGTCTGAATCCATGACCGGCGGTTTCTCGTTGCCCTTAAAGAGCAACTTCCAGGCACCTTCGTGAGTAGTTTCGAAGAGCCTCTCCAGGATTTGGTGCTTCTTCGGATTAAACTCCCAGAGTGGGCGACTTCTGCGCTGGCACGGGAGGATCCGGCGAACTAACATCACCTGGATTACATCGACAAGCTTGACGTTCTTGGCTATCATACTCTGAACGCGCGTCTGCAGCGCTATCAGCTCATCGGGCGAACACCAGTCCGGACTCTTCTCGACCCAGGAGGTGAGTCGCATGGGAGCACCGGAGCGGAATTCGGCAGCTGCGGCCCAGGTGGTGCCATGGGGTTCTGTGATGTAGAACCACTGTTTCTGCCACTCCTTTACCGTCTCCACGAAAGTGCCTTTCAGCCAGGAGACGTTTGACAGCTTACTCACCATGGCTCCCCCGCACTCCGCGTGCCGGCCATCCACCACCTTCGGCTTCACATTGAAGACTTTGAGCCATAGCCCGAAGTGGGGTTGGATGCAGAGGAAGGCCTCACACACGACGATAAACGCCGAGATGTTGAGGAAGCAGTTCGGGGACAGATCATGGAAATCTATCATGTAATAATACATCAGCCCGCGAACAAAGGGGTGGAGCGGGAACCCTAGTCTGCGGAAGAAATGAGGGAGGAACACAACCCTCTCGTTGGGCTCCGGCGTGGGGACGACTTGTCCCTCGGCCGGTAGGCGGTGGATGATTTGCTTCGCCAAGTATCCGGCTGCCCGAAGCTCAGTAATGTCCTCTTCCTTGATAGAGGAGACCATCCACTTGCCTTGACCTCCGGATCCGGACATGGTTGAGTGCCAGCTCGAGTGGAAAGGAGATGAGAACTTGGGCGCTGGAGCTCGAGATTGGAAGGGCGGAGATAGAGAGAAGGCGTGGGAGAAGAAGGGCGAGCCCTTATCCCTTTATAAAGGCAGTAAATGTTGAGCGCCTCCCCACTCACCTTGGAATTCGCCTATTCCCAAGGGCTATATAAATGGCACGGTTAGATTACCCACGTCCGGGTCTATAAGAATCCCTTAAAAAAGGGAGAGACACGATCTCCGCCGGGATAATACATGCCAATAAAACCACATCTCGATACGTGGGACAGTGGGCAAGCTAATGGTTCGAAAATAATGGCCGAGCAGGCGTGATGTCATGTTACCAAAAAGTTGTCAGCGGATTGGACTCATGAAATATTATATATCCTCTGCAATTGTGTATACAGGTCCGGATACAATTATTACATCTGAAGACTGTCTTGGAGGGCTCGGCATCCATGGCGCGCGAGCGGGGAGGGGACTAGGACGGCTCGGTCGTGAATGACAACCACCTTGCGTTCCTTCGCGCCACACGGCAGCTGCCCGGCCCGGGCTTCGTCAAGGTGCGCGTGCCGCCGGAGACGGAGATCTCGCCGGTGCCGGAGGGAGGCGAGCGGGTCATCTTCCGCTCACACTTCCTCCGCGGCTTCGGCCTGCCGGCGAGTGGGTTCTTCCGTTCGTTCCTCGACTTCTACCATCTTCAGCCGCATCATCTGACACCCAACACCTTGACGCTGCTTTCCGCCTTCGTCACGATGTGCGAGGGCTACCTCGTCATCCTCCACACAATCGAGTTGTGGGGAGCGTTCTTCTACACCAAATTGGGCACCTCCGCCAGGGAGAAGGCGGCCCAGTGCGGCGCCTTCGTCGCGGTGCGCCGTCCGTCTCCGAAGAATGCCTTCCCCGCCATCAAGCTGTCACAGTCGGTCAAACTATGGCAGAAATCATACTTTTACGCAGAGAACGTCGACCCAGCCATCGACTTCCTCAACCTGCCGCCTTACGAAGCCGGCCCTCCGGCCGAACCTCGGGCCAACTGGGGCTACAAGCCGAAGCCCATGTTGGCCAACTCCACCGCCGCCGTTAACCGGCTCCGGGTGTTGACTGAGGCGGAAGGCCTCAAGGCGTCCGACCTGCTGGTCGCCTTCGTTGAGCGCCGGATTCTCCCACTCCAAGGCCGGCCTCATCTGATCTGTCGGATGAGCAGGCACCGTGACTCGAGCTGGCTATGCACGAAGGACATGCCGTCTGTCGAGGTCGCTCGGATGGTGAACGAGATCTCCGACCTCAAGCTGTCGGCGGGGTCTTGGCGGTTCGGCAAGCGGCCATACTCCCATGCCAACCCGCCGCCTGCTGTAAGCTCTTCAACTCTTTCTTTTTAGTACCTGTCTTGGTTTTGATCTTGGTCTTCAATAGTCGGTCCTTCGAACGCAGATCTATATGTCTCCGGCGACGACCGCCGTCGTGGGGCCGGGTGGAAACTACCCGCCGGACCGGGAGGTCAGCAACGTGGACGACCCCGACCTGGGGGCGGCTGAGGGAGTCCTGGATTAGGGGGTCCTCGGACAGCCGGACTATATACCTTGGCCGCACTGTTGGACTATGAAGATACAAGATTGAAGACTTCGTCCCGTGTCCGGGTGTGACTCTCCTTTGCGTGGAAGGCAAGCTTGGCAATTCGGATATGTAGATCTCCTCCCTTGTAACCGACTCTGTGTAACCCTAGCCCCCTCCGGTGTCTATATAAACCAGAGGGTTTGGTCCGTAGGACAACAACAATCATAATCATAGGCTAGCTTCTAGGGTTTAGCCTCTACGATCTCGTGGTAGATCAACTCTTGTAATACTCATATCATCAAGATCAATCAAGCAGGATGTAGGGTATTACCTCCATCGAGAGGGCCCGAACCTAGGTAAACATTGTGTCCCCCGCCTCTTGTTACCATCCGCCTTATACGCACAGTTCGGGACCCCCTACCCGAGATCCGCCGGTTTTGACACCGACATTGGTGCTTTCATTGAGAGTTCCACTGGGCTGTCACGATAAAGGCTTGATGGCTCCTTCGATCATCGGCAACGATGCGATCCAGGGTGAGGTTTTTCTCCCCGGACAGATCTTCATATTCGGCGGCTTCGTACTGCGGGCCAACTCGCGTGGCCATCTGGAGCATATCGAGAGCTACACCCCTGGCCATCAGGTCAGGTTTGGAAGCTTGAACTATACTGCCGACATCCGCAGAGACTTGATCTTTGACGGATTCGAGCTCATGTCAGGTGCGCTGCACAGTCACGACGAGCACGACTTAGCTCTCCTGTCGGACGGTGTTCGGGAGATCACACCTGTGGCTACTCCGGCCCTCAATCCGGAGCAGATCGTGCCGTCCGAGGACGGGTGGATAGACCGCGCCACAGAGGCCGCACACTCAGCGGCGATAGAGCCGAATACTGACTTCACCTCCTATGAGACATGTGTTGCCGGACCCTTGGATTCGTCCCCGGCCATGGGCTCTGAACCGCCTGCGTCCGTGCCTATCCGATATGATTGGGCACCGATCATGGAGTTTACCTCCGCGGATATTTTTCAGTGCTCGCCCTTGGGCGACGTGCTAGATTCATTGAGGTCTCTCTCCTTGTCAGGAGACCCTCGGTCGAACTATGTCCGGCTCGAGTGGGAAGCGGGCGACGGAGAAATTCGTTCCCCACCCACCACCCACTTAATAGCCACTGTCGATGACTTAACCGACATGCTTGATTTCGACTCCGAAGACATCGACGGTATGGACGACGATGAAGGAGAGGAACAGGAACCACCACCCATAGGGCGCTGGACAGCCACTTCATCATATGATATATACATGGTGGATACACCCAAAGAAAACAACGATGAGGAACGGAAGGATGTAGTGAAGGATAATCCCCTCGAGAAGCAACCAAAGCGACGACGTAGGTGCCGCTCCAAATCCCGCCTCAGCAAAAACAGCGATAACAACGCAAGAAAGAATAATACCCCGGCCGACTCTAAAGGAAACGACGACCACATGGACCCAGCGATGGAGCAGGATGAGCCAGTGGACGGCGAACATAGTACGGAGCCGCTGTCCGATCATGGCGACGCCGAGGGTAAAGCTCATCAACCTGTCTCCGGAGAGGAGAACAGTTCGGACGACAATGCACACATCATCCCGGAAAGGCACTTGGAACAAGAGAACCTGCATAGAAGGCTTACTGCCACCACGAGGAGCCTGAAGAAGCAGAAGCAAAGGCTTAAGGCCGCGCAGAATACGCTCAACAGCAGATGGAACAAAGTGCTTGACACTGAAGAGAAGTACGGTGGAAGTCTCCACACAAAGAGCTATCCAAAGCGCAAGCTGCTGCCTGAATTCGATGACGAGGCTTTAGAGCCCATTAAGCCGAAAAATAAAACGGCCAATCAGCCAGACCGACCACCCCGTGGCTGCGACAGGGTGGCTAACGATGTCGCACACAAGTCAGCACATGATTTACGTGAGGACCGGCACCAAAGAGCCGGTATGACTAGGTCCATCTACGGATCTAGGAAGCGCGCTCCGACACAGAATCATGGCCACCCACACAACTATACTGACCGAATAACAGCTCGGAATCAAAACTAAACACTACAACCGTCAGAAGAATGCCATGACACATCCAAACACAGGGGTGCCGCGCACCCCCTATGCTTCACCGATGAGGTGCTGGATCATGAATTTCCAGAGGGATTCAAACCCGTGAACATAGAGGCATACGACGGAATGACAGACCCGGGGGTCTGGATTGAGGACTTTATCCTTCACATCCACATGGCTCGCGGAGATGGTTTCCATGCCATCAACCTGCCCCTCAAGTTGAAAGGACCAGCTCGGCACTGGTTGAAAAGCCTCCCCGAAAACTCAACTGGGAGTTGGGAAGAGCTTGAGGACACTTTTAGGGCTAATTTTCAAGGGACCTATGTCTGACCTCTGGATGCAGACGATTTAAGTCATATAATTCAACAGCCCGGAGAGTCAGCCCGAAAGCTTTGGAACAGATTTCTCACTAAGAAGAATCAAATCGTCGACTGCCCGGATGCCGAAGCCTTATTAGCGGCTTTCAAACACAGTGTCCGGGACGAATGGCTCGCTAGACACCTCGGCCAGGAAAAACCGAGGACAATGGCAGCCCTAACAAGCCTTATGACCCGCTTTTGCGCGGGCGAAGACAGTTGGCTGGACCGTAGCGGCACCAGCAACCCAGGCACATCCGAAGTCAGGGATGGCAATGGGAAACTGCGACGCAATAAAAGCAAGCGTCGAAACAATGAAGACAGCCCAGACAACACGGCGGTAAACGCCGGATTCAGGGGCTCTCGACCCGGTCAATGGAAAAAGCCATTTAAAGGCAGCAGAGATGGACCGTCCAGCCTAAACAAGATTCTAGACAGATTATGTCAGATTCACGGCACCTCCGACAAACCTGCAAATCACAAGCAGGTCAGCAAGCTAAACGCCGAACACAAGGGGAGGGAGACACCAAGTGAAGACGAGGATGAGCCTCGCCAGCCGAACACTGGGGGACAGAAAAAAATTCCCACCAGAGGTCAAAACAGTGAACATGATTTAGGCAACTCACATACCGAAGAGGAGGCGCAAACGCGCACTCCGAGACGTATACACTGTGGAACCCGTCACCCCAAGTTCAACCCTTGGTCGGCCTGCCCGATCACTTTTGATCGCAGGGATCACCCGAGTAGTATCCGGCACGGAGGATCGGCTGCCTTGGTGCTAGACCCAATAATTGACGGATAACATCTCACCCGAGTCCTTATGGACGGCGGCAGTAGTCTTAATCTGATATATCAGGACACCGTCCGCAAAATGGGGATAGACCCGACAAGAATCAGCCAAAGCAATACTACCTTTGAAGGAGTAATACCAGGCCCAGAGGCCCGCTGCACGGGCTCTCTAGTACTAGAGGTTGTATTCGGTTCTCCCAACAACTTCCGAAGCGAAGAATTAACCTTCGACATCTCTCCATTCCGAAGCGTCTATCACGCACTACTCGGAAGAACGGCCTTCACTCGTTTTAATACAGTACCGCATTACGCTTATCTTAAGCTTAAAATGCCCGGACCACGTGGCGTCATCATAGTTCCTTATGCGCGGAGGAATATGTGGCGGCTCTAGCAGTCGAACACTGAACGGCCTCTCCAACCAGAATAAATGATCGGTTGTCAAGACTGCGGACACGGCTAGACGAGTCCGCCGCACCACTAGCTGTAACAGCTCAGATAAACCCGAGATTGGGTCGATGGATATACCCCCGTAGGTGGTGCTAGGGGCTTCCCGCATGTAAAAAGGGCTACAGTTCGGCTTGGCCCTATTTAGATTGCATTTTAATGGTTCATTAAGAATAACCAATTTTTTGCATGGAGACTTTTACATGGGTTTTTTTTTCTCTTTTACAGATGATCATCGTGCTACACCCTTCTAGGATACGGCACAACGGAGACACAGGCGCAGACATGCAGAAGGGCCCCGCTCAAAGGTTTCTTTTTAGATTAAGACCATGTGTAAACCGTTTTTATTGTCTCTTGTTGCTTCACACCCTCCGGATACTCAACACAACCGAGAGGGATGATGGCGTTATTGACATTTCGTCACGTCAGACTAATGCACGTACCTGAAAATTAAGGGTTTATTATCGAGGGCGTTACTCAGCCCAGCATATGTTTTAAAGTCCGAATACCTTAGGGAGTGTTCGGCATCACGAGTTTGGCCTTATATGCATCAGCTCCAAATCATGTCTTTGGTCAATAGTTGGGTTTGCCCGGCTCCCGTGTTTTGCTACCTTACGTTCCGCTCTATCGGCTAAGGTGGCACCGGGAGAACAGCTGCAATTGTGCCCTAGTTCATCTGGATGAGCACCTTTGTAGAGAAAGCCGAAAACTGATTTTCATGATAAAGCGCGAGACTGGTCAACCACTCGATGACTCAGCGGAATCTTCGTGATTCCTCCGCATTAACGAAGGACCGGTTTCCCGGTCATGTATGTATGCGCACCGTCTTCAGATGAGCGCGGAAATACCAGGGGCTATATAGTAGCCCCACCGTCAAACTCCTATGGCTAAGTGAAAGTGTTAAAGCTATATAGTCCGATTGCCTTGTTCGCCGCGCTACCACCTCCTTAATGGACCAAGACGTTGGATCAAGTGTGAATACGCGCTTTTTTTAACACCCCCGCATTATATGCGTGGGGGCTGAAGCCGACGACTGCAAACTTTCAGGTTATATACATACATAAACGGCCGCACAAGAGGCATCATAATACTTTCAGGCAAAAGTATAAACATGGTCTTTATAATCCAAATAGCATTGTTTTTACAATTGGGATACATGTCACTCGAACATGATACTCTTCGAGCACTGAGCCTCTATTAAACGAGCGCCTTCTAGGACTTCTTCAAAATAGTGCTCGGCCGAGACCTGGCCTACGGCCGGATCCCGGGTTGCAATAGCGGTGGCCTCCATCTCTGCCCAGTATGTCTTAACACGAGCAAGAGCCATCCGCGCACCCTCTATGCACGCCGACCTCTTTACAGCGTCGATATGCGGCACAACACCAAGGAATCGTTGCACTAAGCCAAAATAACTATTCGGTCGTGGTCCCTTCGGCCAAAGATAATCCACGACCGAACTCATGGCAAGTCCGGACAACCTATGGAGCTCGGACCACTCGGCCGTTTGTTCGTTTAACAGCAGCAGACGCGTTGGAGCACTGAACGGTGACCAGAACAACCTTTCAACTTCACAATCTTTCTGATCTTTGAAAAACTCAGTCGCATCAACAACACTCATTGCCAAGTCCAAGTACGCGTCTGTAGCACTCCATAATTGATCCAGAGGGGCATACTTTGGATCTCCGAACTTCGTCCGCAACAAAAAGGGCTTCCCAGCCATTATATCTCCGGCTTGACGGAGCTCCTCCTTTGCCGCTCTGATTTTAGAGTGGGTTTCCTTGGCTGCTTCCATGGCTTTCTTCAGGCCCGCCGCTTTCGCCTGGCATTCCTTTTTAAGAAGCTCATACCGGTTGGCAGCATCTTTCAGCTCAACAGCCATCTTGGCTATTTTATATACGCTCTGGCGATGAGCAGCCTGTTCGGTTCTTAACTCTTCGGCCGCCTTTAGGGCGGCCGCATCACTTCTCCTGTCTTGTTCCTGGGCTTGGGCAAGTTCCGCACGAAGGGTCTCCACGGCGGCAGCTCCATCTGCAGTCACAGCATATTATAGATACTAGCATCATGCTCCTCTTAATATCTGTTGACCACCCAAAAATACATACCATGTGCCTCGTCAAGCCGCTTGTTCACAAGCGCGATGTCGGCATCTGCTGCATCAAGCTGCCGCCTCAGTTCGGCAAACTCGCCAGTCCGGCCAGCCACCGGACCCTCGGCCGCCTGCACATGAAAGCAGTGTGATCATTACCTGGGACTATGATCCTTTGTTTGCCGCCTCTGGACAGCAACCAGAGTCTCAGGGGCTACTATCTGTATAGGGCACGCCTAGCGTGTTCGGTACTGTCTAAAAATATATATATTACTTTGCGTACCTCAAAGCCTCTTAGTAGGCTCGTATAAGCTTCATGCAACCCACTTTTGGTGGATGAAATCCTCTCAACCACCGTACCCATTAAAGTACGATGCGCCTCTGAGATAGCCGCTTGCTCCAGAAGACCCATCAGTGCGTCCAGTTGTGCACCGGACAGTCACGGACTCTTTTTGTTGCTCTCGTTAGGAGCCGAATAATCCGGACTTTGGGTGGCCGAAGGGTTACCTTCTGGCCTTGGCGGATCAGGAGAAATCCTCCGTGACGACACCTCAGGGTCGTCCACCCCATGAGGCGGGGAGACAGGGGGAGGTGTTTCGCTCTCCATCATCTCCGGAAGAAGATCCCCCGAAGACGAACTCTGTAGAGAAGGGCTACGATCCGGACTGCAAGACATACGTCTCGGTTATTGTCCTCGGAAATAAAGCAGGATATATTTACCAAAAAGTACTCTTGTTCACTTACAGCTCGGTGGAGGGCTGACCCCCTTGCGGGCACTATGCGGTAAGGATACCCTCTGGGGCAGGGCCCCCTGGTGAAGGTTTATTGCCTTGTTTGGAAACCCTCGTTTCCAAGTCTTGAGAGGCGGTCCTTTTCCTTCCATGGGGAGAGGGGATTCTAGATTCTTCTGCCCGATTATCCTCCTCCGCGGAGACACTAATTCCCCCGATTTGGATGAGTAATGCGCGAGGCCCGCTTTCGGCTTCTTTATTCCTCCCTTTATCTACCCCTGATGGCACTTGATAAGGTGCGTGCTCAAGCATCCTGGCTAGTACAGGATCCGGTGAGCCTTCGGGAAGGGGGCCGAACACCTGATCATCTTCGCCTTTCTTATCCAGTCCTGGCCAAGAGCAATTTTTTCATAATGATGTTGTGACAAATAAAAAGACAGCATGTTCGGCCGCAGAATTACTTATGTGGGTATTTGGACGGTTGAAGTTGAGACCCGCATCCTCGGTGGTGTCCGGACACTTTATTCGTGATCCGAAGAACAATCCATACATCTCTTCGAGCGTCACGCCGAAGAATTGCTGAATAGTATGCGGTCCTTCCGGGTTGAACTCCCGCATACGAAGAGACCGACGTTGGCATGGCAGGACCCGACGAACTAGCATAACTTGCATTACCTTGACAAGACTGACATCTCTCTTGAGGAGATCTCGGATGCGACTTTGCAATGTCGGCACATCATTAACTGGCCCCCAGTCCAGCCCCTTGTTGACCCATGACGCCAGTTGTGGCGGGGGCCCGAATGGAAGGCGGGGGCAGCTACCCACTTAGTACTTCGGGGAGCTGTGATGTAAAATCACTCCCGCTGCCATAAGTTGGACATCTCCGGGAAGGAACCCTTTGCCATGGAGCATCGGCGCCTTTGCTTATTATGGCACCTCCGCATTCTGCGTGTCGCCCATCGATCATCTTCGGCTTCACATTGAAGGTCTTGAGCCATAAGCCGAAGTGTGGGGTGATGCAGAGGAAGGCCTCACACACGACGATAAACGACGAGATGTGAAGAATGGAATCTGGAGCTAGATCGTGGAAATCGGGCCCGTAATAGAACATAAGCCCTCTAACAAAGGGATCAAGACTAAAGCCTAGCCCTCGAAAGAAGTGGGAATCAAATACGATACTCCCATTGGGTTCGGGAGTGGGGATGACCTGCCCTTGAGCAGGCAGCCTGTGCGAGATTTCGGCGGTCAGATACCTAGCTTCTCTTAGCTTCTTTATGTCCTCCTCTGTGACAGAGGAGGCCATCCACCGGCCTTGAAGGTTGGATCCGGACATGATTGAAGGTCCGAAGCACTTAGCCTGAGCCTTGGGTGTTGGAACTCGAGGTGGGGGAAGGGAAGGATCGAGCGCGAGAAGAAAAGGACATGCCTTCGCCCCTTTATGAAGAGGGCGAATATCAAGCGTCCTCCGCGTGGCCGTTTGGAACTTGCCTAAAATCGAGGAGTCATACGAACAAGCACGATTGGGTTACCCACACCCGTATTGATGAGAATCCCGTGATAAGGGGAACACGACCTCTGCTTCGACAAGACGTGCCAATAAAACCGCCTCACAACACGTGCAGTGGCAGGCTGGGAAAGACGGTTCGTAATGACCGAACTACGGCAGGATGTCGCGTTATAAAAAGTTGTCAGCAGATTAGATTTGTGGAATATTATACTCTCTACGGTGGTATGTGGAATTTGTTTTGCAGAGCCGGACACGATCCTTGTGTTCAAAATCTTCTATGGAGTGTTCGGAGGAGGAACCCGCCTTGCAATGCCGAAGACAATCAGCGCGCTGGACTCATCGTCATTGAAGCCTGGTTCAGGGGCTACTGAGGGAGTCCTGGATTAGGGGGTCCTCGGATAGCCGGATTATATACCTTGGCCGGACTGTTGGACTATGAAGATACAAGATTGAAGACTTCATCCCGTGTCCGGGTAGGACTCTCCTTTGCGTGGAAGGCAAGCTTGGCAATTCGGATATGTAGATCTCCTCCCTTGTAACCGACTCTGTGTAACCCTAGCCCCCTCCGGTGTCTATATAAACCGGAGGGTTTGGTCCGTAGGACAATAACAATCATAATCATAGGCTAGCTTCTAGGGTTTAGCCTCTACGATCTCGTGGTAGATCAACTCTTGTAATACTCATATCATCAACATCAATCAAGCAGGAAGTAGGGTATTACCTCCATCGAGAGGGCCCGAACCCGGGTAAACATTGTGCCCCCCGCCTCCTGTTACCATATGCCTTAGACGCATAGTTCGGGACCCCCTACCCTCGATCCGCCGGTTTTGACACCGACAGCAGCCGCCCTAGAAGACGACGCCATAGGCGGTGGCAATGGAGCGGGCGGCTCCAAAGACGGAGGCGGCCTCGAGACCTGGCCTGACGATGATGAAGAAGAGGACGAGCCACGCCCTGCACGAGGCGCCGGCAAGGCGGACGCGGGCCCCTCCGTCGAGCCGGCTGCCCGAGGTGGCACACGCAAGCGCAAACAAGGCGCCGTCTTGTTCGGCAGCACGCCGAAGAAGACCAAGAACCCGACCGCCGCGACCCGGCGGAAGGAGGCCGCTGCGAAGGCGGCCAAGTTGCCGAAACTTCCGAAGGCGCCTCTTATGATGTCGGCGTAAGTGACTTTTCGTTGTTCTTTCCTTCTTTGTTGATTTTATCAGAGCTTCCTCGCTTCATTTTTCTTGACTTAGGGCCCCACTCTCTCTTGAGAAGTCGACCGCCGCCTCCGTTATTGGGTCGGCGGTGACCTCCACCACCACCCGGTGAATGACCCTGCAGCCGACCTTCGGGAGGCGCGGGAACGAAACGCACAGGAGGTGCACAAGGAGCAGGAAGCCGCCCGCAGGGAGAAGCTGGAGGCAGATGATACGTCTCCAACGTATCTATAATTTTTGATTGTTCCATGCTATATTATATTCTGTTTTGGACATTAATGGGCTTTATTATACACTTTTATATTATTTTTGGGACTAACCTATTAACCGGAGGCCCAGCCCAGAATTGATGTTTTTTTGCCTATTTCAGAGTTTCAAAGAAAAAGAATAACAAACGGAGTCCAAACGGAATGAAACCTTCGGGAACGTGATTTTCGGAATGAATGTGATCCAAAGGACTTGGACCCTACATCAAGAAAGCTACCAGGAAGCCACGAGGTAGGGGGCGCGCCCTCCACCCTCGTGGGCTCCATGTTGCTCCACCGACGTACTTCTTCCTCCTATATATACCTACATACCCCCAAACGATCAGAGACGGAGCCAAAAACCTAATTCCACCGCCGCAACCTTCTGTACCCGTGAGATCCCATCTTGGGGCCTTTTCCGGAGCTCCGCCGGAGGGGGGATCGATAACGGAGGGCTTCCACATCAACACCATAGCCTCTCCGATAATGTGTGAGTAGTTTACCTCAGACCTTTGGGTCCATAGTTATTACCTAGATGGCTTCTTCTCTCTTTTTGGATCTCAATACAATGTTCTCCCCCTCTCTTGTGGAGATCTATTCGATGTAATCTTCTTTTGCGGTGTGTTTGTTGAGGCCGATGAATTGTGGGTTTATGATCAAGTTTATCTATGAACAATATTTGAATCTTCTCTGAATTATTTTATGTATGATTGGTTATCTTTGCAAGTCTCTTCGAATTATCAGTTTGGTTTGGCAGTGACAGTAGGGGCAGCAAGGCACGTATGATTGGTTATCTTTGCAAGTCAATCTTGCGGTGTCCTTTCCCAGTGACAGTAGGGGCAGCAAGGCACGTATTGTATTGTTGCCATCGAGGATAACAAGATGGGGTTTATATCATATTGCATGAGTTTATCCCTCTACATCATGTCATCTTACTTAAAGCGTTACTCTGTTCTTATGAACTTAATAATCCTAATGCATGCTGGATAGTGGTCGATGTGTGGAGTAATAGTAGTAGATGCAGGCAGGAATCGGTCTACTTGTCTCGGACGTGATGCCTATATATATATGATCATACCTAGATATTCTCACATAACTATGCTCAATTCTGTCAATTGCTCAACAGTAATTTGTTCACCCACTGTAATACTTATGCTCATCAGAGAAGCCACTTGTGAAACCTATGGTCCCCCGGGTCTATTTTCCATCATATTAATCTTCCACTACTTAGTTATTTTCATTGCCTTTTATTTTGCTTTTATTTTACTTTGCATCTTTATCATAAAAATACCAAAAATATTATCTTATCATATCTATCATATCTCACTCTCGTAAATGACCGTGAAGGGATTGACAATCCCTTTATTGCGTTGGTTGCGAGGATTTATTTGTTTGTGTTGGTGCGAGGGACTTGTGCGTGGCCTCCTACTGGATTGATACCTTGGTTCTCAAAAAATGACGGAAATACTTACGCTACTTTGCTGCATCACCCTTTCATCTTCAAGGGAAAACCAACGCAGTGCTCAAGAGGTAGCAAGAAGGATTTCTAGCGCCGTTGCCGGGGAGTCTACGCAAAAGTCTACATACCAAGTACCCATCACAAACCCTTATCTCCCGCATTACATTATTTGCCATTTGCCTCTCGTTTTCCTCTCCCCCACTTCACCCTTGCCATTTTATTCACCCTCTCTTTCCCTTTGCCTCTTTCTCGCTTGTTTCTTGTTTGCTCTTGTGTTGGATTGCTTGTTTGTCACGATGGCTCAAGATAATGCCAAATTGTGTGACTTCACCAATACCAACGACAATTATTTCCTTAGCACTCCGATTGCTCCTCTTACCGATACTGAATCCTGTGAAATTAATGCTGCTTTGTTGAATCTTGTCATGAAAGATCAATTCGCCGGCCTTCCTAGTGAAGATGCCGCTACCCATCTAAATAGCTTCGTTGATTTATGTGATATGCAAAAGAAGGAAGATGTAGACAATGATATTGTTAAATTGAAGCTATTTCCTTTTTCGCTTAGAAATCGTGCTAAAGCTTGGTTTTCATCTTTGCCTAAAAATAGTATTGATTCTTGGAATAAGTGCAAAGATGCTTTTCTCTCTAAGTATTTTCCTCCCGCTAAAATAATCTTTCTTAGAAATGATATTATGAATTTTAAGCAACTTGATCATGAACATGTTGCACAAACTTGGGAGAGGATGAAATTAATGATACGAAATTGCCCTACACATGGCTTGAATTTGTGGATGATTATACAAAAATTTTATGCCGGATTGAATTTTGCTTCTAGAAATCTTTTAGATTCGGCCACGGGAGGCACTTTTATGGAAATCACTTTAGGAGAAGCTACTAAACTCCTAGATAATATTATGGTTAATTATTCTCAATGGCACACCGAAAGATCTACTAATAAAAAAGTGCATGCGATAGAAGAAATTAATGTTTTGAGTGGAAAGATGGATGAACTTATGAAATTATTTGCTAATAAAAGTATCTCTTCTGATCCTAATGATATGCCTTTGTCTACTTTGATTGAGAAAAATAATGAATCTATGGATGTGAATTTTGTTTGCAGGAATAATTTTGGTAACAACGCGTATAGAGGAAACTTTAATCCTAGGCCGTATCCTAGGAATTCCTCTAATAATTATGGTAATTCCTACAACAATTCTTATGGAAATTTTAATAATATGCCTTCTGAATTTGAGACTAGTGTTAAAGAATTTATGAATTCGCAAAAGAATTTCAATGCTTTGCTTGAAGAAAAATTGCTTAAAGTTGATGAATTGGCTAGGAACGTTGATAGAATTTCTCTTGATGTTGATTCTTTGAAACTTAGATCTATTCCTCCTAAGCATGATATCAATGAGTCTCTCAAAGACATGACAATTTCCATTGATGAGTGCAAAGAAAGAACCGCTAGGATGCGTGCTAAGAAAGATTGCTTTGTGAAAGCGTGTTCTTCTAATTTCTATGAAAATAAAGATGAAGATCTAAAAGTTATTGATGTGTCCCCTATTAAATCTTTGTTTAGCAATATGAATCTTGATAATGATGGTACTGAATATGATCCACCTTTACCTAGAAGGCGTTCCAAAAATTCTGAGTTTTTAGATCTTGATGCTAAAATTGATAAAAGTGAGATTGAAGAAGTTAAAACTTTAGATCTCAATGCACCCACCATTTTGGATTTCAAGGAATTCAATTATGATAATTGCTCTTTGATAGATTGTATTTCCTTGTTGCAATCCGTGCTAAATTCTCCTCATGCTTATAGTCAACATAAGGCTTTTACTAAACATATCGTTGATGCTTTGATGCAATCTTATGAAGAAAAACTTGAGTTGGAAGTTCATATCCCTAGCAAACTTTATGATGAGTGGGAACCTACTATTAAAATAAAAATTAAAGATCATGAATGCTATGCTTTGTGTGATTTGGGTGCTAGTGTTTCCACGATTCCAAAGACTATGTGTGATTTGCTAGGTTACCGTGATTTTGACGATTGCTCTCTAAACTTCCACCTTGTTGATTCCACTATTAAGAAACCTATGGGATGAATTAATGATGTTCTTATTATTGCTAATAGGAATTATGTGCCCGTAGATTTTATTGTTCTCGACATAGATTGCAATCCTTCATGTCCTATTATTCTTGGTAGACATTTCCTTAGAACGATTGGTGCAATTATTGATATGAAGGAAGGGAATATTAGATTCCAATTTCTGTTAAGGAAAGGCATGGAACACTTCCCTAGAAAGAAAATAAAATTACCTTATGAATCTATTATGACAGCCACTTATGGATTGCCTACCAAAGATGGCAATACCTAGATCTATCCTTGCTATTATGCCTAGCTAGGGGCATTAAACGATAGTGCTTGTTGGGAGGCAACCCAATTTTATTTTTAGTTTTTTGCTTTTTGCTTCTGTTTAGGAATAAATATTTGTTCTAGCCTCTGGTTAGATGTGTTTTTATGTTTCAATTAGTGTTTGTGCCAAGTTAAACCTATAGGATCTTCTTGGATGATAGTTATTTGATCTTGCTGAAAATTCCAGAAACTTTCTGTTCACGAAAATAATTGTTAAAAATCAACAGAACGTGATAAAATATTGATTCCAATTTCTGATGATCAATAAACAATTGTCTAGGTCGTCCTATTTTGGCTGAATTGTTTGAATTCCAGAAGTTTGCATTAGTTACAGATTACTACAAACTGTTCTGTTTTTGACAGATTCTGTTTTTCGTGTGTTGTTTGCTTATTTTGATGAATCTATGGCTAGTAAAATAGTTTATAAACCATAGAGAAGTTGGAATACAGTAGGTTTAACACCAAAATAAATAAATAATGAGTTCATTACAGTACCTTGAAGTGGTGTTTTGTTTTCTTTCGCTAACGGAGCTCACGAGATTTTCTGTTAAGTTTTGTGTTGTGAAGTTTTCAAGTTTTGGGTAAAAGATTTGATGGATTATGGAACAAGGAGTGGCAAGAGCCTAAGCTTGGGGATGCCCATGGTACCCCAAGATAATCTAAGGACACCTAAAAGCCAAAGCTTGGGGATGCCCCGGAAGGCATCCCCTCTTTTGTCTACTTCCATCGGTAATTTACTTGGAGCTATATTTTTATTCACCACATGATATGTGTTTTGCTTGGAGTGTCCTGTATTATTTGAGTCTTTGTTTGTTAGTCTACCACAATCATCTTTGCTGTACACACCTTTTGATGAGAGACACACATGCTTCGGAATTTATTAGAATTCTCTATGTGCTTCACTTATATCTTTTGAGCTATATAGTTTTTGCTCTAGTGCTTCACTTATATCTTTTAGAGCACGGTGGTGGATTTGTTTTATAGAAACTATGGTTCTCTCATGCTTCACTTATATTATTTTGAGAGTCTTAAACAGCATGGTAATTTGCTTAATCCTAATATGCTAGGTATTCAAGACTAGTAAAAACTTTCTTATGAGTGTGTTGAATACTAAGAGAAGTTTGATGCTTGATGATTGTTTTGAGATATGGAGGTAGTGATATTACAGTTGTGCTAGTTGAGTAGTTGTGAATTTGAGAAATATTTGTGTTGAAGTTTGCAAGTCCCGTAGCATGCACGTATGGTAAAAATTATGTAACAAATTTGAAACATGAGGTGCATTTTATTGTCCTCCTTATGAGTGGCGGTCGGGGACGAGCGATGGTCTTTTCCTACCAATCTATCCCCCTAGGAGCATGCGCGTAGTGCTTGGTTTTTGATGACTTGTAGATTTTTGCAATAAGTATGTGAGTTATTTATGACTAATGTTGAGTCCATGGATTATACGCACTCTCACCTTTCCATCATTGCTAGCATCCTCGGTACCGTGCATTGCCCTTTCTCACATTGAGAGTTGGTGCAAACTTCGCCGGTGCATCCAAACCCCGTGATATGATATGCTCTTTCACACATAAACCTCCTTATATCTTCCTCAAAACAGCCACCATACCTACCTATTATGGCATCTCCATAGCCATTCCGAGATATATTTCCATGCAACTTTCCACCGCTCCGTTTATCATGACACGTTCATCATTGTCATATTGCTTTGCATGATCATGTAGTTGACATTGTATTTGTGGCAAAGCCACCATTCATAATTCTTTCATACATGTCACTCTTGATTCATTGCATATCCCGGTACACCGCCGGAGGCATTCATATAGAGTCATACTTTGTTCTAGTATCAAGTTGTAATCATTGAGTTGTAAATAAATAGAAGTGTGATGATCATCATTTTTAGAGCATTGTCCCAAGTAAGGAAAGAAATAAAAAAAATAAAAAAATGAGAGAAAGGCCATAAAAAAAAGAGAAGAAGGCCCCCAAAAAATGAGAGAAAAAGAGAGAAGGGACAATGTTACTATCCTTTTACCACACTTGTGCTTCAATGTAGCACAATAATCTTCGTGATAGAGAGTCTCTTGTTTTGTCACTTTCATATACTAGTGGGAATTTTTCATTATAGAACATGGCTTGTATATTCCAACAATGGGCTTCCTCAAATGCCCTAGGTCTTCGTGAGCAAGCAAGTTGGATGCACACCCACTTAGTTTCTTTTGTTGAGCTTTCATACATTTATAACTCTAGTGCATCCGTTGCATGGCAATCCCTACTCCTTGCATTAACATCAATCGATGGGCATCTCCATAGCTCATTGATTAGCCGCGTTGATGTGAGACTTTCTCCTTTTTTGTCTTCTCCACATAACCCCCATCATTATATTCTATTCCACCCATAGTGCTATATCCATGGCTCACGCTCATGTATTGCGTGAAGGTTGAAAAAGTTTGAGATTACTAAAGTATGAAACAATTGCTTGGCTTGTCATCGGGGTTGTGCATGATGAGGGCATTCTTGTGTGACGAGAATGGAGCATGACTAAACTATATGATTTTGTAGTGATGAACTTTCTTTGGCCATGTTATTTTGAGAGGACATAATTGCTTAGTTAGTATGCTTGAAGTATAATTACTTTTATGTCAATATGAACTTTTATCTTGAATCTTTCGGATCTGAATATTCATACCACAATTAAGAAGAATTACATTGAAATTGTGCCAAGTAGCATTCCACATCAAAAATTCTGTTTTTATCATTTACCTACTCGAGGACGAGCAGGAATTAAGCTTGGGGATGCTTGATACGTCTCCAACGTATCTATAATTTTTTATTGTTCCATGCTATATTATATTCTGTTTTGGACATTAATGGGCTTTATTATACACTTTTATATTATTTTTGGGACTAACGTATTAACCAGAGGCCGAGCCCAGAATTGTTGTTTTTTGCCTATTTCAGAGTTTTGCAGAAAAATAATATCAAACGGAGTCCAAACGGAATGAAACCTTCGGGAACGTGATTTTCGGAATGAAAGTGATCCAGAGGACTTGGACCCTACGTCAATAAAGCTACCAGGAAGCCACGAGCTAGGGGGCGTGCCTACCCCCCAGGGCGCACCCTCCACCCTCGTGGGCCCCACGTTGCTCCACCGACGTACTTCTTCCTCCTATATATACCTACGTACCCCCAAACGATCAGAGACGGAGCCAAAAACCTAATTCCACCGCTGCAACCTTCTGTACCCGTGAGATCCCATCTTGGGGCCTTTTTCGGAGCTCCGCCGGAGGGGGCATCGATCACGGAGGGCTTCTACATCAACACCATCGCCTCTCCGATGATGTCTGGGTAGTTTACCTCAGACCTTCGGGTCCATAGTTATTAGCTAGATGGTTTCTTCTCTCTTTTTGCATCTCAATACAATGTTCTCCCCCTCTCTTGTGGAGATCTATTCGATGTAATCTTCTTTTGCGGTGTGTTTCTTGAGATCGATGAATTGTGGGTTTATGATCAAGTTTATCTATGAACAATATTTGAATCTTCTCTGAATTATTTTATGTATGATTGGTTATCTTTGCAAGTCTCTTCGAATTATCAGTTTGGTTTGGCCTACTAGATTGATCTTTCTTGCAATGGGAGAAGTGCTTAGCTTTGGGTTCAATCTTGCGGTGTCCTTTCCCAGTGACAGTAGGGGAAGCAAGGCACATATTGTATTGTTGCCATCGAGGATAACAAGATGGGGTTTATATCATATTGCATGAGTTTATCCCTCTACATCATGTCATCTTACTTAAAGCGTTACTCTGTTCTTATGAACTTAATACTCTAGATACATGCTGGATAGCGGTCGATGTGTGGAGTAATAGTAGTAGATGCAGGCAGGAGTCGGTCTACTTGTCTCGGACGTGATGCCTATATATATGATCATACCTAGATATTCTCACATAACTATGCTCAATTCTGTCAATTGCTCGACAGTAATTTGTTCACCCGCCGTAATACTTATGCTCATGAGAGAAGCCACTAGTGAAAGCTATGGCCCCCGGGTCTATTTTCCATCATATTAATCTTCCACTACTTATTTATTTTCATTGCCTTTTATTTTGCTTTCATTTTACTTTGCATCTTTATCATAAAAATACCAAAAATATTTTCTTATCATATCTATCAGATCTCACTCTCGTAAGTGACTGAAGGGATTGACAACCCCTTTATTGCGTTGGTTGCGAGGATTTATTTGTTTGTGTAGGTGCGAGGGACTTGTGCGTGGCCTCCTACTGGATTGATACCTTGGTTCTCAAAAACTGAGGGAAATACTTATGCTACTTTGCTGCATCACCCTTTCATCTTCAAGGGAAAACCAACGCAGTACTCAAGAGGTAGCAGCAGACAAGGCGGAGGCTGCCGCGCTGAAGAAGCTGGCGGAGGCTGAAGCCGATGTCGCGGCGAAGAAGTTGGCTGGAGAGGTCGCGCTACGTCAGGCGCCGTTATTCGTCATTCCCCTGAACTCCGCGCCGCCACCACCAGAGTTCATAGCGCCGATTGGGGGAGCTGGCAATGACCATCCGGCCAGGGAGAGGGAAGGCGGTGATGTCGTCATGCCAGAGGCGGACGCGCCTCCACCGCCGCCGTCTAGAGGAGCGCAGGACCACCAGCCGGCTGGCCCACCGGTGCAGCCAGCCGAAGGTGAAATGGCGACGGGCCCGACTCCTGAGGCCCACACACCATCACGTCGTCGAGGCGCGAAAGCGGCCTCAGCGCCACGACCGCTGGAAGCCGGCGCCGTGGGCTCATCAGTCCCAGATGCCGAAGCGACCAGCGCCACGCCCACTGACTAGGTGCGGGGAGGCGGGACGGGGGCCTTAAACAAGGCAGTCCTAGACATCCAGGCCAAGCTCCGAGCTGAGGCCGACGCTCTCAAGCATTGCAACAATGCGTTCTTGGATTCGCGAGCGACCATTCGGGTTTGTTTCTTACTCCTCCATCTTTGATTCTTGTACTTCTCTGTGGGGGCGCGCCAGCGCACCCACTGGGTGTAGCCCCCGAGTTTCGGGCCGGTTATTGAGCAGGCGGCTCGGAACTTTAATTTGCAAGCTCGGAGTGCTAACTTTGTCTGATATCCTCGTTGTAGGATTATCATAACCTTCGCGCGGCCACCTTCAACTCCAATGTCAGGGAGCTGGACCAACGGACCGCCGACTTGTCGGAAAGCCGGAGTAACTCTTCGTTTTCTTTCTCTGCGGGGACGCGCTGGCGCACCCGCGGGCGGTAGCCCTCGAGATTCGGTCCGACTGCTGAGCGGTCGGGCCGGATCTCCCCGGCAACTGCATTTCTTCCTTGTTGATTGTTGACGTCTTTTTCTTCATATACTTTTGCAGAGGCCAATGCCGTCTTGCAACAGCAGCTGGGTGAAGCCAACACCGCGTTGCCTGCCAAGGAGGCAGAGTGCAGCAAGCTGGCCCAGGAGCGTGACCGGCTGGCCACGCAACTGGCGGAGCAGGCGGAGCTTCTCCAGAAGGCCCAGAAGGAGGCGGAGGTGAAAGAGTCCAATCTCCTCGCTGAGTTCGAGACCGAACGCTCCGCTTGGGCCGACAAGGAGGCGTTGCTGACTGCTGGCTTTGGCAGGATTGAAGATATGGTTGACAACAAGCTTTCTTCTTTTTTCTTTCTTTGAGCTGCCGGCTTCTGATCGGGCCGGCTTCTAGCTTCTAGCTTCTGACTTCTGGATTTTTTGCTTTCTGCCCAAGCAGACTTCTTCCCTGGCCACTGTGGCGCCGCCAACCAGGTCATTGAGGCTTATCGTGAAGAGCGGAGGGCGGAAGGTGCGTAGATCGCCGCCAACGCCCCCCGGACCCTTAGTGAACCACTTCCCAGCATCCCAGCCCGCCTTCGGCCTACTCATCGGATGTTGCGCCGTCTTCAACGAGTCGGGGCCCAAGCGATCTCCGCCTTGTGGCCAGACATGCCGGCTCCGCGCACTCCCAGTCGGACTGCCGACTGGCTGGAGGTGGCGGCAGGCCGTCTAGAGGCTTGGAAGGGTTCCTCAGCCCGGGCTGGAGCGCGCCGGGCCTTGGAGTTCGTCAGGGCGTGGTACCCTGGGCTAAATCTAGCCCAGTTAACCACGTTTCGGCAGGAGGCCCAAGCAGAGTTGGTGGCGGTGGAGCGTGACCTTGTCAAACGGGCGGCGGCGATCGCCGAGTACACCAACACCAGCATCTTCATCCCTGAGCTGGCTGAGAATAGTGCCGAGGCGCCACCGGAGTGGTTTGGGCTGAACTCGGAGGACGACGAGGACTCGGCCGAGGTGATCGACTCCAGCGACAAGGGAGAAGGCGAGCAGGACGAGGAAAGCGGAGAAGATGCGCCAGAGGTCGGAGCGGACGGCAAGCCTCAGCTTGACCGTGCCTCGAACAATGAGCCGCACTCGAGCGCACCGACTGCTGCTGAAGGCGACCAAGCGGATACTGACCAGCCGTCCACTCCACCAACCGGCACCATCGACTCCGCCACCTTACCGGACCCCTCTGCTGCTCCCTAGGCCATCGACTTTTACTTTTCCTGCTTATCTGTCTCGACAACTTTGTTAAACTTGCACAATTCCACCCGCGGGGTGTATTTCAATCTCTGTTGAATGCTGGCCAATGGGCCTTTGATATGTCAATATTCTTCCACACAATCTAGGATTTCGCCGAGTTCTGACTTTCCTTGCTTTCTGCTCCTTGGCTTTTTCCTTTGCCGCCCTCTCTTAGCTGCCATCTTGCCAGCCAGGCGGCCACTCTGCGGACTGTGGCTAGGTCAAGTACTTAGCTACTTTTGGGAAGGCAAGTACTGAGCCGTCTAGAGCGCTAGCAAGTTAAGTAGAAGCCGGCGGCCAGCTGCTGAGTAGCCGGTCGGTGAGGCGGGAAGCCGGCTTGAGCTATGTACATGCTTTTGGGTCCTTAGCCATTTTTCGTGTGGACACCCTTTCTCTGCCTTTGACTCCTGCCCACCGGGCAGTCGCTCTGCGAGCTGCGGCTTCTGGCAGGAGAAAGCTTAGGTGCCAACACACTACTTGTCCGACTGCTGGAAGGACCACATAGCACAAGGCGGCGAGCCCCCGGGCCGACTGGTCGAACCCGGTGCATGGCGGAATGATGAAATAACACATTCATAGGCATAATACTTATCATATAGGTAAAAGAGGGTAGTCCCCGAGCTCTTCTCGGGGGACCTGGAGTCTTCGTACTTAATACAAAAGGTAGTGTGGTACATACTGCATCAACTGTAATATCTTCGAAGGAGATTTGCATTCCATGGCCACTCTGTCTCCTTGCCGGAGTCATCTCTTTTGCGTGCTCTGGGCTTCTAAGCATCGATCAGGTAGTAGGAGTCATTGCCCAGAACATTGCTGACGATGAAAGGGCCTTCCCAAGGTGCCGAGAGCTTGTGCTGGCCGGCTGTTCGTTGGATCAGCCGGAGCACAAGGTCTCCCTCTTGAAAGGATCTTGGCTTGACCTTCCGGTTGTAGTATCGGCGTAGACTCTGCTGGTAGATGGTGGACCGGCTGAGTGCCAACAGCCGACCCTCTTCCAGCAGATCAACGCCGTCTTCTCGTGCGTCTTTTGCCTCCTCTTCGGTGTACATGGTGACTCGAGGGGAGTCGAATTCTATGTCCGTCGGGATGACAGCTTCAGCACCGTAGACGAGGAAGAAAGGTGTGGAGCCAGTTGACGTGTTCGGAGTTGTGCGCAGGCTCCAGAGGACGGCCGGCAGCTCATCGAGCCAACAGCCGGCTGAACGCTCTAGAGGCTCGACTAGTCGGGGCTTGATGCCGGACAAAATGAGGCCGTTTGCTCGCTCCACTTGGCCGTTTGACTGCGGATGGGCAACGGACGCTAAGTCCAATCGGATGCCCTGCGTCGCACAGAAACGGGCCAAGGCGCCTTTGGCAAAGTTTGTGCCGTTGTCGGTGATGATACTGTGAGGTATGCCATACCGAATGGTGATGTCTGCAATGAAAGTCACAGCAGTCGGACCATTCAGCTTCTTGATAGGCTTTGCTTCTATCCACTTGGTGAATTTTTCCACGGCGACAAGCAAATGAGTCATGCCGCCGCGTGCTATCTTGAATGGTCCCACCATGTCCAGCCCCCAGACGGCAAAGGGCCAGGCAATGGGGATAGTCTGGAGTGCAGAAGCCGGCAAATGTGGCTTGGAGCGGAACTTCTGGCACCCTTTACATTTCTGGACCAAATCTTTGGCATCTTCCAGAGCAGCCTGCCAGAAAAAACCATGGCGGAAAGCTTTGGCAACAAGTGATCTTGAAGCTGCGTGGTGACCACACTCGCCTTGGTGGATATCTTTGAGGATTGCTTGCCCTTTCTCCGGCTCCACGCAGCGCTGGTACACACCAGTAACACTGCGCCTCACAAGTTCTCTGTTGACAATGGTGTATGCTGCTGCCCGTCGTTGCACTTGTCGGGCCGAGATCTCATCTGTGGACAGCTCTTTGTTCACCAGAAAGTTGAGGATGGGCTGCGCCCATGAAGGTGCTGCTATTTCTTCAACTGCCAGAACTGCAATTTGCATGAGGGCGGTTGGGCTGGGAGGCGGCGGGTTGGAGTCGGCTGCCGCTTGCTGAGTCGATGAAGTCCTCGGGCCAACTGCTGTAGTCCCCGGGCCGGGTGCGACTGCTGTAGTCCCCGAGCTGCCTGCCGAAGTCCCCGCACCGACTGCTGGGGTCCTCAACTCAGATCCGACTGCTTCAGGAGGAGTCGGCATGAAGATGGAGTCTGATTCTGGCGATGGCTTGACAGACGGTTTGAGGAGGCGTTGCAGGGCAACGCCGGCTGGTATTGCTTGCCGGGTAGAGCCAATCCGTGCCAAAGTATCGGCTTGCTCGTTGTCGTTTCGTGGCACATGGAGGAACTCGCACCCTTCAAAGTATCCGCTGAGTTGCTGGACGAGGAAGCGGTAGCTTTCCATGTTTGCATCCTTGGCATCCCAGTCGCCTGACGACTACTGGACCACCAAGTCGGAGTCACCATAGCACAGGATCCGGCGAATGCCGAGTTCCTCGGCAAGCCGGAGCCCGTGTATGAGTGCTTCATATTCAGCTACGTTGTTGGAGGCAGCAAAGTGAATTTGCAACACATATTTGAGCTTGTCGCCTTTGGGAGAGGTGAGGACGATGCCGGCTCCCAACCCGGTGAGCATCTTGCAACCATCAAAGTGCATCCGCCAATGGGTGGAGTCCCGCACAGGTGGCAGGTACTGGGTCTCGGCCCAGTCGACAAGGAAGTCGGCCAGTGCTTGGGAATTGAGGGCGGTGCGAGGTTGGTAGTAGATGGTGTAATGGGCCAAATCTATGGCCCATTTGGCCACTCGGCCCGAAGCATCTCGGCTTCCAATGATCTCGGCAAGCGGAGCAGTGCAGACAACAGTGATTGGGTGCTCTTGAAAGTATGGCTGCAGCTTCTTGGCAGCGAAATGCACGCGGCAGCACATCTTCTGATAGTGGGGGTAGTTCTGCTTGGAGGCAGACAATACTTCACTCAGGTAATACATCGGCCTCTGGACTGGTAGTGCTTTGCCGTCTTCCTTGCACTCCACAACTATGATTGTGCTGACCACCCGGCTGTTGGCGGCGATGTAGAGAAGCATGGGCTCCTTAGCAGCCGGAGCCGCCAGGACAGGCGGAGTGGTCAACATCTTCTTGAGCTGGAGAAAAGCTTCATCCGCCTTGTCGTTCCACTCGAAAAAAGTGGTTTTCTTCATGAGCAGGTACAGGGGAAGAGCCTTCTCGCCCAGCCGACTGATGAAACGGCTGATGGATGCCAAGCAGTCGGTGAATTTTTGCATGTCCGGCAGTCGGGTGGGCACCTCCATCCTCTCGATGGCCTTGATCTTCACAGGGTTGCACTCTATGCCGCGCTCTGAGACCAGGAAGCCAAGAAGCTGGCCGGCTGTACTCCAAAGACGCATTTCTCTAGGTTGAGCTTGATTTGAAATCGGCGCAAGTTTTCAAAGGTTTCCTTGAGGTCTTCTAGCAGCGTGCCACGCTTCTCCGTCTTCACCACAACGTCGTCCACATAGACATGGGCGTTTCTGCCGAGTTGCTTGAGGAGACACTTCTGCATGCAACGCTGAAACGTGGCGCCGACATTCCTAAGCCGAACGTCATGGTCAGGTAGCAGAAGGCTCCGAATGGTGTGATGAAGGCGGTCTTCAGCCTGTCGGCCGGGTTCAGCTTGATCTGATGATACCCTGAGTATGCATCCAGAAAACTCAACAGCTCGCATCCAGCTATGGAGTCTATCACTTGGTCAATTCTTGGCAGGGCAAAGGGATCTTTGGGGCAAGCTTTGTTGAGGCTGGTATAATCGATACACATGCGCCACTGCTTATTCTTCTTCAGCACAAGGACTGGGTTGGCTAACCATTCGGGGAAGAACACTTCCATAATGAAGCGGGCTGCCAGAAGCCGGGCTATCTCTTCTCCAACGACTCTTCTCTTCTCTTCTGACAGGCGGCGCAAAGGCTGCCTGACTGGCTTGGCATCAGGTCGGACATGTAGCTTGTGCTCGGCGAAATTCGTCGGAACACCCGGCATGTCATTGGGAGACCATGCAAGTATGTCCCGATTCTCACAGAGGAAATCGACGAGCTCGCTTTCCTACTTGCTGTCAAGGTTTGCACCTATGACAGCGTGCCTCTCCGGGCGCTCCGGGTCCAAGGGTATCTTCTTTGTTTCTTTTGCCGGCTTGAACAAGCCCTCAGCTTCCGACTCCTTGGGGTTGGACGACTTTTCCGGCTGCTTGCCTGCCATTGCCACAACCCGGTCAAGGAGCCGCTTCTCTGCTGCAATCACGAGAGACTCGGCTAGCCGGCTGCTTTCTGCCGTACAGGCGGACGACTTCTTGTAGTCTCCAACTATGGTTAGGATTCCCTTGGTACTCGGCATCTTCATCTTGAGGTAAGCATAGTGGGGGACCGCCATGAACTTGGCCAGAGCAGGCCGGCCAAGTAACGCATGGTAGGGGCTCTCAAGGTCCACCACCTCAAACCAGAGTGGCTCTCGGCGAAAGTGATCTTTATCTCCGAAGAGGACATCTATCTGGGTCTTGCCGATTGGTGAGCAGGAAAGGCCAGGGACTATGCCATGGAATACAGTCCGACTGGGCTGAAGCTGCCTCTGCTTGATTCCCAACTTCTCCATAGTGTCTCGGTATAGGATGTTGATGCTGCTGCCGCCATCTATCAGAACTCGGGAGAAGCGAGCAGCCCACCTCTCTGTTGCGAAGGTGGCATCCAAGACCAGGGCATAAGAGCTAGGAGTGGGCATCACCTCCGGGTGGTTAGCTCTGCTCCAACTGATAGGCTTCTCAGACCAATGCATGAACTTAGGGGTCTCTGATGCCACTGCATGTACTTCTTGTTGCTGCTGTCGTCCGCTGTGCCTATTGTCGGCCACGCTGGTGAACACAACATAAGCTCCATGTTCTTCAGGATATTCATCTTGTACTGCGCCAACGGGCCAAACCGCCAGCTGCTGGGGAGGAGGAGGCGGCGGGCCGGCAGGCAGAGGAGGCAGGAGTCCATCACCCTTGGCAATTCTGGTGAGCCAATGGCATTTCCGAGTGGTGTGGTTGGACGGCTTCGCGCCGCTGTGAAACTTGCAGGGTGCATCAAGAGTCTGTTCGTACGAGAAAGCGGGCAACCAGTTAGGCTTGCCGCCCTTCTAACGCTTGGGAGGAGGTTGCCCTTCCGGCTGCTGTTCTTCAACTGTCACCACCTGCCGGCTTGTGGAAGCCGGCTGCGTGGCCTTGCGCTTGTGGTCATTTTGTTGCTGACGCCGAATGGTGTCACCAGCCGGGGTCTGAGGAGCTTGAGGAGCCACTTTGCCAGATGCGTCGACATGGATCTCCGCCTTCATGGAGGAGTCGGCCGTGGAGTACTTGTCTGCTATGACCAGCAGTTCGTCGAGGGTCCCCGGCTCGTCGCAGAGAAGCCAGTGCTTGAGGAGGGTGCCCTTTCGGCACCCGGCAGTGAAGTACTCGATGGCCTGCACCTCGTGCACGCCCTCGCAAGAGTTGCGCAGCTCGGCCCAACGCGTGAGGTAATCGCGAGTTGATTCGTTGGGGCCTTGGACGCACAAGGAGAGCTAGCGAGGCTTGGGCGGCCGCTTGTACGTGCTGGTGAAGTTGCGCATGAAGGCTTCAGTGAAATCAACCCAGTTGTTGATGCTGCGGGGCTTCAGGTTGTTCAGCCATGTCTGGGCTGTGCCCTGGAACATGAGAGGAACATACTTCACGGCAACTCACTTGTTGCCGTACGCTATGCTGACGGCCGTGGAGTAGTCGACCAGCGAGTCTTCCGGCTTCACGGAGCCGGTGTACTTGGGCGTATCTCTTGGGAGCGTGAACCCTTTGGGTAAGGGCTCGTCTCGGATGCGGGGGCCAAAACAAGGCGGACCCAATGCATCTTCTTCTTCTAGCGCCAGGGATCGGTTGAGGCGGTCGATCCGGTGGCGGGCATCGTTCTCTCCGACTCCTCCCCGGCGCCCAAGGCGGTCGCCGAGTGTCGGGTGGTCAACAGGCGGCGGGGAAGCGCGCCTCTCCCTGCGGGGAGGAGGGGGAGTGTGACGCCCCCGATTCAATCGTACACTGATCATACACGCAAACGTGTACGATCAAGATCAGGGACTCACGGGAAGATATCACAACACAACTCTAAAATAAAATAAGTCATACAAGCATCATAATACAAGCCAGGGGCCTCGAGGGCTCGAATACAAGTACTCGATCATAGACGAGTCAGCGGAAGCAACAATATCTGAGTACAGACATTAGTAAACAAGTTTGTCTTAAGAAGGCTAGCACAAACTAGGATACAGATTGAAAGAGGCGCAGGCCTCCTGCCTGGGATCCTCCTAAACTACTCCTGGTCGTCGTCAGCGGCCTGTACGTAGTAGTAGGCACCTCCGGTGTAGTAGGAGTCGTCGTCGACGGTGGCGTCTGGCTCCTGGTCTCCAGCATCTGGTTGCGACAACCAGGTAGAATGGAAAGGGGGAAAAGAGGGAGAAAAGCAACCGTGAGTACTCATCCAAAGTACTCGCAAGCAAGGAGCTACACTACATACGCATGGGTATATGTGTAAAGGGCCATATCGGTGGACTGAACTGCAGAATGCCAGAATAAGAGGGGGATAGCTAATCCTGTCGAAGACTACGCTTCAGGCCACCTCCATCTTGCAGCATGTAGGAGAGAGTAGATGGTAAGTTCACCAAGTAGCATCGCATAGCATAATCCTACCCGGCGATCCCCTCCTCGTCGCCCTGTTAGAGAGCGATCACCGGGTTATATTTGGCACTTGGAAGGGTGTGTTTTATTAAGTATCCGGTTCTAGTTGTCATAAGGTCAAGGTACAACTCCAAGTCGTCCTATTACCGAAGATCACGGCTATTCGAATAGATAAATTTCCCTGCAGGGGTGCACCACATAACCCAACACGCTCGATCCCATTTGGCCGGACACACTTTCCTGGGTCATGCCCGGCCTCGGAAGATCAACACGTCGCAGCCCCACCTAGGCACAATAGAGAGGTCAGCACGCCGGTCTAAATCCTATGGCGCATGGGTCTGGGCCCATTGCCCATTGCACACCTGCATGTTGCGTGGGCGGCCAGAAGCAGACCTAGCCTAGCAGGCGTTCCAGTCCAATCCGGTGCGCGCCGCTCAGTCGCTGACGTCACGAAGGCTTCGGCTAATACCACGACGCCGAGTGCCCATAACTGTTCCCGCGTAGTTGGTTAGTGCGTATAGGCCAGTGGCCAGACTAAGATCAAATACCAAGATCTCGTTAAGCGTGTTATTATGAAGTAAGTGCGAACGCCGACCAGGGCCATGCCCACCTCTCTCCTAGGTGGTCTCAACCTGCCCTGTCGCTCCGCCACAAAGTAACAGTCAGGGGCCGTCGGGAACCCAGGCGCACCTCTACCGGGATGGAGCCACCTGCCCCTTTAGCCCCCATCTCCGAACAGTATCATAAGTAATGTAACAGTATAAAGTATATAGCATATGCCCGTGATCACCTCCCGAAGTGATCACGGCCCGGTAGTATAGCATGGCAGACAGACAAGAGTGTAGGGCCACTGATGGAACACTAGCATCCTATACTAAGCAGTAGGATAGAAGGTAAGGGTAACAACTATAGCAACAATGACAGGCTATGCATCAGAATAGGATTAACCGAAAGCAGTAACATGCTACACTACTCTAATGCAAGCAGTATAGAGAAGGAATAGGCGATATCTGGTGATCAAGGGGGGGGGGCTTGCCTGGAAGCTCAGCCAAGAAGGAGGGGTCGTCAACACCGTAGTCGATCGGGGTACCAGCAGCAGCGTAAGTCTCGTAGTCTACCGGAGAGAAGAGGGGGAAGAAACAATGAATACAATGCAAACAGATGCATATCGATGCATGACATAACAAGTAGCGGTGCCAGGAGTGCCCTAACGCCGTAGGAGGTGATACCGGTGAAGGGGGAAAACATCCGGGAAACTATCCCCGGTGTTTCGCATTTTTGGACAGATGAATCGGAGGGGGAAAGTTGCGAGTTTGCTATGCTAGGGATGTGTGGCGGACAAACGGGCTGCGCATCCGGAATCGTCTCGTCGTTCTGAGCAACTTTCATGTACAAAGTATTCTCATCCGAGTTACGGATTATTTTATATTAATTTTTAAAGTTTTATATCATTTTTAGAATTAACGGAATTAATTAAATCGAAAATCATTTTATCACGTCATCATGATGTCAACATGACATCAGCGGTCTACTGTGGACTTTGACTAGTCAATAGACCACTCAGTCCCACATGTCATTGTCTAAGGCTAACTAAACAGGTTTAATTAGTTTAACTAGTGATTAGGTTAGTCTAAACAGAATTAATTAAGTTAATTAATTAATTAATTAATTAATACTTTTATTTTTATTTATTATTATTTTTATTATTTTTATAATTCATTTTTTAAGGCGGGCCCTATGTGTCATAGACACAAGGGCCTACCGGGCAGGATTAGCGGTTTGCGGGCACTGGCGAAACAGGGCGAAGCCCCGGGGTGCGGGTGTAGCCCGCCCAGGCGACGCGGGAGAGCTGGGCACGGGCGCCAGCGGCCATGGGCCGCACGAGCGTCGGCCGGAATAGGACGGCGGGTTGGAGGGGACCGGAGCCGTGGGCGCTCGAGCGGGGCTGGCCGGAGCTGCGATGCGAGGGGGTGCAGGCGAGGCAGGGAGGGGCGTGGGGGCGAGGTCGGGCCATGGCGGCTGCGGGACTCCAGGGGCGCGGGCGCCGGACGCAGGCGCGGGGGCGACGGCCACGGCGCGAGCGGGCAGGGGTGGTCGCTGTGGCGCAGAGCGGGAAGGGGTAGTCGCGGGCGTGCGGCTGGAGGTGGGCCATGGCGGACGGGCGCGGCGCTGTTGGGAGCTGGCGCTAGCAGACGAGGCGTGGCGCGCGCTAGGTTGAGGGAGCGAGCCGGGCGCGGCCCTGGGTGGTAGTAGGCGTGGGCGAACGCGCCCATGCGGGAGCGCGGCGGTGATGCTTCGGATTGACGCCTCCGGCGTCCAATTGGACGACCGCGAGGTCCTAAGGGCAACGGGCATCGAGAGAGAGAGGGGAGGATGCGAGAGCTCACGTTGAGCCTGTAGAGGTGCAAAGCGGGCTCGGGGGAGGCTCGGCGGCGACGAAATCGGCGACGGCGTGCGGTGGTCATGGGTTGAGGAAGACGATGCAGGGGACGATGCAGAGGCGTTCCTGCTCAGGTGATTCATCAGGGAGGAAGAGGAAGTCGAGGCGGTCCGGCGAGGGGCGCTGGTCGGCGACGTGGCTCCGGGCGACGGCGACGGCGTCGGGTCGAGTCCGTGCCCCCTACTCTATCCAAATCGGGGGGGAGAGTGAGCGCGGGGGAGTGGGGTGTCGGTGGGCTCTAGGGTTTCTGCCGATGGGGTTAAGGGGAGTGAGGTGGGCTACCCTGGCTGGCCCGGTGGCCAGCTGGGCCGAGGCCTAGCGAGAGGGGGTTGTTTTTTTTTATTTTTCCCTTTGTTTTACTTTTCTGTTATTTACTTTTTACTTATTTTTCCTTTACTGTTTTCTATTTATTTTAGCCACCAAATGATTTTTGTTAACTATGAAACTTTGCTCATAATTCCTAGTCAAAACTATAAGGTTGCCTAAAAAGTTTGAGGCCAATTGGAACTGTTCAAATTTATAGTTGAATTAAAATACTTTTATTCCATGGGCAATTTGGGAAACCAAATGAGGTTGGTTCCAACATGTTCATTACTTAGTGAATATTTGCCGCCCAATGAACATTTGGATTTGATAGTCTGAAGAAATAATAATTTGGCTTGTTATTTGAAATTTGAATTTGACTTGGTTTTGGACTAACGCGAGATTAACAACAGTAAGCGAGGTGACATGTCATCATTAACAAAGGTTCACTATAGCTTAATTATTCGGGCGTCACAGGGAGGCGGACAGTCGTCCCGTCCTTCCACTGCTCTTGGGTGGCCGTCTTGGTTGAGCTCGATGGTGATGCGAGTCCGGCTGCGGCTGGCAGCTGGTTCCTTGTCTCTTCTATCGCGGTCGCCACCAGTCGGTGTCCGGGATGTCGCGCCTTGGTCTCGGCGAGGAGGCAGGTCATCGTTCCGCCGGTTGGGCGCTTCAGTACGGCAGCCGGCTTCCTGCTGCTCGGCAGCCGCGTCATTGAGCCGTTGGACGCGCTCCATCATGTGGCGACGCTTGTCGCCCTTGAGCTTGTCCAGCTCATCTGCTGCCGCCTGGGCAGCTCGTATATTCTCCGCGGGCGTGGCATAGACAGGGCGATCTGCCCCAAACATGCTGGCAATGGTCGCGCCACGCTGCCGGACCGTGCCGATGCGGCTAGGCCCGCCAGGAGCTAGCGTGCCGCCAACAGCGCGGTCCATCTCGCGTTGGTAGGCCTCTGAAAGGTGTCTCATGCTGGCCAGCCTCTTGGCGCTCTCGATGATCTGGACGCGGCGTGCTTCCAGTGTCTCGGCGTCGGCGTCCTCTGGGATGGGCGCCGTCAGGTCTTGCAACGCTGCCTCGAGCGGGTCTCGAGCACCATCCCCGCCCGAGTGCTCACCATGGCTAATGACAAGCACCTCCGTGACGGTGCTTCCGCCGCTGTCCTCGCGAGGATGCGGCTCATCGTAGACCACCACGTTGGTGGGGAACGCGTCGAGTGACGCCGTGTCGGAGACGACAAGTGATACGTCTCCAACGTATCTATAATTTTTGATTGCTTCATGCTATATTATATTCTGTTTTGGATAATTAATGGGCTTTGTTATACACTTTTATACTCCCTCCGTCACAGTTTAAAAGGCACAGTTAAATTTGCGTGCGTTTCCACAATAGACAAGGTTTAGGGCGCATTGCATTTATTTCTAGAACCTAATTAGTACTCCGATATACTATTTCTATATGCATGCGTAGTGTGAATGCTATTTTTTAGCCCATCTCACAACCAATAGATAACCACCTAGGTCCCAGAGAATTTCCAATCGCGCCTTCTAAACCATGACGGAGGAAGTATTATTTTTGGGACTAACCTATTAACCGGAGGCCCAGCCCAAATTCCTGTTTTTTTGCCTATTTCAGAGTTTCGCAGAAAAAGAATATCAAACGGGGTCCAAACGGAATGAAACCTTCGAGAACGTGATTTTCGGAACAAACGTGATCCAGAGGACTTGGAGCCTACGTCAAGAAATCAACCAGGAGGGCACGAGGCAGGGGGGCGCGCCTACCCCCTGGGCGTGCCCTCCACCCTCGTGGGGCCCACGTTGCTCCACCGACGTACTTCTTCCTCCTATATATACCTACGTACCCCAAACCAACAGAAGCATCCATGGAAACCCAATTCCACCGCCGCAACCTTCTGTACCCGTGAGATCCCATCTTCGGGCCTTTTCCGGCATCCTGCCGGAGGGGGCATTGATCACGGAGGGCTTCTACATCAACACCATAGCCTCTCCGATGATGTGTGAGTAGTTTACCTCAGACCTTCGGGTCCATAGTTATTAGCTAGATGGCTTCTTCTCTCTTTTTGGATCTCAATACAATGTTCTCCCCCTCTCTCGTGGAGTTCTGTTCGATGTAATCTTCTTTTGCGGTGTGTTTGTTGAGACCGATGAATTGTGGGTTTATGATCAAGTTTATCTATGAACAATATTTGAATCTTCTCTGAATTCTTGTATGTATGATTGGTTATCTTTGCAAGTCTCGTCGAATTATCAGTTTGGTTTGGCCTACTAGATTGATCTTTATTGCAATGGGAGAAGTGCTTAGCTTTGGGTTCAATCTTGCGGTGTCCTTTCCGAGTGACAGTAGGGGCAGCAAGGCACGTATTGTATTGTTGCCATCGAGGATAACAAGATGGGGTTTATATCATATTGTGTGATTTTATCCCTCTACATCATATCATCTTACTTAAAGCATTACTATGTTATTATGAACTTAATACTCTAGATGCATGCTGGATAGCGGTCGATGTGTGGAGTAATAGTAGTAGATGCAGGCATGAGTCGGTCTACTTATCACGGACGTGATGCCTATATACATGATCATACCTAGATATTCTCATAACTATGCTCAATTCTATCAATTGCTAAACAGTAATTTGTTCACCCACCGTAATACTTATGCTCTCGAGAGAAGCCACTAGTGAAACCTATGGCCCCCGGGTCTATTTTACATCATATTAATCTTCCAACACTTAGCTATTTTTATTTCCTTTTATTTTACTTTGCATCTTTATCATAAAAATACCAAAAATATTATATTATCATATCTATCAGATCTCACTTTCGTAAGTGACCGTGAAGGGATTGACAACCCCTTTATTGCGTTGGTTGCGAGGTTTTTATTTGTTTGTGTAGGTGTGAGGGACTCGTGCGTGGCCTCCTACAGGATTGGTACCTTGGTTCTCAAAAACTGAGGGAAATACTTACGCTGCTCTACTGCATCACCCTTTCCTCTTCAAGGGAAAACCAACGCAGTGCTCAAGAGGTAGCAAGAAGGATTTCTGGCGCCGTTGCCGGGGAGGCTTACGCGAAGTCAAGTCAAGATTTGATTGCCCGACAACGAGCCATTTCTGGCGCCGTTGCCGGGGAGTCTACGCAAAAGTAAACATACCAAGTTCCCATCACAAACCCTTATCTCCCACATTACATTATTTGCCATTTGCCTCTCGTTTTCCTCTCCCCCACTTCACCCTTGCCATTTTATTTGCCCTCTCTTTTTCGTTCGCCTCTTTTTCGCTTGCTTCCTGTTTGCTCGTGTGTTGGATTGCTTGTTTGTCACGATGGCTCAAGATAATACCAAATTGTGTGACTTTACCAATACCAACAACAACGATTTTCTTAGCACTCCGATTGCTCCTCTTACCGATACTGAATCTTGTGAAATTAATGCTGCTTTGTTGAATCTTGTCATGAAAGATCAATTTGCCGGCCTTCCTAGTGAAGATGCCGCTACCCATCTAAATAGCTTCGTTGATTTGTGTGATATGCAAAAGAAGAAAGATGTGGATAATGATATTGTTAAATTGAAGCTATTTCCTTTTTCTCTTAGAGATCGTGCTAAAGCTTGGTCATGGAATAAGTGCAAAGATGCTTTTATCTCTAATTATTTTTCTCCCACTAAAATCATCTCTCTTAGAAACGATATTATGAATTTAAGTAACTTGATCATGAACATGTTGCACAAGCTTGGGAGAGGATGAAATTAATGATACGTAATTGCCCTACACATGGTTTGAATCTTTGGATGATTATACAAAAAATTTATGCCGGATTGAATTTTGCTTCTAGAAATGTTTTAGATTCGGCCGCGGGAGGCACTTTTATGGAAATCACTTTAGGAGAAGCTACTAAACTCCTCGATAATATTATGGTTAATTATTCTCAATGGCACACCGAAAGATCTACTAATAAAAAAGTGCATGCAATAGAAGAAATTAATGTTTTGAGTGGAAAGATGGATGAACTTATGAAATTATTTGCTACTAAGAGTGTTTCTTCTGATCCTAATGATATGCCTTTGTCTACTTTTATTGAGAATAATAACGAATCTATGGATGTGAATTTTGTTGGTAGGAATAATTTTGGTAACAACGCGTATAGAGGAAACTTTAATCCTAGGTCGTATCCTAGTAATTCCTCTAATAATTATGGTAATTCCTACAAAAATTCTTAAGAAAATTTTAATAAGATGCCCTCTGAATTTGAGACTAGTGTTAAGGAGTTTATGAACTCACAAAAGAATTTCAATGCTTTGCTTGAAGAAAAATTGCTTAAAGTTGATCAATTGGCTAGGAACGTTGATCAAATTTCTCTTGATGTTGATCTTTGAAACTTAGATCTATTCCACCTAAGCATGATATCAATGAGTCTCTCAAAGCCATGAGAATTTCCATTGATGAGTGCAAAGAAAGAACCGCTAGGATGCGTGCTATGAAAGATTGCTTTGTGAAAGCGTGTTCTTCTAGTTTCTATGAAAATAAAGATGAAGATCTGAAAGTTATTGATGTGTCCCCTATTAAATCTTTGTTTTGCAATATGAATCTTGATAGTAATGGGACTGAATATTATCCACCTTTACCTAGAAGGCGTTCCAAAAATTCGGAGTTTTTAGATCTTGATGCAAAAATTGGTAAAAGTGGGATTGAAGAGATCAAAACTTTAGATATCAATGAACCCACTATTTTGGATTTCAAGGAATTTAATTATGATAATTGCTCTTTGATAGATTGTATTTCCTTGTTGCAATCCGTGCTAAATTCTCCTGATGCTTATAGTCAACATAAGGCTTTTACTAAACATATCGTTGATACTTTGATGCAATCTTATGAAGAAAAACATGAGTTGGAAGTTTCTCTCCCTAGAAAACTTTATGATGAGTGGGAACCTACTATTAAAATTAAAATTAAAGATCATGAATGCTATGCTTTGTCTGATTTGGGTGCTGGTGTTTCCACGATCCCAAAAACTTTGTGTGATTTGTTAGGTTTCTGTGATTTTGATGATTGCTCTTGGAACTTACACCTTGCGGATTCCACTATTAAGAAACCTATGGGAAGAATTAATGATGTTCTTATTGTTGCAAATAGGAACTATGTGCCCGTAGATTTTATTGTTCTTGATATAGATTGCAATCCTTCATGTCCTATTATTCTTGGTAGACCTTTCCTTAGAACGTTTGGTGCAATCATTGATATGAAGGAAGGGAATATTAGATTCCAATTTCCATTAAGGAAAGGCATGGAACACTTCCCTAGAAAGAAGATTAAATTACCTTATGAATCTATTATGAGAGCCACTTATGGATTGCCTTCCAAAGATGGCAATACCTAGATCTATCCTTACTTTTATGCCTAGCTAGGGGCGTTAAACGATAGCGCTTGTTGGGAGGCAACCCAGTTTTATTTTTAGTTTTTTTGTTCCTGCTTCTGTTTAGGAATAAATATTTGATCTAGACTCTGGTTAGATTTGTTTTTATGTTTTAATTAGTGTCTGTGCCAAGTTAAACCTATAGGATCTTCTTGGATGATAGTTATTTGATCTTGCTGAAAATTCCAGAAACTTTCTGTTCACAAAAACAATTGTTAAAAATCACCAGAACGTGATAAAATATTGATTCCAATTTCTGATGATCAATAAACAAATTTTCTAGGTCGTCCTATTTTGGATAAATTTTTTGAGTTCCAGAAGTTTTCTGTAGTTACAGATTACTACAGACTGTTCTGTTTTTGACAGATTCTGTTTTTCGTGTGTTGTTTGCTTATTTTGATGAATCTATAGCTAATAAAATAGTTTATAAACCATAGAGAAGTTGGAATACAGTAGGCTTAACACCAATATAAATAAAAATGAGTTCATTACAGTACCTTGAAGTGGTATTTTGTTTTCTTTCGCTAACGGAGCTCACGAGATTTTCTGTTAAGTTTTGTGTTGTGAAGTTTTCAAGTTTTGGGTAAAAGATTTGATGGATTATGGAACAAGGAGTGACAAGAGCCTAAGCTTGGGGATGCCCATGGCACCCCAAGATAATCTAAGGACACCAAAAATCCAAAGCTTGGGGATGCCCCGGAAGGCATCCCCTCTTTCGTCTACTTCCATCGGTAACTTACTTGGAGCTATATTTTTATTCACCACATGATATGTGTTTTGCTTGGAGCGTCTTGTATGATTTGAGTCTTTGCTTTTTAGGTTGCCACAATCATCTTTGCTGTACACACCTTTTGAGAGAGACACACATGATTCGGAATTTATTAAAATACTCTATGCGCTTCGCTTATATCTTTTGAGCTATATAGTTTTTGCTCTAGTGTTTCACTTATATCTTTTAGAGCACGGTGGTAGATTTGTTTTATAGAAAATATTATTCTCTCATGCTTCACTTATATTATTTTGAGAGTCTTAAAACGGTATGGTAATTTGCTTAAATTGGGAAATTAATCCTAATATGTTAGGTATTAAAAACTACTAAAAACTTTTTTATGAGTGTGTTGAATACTAAGAGAAGTTTGATGATTGATGATTGTTTTGAGATATGGAGGTGGTGATATTAAAGTTGTGCTAGTTGAGTAGTTGTGAAATTGAGAATACTTGTGTTGAAGTTTGCAAGTCCCGTAGCATGCACGTATGGTAAACGTTATGTAACAAATTTGAAAGATGAGGTGTTCTTTGATTGTCTTCCTTATGAGTGGCGGTCGGGGACGAGCGATGGTCTTTTCCTACCAATCTATCCCCCTAGGAGCATGCACGTAATGCTTGGTTTTTGATGACTTGTAGATTTTTGCAATAAGTATATGAGTTCTTTATGACTAATGTTGAGTCCATGGATTATACGCACTCTTACCCTTCCATCATTGCTAGCCTCTTCGGTACCGTGCATTGCCCTTTCTCACATTGAGAGTTGGTGCAAACTTCGCCGGTGCATCCAAACCCCGTGATATGATACGCTCTATCACACATAAACCTCCTTATATCTTCCTCAAAACAACCACCATACCTACCTATTATGGTATTTCCATAGCCATTCCGAGATATATTGCCATACAACTTTCCACCGTTCCATTTATCATGACACATTCATCATTGTCA
This sequence comes from Aegilops tauschii subsp. strangulata, assembly GCF_002575655.3. Lineage (NCBI taxonomy): Eukaryota > Viridiplantae > Streptophyta > Magnoliopsida > Poales > Poaceae > Aegilops > Aegilops tauschii. The sequence continues at coordinate 59,390,743 of NC_053039.3, read as the reverse complement.
TATTGCTTTGCATGATCATGTAGTTGACATCGTATTTATGGCAAAGCCACCGTTCATAATTTTTCATACATGTCACTCTTGATTCATTGCCTATTCCGGTACACCGCCGGAGGCATTCATATAGAGTCATACTTTGTTCTAGTATCGAGTTGTAATCATTGAGCTGTAAATAAATAGAAGTGTGATGATCATCATTCATAGAGCATTGTCCCGATAAAAAAAGAGAAGGCCAAAAAAAGGCCCCAAAAAAATATATATAAAAGGGACAATGCTACTATCCTTTTTTCCACACTTGTGCTTCAAAGTAGCACCATGATCTTCATGATAGAGACTCTCTTGTTTTGTCACTTTCATATACTAGTGGGAATTTTTCATTATAGAACTTGGCTTGTATATTCCAATAATGGGCTTCCTCAAATGCCCTAGGTCTTCGTGAGCAAGCAAGTTGGATGCACACCCACTTAGTTTCTTTTGTTGAGCTTTCATGCATTTATAGCTCTAGTGCATCCGTTGCATGGCAATCCCTACTCCTTGCATTAACATCAATCGATGGGCATCTCCATAGCCCGTTGATTAGCCGCGTTGATGTGAGACTTTCTTCTTTTTTGTCTTCTCCACATAACCCCCATCATTATATTCTATTCTACCCAAAGTGCTATATCCATGGCTCACGCTCATGTATTGCCTGAAGGTTGAAAAGGTTTGAGATTACTAAAGTATGAAACAATTGCTTGTCTTGTCATCGGGGTTGTGCATGATGAGAGCATTCTTGTGTGACGAAAATGTGGCATGACTAAACTATACGATTTTGTAGGGATGAACTTTCTTTGGCCATGTTATTTTGAGAAGACATAATTGCTTAGTTAGTATGCTTGAAGTATTATTACTTTTATGTCAATATTAAACTTTTATCTTGAATCTTTCGGATCTGAATATTCATACCACAATTAAGAGGGTTACACTAAAAAATTATGCTAAGTAGCATTCCGCATCAAAAATTCTGTTTTTATCATTTACCTACTCGAGGACGAGCAGGAATTAAGCTTGGGGATGCTTGATACGTCTCCAACGTATCTATAATTTTTTATTGCTCCATGCTATATTATATTGTGTTTTAGATGATTAATGGGCTTTGTTATACACTTTTATATTATTTTTGGGACTAACCTATTAACCGAAAGGCGTCTCATGCTGGCCAGCCTCTTGGCGCTCTCGACGAGCTGGACGCGGCGTGCTTCCAGTGTCTCGGCGTCGGCGTCCTCTGGGATGGGCGCCGTCAGGTCTTGCAACGCTGCCTCGAGCGGGTCTCGAGCACCGTCCCCGCCCGAGTGCTCACCATGGCTAATGACAAGCACCTCCATGACGGTGCTTCCACCGCTGTCCTCGCGAGGATGCGGCTCATCGTAGACCACCATGTTGGTGGGGAACACGTCGAGCGACGCCGTGTCGAAGTCGACAAGTGATACGTCTCCAACGTATCTAATTTTTGATTGCTTCATGCTATATTATATTCTGTTTTGGATGATTAATGTGCTTTGTTATACACTTTTATAATATTTTTGGGACTAACCTATTAACCGGAGGCCCAGCCCAAATTCCTGTTTTTTGCCTATTTCAGAGTTTCGCAGAAAAAGAATATCAAACGGAGTCCAAACGGAATGAAACCTTCGGAACGTGATTTTCGGAACAAACGTGATCCAGAGGACTTGGACCCTACGTCAAGAAATCAACTAGGAGGGCACGAGGCAGGGGGGGCGCCTACCCCCCTGGCGCGCCCTCCACCCTCGTGGGGCCCACGTTGCTCCACCGATGTACTTCTTCCTCCTATATATACCTACGTACCCCAAACCAACAGAAGCATCCACGAAAACCTAATTCCACCGCCGCAACCTTCTATACCTGTGAGATCCCATCTTGGGGCCTTTCCCGGCATCCTGCCGGAGGGGGCATTGATCACGGAGGGCTTCTACATCAACACCATAGCCTCTTCGATGATGTGTGAGTAGTTTACCTCAGACCTTCGGGTTCATAGTTATTAGCTAGATGGCTACTTCTCTCTTTTTGGATCTCAATACAATGTTCTCCCCCTCTCTCGTGGAGATCTATTCGATGTAATCTTCTTTCGCGGTGTGTTTGTTGAGACCGATGAATTGTGGGTTTATGATCAAGTTTATCTATGAACAATATTTGAATCTTCTCTGAATTCTTTTATGTATGATTGGTTATCTTTGCAAGTCTCTTCGAATTATCAGTTTGGTTTGGCCTACTAGATTGATCTCTCTTGCAATGGGAGAAGTGCTTGGCTTTGGGTTCAATCTTGCGGTGTCCTTTCCCAGTGACAGTAGGGGCAGCAAGGCACGTATTGTATTGTTGCCATCGAGGATAACAAGATGGGTTTTATATCATATTGCATGAGTTTATCCCTCTACATAATGTCATCTTACTTAAAGCATTACTCTGTTCTTATGAACTTAATACTCTAGATGCATGCTGGATAGCGGTCGATGTGTGGAGTAATAGTAGTAGATGCAGGCATGAGTCGGTCTACTTATCACGGACGTGATGCCTATATACATGATCATACCTAGATATTCTCATAACTTTGCTAAACAGTAATTTGTTCACCCACCGTAATACTTATGCTCTCGAGAGAAGCCACTAGTGAAACCTATGGCCCCCGGGTCTATTTTCCATCATATTAATCTTCCAACACTGAGCTATTTTTATTGCCTTTTATTTTACTTTGCATCTTTGTCATAAAAATACCAAAAATATTATCTTATCATATCTATCAGATCTCACTTTCGTAAGTGACCGTGAAGGGATTGACAACCCCTTTATTGTGTTGGTTGTGAGGTTTTTATTTGTTTGTGTAGGTGCGAGGGACTTGTGCGTGGCCTCCTACTGGATTGATACCTTGGTTCTCAAAAACTGAGGGAAATACTTACGCTGCTCTACTGCATCACCCTTTCCTCTTCAAGGGAAAACCAACGCAGTGCTCAAGAGGTAGCAACAAGCATCGGGTCGGTGGAACCAACCGACTCCAAGCGCACAGCAGGCTCGCTGGCGACGTGGAGCGGGTCGAGGAGGCTGACGAGGCGGCTCTCAGGGTCATATGTGCCTGCGTCGGATGCGGGCTCGTCGGAGAGGCGAATCTTGCCAACAAGATCGGCGAGGCAGCTCGCCGCACAGGCGACCTCTGCGCCGTGCAGCGTGTCGGCGCAGACGCCGTCTGGCGTGCCGGGCTGGCTGCGCTCGCCAGAAAGGAACAGGGTTCCCGTCCAGAGCAGGTCTCCGGACAACGGTGCACCTTGCCCCACGGTGGGCGCTAAATGTCGGGGGTTGGGTGCGACATATGCCAAAGAATGGCTTATAATGGTGGGAGCGAGTAGAACGTCGCCGATGCCCGGAAGCGGGATGAGGCGTAGACACGAACGCCGGTGTACTTTACCCAGGTTCGGGGCTCTCTTGGAGATAACGCCCATAGTCCTGCTCTGCAGGGTCTCCGCATGATCACTAAGGCACTAGTGAGTACAATGGTGCTCCTTGAGCTGTATGCCAGAGGTAGGAGAAAGCGCGGCTAGCTCTCTCCTCTCTCTATGTGTGAGTCTAGTACTAACAGGTTGGGAACCCTTTGCATGGGTGCCCTGGGGTGTTTATATAGGCCTACCCCCAGGGGTACAATGGTAATCTGGCCAGGTGTAGGACCCGGCTGTCAGTGTCTCTTGTCGCCGGCTTCTCCGCCGGTTGCTGAGGCCCGCCGCCTAGTGGGCCTCGCCGATTGGTCTGGTACGGAGCCGACAGGCCGCCTCCGCCGCTTGCGGGTCTGGTCGGCGGCTGGTTACTGTAGCCGCAATGCTAATGACACATACTTGGCCGGGGAGGGGCGTGGCTACAGTCCTGCCGTCTGGTGGGAGATCATTGTAGGCACACCGTGTCTTGTCTGGTTAATGGCGCACGGAACTCGAGGGAGGAGCAGGCCGCTTGCTAGAGGCCGGCCTCCCTTGGGTCCGACTGGTCACGCTATGCCGCCTTCCGGGCTCTCGCTGCCTGGTAGGGCCCGCCACCTGCAGGCCGTATCGACAGACCGTCGTGGGAACAGGGCTCCGCCTGACAAGGGTGACGTCAAGGATGGAGTGGCAACAGTGCCGCGTCGTGCGGAGATCTCCGCCTATACGGGGCATTGTGGCCACGCCAAGCCCTGGATGTGGGGGTGATGGGCTACACTGTAGCCACACCCTGTCGTGTCTTCTTAATGGGGGGCGCAGACTCTGAGGGCGTCGTGGGCTGCCTGCTAGGAGCCGGCCTCTCTAGAGGCCGCCTGCTAGGAGTCGGCCCGTCTTGGTGCCGTCTTCTGGTGCTTGGCCGTCTTCTGGCAGCCGGCCGCTTGAGCCAGCCGGCCACCAGAAGGCGGCGCTTCATTCTGGATGCTTGAGGGACGCAGCCGGCCCAAATGACTTGAAATGTTCAGGGACTCGGATTAGGCTACCCGTGGCCCATTACTCCGATAATTGTCCCTATCTTGACCCGGTGCAAGCTGTGTATGTGATTCTGAACATACAAAAAATTGTCTTGGATCGATCTACCCTTGATGAAAGCACTTTGACTGAGAGAGATAAGATGTTGCATAGCAGGAGCCAGTCTATTACCAAGCAGCTTTCCCAAAATCTTGGCGACGCTGTGGGAGAGACTAATTGGGCGATAGTCAGCAGGCCGCATGGCGTTCTCTTTCTTTGGGATTAGAACAATGAAGGCCGAGTTCAACAGGTTCCAATTGCTTGCATCGAGGGCAGAGAGCTGGTTGAGGGCCGAGTTCAACGATTGCATTTAGAAGGCTTGGCGATGGTGTACTCTTATGACGGAAGACACAAGCGCTCCTCTCGTTCCATATTGCTTTGATATTGTGATGGCTAAGCTCCCGATGCCTCTTAAGCCTACCATGCCAAAGTTATAGGAGTGCATCCTATCATACAAACTACGTACGTAGTAGTACATGCGTTTCTTTCAGGAGGATGACATCAAGTTCCTGGAAGTCCAGAACAATCAATGGCGCAAATTACGTATGCTATATTGCTTTCGATCTCGGCGTGGAAAGAGACTTTGTGCTCGTCTTCACTTCACATCACAAGTGCCGTGAACGGTGGCGATAACTGATAACCCGACATGACCGCACCCGAAAAATATCTGGAGGAACGGCCAAACGAGCTGAACTTGCGATATCCCGCACGGAACCATGCACGACGACGTACAGACAGCAAATTGAGCCACGGCAACCACCTGCATGACTGCCACAGATCTTCCCCGGCCTGTGCTATGCACACTCAAATCATGGGCATGGCCTCTGCTCCTCGCTACTCTGCCCAACCCAACGGAGCTTCCAGTGAGCAGGACGGCATCCCCGTCGTCGACTTGGCCGTCCTCCTCAACGGCGACGCCGGCGAACGGTCGCAGGCGATCCGGCACCTCGGCCGGGCGTGCCAAGACTGGGGCTTCTTCATGGTACGATTACACTATTATTACTGACGTACCACCCAAACGCTAAACGTAGTATAGATCGATTCTCAAGCCTGGATAAATATAAATCCATGATGAAGGTGACCAACCATGGGGTGCACGAGGCTCTCCAGAGCGCGCTCATGGACGCGTGCAAGGAGCTGTTCGGCCTACCACCGGAGCAAAAGGCGGAGTTCATGGACGCCGGCCCGATGGACCCCGTCCGCTTCGGCACGGGCTTCAACTCCGCCGTCGATGGCGCCAGGTACTGGCGGGACTACGTCAAGATGTTCGCGCACCCCGAGCTCCACTGCCCCGCCAAGCCCGACACCCTGCGGGGCGTGGCCGCGGAGTACGCGGCGCGCACCAGGGGCCTGCTGCTGGAGCTCACGGCGGCCATCTCCGAGAGCCTGGGGCTCGAAGGCGGCCGCATCGCTGAGCGCCTCGACCTGGGGTCCTGCTTCCAGATCCTCGTCGGCAACCATTACCCACCTAGCGGTGGCCCCGACGACGATGGGGCAGTCGGGCTGCCGGCTCACTCTGACCACGGCCTCCTCACTCTGCTCTTCCAGAACGGCGTCGATGGCCTCCAAGTCAAGCACGACGGCCGGTGGCTCCTCGCAGAGCCCATCCCCGGCGCATTCTTCGTCATCGCCGGCGATCAGCCGGAGGTGACCAGCCGATCGACTCTTGTCTCTTGTGATTCGTGTGTTGCTCATACACGTCGGTGAATGGCATGCAGATTGGGAGCAATGGAAGGTACAAGGGTGTGCTCCACCGCGCACTGGTCGACCGCGCGCAGGCGAGGATGTTGTGCGTGAGCCTGATCGGGCCGTGCCTGGACGCCGTCGTCGAGCCAGTGCCGGAGCTAGCCGTGGCACCCCTGCGCCTGGAGTACATGGGCGTCGAGTACAGGGACTACATGGAACACCAGCAGAGTAACAAGCTCAACGAGAAGGGAGCGCTGGACCTCGTTCGGGTGCAGACTGCAGAAACGCTTGGCAATTTTTGAAATTACTAAAGCATGATTCCTCAGGTTAAAATGCTCAAGTTGACCAAAAATTCCGTGTCCATATTTGTTTTATTTTTGCAACCGACCGGACCTCTGGCTTTTCATCATTAAGAAGAAGAGAATTGACTAGCAGTATCAAGAGCAGCGTACCCCTTGGCCTCTCTTGCAACTGCCCAGAAAACTCAGATTTCTTTCTTTGCCTCCCGTCGGCACCGCCGTTGATCCGCCTCGTCCGAGGGCATTAGGGCCACGGAGGCGCAGTGGATCTCGGCCCTTGCCTCAAGTGATATAGACTGCAGTGCCAACAATGTGCCCCCTTGAGTTTGAAAACTACAAAAAGTCTGTTTATTTGCCACGAACCCCCTAGAGTTTGAAAACTTGACAATAAAGGGCCTAGTTTTTGACAAGTCATGGTAATCTTTTCACTAGAAATTTCGGCAGCATAACACGTTGGGAAGAATCGCATGCACAATGGCATTAAAAAAATCAATTCAACATAGAATGAAGTTCTCCTGCTCATTCCAAAATTCAATTCATGAACCTTAACCCATTCCATACCATCATCCTAGCAAGTCTAAATGGTCACAGCTTATCAGACAACCCTTCCTTGTGTTGAATACAGAAGGAGGTAAGAACATGCACCCAACAAAAGAACAACCCACACTACCAAAAATCTATCAGACTCAGCTGGAGCATCTAGATTACGACCAAGCTCCATCCATCCGTCGGTCTTCTCGCCCGCCGCAAGATCAAACTTCCCGGTGGCTGCGGGTCCAGACCACTACCTGGCGAAAACAAAAGCAATTTGGTTACCCTTCTCGTTTTTCCAAAAACACAAGGACAGTGGCACATAGAAAGACAGCAGCACATATAGACAGATAACAAGCATCAATTATTTCCCAGTACCCTGCGTTCCAAGCATCGCATTCCTGTTTTGAATACAACACACTGTGCAACTATAGTAGGCACATTATCGGGAAACTTGTAGCATCATCAGGAAATGAACTTCCTATGCATGTGACCTTGGAACTATATATTGAAAAATCCAAGCAAACCAAATACATCATCCATGTCATTTTAGCATGTTGGAGTCTACACCACCTCATAATAACTGAAACATGATGCCACCTAGTATAAGATGATGATGAAGTGGACGAAAGGTGCAAACCAAATACCAAATGACACCATAGATAATAAGCTCAAATTGTAGGCCAAGAAAGAAAGTGCTAAAACCACTAAAATTGTGACAGTAAAAATTATAACATATTCACAATAACCACGGATGTTGGCATTACAGACCATCACCACGGCCAAAAACCATATAAATTGCCATGGCGTGATTGCCAGTACATAATTTACCACGGCTCGATTGACGTGGACACATAAAGCATGAAACAGAGAAGATGAGAGGACCAGTGGCTTACCTATGCCAGAGCCGGAGTGAGCGCCAGCATAGGCTGGCGGACTCGCTGAAATAAACTCATGAACGAAGGGCTGAACTCTTGTGTCGCACCTTCATAAACATTAGTGCTGCTCCTTGCCAGTAGTACACCATCCATGGATCGCTTATTTCGCCAACTTGGGCATGCTTGATATCGATCACTGCAGCAAACAGGTTTTGCCAACAACACAGGGTCAAGTGGCTGCATACATAGAAAGTATAGGAGCACAACAATGTATCCTACATCTGTTCTACACACAACTTAATGGCTCAAGCAGCATATAGAAAAAGACATAAAATGATGGTTTAGTCCTAACACCTGCATGTATTTACAAGTTAACTAAGAGAATACGGTTCGTCTAAACGATAGCTCCACTCTAAATATTTGAACCATGTAGTACTACTACCCTGACCTGGCCTGGAAAAGAAGTAAAACTCTCGTGCCTCCACACAAAATAGCTCAACATTTCTCTAAGCATTACACTTCAGTCAAGGGGGGTATTTTAACCATGCAATGCTACCCTGAATCATCAGAATATCTTACTAATCTAGTACGCGGGATATCATCAAGCATATGAACCCTATGACATATAGTGGCCTCCAGTGATAAGAAATGTGCCAGATGACATATAGTGGCCTTCCGTCACAGATGCTCCTACAACGCCAAGGCCAACTGAACCAGTGCCTGTGGCCTCCCCTGTTCATGAAGAAAATCTTTCTCAGCCAAATGTATCAGAAGAAGGTAAAATTCCTCAGTCCGGGCATCAAGCCTCTCCAGCTCGTGTCGAACTAAATGAATCGGTTCCTCCCTCTACACCTCAACCGTCTGTCGAAGAACAAACCCAACAGTCTCCAATGCAGTTTGAAAAAGAATATGTCTTGTTGCCTTCTACTGCAGCTCAAACCAGTGTACCTTCTACTCCAGCTCAACTGCAAGTGTCAATCGCCATAGCATGAAGGATTTCAGTTGATGCTCCAACGGAAAATAGATCTATTTCTACTCGTCATACAGACTCCGTGGTATATGGAGAAGACGTAATTTCAGTCGAAGATGAACTTAAATATCCATATCCTCGTGAACAACTGCCATTATTCAAGATTTGTGCTGGTGCCAAAGGACCGCTATTCAATCGGAATACGCATCCCCTATTCTTCCGTGAAAGTCCATAAAAAGGGCCACGCACATCTGAATCGCCTCGTTTCTGGACTCAAGAACATGCCATATATTATTCTTGAATTCTGTATGACAGCCAAAAGATTTTTTCCTCATGAGTTCCTGGATTTCTCAGCCATGAAGAGCATTGGCTGCTTTGATCAAATACTGCAAGATCTTGAGGATTTCTGCCACACCAATGTCTTTGCCTTCAAGCATCCGTGGAACCGAGAAATTATTCTTCAATTCTATGCAACCTTGTACATCTCTGGTGATGAGACTGACAGTTCCAAGTGGATCCTGGAATGGATGACCGAAGGGAAAAGGATTAAATGCACATCTACAGACTTTGTCTCCCATTTTCATTTCGCTCGGTTCGAGCATGGCAAGAATGAGATTAGAGTGCACAACATTGATGTTATTTCAGATGAAATATTTCGATGCACCATGGACAAAGAAAAGATTCGGGACTACAATGGTCCTCTCGTGCCCGAGCATTTGACATTTGAGAATGTAACTCCGTATCATTTGCTCACATACACCATTTGCCCTCTGGCCGGGATGAACAAGGATAGTGCCATTTCTGATGTTCTTCGAAATGCCATTTATGCCATCTCCGAGAAATATGTCTTTGATGTTAAGGATATGTTTCTGCAAATATTGAAGGACTCAGCTCAGCATTCGAAAACCATCAAAGCCTATGCACCCTAGATTCAAAAGGTTGTTGATTATTCTATGAAGACAGAGTACTTGGCGAAAGTGAGTCACAAAACTTTATTCCTCCTGTTCGTGATACTTTGCAAGTCATGCAAGATATTTCCTCGGGAAAACAGCCAGACTCCAGCCAACAAGATTATCACAACACATTCGATGGGCCACGTATACCTCAGCATGAGCGAAAGCCATCTCATCAACATCCATCACCCATCGAAGTAAGTATGCGCACACAACAGTTGCTATTGAAGCATATGGCTGAGGATCGGCGAGAAAAAGAACACCTTGCTGCTGAGCTTAATGCCACCAACAACAGAACCAAAATAGTGCATATGGTTGCAGCTGAGAATAAGAAGCTACTCTGGAAATTACTTCGCAAGTTCTTCTCCAACGAACAACTTCAGGCCAACGATCTTAAAGAACTTTATGATTACATTGACCAAGGCTTTGTTGATGAAGATTTCCAAGATCGCAGTACTCCTCCTCTGCCTGCTCGTGCGCGAACCACAGATCTTCTGCATATTAAGCTTCGCAAGATATTTGAAGAATCTGAAGCTACCTCACCAATGGAAAAGCTAACCGAAGGAAATGTGTTTTCTCGTGTTTCTCAAGAGGTTGATCCCAAGGTGCCTTCTTCCTCAAAGCACCATGAAGCCATTCCTGAAGACAAATCTGCTGCTGATGATGATGAAGATCTTCCCGTGACCTTCGAACAAGAAACTTCTTCGGATAGTTCTTCTAGTGAAGCCACAGAGTGAATCAAGTTCACAGCTTTTCCACTCGTGTTCTTCATCACCTTATTGACACTCGTTGACAAAAGGAGGAAATTATATCGAGTTTTGATAGATTTGTTCTCTGTGTTTATTTGATTTTCCGTGTGGTTTGAAACTTATACCTCAAAGACTATTTGTGCCATGATGTAAATCTAACTTCTGTGATGTAATGTTTGTTGGGGAACGTAGCATGCAATTTCAAAAAAATTCCTACGTTCACGCAAGATCTATGTAGGAGATGCATAGCAACGAGAGGGGAGAGTGTGTCCACGTACCCTTGTAGACCAAAAGCGGAAGCGTTAGGTTAACGTAGTTGATGTAGTCGAACGTCTTCACGATCCAACCGATCCAAGTACCAGACGTACGGCACCTCCGTGTTCAGCACACGTTTAGCTCGATAACGTCCCTCGAACTCTTGATCCAGTAGAGGGTCGAGGGAGAGTTCCGTCAGCACGACGGCGTGGCGACGGTGTTGGTGATGTGATCCCTGCAGGGCTTCGCCTAAGCACTACAACGCTATGACCGGAGGAGTAAACTGTGGAAGGGGGCACCGCACACGGCTAAGGGAACAATTGATGTGCCTTTGGGGTGCCCCCTGCCCACGTATATAAAGGAGGGGAGGAGGAGGTCGACGGCCAGGAGGGGCGCGCCATGGGGGGAGTCCTACTAGGACTCCCAGTCCTAGTAGGATTTGGCTCCCCCCTTTTCCTTTCTCCACCGGAGGGAAAGGGAAGGAGAGGGAGAGGCAAAGGGGGCGCCGCCATGATGGGGGGGGGGCGCGGCCACCCCTTGTGGCCCTCTCTCTCCACTAAGGCCCAATATTTCCCCGGGGGGTTCTGGTAACCCCTCGGTACTCGGGTAAAATACCTGAACCACTCGAAACCATTCGGATGTCCGAATACTACCTTCCAATATATGAATCTTTACCTCTCGACCATTTCGAGACTCCTCGTCATGTCCGTGATCTCATCCGGGACTCTGAACAAACTTCGGTCACCAAAACACACAACTCATAATACAAAAGTTAAGCGTACAGACCCTACGGGTTCGAGAACTATGTAGACATGACCGAGACACATCTCCGGTCAATAACCAATAGCGGAACCTGGATGCTCATATTGGTTCCTACATATTCTACGAAGATCTTTATCGGTCAAACCGCATAACAACATACGTCATTCCCTTTGTCATCAGTATGTTACTTGCCCGAGATTTGATCCTCGGTATCATTGTACCTAGTTCAATCTCGTTACCGGCAAGTCTCTTTACTCATTCCATAATGCATCTGAAGGAAATATGCCCTAGAGGCAATAATAAAGTTATTATTTATTTCCTTATATCATGATAAATGTTTATTATTCATGCTAGAATTGTATTAACCGGAAACATAATACTTGTGTGAATACATAGACAAACAAAGTGTCACTAGTATGCCTCTACTAGACTAGCTCGTTGATCAAAAATGGTTATGTTTCCTAGCCATAGACATGAGTTGTCATTTGATTAACGGGATCACACCATTAGGAGAATGATGTGATTGACTCGACCCATTTCGTTAGCATAGCACTCTATCGTTTAGTATGTTGCTATTGCTTTCTTCATGACTTATACATGTTCCTATGACTATGAGATTATGCAACTCCCGTTTACCGGAGGAACACTTTGTGTGCTACCAAACGTCACAACGTAACTGGGTGATTATAAAGGTGCTCTACAGGTGTCTCCGAAGGTACTTGTTGGGTTGGCGTATTTCGAGATTAGGATTTGTCACTCCGATTGTCGGAGAGGTATCTCTGGGCCCTCTCGGTAATGCACATCACTTAAGCCTTGCAAGCATTGCAACTAATGAGTTTGTTGCGAGATGATGTATTACGGAACGAGTAAAGAAACTTGCCGGTAACAAGATTGAACTAGGTATTAAGATACCGACGATCGAATCTCGGGCAAGTAACATACCGATGACAAAGGGAACAACGTATGTTGTTATGCGGTCTGACCGATAAAGATCTTCGTAGAATATGTGGGAGCCAATATGAGCATCCAGGTTCCGCTATTGGTTATTGACTGGAGACATGTCTCGGTCATGTCTACATAGTTCTCGAACCCGTAGGGTCCGCACACTTAACGTTACGACGACAGTTATATTATGAGTTTATATGTTTTGATGTACCGAAGGTTGTTCGGAGTCCCGGATGTGATCACGGACATGACGAGGAGTCTCGAAATGGTCGAGACATAAAGATTGATATATTGGAAGCCTATGTTTGGATATCAGAAGTGTTCCGGGTGAAATCGGGATTTTACCGGAGTACCGGGAGGTTACCGGAACCCCCCGGCAACATAATGGGCCTTAGTGGGTCTAGGTGGAAGAGAGGAGAGGAGGCCAGGGCAGGGCCACACGCCCCTCCCCCCCCCAGTCCGAATAGGACAAGGAGAGGGGGCGGCGCCCCCCCTTTCCTTCCTCCCCTCCATCTCTTCCCCCTTTCTCTCCTAGTCCAACATGGAAAAGGGGGGAGTCCTACTCCCGGTAGGAGTAGGACTCCTTCTGTCACGCCCCAATGCTGGCCGCACCTCTCCCCCTTTGCTCCTTTATATACGGGGGCAGGGGGCACCCCAAAGAGAACAATTGATCTCTTGATCTCTTAGCCGTGTGCGGTGCCCCCTCCACCATATTACACCTCGATAATATCGTAGCGGTGCTTAGGAGAAGCCCTGCGTCGGTAGAACATCATCATCGTCACCACGCCGTTGTGCTGACGAAACTCTCCCTCAACACTCGGCTGGATCGAAGTTCGAGGGACGTCATCGAGTTGAACGTGTGCTGAACTCGGAGGTGCCGTGCGTTCGGTACTTGATCGGTCGGATCGTGAAGACGTACGACTACATCAACCGCGTTGTGCTAACGCTTCCGCTTTCAGTCTACGAGGGTACATGGACAACACTCTCCCCTCTCGTTGCTATGCATCACCATGATCTTGCGTGTGCGTAGGAAATTTTTGAAATTACTACGTTCCCCTAACAGCATCATCCTACAACTAACTCATTAGTCACATTGCTTGCAAGGCTTATAGTGATGTGCATTACCGAGAGGGCCCAGAGATACCTCTCCGATACACGGAGTGATAAATCCTAATGTTGATCTATGCCAACCCAACAAACACCTTCGAGACACCTGTAGAGCATCTTTATAGTCACCCAATTACGTTGTGACGTTTGATAGCACACAAGGTGTTCCTCCGGTATTCGGGAGTTGCATAATCTCATAGTCAGAGGAATATGTAAAAGTCATGAAGAAATCAATAGCAATAAAACTAAAGGATCATAATTCTAAGCTAACGGATGGGTCTTGTCCAGCACATCATTCTCTAATGATGTGATCCCGTTCATCAAATGACAACACATGTCTATGGTCAGGAAACTTAACAATCTTTGATTAACGAGCTAGTCAAGTAGAGGCATACTAGGGGCACTCTGTTTTGTCTATGTATTCACACATGTACTATGTTTCCGGTTAATACAATTCTAGCATGAATAATAAACATTTATCATGATATAAGGAAATATAAATAACAACTTTATTATTGCCTCTAGGGTATATTTCCTTTAGTCTCCCACTTGCACTAGAGTCAATAATCTAGATTACATAGTAATGATTCTAACACCCATGAAGTCGTGGTGCTGATCATGTTTTGCTTGTGGAAGAGGCTTAGTCAACGGGTCTGCAACATTCAGATCCGTATTTTTTTTGCAAATCTCTATGTCTCCCTCCTTGACTTGATCGCGGATGGAATTCAAGCGTCTCTTGATGTGTTTGGTTCTCTTGTGAAATATGGATTCCTTCGCCAAGGCAATTGCTCCAGTATCCTTCATCGAGACTCCTTCATTTGCTGCTTCCGAAGCAGCTATGTACTCCGCTTCATACGTAGATCCCGCCACGACGCTCTGCTTGGAACTGCACCAACTGACAGCTCCACCATTCAACATAAATACGTATCCGGTTTGTGAGTTAGAGTCATCCGGATTAGTGTCAAAGCTTTCATCGACGTAACCATTTGCGACAAGCTCTTTGTCACCTCCATAAATGAGAAACATATCCTCAGTCCTTTTCAGGTATTTCAGGATGTTCTTGACTGTTGTCCAGTGATCCACTCCTCGATTACTTTGGTACCTTCCTGCTAAACTTATAGCAAGGCACACATCAGGTCTGGTACACAACATCGCATACATGATAGAATCTATGGCTGAGGCATAGGGAATGACTTTCATTTTCTCTCTATCTTCTGCAGTGGTCGGGCATTGAGTCTGACACAACTTCACACCTTGTAACACATGCAAGAACCCTTTCTTTGACTGATCCATTTTGAACTTCTTCAAAACTTTATCAAGGTATCACTAGTAGAAAACAGGGCTTTGGTCACAGCTCAATATACACATTAGTCTCGGTTGCATTACGAACCAGGACTAATGTGAGCATTAGTCCCGGTTCGAGCGGCTAAACGCATTAGTCCCGGTTCAAATGAGACCTTTAGTCTCGGTTTTCGATGCCCTTTAGTCCCGGTTCGTGTCTCAAACCGGGACTAATGATTAGACCTTTAGTCCCTATTTGAGACACGAACCGGGACTAAAGGGTGCCCTTTAGTCCCGGTTCGTGTCTCAAACCGGGACTAAAGGGGTTCGTGTCTCAAACTCTACCCCCCCCCCCCCCGGTGTATCACCATTTCAGTTTTGAAAAAAACAAAGAAAATGATAAAAACTTCAAAAAATAAAATCCTTCGAGATGTAGTTATATTACTACATCTGCTAGTTAGGAAAATTTAAAAACTACAATTTGGACACGTTTTGCAAAAAAGTGTTATGAAAAAGTAAAACGGCTATAACTTTTGCATACGATGACGGGAAAAAAGTATAATATATCAAAATGTTCAGCACGAAAATCCGCATGCCGTTTAGTAATTTTTTAGAATCCTCGAATTCTAAAAGGAAAAAAAGATATGCTCAAAATTCAGTTTTTTTTTGAATTTTGGTTAAATCTGGCCAAACTATGGTCAAACTACTTATTCAAGAAGTATTAGTGTTACTAAATAATTATTTCAGTTTTTTTTAATTTTGGTCAACTCTGGTCAAACTATGGTCAAACTACTTATTCAAGAAATATTAGTGTTACTAAATAATTATTGTTTTTTAGAATAATAGTTTCAAACTCAAGTAGTGAAACGTGTGACTTCATGCTCAAGCTAATCTCCTGAGGGTTAATAGAATTGACATCTTACTATTCTCAGGAAAACAACAACTGCAGACTTGGAAACGAGGGGGAATAGAACGGACGTTAAGTGTGCTCAGGCTGGAGTAGTGAGAGGATGGGTGACCGGCCGGGAAGTTAGATAATTTGGAATGATGAGGGGTGATTAGAGATTAGAGGTTAAATAGAGCAGTGATGAGGGGTGATTACAATTAAATTGTAAAATAATTCAGAATTTTGAAAATTGGGAAAAAATAATAAAAAATAAAAAAAACTTCAAAAAAACCCGTAAAATTTCCTTTAGTCCCGGTTTGAGACACGAACCGGGAACTAAGGTGGAGCTCCAGACAGCAGCCACGTGGAGGGCATTTAGTCCCGGTTCGTAACAGAACCGAGACTAAAGAGGGGGGGGGGCTTTAGTACCGACCCTTTAGTCCCGGTTCCAAAACCAGGACTAAAGGCCCTCTAGAACCGGGAAAAATGGGCCTTTTTCTACTAGTGTATGTGCTTTGTGAAAGTCCAATTAAGCGTCTTGATCTATCTCTATAGATCTTGATGCCCAATATATAAGCAGCTTCACCAAGGTCCTTCATTGAAAAATTCTTATTCAAGTATCCTTTTGTGCTATCCAGAAATTCTATATCATTTCCACTACACAATATGTCATCCACATATAATATTAGAAATGCTATAGCGCTCCCACTCACTTTCTTGTAAATACAGGCTTCTCCCAAAGTCTGTATAAAACCATATGCTTTGATCACACTATCAAAGCATATATTCCAACTCCGAGATTCTTCCACCAGTCCATAAATGGATCGCTGGAGCTTGCACACTTAGTTAGCATCTTTAGGATCGACAAAACCTTCTGGTTGCATCATATACAACTCTTCTTTAAGATATCCATTAAGGAATGCGGTTTTGAAATTCATTTACCAAATTTCATAATCATAAAATGCGGTAATTGCTAACATGATTCGGACAGACTTAAGGCCAACTCCACCGCGCGACCCCAAATGGACGTCCGCTTTGCTCGGATTTTGTCCGTTTGGGTAGGGCAATGGGGTCATGTCCGGGTAGTTTCTGGGATGCGGTGGTCGTGCTCCCAACACACGGACCCATCCCGGCCGCATCCTGTCCGCATACAATTTTCTTTGCAAGCCCTTAACTTTTTCTCTGCAAGCCCAGCCAGTCCATGGCGTGGCGCGGCCTCCCACAGCCGGGCAAGCTCAAGACCGACCGGATCCGCCCCAAATCCGGCCGGCAGGTGCGCAAATCAGGTGGTCATGGTTGGGTAGCTCGGAGGCGCCGAGGGGAAGGGGCTGGGTGAGCGTGCATCCGAGCTGCACAGCTACAATGGCAGCGGCGGCGGCGGCGACGAGGGAAGAGTGGGGAAGAGTGGAGAAGAATGGAGGGCGTGCGGCCGGAGGGAGGGAGGGGGCGGATAGAAAAAGGTGCCCCTGTTCCACCGACAGCTGGGCCAGGGGAGGACACGCGCAGACGGCCCGTGCGTCCGCGTGCTGTCCGTTTCACCCCAAAAGCGGCACAAACTTGGGCCAGGGATGGGTCGAAAGCGGACAGAAAACGGACAAAAGTCCGTTTGCACCCGCGCGCTGGGCCGTCTGGTTTGTCCGTTTTACCCCAAACGGACGCGCGCGGACAGGATGGGGTCGCGCGGTGGAGTTGGTCTAAGCATCGCTACGAGTGAGAAGTGTTGGAAATATGCCCTAGAGGCAATAATAAATAGGTTATTATTATATTTCCTTGTTCATGATAATCGTTTATTATCCATGCTAGAATTGTATTGATAGGAAACTCAGATACATGTGTGGATACATAGACAACACCATGTCCCTAGTAAGCCTCTAGTTGACTAGCTCGTTTATCAATAGATGGTTACGGTTTCCTGACCATGGACATTGGATGTCGTTGATAACGGGATCACATCATTAGGAGAATGATGTGATGGACAAGACCCAATCCTAAGCCTAGCACAAGATCGTGTAGTTCGTTTGCTCAGAGCTTTTCTAATGTCAAGTATCATTTCCTTAGACCATGAGATTGTGCAACTCCCGGATACCGTAGGAATGCTTTGGGTGTACCAAACGTCACAACGTAACTGGGTGGCTATAAAGGTGCACTACAGGTATCTCCGAAAGTGTCTGTTGGGTTGGCACGAATCGAGATTGGGATTTGTCACTCCGTGTAAACGGAGAGGTATCTCTGGGCCCACTCGGTAGGACATCATCATAATGTGCACAATGTGACCAAGGAGTTGATCACGGGATGATATGAGTTACGGAACGAGTAAAGAGACTTGCCGGTAACGAGATTGAACAAGGTATCGGGATACCGACGATCGAATCTCGGGCAAGTAACATACCGGTAGACAAAGGGAATTGAATACGGGATTGAGTGAATCCCTGACATCGTGGTTCATCCGATGAGATCATCGTGGAACATGTGGGAGCCAACATGGGTATCCAGATCCCGCTGTTGGTTAAGTGCCGGAGAACGTCTCGGTCATGTCTGCATGGTTCCCGAACCCGTAGGGTCTACACACTTAAGGTTCAATGACGCTAGGGTTATAGGGAAAGTATGTACGTGGTTACCGAATGTTCTTCGGAGTCCCGGATGAGATCCCGGACGTCACGAGGAGTTCCGGAATGGTCCAGAGGTAAAGATTTATATATGGGAAGTCCTGTTTTGGTCACCGGAAAAGTTTCGGGTGCTATCGGTAATGTACCGGGACCACCGGGAGGGTCCCGGGGGTCCACCAGGTGGGGCCACCAGCCCCAGAAGGCTGCGTGGGGGGGACCAGCCCCAGGTGGGCTGGTGCGCCCCCCACCAAAGCCCAAGGCGCAGGGAGAGTGGGAGGGGGCAAACCCTAGGTCCAGATGGGCCTTAAGGCCCACCCTAGTGGCGCCCCCCTCTCTTCCCCCCTTGGCCGCCCCCTAGGTGGGATCTAGGGCTGGCCGCCACCCCTTGGGGTGGGAACCCTAGAGGGGGCGCAGCCCCCCCCCCTATATATAGTTGAGGTCTAGGGCTGCCAAACACATGAGTTTTCCTGTCTCTCTTGGCGCAGCCCTACCTCTCTCCCTCCTCCTCTCCCGCGGTGCTTGGCGAAGCCCTGCGGGATTGCCACGCTCCTCCATCACCACCACGCCGTCGTGCTGCTGCTGGACGGAGTCTTCCCCAACCTCTCCCTCTCTCCTTGCTGGATCAAGGCGTGGGAGACGTCACCGGGCTGCACATGTGTTGAACGCGAAGGCGCCGTGGTTCGGCGCTTAGATCGGAATCAACCGCGATCTGAATCGCTACGAGTACGACTCCCTCATCTGCGTTCTTGCAACGCTTCCGCATCGCGATCTACAAGGGTATGTAGATGTACTCCCCTTCCCCTCGTTGCTAGATTACTCCATAGATTGATCTTGGTGATGCGTAGAAAATTTTGAATTTCTGCTACGTTCCCGAACAAGGTCTCATCGTAGTCAACTCCTTGAACTTGTCGAAAACCTTTCGCAACAAGTCGAGCTTTGTAGACAGTAACATTATCGGCAGCGTTAGTCTTGTTCTTGAAGATCCATTTATTCTCTATTGCTTGCCAATCATCGGGCAAGTCAACCAAAGTCCATACTTTGTTCTCATACATGTATACCATCTTAGATTTCATGGCCTCAAGCTATTTCACGGAATCTGGGCTCATCATCACTTCCTCATAGTTCGTAGGTCTGTCATGGTCTAGTAACATGACTTCCAGAACAGGATTACCGTACCACTCTGGTGCGGAACGTACTCTGGTTGACCTACGAGGTTCGGTAGTAACTTGATCTGAAGTTTCATGATCATCATCATTAACTTCCTCACTAATTGGTGTAGGCATCACTGGAACTGATATCTATGATGAACTACTTTCCAATTCGGGAGAAGGTAGAACTACCCCATCAAGTTCTACTTTTCTTTCCACTCACTTATTTTGAGAGAAACTCCTTCTCTAGAAAGGATCCATTCTTAGCAACGAATATTTTGCCTTCGGATCTGTGATAGAAGGTGTACCCAACAGTCTCCTTTGGGTACCCTATGAAGACGCATTTCTTTGATTTGGGTTCGAGCTTATCAGGTTGAAGCTTTTTCACATAAACATCACAGCCCCAAACTTTAAGAAATGACAGCTTAGGTTTCTTGCCAAACCACAGTTCATATGGTGTCGTCTCAACGGATTTAGATGGTGCTCTATTTAATGTGAATGCAGCCGTCTCTAAAGCATAACCCCAAAACAATAGTGGTAAATCGGAAGAGACATCATAGATCGCACCATATCTAATAAACAACGGTTACAACGTTCGGACACAGCATTACGCTGTGGTGTTCCAGGTAGCGTGAGTTGCAAAACTATTCCACATTGTTTGAAATGAAGACCAAACTCATAACTCAAATATTCACCTCCACGATCAGATCGTAGAAACTTTATTTTCTTCTTACGATGATTTTCCACTTCACTCTGAAATTCTTTGAACTTTTCAAATATTTCAGACTTATGTTTCATTAAGTAGATATACCCATATCTGCTCAAATCATCTGTGAAGGTCAGAAAATAAGGATACCCGCCGCGAGCCTCAACACTCATCGGACTGCATACATCACTATGTATTATTTCCAATAAGTCAGTTGCTCGCTCCATTGTTCTGGAGAACAGAGTCTTAGTCATCTTGCCCATGAGGCATGGTTCACAAGCATCAAGTGATTCCAAAAGCCCATCAGCATGGAGTTTCTTCATGCGCTTTACACCAATATGACCTAAATGGCAGTGCCACAAATAAGTTGCACTATCATTATTAACTTTGCATCTTTTGGCTTCAATATTATGAATATGTGTATCACTACAATCGAGTTTCAACAAAAATAGACCATTCATCAAGGGTGCATGAACATAAAAGATATTACTCATATAAATAGAACAACCATTATTCTCTGATTTAAATGAATAACTGTCTCGCATCAAACAAGATCCAGATATAATGTTCATGCTTAACGCTGGCACCGAATAACAATTATTTAGGTCTAAAACTAATCCCAAAGGTAGATGTAGAGGTAGCGTGCCGACGGCGATCACATCGAATTTGGAACCATTTCCCACGCGCATCGTCACCTCGTCCTTAGCCACTCTTCGTTTAATCAGTAGCCCCTGTTTTCAAGTTGCAAATATTAGCAACAGAACCAGTATCAAATACCCAGGCGCTACTACGAGCATTAGTAAGGTACACATCAATAACATGTATATCAAATATACCTTTCACTTTGCCATCCTTCTTATCCGCCAAATACTTGGGGCAGTTCCGCTTCCAGTGACCAGTCCCTTTGCAGTAGAAGCACACAGTTTCAGGCTTAGGTCCAGACTTGGGCTTCCTCCCGAGAGTAGCAACTTGCTTGCTATTCTTCTTGAAGTTCCCCTTCTTCCCTTTGCCCTTTTTCTTGAAACTAGTGGTCTTGTTAACCATCAACACTTGATGCTCCTTCTTGATTTCTACCTCCGCGGCCTTTAGCATCGCGAAGAGCTCGGGAATTGTCTTTTCCATACCTTGCATATTATAGTTCATCACGAAGCCTTTATAGCTTGGTCGCACTGATTGAAGAACTCTGTCAATGACACTATCATCAGGAAGATTAGCTTCCAGCTGAGTCAAGTGGTTATGGTACCCAGACATTCTGAGTATGTGTTCACTGACAGAACTGTTCTCCTCCATCTTGTAGCTATAGAACTTGTTGGAGACTTCATATCTCTCAACTCGGGCATTTTCTTGAAATATTAACTTCAACTCCTGGAACATCTCATATGCTCCATGACGTTCAAAACGTCTTTGAAGTACCGATTCTAAGCCGTAAAGCATGGCACACGGAACTATCGAGTAGTCACCAGCTTTAGTCTGCCAGACGTTCATAACGTCTGGAGTTGCTCCTGCAGCGGGCCTTGCACCTAGCGGTGCTTCCATGACGTAATTCTTCTGTGCAGCAATGAGGATAATCCTCAAGTTACGGACCCAGTCTGTGTAGTTGCTACCATCATCTTTCAACTTAGCTTTCTCTAGGAATGCATTAAAATTCAAGGGAACGGTAGCACGGGCCATTGACCTACAACAACATAGATATGCAAAAAACTACCGGGTACTAAGTTCATGATAAATTAAAGTTCAATTAATCATATTACTTAAGAACTTGCACTTAGATAGACATCCCTCTAGTCATCTAAATGATCACGTGATCCATATCAACTAAACCATATCCGATCATCACGTGAGACGGAGTAGTTTTCAATGGTGAACATCTCAATGTTGATCATACCTACTATATGATTCATGCTCGACCTTTCGGTCTCAGTGTTTCGAGGCCATATCTGCATATGCTAGGTGATAACCCACAAGTATAGGGGATCGCAACAGTTTTCAAGGGTAGTATTCAACCCAAATTTATAGATTCGACACAAGGGGAGCCAAAGAATATTTGAAGGTATTAGCAGCTGAGTTGTCAATTCAACCACACCTGGAAATTAATTATCTGCAGCAAAGTGATCAGTAGCAAAGTATTTTGATATTTTTGATAATAGTGACAGCACCAACGGTAACAGTAATAGTGGTAGCAGTAATTTCGTAGCAAGTGTAACAGTGATGATAGCAATAGTAACGTAGCAAGGTCAATATAAGATAAATTCATAGGCAATGGGTCGGTGACTTGTTAGATGATATTCATCATGTAACAGTTATAACCTAGGGCGATACAACACTAGCTCTAGTTCATCGATATAATGTAGGCATGTATTCCGTAAATAGTCATAAGTGCTTTATTAAAAGAACTTGCACGACATCTTTTGTCCTATCCTCCCGTGGCAGCGGGGTCCATATTGGAAACTAAGGGATATTAAGGCCTCCGTTTAATAGAGAACCGGAACAAAGAATTAACACATAGTGAATACATGAACTCCTCAAACTACGGTCATCACCAGGAGTGGGCCCGGTTGTTGTCACTCCGGGGTTGCCAGATCATAACACGTAGTAGGTGACTATAACTTGCCAGATCGGATCTAAAACATGGATATAATGATGAATTCATAAACAGTTCACATCTGAGTTCATGGCACCCAGGCCCAAAGTGACAAGCATTAAGCATAGCAAAGTCATAGCAACATCAATCTAAGAACATAGCGGATACTAGGGATCAGGCCCTAAAAAAACTAACTCGATTACATGATGAATCTCATCCAACTCCTCACCGACCAGTGAGCCTACGACGGAATTACTCACTCCCGGTGGGGAGCATCATGGAATTGGCGATGGAGATTGGTTGGTGATGACGAAGAACGAAGATCCCACTCTCCGGAGCCCCAAACAGACTCCAGATCTGCCCTCCCGAGGAAGAACAGGGCTTGGCGGCGGCTCCGTCTCGTGAAATGCGATAATTCTTTCTCCCTCATTTTTTTCTGGATAAATGTGAATTTATAGTATCACGGTTGAGGTCTGCGGGGCCAGCAGGTGGGTACAACCTACCTGGGCGCCAGGAGAGGGGGGTGCGCCCTGGTGGGTTGTGCCCACCCAGGTGCCCCTCTCCAGCAGGTCTTGGCTCCAGAAATTCTTATTATTGATATAATAAATCCTTAAAAAGTTTTGTTCCATTCCGAGAACTTTTATTTCTACACAAAAACAACACCATGCACTACAAAAAAAGACACATCCGTGACATTTTGGGCCGAACAAAAAAAAATTCTGTCATACAAATGACACTTCTATGACGATAATTGTGAAAAAACCCGGTATCATCATAGATGTGGTGGGCTCCTACTTCTATGACAAAAAATCATGACAGAAAATGGGCTTTTCGTCTTGGGCGGGCTGGAGACGCAGCTGCATGACATTCTTTGGGCCGTCCATGATGGGAAAAACCGTGGTAGAAGCAAAGGGGAGGAAAATTTCGAGGAGTTCCCGGTTACGGTGGGAGGTCGGGGGCCGAGCGATGCGTGTTTCTCTCGTACACGTACGCGCGTGTGTGTGAGGCGTTGGCTCTAACTGAACCCGAGCGAGGCGTTGGGCTCTAACTGAACCCGAGGGATTGCACTGCAGGCTATGCGTTACTGAACCCGAGCGATCGATCGATGGTTGTTAACTGAACCCGATCGAGCGATTCCTTCGCTACTGCTGATAACTGAAGCCGATCGATGCTACCTCTGGATGAACAGTGAGCGTTGCTGGGGGGGTTTGGATGAACAGTTCCCGGTTGGGGGTGGATGAACAGGACCCCGTGGTGTTGCCTCTGGATGAACAGGACCCCGATCGATCGAGCCGGTTGGGGCTGGATGAATAGGACCCCGTGGAGGGCAGGATGAACAGGATCACCCTGTGGAGGGCAGAATGAACAGTAGACGGTGGAGGGCTGGATGAACAGTAGCCCGTGGAGGGGTGGTTGAACAGGAGCCCGTGGAGAGGGCTGGTTGAACAGTAGCCGGTGGAGTAGCGCGTGGTGGAGGCTGGATGAACAGGAGCCCGTGGATGAACAGTCGCAGGTGGAGGCTGGAGGAGGATGACGGTGGATGAACAGTAGCCCGTGGAGGCTGGAGGGGGTCGACGGTGGAGATGAACAGTATCCCGTGGAGTCCCGTTTTGCGGTACGCCACACCCCTCCCAATGAACAGGACCCCCGTTTCGACCGTAGCGCTCCAACACAAGTCCATTTCCTCCGTTTTGCGGTACGCCACACCCCTCCCGATCAACAGGACCCCGTTTCGACTATAGGAGGTCCGTTTCCTCCGTTTTGCGGTACGCCAGACCCCTCCCGATGAATAGGATCCCGTTTCAAACGTGGCCGGTCGAACACAAGGCCGTTTCCTCCGTTCTGCGGTACGCCAGGCCTCGTTTCCATCGGTTGTTCCATCCAAGCCCTCCTGATGAACACGACGACGCATTCCGTTCCGACCCAGCCAGTTGGCTCCCCATGAACACGATGACAACGCTGTTTCTCCGTTCCGACCCAGCCATGTACACGAGCCCTGGCCGTACGTATGCGCGAGTAGGCGTTCGAGACCCCGCCCGTATGTACACATACGTGGCCATATTTTCTTTCTTGCACCCTGGCCGTTGTACGTACGTGTACACGCTACGTGCGCGCCTCTACTACGACACATACGCGCCTCTACATACGTACATATTCGCGACCAGAATGACAATGCTATGTACACTTCGACCAGGTGGGTCCCGACTGTCAGGCACTTCCTTGCCTGCGAAGATGTAGCTGGTGGGTCCCAGCAGTCAGGGGGCGAATCGGTTTTTTTTGCCCGGACGCACTTCCTTGCGTGCGAAGATGTAGCTGGTGGGTCCCCGCAGTCAGGGGGAAACATTTTTTCGCGAAATACGGTGGCCCGTCCGGTGGGTCCCCGCTGTCAGGTGGAGGAATAATTATTTTGCGCGTAATAAGGAGGCACTTCCTTGCTGCGGCTGTGGACCCAGCTGTCAGCCTCTCCATGTATAGTCCACGTCCGATGGAAGCCGTTCCTTGACCACGTTGACCACGCCGCGCCGAGAGCACCAGGGCGATGGACGACGGCGAGGCCTAGGAAGGGGATGACGCGGAGCCGGGGAAGACGCGACAGTGGAAGCCCACGCGGAGAGGAGTACGAGGGTTCACTGGTTCGGCTGCGGTGTGAGGCTGCCGTCGCCGCAGGGCCTGGCCAGCGGTGGGAATAGTAGGGGGCGGTGAGTTCACCGTGGCAGCACAGCCAGCCACGGGAGGCAGGAGCATGCGGCATGACCGGCGCTGCTTTGGGCGGCTGGAGCAACAAGACCAGAGGTTGAAGAAGCACTACGGCCGTTGGATGGACATCATACGGTCACTGGAGCTAGAATCGTGCATATTGACTAAGTTGACAAAGCCCTCCGTCCCCGTCAACTTAGTAGGCCCACAAGTCAGCCTGCCACTATACTGGGTCCCAGCTAGCAGGGGGAGTATTCATTTTTTTTGTGCGTTATAAGGACGCACTTCCTTGCGTGCGAAGATATAGCTGGTGGGTCCGAGCTGTCAGTGGCGGTAACGTTTTTTTCGCAAAATACAGAGGCCCTTTGGGTGGGTCCCAGATGTCAGGTGGAGGAATCATTATTTTGCGTGTAATAAGGAGGCATTTCCTTGCGTGCGGCCGTGGACCCAGCTGTCAGCCTTTCCATGTACAGTCCACTTCAGATGCATGTCGGTCATTGACCACGTTGACCAGGCAGCGCCGGGAGCACCAGGGCGATGGACGACGGCGAGGCCTAGGAAGGGAACGACACGGAGGCAGGGAAGACTCGGCAGTTGTTTCCCACGCGGAGGGGAGTACGACTATACGAGGGTTTACTGGTTCGTCTGTCGTCGCCGGAGAATAACAACAGGTGTGGGTGACTAGAGGGATGGCTAGGCCAGCGATGGGAGTATGGTGGGGCAGTGAAGCCTGCGCGGCAGCACAGCCGGCCGCAGGGAGGAGGGAGAAGGCAGTCCCGTCGGCGCTTGTTTGAGCGGCTGGAGCAGGAAGAGCAGAGATTGAAGAAGCACGACGGCCGTTGGATGGACATCCAACAGTCACTGCTTGTGCGTCAACCTTTTTTTAGGAAAGCCTCAAATCTGTGGAAAACAGCATACAACCCATCTGCCATTATTTCTAATAATTTACAGCCCATTTGCTAATTTTGAAGGTTTTTTCTGGAGCCCATATTCATTTTGTTAGCATTACAGCCCATATTGTGGCCACGGTTAAAAAATTATGCGAAATGTTGCATATTTCGGTGCGGTCCGAACTGTTTTTAATCCCGAAATTTCGAGTCACATTCAAACTAATTTTAAAAATAAATGTATATCAATATAAAACCCAACAAATTGTCCACGCATAAAAATTAATGCAATTTAAAATCTTGAAATGAAAAAAAGAAATTTGAAAGTAATTGTCCGTTTGATGTGTTTTAAAAATGTACAGCCCATTTCTCATTACTGATAGGCCATTTTCTCGTCCAGCCGAATGAAGCTCTCCTCGTCTTGAAAGATTTGCAGCCCAATAGGCCTGACAAAGCGACTTACTTGGCAAATCACAAAAAAAACTGGGCTAGCCATTTTCAGAAAGAAAAAAAATCTACTGGGCTGGTCTGTGCTAAACATAAAAGAGAAGGTTGTCTAGACATGCCAGAGTGCCCCGCACAGCCCAGTTGACACCCTACTTCCGTCTCAAAAACAAATTAGATAAATGCCAAAACAAATATGGCGATTCATAAAAATGGCACTGCAATTTCCAAACTTTGAAAAATGCCACTGCAATTTTTGCAAACTTTGGAAAACGCCACTGCAATTTGCAAACTTTGAAAAACGTCACTCCAGACTTCGAAAAATGCCACTGGGGATGGCATGAAATGGCATTTTTCAAAGTTTGGAAATTGCAATGGCATTTCTTAGAAACACCAGATTTGGAGTGGCATTTCTCAAATTAACCCAAAACAAAAATAACTGGGTGAGCTACTAGGTCCCTGATGTCAGCCGCTCGTTGTGCAACTCTCTCGTTTATTGACTATGTTGACAATGGCATGGGACCCAGATGTCATAAATCCATTACGAGGAGCCATTTTTTTATTGGATTGAAATAAGGACGCACTTTGCTTGCGTACTGCCATGACCTTGGCGGGTCCCTGCTGTCATCCTCTCCACGTACAATCATCTCCTGGTTGTGTACGCGTCAACTTGGTAGGCCCACAAGTCAGCCTCTAAACCCGTGGAGGACAAATACAACCCATTTAAAAAAATAACAGCCCATTCCATATGTTCAAACGGAAAGTTCAACATTCAGAGCAAAGTAACAGGTCTGATCCACATATAGAGTACTGAACTTCCATGTTGACAACCATCATAGCCAAGTTAACTATCTACTTCCACTAATACTCTAGTAGCGTACATGTAGTAACTTACTCTTAGCTAACTAGACGATGCCGGCCGCCATCTGCGGTACACGCTAAACGCCGGCACCGGCGTCCTCTGCCTCGCCTCGGACTTGCCAGAGGTGCGATAGGGCACGCTGCTCACGCGCGTTGGCCCTTTCCATGCCGGCGTGGTCCACCGAAGCTTCGGCTTCTAAGCGGGAAACCCACTTGACGAGCTGGTAGTAAAAATCGGCGTCGCGAACGCGTGCGTGCCCGACAGCCTCCAGGGCTATTTGCCGGGCGCCGGCCTCCACGTTGTCGGCCCACGTGCGGGCGCTCTACTCGCGACTCAAAGCGCCGGTGCGCTGCTGCTCCATGTCCTGCTGGCGGCGCAAATCGGTGATACGCTGCTCATCCACCAAGCGGTCGCGTTCCAACAACTCCTGCTCCTCCGCCAGGCGGTCGCGCTCCAACAAGTCCTCGATCTCCGCATTGCCATCTAAAGACCGATAGAATGCCTCCTCCCTCTGTCTGCCTTCCGGTGAAAAACCGAACACTAGTTCCGGCGGTGACCGCCTCCGGCCACGCCTATCGCGGACGGGCGGGGGCATGGCGGACGTGGCGAGAACGACGATAAGTGGCGAGCAACATCGGGCCGGTGGGGGCTTATGAGGATAGGGCTAGAAGGCCGAGAACAGTACTTATAAGCGGAAGGTAGCGCGACGATCATCGGAATTCAATGCATAATGAAGCAGGCATTGCTTAGCGCGCCAGCTTGCCGTGGAAAACTAGAGAAACTGAAATTCTGACTGTGCCGTCCCGTCCCGTCTGTGCTGGGTCGCACGCCGGCCTTACGGTCAAACGAGTGCACTCGAATCATCTCCCTCCTTGTCAATAATGATTCCACGGATTTAAAAGGCCCGCAACAATTAAAGCGCATCTTTTTTTGCATCAGTTAGCTGCCTTAATTACGGCCGGCTGCATGCGGGCACTCAAAATCGCTCGCAGCCAGTACGCGGAGCAGCATGCAACGAGTCGCAGCCGAGGGCATTAATTGATGAACTTTAGCTGGGAGATAAGGCAGAAGAGCAACTATTCTCAGGTCAGATTCCGTAGCTATGGTCCATACTCCTTTGCTGTTGCATAACTGTATTTACTCATACCAACTACTTTCGAATTTGAAGGATCCAATTGAAACTCCAATGGCGCAACAAGTATGTTTTAAACCTATTTCTTTAACTGGATTGCTATTCTAACTTCTTGCTCTATGTTGATTTCAGTTTAAGTTGTATAAACAGTTATGTTCTCATGTGATGCACATTACAAGTGCTGCCAATGCTGTGTAGTTTCTCACACTTATATTCTGTCTATGCTGTTGTGTCTTAAAAATATATGAGTTGAACTGTGTCTCTATCTTGATTAGGGAACATAAACTAGAATGATATGGACAATACAGTGACCATAGTACATAGATATATGTTTGATTCATGTTGTTATCCTGTCCACCTTACTACTGAACCGATTTACCAAAATGAGTTTCGTATACTACAAGCTAAACCTGTGATGTGTCTGCTTGTTTCTCTTGTAGTATGCAAACGGAATATTGGAGAAGAGCACCCCACTAAGCAATGGTAGAGAAAGTAATGCAGATAAGGTTCAAGATAGTGAGACAACCCTGTTGGTCTCCAAGAAAGGTGATAAAAACGATCTTGTAGACAGTGAGAAAACCCCACAGTCTTGCGTTGATGTAGTGTTCGAGTTACTGGCCAATACCGCTGGCACAAGCTCTTCAAACTCGCTGCCTGAATCACTTCGGCTTCTTCAGTCTCAGCTACAAGCTGAAAGTGTGCTGCGGCAAGAAGCCGAAGGACTGAGGAAGTCCCTGCAGAATTCAGATGCGTACTTTCTTGTGCAACAGCAAGTGCTGGAGGATTTAAGCGCCAAACAAGAGAAAGTTAATAAGCTTGCTAAGCATCTTTCCCGCATTATGGGTACCCAGGATATTGTTTCTTGAACTCTTCTAAAGTGGTTTCAGTTCTGGACTTGTTTTGCTGCGGCGTTTATATGCTGCTTTGTTCCCTATATTTGCACTGGTGGCGAACTTTCATGCCCAGTGGATGTAATATGTGTAATAGCCGTGATAGCCTAGCATAAGTTACTTGCTTTTTTTTTCCTTGTTGTCTTGTTTATTGGTTTGCTTGTAGTCAGTGCAGTTCTTTTTCCGCGGTTTGCTAGTGGCTGCAATAACCTATTATTTAAAACTAGGGCACAATAACCATGGGCTAATATTTACTGTAGTGACACTAGGCCTCCTACGGGCCGTAGAAACAGTGGGCCTTCTACGGGCCGTAGAAACAGTAGGCCTTCTACGGGCCGTAGAAACAATGGGCCTTCTACGGGCCGTATCATCAATGGGCCTTATACGGGCCGTATGATCGATTGGCCAAACATGGGCCAATAACAGGCCGCATTATGGCCGTAAACGGGCTAGAGTTGAATCGTCCGTTCATGGGCCGACCATAACGGGCCATCGTTAATAGGCCGTATTTGATGAGGCTATGAAAACGGCCCAACGTATTAACGGACCACAAACGGGCTGACTGTAACCACGGGCTGAATTTGGCCCACAAGCAGAAAATGACAGTAATGGGCCGTAAGTAAATGAATGCTGGAAATGAGCCCAAGAATAAATGGGCTCTGAGAAGGCCGAAAGATAACATGGGTTGGAAACGGCCCAACGGAATAACGGGCCGTTAATGGGTATAAAGTGATACACTGTTCATTACGGGCCAGTTTCACCAGGGGGCGTTAATGGGTGTAAAGTGATACACTATTCATTACGGGCCAGTTTCACCACGGGCCGTTAATAGGCCAAGAGTTACATAGGGTCTCATATGGGCCGAAAGACGTCATGGGCCATACATGGGCCAGAAGTGAAAATGGGCTGGAATCATATTGGATGGCCCAGTTGACGCTACTGGGCCTAATTTGGATAGGGCGTAACGGGCCTTGGGTTAGCGGGCTGTAAATGGGCTATATGCGAACAGGCCGTTAATAGGCTTTCCAAGGGCCGGCCCGCCACCTTTTGACCAAGTCAAATGGGCCGGCCTTTTCACAGGAATGGGCCTCTGTTGGGCCGTGCCACGTGTCGACGTATCATAGGCGCCTTCTGTCCAATGAGTGGATGACATATGTCCCAACGATGAGCCGACACGTGTTTCCTCCAGCCAATGATGATTTTACACGTGGAAAATCTCCATTGGTCGGGGCTGTTAACAGGTTATCGGATCCAAAACCCGACCCGATAGCTTAACGGTGTTCCGTTACGGTGGATGCCACGTGTCGGTCACCCTTGACGAAAGCACTTCTATGACGCGCGATTTATCGTCATGGAAGTGCACACTTCCGTGATGATAATTTTGGTAATGTCATGGAACACTTCTACGACAGCACAGGTATGACTATCTTGATTCTGTCATAAAATCGTCATGGATGTACATGAATGACAAAAAACGCGACCTACTGTGACAAACACGTATCATCACGGAAGTGTATTTTTTTTGTAGTGATGGTAGTTCTGCTGAACACAACGTCATTCTGGGGTTAGTTTCATTCAAATCATGCAAATTAGAGTCCAAAACAAGAGGAAAAGCGTGAGAAAAAGTAGATACGTTGAAGACGTATCAACTCCCCCAAGCTTAAACCTTTGCTTGTCCTCAAGCAATTCAGTTGATAAACTGAAAGTGAGAAAGAAAAACTTTTACGAACTCTTTTGCTCTTGTTTGCATAAATAAGCTTAAACAGCACCCAGGTTTTCAGCCAGCATTATAACTAACCATGTCAACAATAACATTTAAATATTATAATGACTCATATCAATAACATAATCTGCTAGCGAGCAATAATAAGATATCTCAAATAGCAACACGTTGTCAAAACAACCATGATGTAATATGACAATAGTGGTATCTCGCTAGCCCTTTCTGAGACCACAAAACATAAATGCAGAGCACCTCCAAAGTTCAAGCTGCGACTAAACATTGTAATTCATGGTAGAAAAGATCCAGTCATGATGCACCCAACATTAGCTATACACAATGCATAAATCATGACTGTTGTGCTCTACTCAGTTTCTGGCGATTGATTATAGAAGGTGGTGACACAACATAAAAGTAAATAGAAAGTCCCTTCGCAGAGGGAAGCAGTGATTTGCAGAGGTGCCAGAGCTCAATTTTTAAAATGGAGATAAATGATATTTTGAGACATGCCCCCTTCTCATTCACTTCACGACCATCAGTTATCAACATCTTCCATGCTAAGCACGCTAGTGGGGGTCCCCAAGCGGAAAGTAAAGGTTTTGACTCCATTGGGAGTTTTTGTTTGATTATTCAAGAGATGAACTCTTTTTTGTATTTTGCAGTTTGGGACTGGGCATCCCTATTACTGCCCATTTCCTTGTGCGATGGCGAGTGAATAAACACTCGACCTAAGGATAACATGCTTAGCACGGAAGATATCGACCACCTCCTGTCGTTCCATGAACGATCCAGGCACACAAAAAGGATAATTTTTTTAGAAGTTTTTAGAGGTGGCACATGCAAATTTACTTAGGATGGCAGGGTAATACCGTATATAGGTAGGTATAGTGGACTCATCTGGAATAACTTTGGGTTCAAGGATTGGATGTACAAGCAGAGTTCCCACTTAGTACATGCGAATGCTAGCAATTAAGATTGGGAAGCGGCCAGCTAGAGAACAACAGCGATCATAACCAGGCATTATGCATAAGTAACATTGGACACTAGCATGAGTAGGATATGGACACCATGAACATAAATATTTAGAGGCTATGTTGGTTTTGATTCAACTACATGCATGAACATGTACCAAGTCAAGCCACTCGAACATTCAGAGGAGGATATCATATCATCATACTACATCACAATCATTTTAACGCTATGTTGATATCCAAGATAAATCATTATCAACTCCCAGCTACTTATGCATGTCATGAGAAACTATAATCTCTAATTCATTGCAAACATGTTTAATCATGATGGGCTGAAGCATGGGCACTAGGTTAAACATATTTACACAACAAGAACAAGTCGAGTTCATATCAGTTTCTCTTTGCCACGGCCAGTTCATCGAATATCGTCATTATTGCCTTTCACTTGCACGACCGAATGATATGAAAATAATAATAGTGCAAGAGTGCCATGGACTAAGCTGGAATCTGCAAAACATTTTATTCAACAGGAGAAGACAAGGTAAAATGTGCTCTTATTAGTTCAACAGTTATTCATATGAGAGCCACTCAACATTTTCATCGTGGTCTTCTCCTCGGTAAGACTCGAATAAAAAGAAAAGAAATTCAGAGAAACACACTGACATATTTTTGGATTTTTTGGTTTTCTAGAGCAAGCAAATAAAAAGCAAAAACAAGAAAAACTATTTACACGGGAAAGCTCCCAACAAGCAAAAGAAGAACAAGGAGATCTTTTTGGATTTTTCTCTTTTTAATGCTACTACTAGGCATGCATGGAAAGTAAATTAGTACAACTAATTTTTTTGGCTTTTCTAAAGTTTTTCAAACACACAAGAAGAAAGCAAGAAAATAAATCTAAGCATGGATGATACAATGAAAAAGTGTGAACACCAACAGATAGAATGATATGTGAACATGAATATAATGTCGGTGAGAAACACGTACTCCCCCAAGCTTAGGCTTTTGGCCTAAGTTGGTAGTCGATCAGTAGCCTGGAGGGTAGTAGTCGGTGTGGTAGCTCACAGAGGCTCTTGGTGCGGAGGTCTCAGCGCGCCGTTCCGCCAACACTGATGCGTTGTGAGCTCGAGCCTCGCTCTCAGGAACAAAATATCTTTCCCTGCTGTTATAATCAAAGAGAGCAGGCGCAGGCAAATATGTGTCCACAACATGTGATTGGTTAAACAACAAATTATAAGTGAAGTTATCAGCACTTCCCTTGAGAATCTTATGATCTTTTAAGGCATCAAAATCTAAATACCGAGTTGGTAGGATAGGATCAAAAGGCAAAGGTGAAACACTCAGCCCTCGTGCTAGGCGTGTGGCACAAATTCCACCATAGAACCAGCCACTTTTGGCGTTATGCTGAAGTCTACATGCAACAATCGCTGCAAGGTTATAATTCCTTTCACCAGTGAGAGCAGTGTGAATGAGGCTCAAGTCTGGCGAACAAAGTATGCTGCAGTCTTGCTTGCCTACTATGCACTTCCCATTAAATAAAGCAAAGTACTGAATTGCGGGAAAGTGAATGCTCTTCATTCTACCTTGCCTAACCCCCTATTTTCACCATAGCAAAGGCTAGTCAAGAAAGACTCATACTCAGCCTTCGCCGGATCATCAAGCGAACCCCAAAATGGAAGTTTGCAATGGTGAGCAAAGTTCTCTAGTGGGATAGTAAATGGTTCATCATAAAGCATAAACGACTCCCTAGACTCACGCGGAAAGTATTTAAATTCTTTGACAAATGATTCAGTGAGAAGATGGCGCTGTTCACACTTATCTGATAGGTAGGGACCGAGACTGGCATTGTGAACATATTGGTCAAATTCCTCCTTAATGCCCACTTGCATCATATACTCATCACAAGGCCATAAGCAAGTTTTGGTGGCGGCATCTCGCGTGGAACTTTCACTTGGTTCAACATAAGACCGGTGGGCGGAACTGTCACTAGTAGATGCCCCCGAGGATCTCCTCCTCGAAGAACTCCTTCCAAACCAGCTCATAATGTCCGCGTTCAATTTTTCTTATGAACAAAAATCTGAATTTTTAGTCCACAAAATTTTACCAACAAAACTTCACAAAACTAATAGCAACTACTCATAGGGATACATAGAGGCCATAGAAAGCATTCAAACTACTTAGACCACTAAGAATTGAACATGCAGGCACATCTACAGTAGCACCAAGAGTAGCTATTTATTCAAAGTATAAACCACTAAAACAAAAATTAATTGGACAAGTGGTGGAGTCACATACCAAGCAACAAATCCTCGAAAAAGTTTCGGAAATGGAGCTTCGAGCAAAGAGATCGAAAATGGCAGCAAAATGAGCAAGAACACGGGAGAGAGAGTATGAGGGAATTTTTTCTGGAGGTAGGTGACAATGTGGGACGAAGGGATAAGTGAGGGCGCCCACGTGGGGACCACAACCCCCCAGGGCGCGCCAGGGGGTGCTGGCCCGCCCAGGTGGGTTGTGCCCACCTGGTGCACCCCCTCTGGTTATTTTTGCACCAAAAATTCTTAAATATTCAGAAAAAATTCATATAAAATTTCAGGGCATTCTGAGAACTTTTATTTTTGGGTCATTTCTTATTGCACGGGAAATTCAGAAAACAGACAAAGCATGGCATTTTATTTTATTTAACTAATAAAACAGAGAATAAAAAATAGGGACAGAAAGTAGTGCTTACTAAATTCATCAACTTCATACCGTTCGAAAATGATTCATTAATAAGGTTGATCAGGTCTTATTAACAACCACTTCTGATTAGCATGAAACCGAAGAACTTTCATAAATCACTAAGTTACCCCAATGGGGATATGCATCTCCCCAACAATAAGCATTTCATATTTATTTTTGACAGTAGGTAGACGTATTTGAAAACTTCCAATAGTGATTGTCGGAGATTTTTCAATAACATTAATAACATTCACTTGGAATTGTTTCTTCGGAAAGTGCACCGTACGCTCATTACCATTACTATGAAAAGTGACCTTGCTTTTATTGCAATCAATTACAGCCCTTGCAGTATTCAAGAAGGGTCTACCAAGGATAATCGACATGTTGTCGTCCTCGGGCATCTCAAGTATAACAAAGTCAGTCAAAATAGTAACATTAGCAACAACAACGGGCACATCCTCACAGATACCGATAGGTATGGCAGTTGACTTGACAGCCATTTGCAAAGATATTTCAGTAGGTGTGAGTTTATTCAAGTCAAGTCTTTTATATAAAGAGAAAGGCATAACACTAACACCAGCTCCTAAATCACACAGAGTAGTTTTCACATAATTCTTTTTGATGGAGCAAGGTATAGTTGGTATACCCAGATCTCCAAGTTTTTTAGGTACTCCATCTTTGAAAGTATAATTAGCAAGCATAGTGGAGATTTCAGCTTCCGGTATTTTTCTCTTATTAGTGATGATGTCTTTCATATACTTTGCATAAGGAGGCATTTTCAAGATATTAGTCAAGCGAGCACGCAAAAAGACTGGCCTCAGCATCTCAGCAAAGCGTCCAAATTCTTCATCATCATTCTTTTTATTGACTTGGGTGGAAAAGGCATAGGTTTTTGAACCCACGGTTCTCTTTCTTTACCGTGTTTCCTAGCCACAAAGTCTCTTTTTATCATACTTTTTATTTTTAGGTTGTGGGTTATCAAGATCAATAGGTGGTTCTATCTCAACATCATTATCTGGTTCTTTATCATTATTTGGTTGAGAATCTTCATGAACATCAACATTATCTTTTTCATTATCACTAGGTGAGTGTTCATTACCAGACTGAGTTTCAGCATCAGAGATAGAGGTTTCATTTTCATTATCAAGAGGTTTTTCTATTTCAGGTTCACTAGAAGTATGCAAAGTCCTATCATTTTTCTTTTTCTTTTTCTTTTCCTTTTTAGAAGGACTGGGTGCACTAGTGTTAGCTCTTTGTGAATCTTGTTCAATTCTTTTTGGGTGTCCCTCAGGATAAAGTGGTTCCTGAGTCATTTTACCTCCTCTAGTTGCAACTCTAATAGCAAAGTCATGCATATTATGATTCATTTGATCAAGTAATTCTCTTTGTGATTTAGCAACTTGTTCCGACTGGGTTTGAACCATAGAAGCATGTTTTCCAACACCTCTAACATCATTTGGTATTGTAAATAACAAGTCACTCAAGCGAGCAATCATATCAGAATTATATTTCAATTGTTTCATAACATTTGCATTCAAGTGATCTTGTTTTCTAATGTAGTTTTCAAACTCATAAAGGCATTGACTAGGATGCATATTGTGAGGATTATCATTATCATTAAACTTCATAAGAGAGTTTACCTCTACCACCTTAGGCAGTGGTGGTGTATTAAGCCCATGTATTTCTTCAATAGGAGGTAAAATTTTAACATCCTCAGCTTCAATACCTTTTTCCGTCATAGATTTCTTTGCCTCTTGCATATCTTCAGGACTGAGATATAATATACCCCTCTTCTTTGGAGTGGGTTTGGCCAGTGGTTCAGGAAGAGTCCAATTATCATAATTTTTCAATATGTTATTCAATAATTCTTCAGCTTGAGCAATAGTTTGTTCCCTGAAAACACAACCAGCACAACTATCTAGGAAGTCCCTAGAAGCATCGGTTAGTCCATTATAGAAGATATCAAGTATTTCATTTTTCTTAAGAGGGTGATCAGGAAAAGCATTAAGTAGCTGGCTAAGACTCCCCCAAGCTTGTGGGATACTCTCTTCTTTAGTTTGAACAAATTTAAATATTTCATGTAAGGCAACTTGTTTCTTATGAGCAGGAAAATATTTTTCAGAAAAGTAATAAATCATATCCTGGGGACTACGCACACAACCAGGAGTAAGAGTATTGTACCAAGCTTTAGCATCACCCTTTAATGAGAACGGAAATAATTTGAGAATAAAGTAATAGCGAGTTTTCTCACCATGAGTAAAAAGGGTGGCTATATCATTCAACTTAGTAAGATGTGCCACAACAGTTTCAGTTTCATAACCATAGAAAGGATCAGATTCAACCAAAGTAATTAACTCTGGGTCGACAGAGAATTCATAATCCTTGTCATCAATACATATAGGTGAAGTAGCAAACTTAGGATCACATTTCATTCTAGCATTCAGAGATTTTTCTTTATACTTGCATAGTGATTTCTCTAGATCATCTCTATCCTTACATGCAAGAATATTTCTAGTTGCCTCCTCACTCATAACATAACCTTCCGGTACCTTAGGCAATTCATATCTAGGAAGGCTAGTCCTAGCAGGTGTTTCAGGAGTTTCAGTTTCAAGCTCATCATCAGATTCAACAACATCATGTTGTATAACTCTAGCAATTTGTTCATCAAGAAAATCACCAAGTGGCACATCATCATTATCAAGCAAGGTACTAGCATCATCATAAGCATCATTCATAGTAAAAGTAGCATCATCAATAACTTGCGACTTATCAGAATTCGTAGCATGTGGTGGTGTTGCAAGTTTACTCATAATAGAAGGTGAATCTAAAGCAGAACTGGATGGCAGTTCCTTACCTCCCCTCGTCTTAGAGGGAAATATCTTAGTCTTTGGATCCTTCATATTCTTCATAGTGATAATATGATAATAATCCCAAGTGACTCAACAAATATAGCTATGCTCCCTGGCAAAGGCGCCAGAAAAAGGTCTTGATAACCCACAAGTATAGGGGATCGCAACAGTTTTCGAGGGTAGAGTATTCAACCCAAATTTATAGATACGGCACTAGGGGAGCCAAAGAATATTTGAAGGTATTAGCAGCTGAGTTGTTAATTCAATCACACCTGGAAATTAATTATCTGCAGCAAAGTGATCAGTAGCAAAGTATTTTGATAGTTTTGATAATAGTGACAGCAGCAATGGTAACAGTAACAGTGGTAGCAGTAATTTCATAGCAAGTGTAACAGTGATGATAGCAATAGTAATGCAGCAAGGTCAATATAAGATAAATTCATAGGCATTGGATTGGTGACCTGTTGGATGATATTCATCATGTGACAGTTATAACCTAGGGCGATACGGCACTAGCTCCAGTTCATCGATATAATGTAGGCATGTATTCCGTAAATAGTCATACGTGCTTTATTAAAAGAACTTGCATGACATCTTTTGTCCTACCCTCCCGTGGCAGCGGGGTTCATATTGGAAACTAAGGGATATTAAGGCCTCCTTTTAATAGAGAACCGGAACAAAGCATTAACACATAGAGAATACATGAACTCCTCAAACTACGGTCATCACCGGGAGTGGGCCTGGTTGTTGTCACTTCGGGGTTGCTGGATCATAACACGTAGTAGGTCACTATAACTTGCAAGATCAGATCTAAAACATGGATATAATGATGAATTCATAAACGGTTCAGATCTGAGTTCATGGCACCCGGGCCCAAAGTGACAAGCATTAAGCATAGCAAATTCATAGCAACATCAATCTAAGAACATAGTGGATACTAGGGATCGGGCCCTAACAAAACTAACTCGATTACATGATGAATCTCATCCAACTCCTCACCGACCAGCGAGCCTACGAAAGAATTACTCACTCCCGGTGGGGAGCATCATGGAATTGGCGATGGAGATTGGTTGGTGATGACGAAGAACAAAGATCCCCCTCTCCGGAGCCCCAAACGGACTCCAGATCTGCCCTCCCGAGGAAGAACAGGGCTTGGCGGCGGCTCCGTCTCGTGAAACGCAATAATTCTTTCTCCCTCATTTTTTTCTGGATAAATGTGAATTTATAGTATCAGGGTTGAGGTCTGCGGGGCCACCAGGTGGGTACAACCCACCTGGGCACGCCAGGAGAGGGGGGCGCGCCCTAGTGGGTTGTGCCCACCCAGGAGCCCTCTCCAGCAGGTATTGGCTCCAGAAATTCTTATTATTGATATAAAAAATCCTCAAAAAGCTTCGTTCCATTCCGAGAACTTTTATTTCTTCACAAAAACAACACCATGGTAGTTCCGCTGAAAACAGCGTCAGTCCGGGTTTAGTTTCATTCAAATCATGCAAATTAGAGTCCAAAACAAGAGGAAAAGCGTGAGAAAAAGTAGATACGTTGGAGACGTATCACTAGGCTCATCAAGTTCAACCCAAGTATTCAACACGTGCAAAACTGGCTTGCACCCGTTGTATGTGAACGTAGAGCTTATCACACCCGATCATCACGTGGTGTCTCGGCACGACGAACTGTAGCAACAGTGCATACTCAGGGAGAACACTTATACCTTAAAATTTAGCGAGGGATCATCTTATAATGATACCGCCGTACTAAGAAAAATAAGATGCATAAAAGATAAACATCACATGCAATCAAAATATGTGACATGATATGGCCATCCTCATCTTGTGCCTTTGATGTCCATCTCCAAAGCACCGTCACGATCTCCATTGT
This sequence comes from Aegilops tauschii subsp. strangulata, assembly GCF_002575655.3. Taxonomy (NCBI): domain Eukaryota; kingdom Viridiplantae; phylum Streptophyta; class Magnoliopsida; order Poales; family Poaceae; genus Aegilops; species Aegilops tauschii. The sequence continues at coordinate 59,350,841 of NC_053039.3, read as the reverse complement.
CACCGGCTAGACACCTTCATCTCCATCGTAGCGTCGCTGTCGTCTCGCCAACTATTGCTTCTACGACTATCGCTACCGCTTAGAGATAAAGTAAAACAATTACATGGCGATTGCATTTCATACAATAAAGCGACAACCATAAGGCTCATGCATGTTGCCGATAACTTTTACAAAACATGATCATCTCATACAACAATTTATATCTCATCACGTCTTGACCATAGCACGTCACAACATGCCCTGCAAAAACAAGTTAGCCGTCCTCTACTTTGTTGTTGCAAGTTTTACGTGGCTGCTATTGGATTCTAGCAAGAACCGTTCTTACCTACGCATCAAAACCACAATGATTTTTCATCAAGTGTGATGTTTAACCTTCAACAAGGACCGGCCATAGTCAAACTCGATTCAACTAAAGTTGGAGAAACAGACACCCGGCAGCCACCTGTGTGCAAAGCACGTCGGTAGAACCGGTCTCATGAACATGGTCATGTAATGTTGGTCCGGGCCGCTTCATCCAAAAATACTGACGAATCAGAGTAAGACGTCGGTGGTAAGCAGTATGACTATTATCGCCCACAACTCATTGTATTCTACTCGTGCATATCATCTACGCATAGACCTGGCTCGGATGCCACTGTTGGGGAACGTAGCATGCAATTTCAAAAAAATTCCTACGCTCACGCAAGATCTATCTAGGATATGCATAGCAAGGAGAGGGGAGAGTCTGTCCACGTACACTCGTAGACCGAAAGCGGAAGCATTAGGTTAACGTGGTTGATGTAGTCTAACATCTTCACGATCCAACCGATCCAAGTACCGAACATACGGCACCTCTGTGTTCAGCACACGTTTAGCTCGATGACGTCCCTCGAACTCTTGATCCAGTAGAGGGTCGAGGGAGAGTTCCGTCAGCACACGGCTTGGTGACGGTGTTGGTGATGTGATCCGCGTAGGGCTTCGCCTAAGCATTACGACGCTATGACCAGAGGAGTAAACTGTGGAAGGGGGCACGGCACACGACTAAGAGAACAATTGATGTGCCTTTGGGGTGCCCCCTTCCAACGTATATAAAGGAGGGGAGGAGGAGGTAGGCGGCTCGGAGGGGCGCGCCATGGGGGGAGTCCTACTAGGACTCCTAGTCCTAGTAGGATTCGGCTCCCCCCTTTTCCTTTCTCCACCGGAGGGAAGAGGAAGGAGGGGGAGAGGGAGAGGGAAAGGTGGGCGCCGCACCCTCCCCTTAGTCCAATTCAGACTGCCATGGGAGGGAACCCCTTGCGGCCCTCCTCTCTCTCCACTCAGGCCCACTAAGGCCGAATATTTCCCCAGGGGGTTCCGGTAACCCCTCGGTACTCCGGTAAAATACAAGAACCACTCGAAACCATTCCGATGTCTGAATACTACCTTCCAATATATGAATCTTTACCTCTAGACCATTTCGAGACTTCTCGTCATGTACGTGATCTCATCCGGGACTCCGAACAAACTTCGGTCACCAAAACACACAACTCATAATACAAATCGTCATCGGACGTTAAGCGTGCGGACCCTATGGGTTCGAAAACTATGTAGACATGACCGAGACACATCTCTGGTCAATAACCAATAGCGGAACCTGGATGCTCATATTGGTTCCTACATATTCTACAAAGATCTTTATCAGTCAAACCGCATAACAACGTACGACATTCCCTTTGTCATCGGTATGTTACTTGCCCGAGATTCGATCGTCGGTATCATTATACCTAGTTCAATCTCGTTACCGGCAAGTCTTTTTACTCGTTCTGTAATTCATCATCCTGCAACTAACTCATTAGTGACATTGCTTGCAAGGCTTATAGTGATGTGCATTACCGAGAGGACCCAGAGATACCTCTCCGATACACGGAATGACAAATCCTAATCTTGATCTATCCCAACCCAACAAACACCTTCGGAGACACCTGTAGAGCATCTTTATAGTCACCTAGTTACATTGTGATGTTTGATAGCACACAAGGTGTTCCTCCGATATTCGGGAGTTGCATAATCTCATAGTCAGAGGAATATGTATAAGTCATGAAGAAAGCAATAGCAATAAAACTAAACGATCATAATGCTAAGCTAACGGATGGGTCTTGTATATCACATCATTCTCTAATGATGTGATCCCGTTCATCAAATGACAACACATGTCTATGGTCAGGAAACTTAACCATCTTTGATTAACGAGCTAGTCAAGTAGAGGCATACTAGGGACACTCTGTTTGGTCTATGTATTCACACATGTACTAAGTTTCCGGTTAATACAATTCTAGCATGAATAATAAACATTTATCATGATATAAGGAAATATAAATAACAACTTTATTATTGCCTCTAGGGCATATTTCCTTCAATGTTAATAACCCGGACTGACGCACTATTTCTCTCGAAGTATCTGTTTTGCAGGTGGACTTTTTTATCAGAAGTCATAAATGATTGCACTACACTCTCGATGGATTATATCATCGGTGCGAATCATTATATCGAATTATTGAAATCTCCTCTTTATACTTCAATGAATTGCAGGAGAATTTTATCTCATATCTATTACCCTACATACATCTAGGGGGAGTATATGTCATCATCGAAGCAAGTAACGCTACTTCGCTCTTGTTCGATTTACTTTTCACTTATCTATCTTCACTTCGACGATTATGTGTTTTGTCAACAACCGTCCAAAAAGGGGGAGATTGTTGGTGCAATGATAGGCCCCTTGTGTTTCGGAGTTTGTTGACATAAACAATATGGGACTTATGTGTTTGCTAGTGCACACAGAGTAACAGGTCCCTGAGATATCGAGGAGTTTGATGCAAACGATGAAGATAATCTCCCTGTGTTGCAGCGAAGGTTATCACCGAAGATGATGATAACAAGAGTGACCCCTAAAAATTGCTGAAGTGAAGCAATTGGTTCGGTGCCTATCCGAGGATAATGACTGCGTTTGAGGAGATTGAAGACGAAGTGAAGATGTAGCATTTATTTTGTTATTATTCTTTTCATTGAGTCATAGGACCACCGTACTATTAAGAGGGGTGCAGCGTTCGAAACTTTGGTTCTCTTATGCTTAACCCAAATCCTATGAAAGTTGTGAGAGAAATCTCTTTGTGTTCCGAGCAAATACTTGCCAGCAAGAGACTGTTATCTTCTTCGCTGCGAGAGATTTGTCTCAGACCGAGGAGTTAGCATTACTTGTTCCTCGAGTAATGTTACCATTGCTCTAAATCTGACCGTTGTGAAACGTGTCGGTTGCCCATTGGCTGGACCGCTTGTCCAAAATGGTCATTTCCCATCCGAGAAGGTTGCGGCTATAAATAGCCACCCCGCACTGACTTTGTCCGGTGGCTGCTCCGTTTGATTCTGAGAAGATTGTTGAGCAACCCCCTCTCTGAGCGATTTGAATTTAAAATCCACCGGGAGAAAACCCCTAGAGCCGAAGAATTAGATAGTGGTTCATCATCACTTAAATCTAAGTCCAGTACGCTCCGCCTATTACTCTTGAGAGCTGCAAACTCTCTAGACGGTTAGGTGTCGATTTCTTCAGAGACCAAGAGTGATTGTGGTTCTCGAAGAAGAAGTCTGTAAAGGTTCGGAGATCGCCTCAAGTATCTACCACAAGTAATCGGCATTGGTTGACGAAGCAATTGTCGAGGAGAATAGGGTGAAGAGAGTTCATCTTCCGTGTTAAGTCATAGCCTCTCCAACCAGCCGTAGTCGTTGTGCAGAAGGACGAACTGGTCGAATAAATACCCTGTCACCATCGAGCACCACTGGTTATATCTGTCACCCATGTTTCCATTCGATATGTTTTCCATCATGTGATTTGTCTCGATGCATGTTTAGTTTTCCATTCGGTACTTAGTTTTAGTTTGCTATAGTTTGTTTTTCTTTCGTTCCGCTGCTGGGTTCTCAGAGTTTTGAGTTTTTTGAAGAAAATTTAAAACTCCCATTCACCCCCTCCCCCGGTAGATATACTTCGTTCCTACAACATGGTTCTCAACGCCATGTTGAGGGGAAGTGAACTGGGTTGGCTGCGGTAGACGGAGGGAGACACAGAGTGATTTCACAATATTTATTGTCACGTCTCTGGCGAATCTTCTGCAGTGCCATCGGCGTACGTGCGCATGCTTCCGTGCGCAACAGTTCTCAAAAGTTAGTCATCGAATAAAATCAAGCAGAAGGAGAGCACCTGGCAGTTCATTTTGTAATCTTGTGCAACTCGTGACGAAGACAACCTATGTTGTGGAAAATTGGTGACCTGGGCGGGTAATAATGCTTTGGAAACGTGATGTGGACTTGGACTGTTGGCATTCTACCATTTTTCCAAGTTGAAAAGTCGGCATTCCACGAAAATGCCAAACTGAGGACGAGCTCCGGGAAGGCCAGATTTAAAAAAAAAATGCAAAATTCGTATTTTAACTTTTCATTTTTTTTTTTGAAGAAAATACACATATACCCAAAGACATAACATACAAGTGTGTAAATTTTCATGATGAAATACTTTAAAATGAGACTACAGAAAAGAAAAGAAAATATATGGCTTTCCAGTATATGCACCGTTTATTTCCAAAGTCCATGATTATCACACACACACACACAAACACACGCGCGTGCGCGCGCGCACACGCACACGCACACGCACGCGCGCGCGCACACACACACGCACCCTTGTATATATGTATGTTATTTTTTAGAATTTGTTAAAATCAAAATGTTTGAATTTTGTCGTGTCATATAGAGTGTAAATTGACCTTGAAAGTACCTTTCTCGGCTCGAGCTCAAATGCTCCTGGTATGAATAGTAAATAAAAAAAGGAAAAAAAATTGAATTCTTTGTGTGACAAAAAGTATGGAATGTTTAGAGTGCTAGCAAAGTTTCATCATGAAATCACATTCATGGAAGTCATGACCAAACAATAAATTCATAGCTCCAGAATGCATTCGAAAGTACCAATTTTAGAGCATCGTTTTTTTGCCACCACTTCCATGAATGTGATTTCATGATAAAACTTAATTTGTAAGCACTCTAAAAAATCGTTAATGTTTGCCAAAAAATCAGAATTTTTGAATATTTTCACCATTTTTCTTCAATTTACTATTGATCCAGAAGCATATGAGCTCGCGAGTAGATAGTCTGTGTCCCATTGACCTTCACTATAAGGTCATTGTACACACCCTCGTCTACTAACCACTAACCATGTTGCTAAGGATAGCTTTCGTCCAAAGCTGTTTCTTGAACAACAACACTATTAATGTATTTTGTGGTTGAAAGTATTTCTTTAGAAATAAATAATAACTAAAATAAAAGAATGTGCAGAAGTTGTTGGAAGGTTGTTTGTATGCAAGAACAAAAAACTGACCAACATTTATAGGTTCACCAATAGTAAGTCTTCCAAAGGCGAAGGTGCAATAAAAGTGATTATATGAAGATATATGTGAATGAAATGTTACATACTCATGACGGGAAAATTATGTATGTGAAGTGATGATATTATATGGGCAGCACGTTAATACCACATGCCAAAGTCCATCAGTTTCTATGGCTAATATTCCACTCAGAGACCGAAGTCCATCAACATCTCCAACAATTAAGGTTGAACTTGTTTTGCATCAAAGGCCTAATTAACCAGCCCCATCAAGCAGCCAAAACACCAAGAACAAACATAAGAACTGAAATACACCATCCATAACTCTCTTTATTGATAAGTTATATATGTGTCCCAAATTCGGACAAACTCGTACTCCAAGAGCACTGTTGTACTGATAGCAAAGGTTGTATAATAACCTTCAGCTAGTGCGGTATGTATTCAACGATCTTACATACAAATAATACCAGAGAGGTAACATATTGATTTGTTGTGGTTTCCATCATATATAATGGATGATAGGTTTGGTGCGTAGGATGCACATAATTACTAGTGGTAGATAGAAGCAACATAACCATTTCACAATGGTGTCAAATGCACAACTAGTTTTTATAAGGAGGGTAACTTGGCGGCTTAGGGTGAGGTTCCACGGTATATAGTGATTCTTCTTTGACAGTCGCATAGTCACCGATCGTTTTCTCGTGATTGGCCTTCTTCACCGCCTTGCTTGCATCGCCATCTACATATTTTTCACATGGAAGCATGGGTGGTCAGCTACTAAAACTAGTAATAAATTTGATGGAACTTGTCTCTTTAAGACGTTAGAAATCGATCTCACGTTAATTTAGATTTTCATACTTATCATTAGAAATAGGAAGCACAAGGAGGTGGCAACAAGGCTTCTCGTGGTCATTTACCCTCCTTGAGTCTTTTTGTGCTTTAGTGGGCGTGTTCGCTGTTGCCCTCAGCATGTTATGTACTCTTTTATTCTCCAGTGTGCGTGTTGGACCTACGTGTTGTGGTTGTGTGTTTGTGGTACTTAGCATTTGCTTTATCTATAAAGTGAGGCCAGAAGCCTTTTTCGGTAATTAGAAATAAGAACATACAAACCATTTAAATTGGTTGGGCTAGAGTGGCACGGCGTGGATTGAACATGCATAATATTCCCTCCGTTCACTTTTATAAGGATTGAACATAAATAATATTATTTCACGATAGTACCATGTACTACATCACACATACTAGTAGGATGTACGTACCTTCGTTTTGAGCATGCAGTTGTCTGGCCGCTGCAACATCACGTGAGGAGAGGAGAAGCATGGCCGTGATAACACACACGACCAACATGGTTCTGGACGCCATGTTGAGGGGAAGTGAACTGGGTTGGCTGCGGTAGATGGAGCGAGAGACAGGGTGATTTCCCAATATTTATAGTCACGTCTCTGGCGAATCTTCTGCCGTGTCGTCGGCGTACGTCCGCATGCTTCCGTGCGCAACAGTTCTCAAAAGTTAGTCATCGAATAAAATCAATCAAAACGAGAGCAGCTGGCAGTTCTTTTTATAATCTTGTGCAGCTCGTGATGAAGACAACCTATGCTGCGGAAAATTGGTGACTTGGACGGGTAATAATGCTTTGGAAGCGTGGTGTGGACTTGGACTGTTGGCATTCTACCATTTTTCCAAGTTGAAAAGTCGCCATTATTCCAGAAAATGCCAAATTGAGGACCAGCTCTGCGAAGGCGGAATTAAAAAAAATTCATATTTTTACATTTCATTTTTTAAAGAAAATACACATATACCCAGAAACATAACATAAGTGTGTAATCTGTCATGGTAAAATGCTTTAAAATGAGACTACACAAAAGAAATAAAGAAAATATATCGCGTTCAAGCAGATGCACCGTTCATTCTCAGAGTCCATGATTATTTTTTGTGCAGCTCATGTTTCAAGGTATTTCATGTGAATTACACACACACACACACACACATGTGCGCGCGCGCATTACATCCTTGTATACATGTATATTTTCTCAGAATTTGTTAAAATTGAAACATTTGAATTTTGATTTTTTTTTCTTCAAAATTTCGGCCCCCATGGAGCTCGGCCTTCAAAACACCCTACTCGCCATTGCATCACTATAAGTCTTCCTTTTTTGAGAGAGAGAGAGAGAGAGAAATAAGGCTTTTCGGGACGAAAGTCATCTTTTGATCTCGAGCTCATATGCTCCCGCATGAACAGTAAAATCAAAAAAAATTCAACAAATTCCAAAAAAAAATTTAGAGAAGCATTGACAAAAGTTCTAAGTGCCTGCAAAAATTCATCATGAAATCACATTCCTGTAAGGCGTGGCAAAAAAAACAAATTCAGTGCTTCAAAATGTGTTTGAAAGTAGCTTTTTCAGAGTACTGTTTTTTTTTTTTGCCACGCCTTCTAGGAATGTGATTTCATGACGAATTTTTGCAGGCACTTAGAACTTTTGTCAATGTTTCTCTCAAAAGAAATTTGGAATATTTTGAATGTTTTTTGATTTAGTTTTGATTTTACTGTTCACCCGAGCTCAAAGCTCATTTGAGCTCGGGAGCAGATTAGCCGCGTCCTTTTCGGGAGGACAATGGACCGTCTTCAATTCGAGAAGACAATCATGGATAAGGCATCACCAACTATGGCTTGAGTAGAAGAGAAGCTATATTTCTACGCATAGAGATTGCGAGGTCGAGTAAGGGGGATGCATCACCAGCAAAGGCTTGGGTGATGATCCGGACACAAAGTATTTGAATCTACTGTCAACCCATTGTATTAGCCTACACAATATTAGTACACATAGTTCATAAGTTGAAATATTACGGCCATAACATTATATCGTCATGCACGATATTTATCGAGTGATCTCAAGACGTACGTGGGTTCCACGGAACTAGAGAATGTTGGAGGCTGAGTCTTCTTCAACTCTGTTCAGTTCCTGGTTGTGGAAGTGGTCTGACACCACCTTGTCTGATATATTTTTTATTTTGAAAAGGAGGTTGTAACCCCCGCCATCTGCATTCAAGAATGCACACAACCATCTATATTAAATTATAAAGTAAAGACTGACAAAAATAAATAGATGGATCAATCCAAAACCATCTTCCTGAAGATCTCTGTCGCTACGCCTACAAGGTTGATGATGTGCTCTGACGTAGCACCAACACACACCATCTAACCCGGTGGCCTCACCAAGCCGCCTCACAATGAGCTGAGAGCGCCAACTGGCCTAACAGACCCTTTGCACGCACGGCATGCACACACAACTGTCAATTCATGGTTGTGGAAGTTGTGTGGTACCAGCTTGTCTGATATGGATAACTTTCTCTATAAATTTGGTTAAGATTTGTGAAGTTTGAATTTCACGATAATCAATGAGCACTATATTACGAACGGAGAGAGCACTAAATAAACCACTTCGCTTAACATATGTGTGTGTGTTTCTGAATCATATAAAAATGTGATAAACTTCTCCAGCATAGTGAAGATATATTAATCTACTGTTTTGAAGCACAAATATCTCGTTTATGAAAAGCAATTCGGCAAAAGGATTGCAGTTTTAGCTGGAATTCAACTCCCCTCTCGCGACCGCGTCGCCCCCGCGGGCGACCGGCCGCTCGGCAGCCTCCCCCTCCTCCAGCCCCCCTCTCCCCTTCCTCCCCGCCGCCGTCGCTGGCGCCAGTGGCCGGCCTGGCCCTGGGGACGCTGGTGGTGGCGGCCCCCTGATTTTCCCCTCCTGGTGGCTCTCCGGCGCGGGGCGGAGCTGCACCGGGGGGTGCTCCTAGGCGGCGGTGGTCTGGCTAGCAGCGGGGTTTCTCGACGCGGCGTGGGCGGGCGGTTGGGCGGCGGGGTGGCGCAGCGGCGCAGCCTGGCGGCGGCGCTCAGCCCAGATCTGGGCCGTTCGGGCCCAATCTGGGCCTGGGCGGGCCGGCGACGGGACCGGTCTGTGGCGTGACTCCCGGGAGGTGGGGAGCGGCGATGCACGGCGGGGTGCTGGCGGCGCCAACGCCAGCCTGCTCCAGCGTGGCCGGCGGGGCTTAGCGGGCCTGTTTCGGGCCTGGTCGGACCAGGGATGGCCTGGTATGCCCCGCTGCCGTGTCCGGACGGCTACCGCGACGGTGCCGGAGGCACGGGCTTCTCGCACGACGGCGGTGGAGGTGGTTCCCTCCGCTCGGCCTTGGTGCTGCTGCTCCCGTTGCTTGGATCTTCTCTCCGGTCTTCTTGGCCTCGTGGTGGTGCTCGCAGCGAGACGGCGTAGGTGGCGGCGCAACCGTGATGGCGCATGGTGTTGGGCGGTGGTTTGACTGGTCGGCTACGGTTGGCCGGTGACGTTTGGAGTGCGGGAGAAATCCTTGCCGGTTCGTTTGGCTCCGATGCGGTGACACTGGCGGGTGCCACTGTCCCTTCTTGGAGGGTGTCGGTAGTAGCTATCCCCCACTTCCCTCCGCGTACTGGGGGAAACCCTAGGACTTGTCCGGGCAGCATCGGCGTCGGCGTCGCATCCCTTCTTGGAGGTGCTGCTTAGTTCGCGGTAGATCGGAGCCTAGGGCTGTAGTGGTTTGTTTCCGGAGGGCGCCGCAGTCGCGGGTCTTCCGCGCTTTGTCGAATTGTCGCTGTTGGCATTTATTTCTTCTTCTTTTTTTTGGGCTTGATGTGCTGGTCGCCCCAGCATTGCGATGTATATAATGGTGGTTTGCTTTGGAATACAAAGCGGGGAACCCTTTTTCGGTAATATCTCATTTAAGTTTATCACACACACTAGCAATTGACTTACACACGTAAAATATGGATGGACAAAAACAAGTGATGTGTGGTGCGGAACTTCTTTACCACGCTAAATCACCGATGACATGAAGTGGCTCCATCACCGGCATGCCGCGTACTTTAGTGTGCACCTACCAATGCATGTTCTTTCACCTGCTATTTAAAATGGGTCTAGTATGTTTGTTTATAAAATAAAAACGAAAGAAATTTAGCTTCCGTGTCATCATAATATATAGTCACAACTTCGCAGAGCGTCCGATGGCTTTTGCTCCATCTTAGTAAAAAGTGTGATCAGCTAAACGAGTAGCGATTCTCCTTGGTGAGGGTTCTAGGTTTCACCTCAATTCTATGGAATCCCTCCTTAATTCTTATACATATAAACTTCTGTTTTTAATAAAAAATAAATCACTTCTGACATCATAAGAAAATGATATAGGAGCAACTATAATATGCGAAATGGAGTTGTTGTCTGATACCAAAAGCGAAAGTGGCAGGCTACATGAAACTAGGAACACGCTAGTGTTACAAACTTACAGTGCCTGAATCTTGTAATTAACAAATTTGGACTTGTGTGGCCAACCATCATATGCTCCTTATCGGTGTGCCGTCAAAGTGAATATCAAAATTTGGAGTGAGGTGCATCATGGGTTCTCGAACTATTTCAGAGGTGTCATGTAGGTCCTCGAACTATGAAAATCGTCTTTCAGGTCCTTAAAGTGCAATATGTGTGTCATCCTGGTTGTCAAACTATTTCAGAGGTGTCACGTAGGTCCTTGAACTATTTCAGAGGTGTCGCATATATGCATTTATTACACTTCAAGGATTTTTTAGGACCTAGATGACACTTTTCATAGTTTGAGGACCTACATGACACCTTCGAAATAGTTCAAGGACCTAAGATGCACTTCACTCCAAAATTTGTATAAAAAACAACAATCTAGACACGTCAGGAGGAACAGGGCTAATGGTTGTTCCTCTTGGGGGTGACTAGGAGCCTTATCTCAGTAATTCATCACTGATCCAGTGAAAATTCTGAACATGTCTCTCGAGAACCATCTGTACGTACGTGTCCCTGAAATAACATTTCTTAGTCTACTTCAGTTGGTCCATCATCGTCAGAAACATCATATAAGCATAAGTCTCAAGGAGCCACTTCATCTCAGGACATTTTGGCTCCATATTTCATGGCCTACCTCACTCTTGGGGCCAGAGCTTCAGCCCGTAGCAGCTACTTTTAAGGTTTATCGCCCATCAGCCCAGAAATCCATAGAAAGACGATTGAGATTAGTGAATGGCATCGAGGGTCATTTGAGCCTATGGAAATAGGATACTCTGTTTACATAGAAATCCCTACGTCCTTACATTCTATTTAGGATTAGGAATAGGTGTAATCAGACCTGCTTTTGACATATCTATCCTATTCTTATTTGGGTACCATATTTATATTGCCATGCATGTCATTTTTGTGCTTAATGCCAGAAAGAGCTTGATAGCCATTGGCATATTGTCTTACATGTCTGTAATTGGTCTTTAGAGTATAGGCATCAGTCATGAAGTGGCTTCGTCAGAACGGTACTGTCACAATGTAATGCACGAGCTCCCGATGCCTCTGAAGCCTACCATGCAGAAGTTATAGGTCACAAATGAACCGGGACTAATGCATAGCCGTTCGAACCGAGACTAATGGTACCATTAGTGCCATTCATTTACAAACCGGGACTAATGTGTCTCACGTAAAGTAGTTTTTTCTACTAGTGTACTAAATAAACCACTTCACTTAACATATACATGTGTGTTTCTAAATCATATAAATGTGATGAACTTCTTGGGGATGGTGGAAATATATTAATCTACTGTTTGGAAGCACAAATATCTAGTTTTAAGGTTATCACGCACACTAGCTATTGACTTACACACGAAAAATATGAATGGACAAAAACAAGTTATGTGTGGTGCGGAACTACTTTACCACGTTAACAAATCACCGATGACATCTAGAAGTGGTTCCATCACCGACGTGTCGCGTACTTCAGTGTGCACCTACCAGTGCATGTTCGTTTATCTGCTATTTTAAATGGGTCTAGTATGTTTGTTTACAAAACAAGAAATAAAAATCTTCTAGTGTCCGTGTCATAATATATAGTCACAACTTCGCAAAGTGACCGATGGATTTTGCTCCATTAGTTAGTAAAGTGTGATAAGCTAAACGAGTAGTGATTCTCCTTTGTAAGGGTTCTAGGTTTCACCTCAATTCTATGGAATCCCTTCTTAATTCTTATACATATAAACCTCTATTTTTCTCTTAATAAAAAGGGATCGTTCCTGACATCGTAAAAAAGTTGATATTGGAGCAACTATAATATCTGGAACAGAGTTGTTGTCTGACGCCAAAAGTGAAAGTGGCAGGCTACATGAAACTAGGAACATGCGATTGTTACAAACTTACGATGCCTTAATCTTGTAATTAACTAATTTGGACTTGTGTGACCAACCATCATATGCTCCTTATCGTTGTGCCTTTGAAGTGAATATCAAAATCACAAAGCCAAACTGATGCTACTAAAGTAGATAACTTGCAAAGGATTACACAATTTGTATGAAAAACAACAATCTAGACACACCAGGAGGAACAGGGCTAATGGTTGTTCCTCTTTGGGGTGACTAGGAGCCCTATCTTAGTAATTCATCAACTGAACCGGTGAAAATTCTGAATATGTCTCTCGGGAACAATCTGTACCTGCACGTAGGTGTCTCTAAAATAACATTTCTTACTCTACCTTAGTTGGTCCATCATCGTCATAATCCCCATATAAGCATATGTCTCTAGTAGCCACTTCATCTCAGAACCTTTTGGCTCCATATTTCGTCGCCTATCCAATTGTTGAGGCTAGAGCTTCTAACTTCTATTGCCATGCATGTCGTTTTGGTGCTTAATGCCAGGAAGAGCTTGCTAGCCATTGGCATATTGTCTTACATGTCTGTAATTTGTACATCACCATGTCACTAGAGTATAGGGATCGGTCATCAAGTGGCTTAGTTGGATCGGTGATGTAATAATGTAATGCAGGAGCTCCCGATGCCTCTGAAGCCTACCATGCGGAAGTTATGGAAGTGCATCCTATGATACGTACGAACTATTCATTTCGGATGAGCTGCTTGCTTGCAGCCTCGCTTCTCTTATATGGACTGGAAAGAGATCCAAATCAACATCAATTAATGTGGATGTACTGTTTGATTCCTTGCAATTATTTAGAATCTAGAGTCAGAGTACTCCAGTTGTTTTGAAACTCGCCATCGCTGATGTGCACATGGATATATACTAGTAGATGAATTTCTTTGGAGGACGGTGGCATCAAGTCCTTGGCATTAACGTGTACGTATGCTATATTGTTATCTCGGCGTGGAAAGAGTTGTACGTGCTCGTCTTCACTCACATTAACTTGGACTTGTCTGGCCAACCATCATATGCTCATTATCGTTGTGTCGTGTAGTGAATACTAAAATCACAAAGCCAAACAGAGAGTAAAGTAGATAACCTGCAAAAGATTACACACTTGGCATAAAAATTAATAATCTAGTCACACTTTACATATGTTTTTTGTGCGGGTCACATACATATGTTTAATATATGCAATTTAGTTGGTTCAGTTCAGGAGGCAATGGACTAATGGTTGCTCCTCTTGGGGGACTAAGATTCAGTGAAAATCTGAACATATCCCTTGGGAAGCTTTTGTGTCACTAAAATAATATATTTCTTAAGCTTCATTGGTCCATCATCAGCATAATTAACACATAAGCGTAATTTATAGGAACCACTACATGTCAAAACCTTTTGGCTCCATATCATCGCCTACCTAATCTTCACTCGGGAGGTTCTAAAAAAGGAAAATGTTTCCATGCATGTTGTTTTGGTGCTTTAATGCCAGCAAAAACCTCATAGCCATTGGCCAGGGCAAGGCCGGCAAAATCTGGGGCCTGTGCGAAACTAAAAAATGGGGCCCTATCTCACAAAAATAATGAACTAATGAGCAATTATAATGTATATATCTCGTAGAAAAATTATAATTTATATAATATAGTGTCCTACATAACAATTGGATATATATAATGTAGTGATCAAGTAGGAGAGGAGTCCACGAGAATGATCCCCGATCCCGTTTCAGTGCTCGTCGCTCGATGGCCTCGTCGCCTCGACTCCAACCCACTCCAGCGCCCAGCGGCCCAGTAGCGCTTAAGTATTACTAGGTCTATATAAAAAAATTGGGGGCCCCCAGAATTTTGGGCCCTATGCGGGCCGCACTTTTTGCACCACTGTGGGCCCGGCCCTGCCACTGGCAAATTGTTTTACATGGCTGTAATTGATACTGTACATCGCTATGTCCATATAGTATAGGGATTATTCATGAAGTGGCTTGGTGAGAGTATTGCTTTGATATTGTTTTTTTCTTAAAACGAAGGCAAAAGATTTGTCTCATTCATTAAATAAGGGAGAAAAGAGTTTTTAGATTGTTACAAAGCCATCAATAAAAAAACGGCATGCCAATTACTCGCGCAATACAATAAGCCCTAGTTATTTTGCACTCGCGGTAACCCAAAGCTTAGCCTCGTCAACGATTGCGTTTAGAAGGATTGGCGGCGGTGTCCTCTTGTGGCGAAAGACACGAGCGTTTCTCTCATTCCGTATTGCTTTGATATTGTGATGCCTAAGCTCTCGATGCCTCTTAAGCCTACCATGCCAAAGTTACAGGAGTGCATCCTATCATACGAACTAGTAGTATTCATCTCTCTGAACCACTTGCTTGCATCCATCTAGATATTTCACCGGCCTCGCTTCTCTTATACTCCATTTGATTCCTTGCAGTTATTTCAGTTGTTTTGACACTCACCATAGATAGTGTGTGTATGGATATATACTAGCTAGTAGATGAATTTCTTTGAGGAGGGTGACATCAAGTTCCTGGAAGTCCAGAACAATCAATGGCGCAACGACATAAACCTGTATGTATGCTATATTGCTTTCGATCCCTGCGCCATTTCTCCCTGAGGGTTTCCATGCGATCGAGGTGGAAGGGAGGCCTGCGCGCCACCGTGTGCTTCATGGCAATCTTGTGCCGGCCAACGAAGATCTTGCCATTGCAACAATCATCCCCATGCCGCAAGGAGAAGTAAGTTTTCTCAATGTCCGTGAGATCCTCCTAGAGTTTCTGCAATCCAAGCGCATTGGTGTCTCTGAGGTGACAAAGTGCCCATTTGGACAAGCTTTTGTGAGGGTTCGTAGTGCGGCCGATAGAGATTTTCTAGTGAACAGGGGACCGCATGCCTATGATGACATTCATATTGTCTTTCAAAGGCATAATGAGGGGCTGAATTGGAAGAACTTCAATCTGAATCGAGATGTCTGGCTCATGGTGTTCGGTTTCCCTGCTGATTTAAGGAATTTTCATGAGCTATCTAATGCTACTGCAAGTTTCGGACAGTTGATGGTTTGGGACAGATTTAAATCAAGTGATGCGGCTGTGGCACTGAAAGTTAAAGTTGAAGCCCTCAAAGATGTTCCGGTAAGTCTGGTGGTTTCTGGTGCCAAGAACTTCAGTGGTCGGTCTTGGACTTGCCCTGTGGTGATCGTGGATGATATCCCTATTGGAGTGCCACCGCCTGATGAAGACCCAGTTCCTGAAGATGGCAACCCTCACCCAAGGCCACCAGAGCAATTCTATCACCCCAATCAGAATAATCTCATGGTTGGACCAGTTGCTTTTCACCTTCTGCAGCCTGAGCAACAGGGTTTACCTGTCATTGAGGAAGCTCCATCACAGAATGCTGATGATGAAGATGATGGCTGGGGTCACTAGGCTATGCCGCAGCAGCAGCATCGTGTTGATGTGGAAATCCAAGCTGGAGAGTTTCTAGAATTACATGACTTAATGGGACCTCTTGAAGTTCAGGTTGTACAGCCAGAAGATGATCACAGTGGGCTCACTTTATCTTTGGGTCTGCCAAGTGCAAATGTTAGTTCAGCTGAGTCTGCTATTGGAGCACCAGGCATACCTGATCTGGATGAGCTTCTGGCACCCCTAGTTCTGCCTGCAGTTCCCCCAGTTGCACCTGTTGCACATGCTGCTTTTGATCTCAATCAACCCATTGAACAGCTGCCCCTGGAGGACTTGGCAATTCCTGAAGCTCAATTGCCTGCTCTTGAGAATGAAATGTTAGTTGCTGAATCTCTTCCTCAACCTCAAAGGGAACTACCAGTACCAGAGCCACTTTTGAAACACATGCTATTGCCAGTTGATGTTGTTGCAGCTCCTTTCAATGTTGTAGCTGAAATTGATGCTCCTGCTGCTGCTCTCCCCATTGCAACAATAGTTCCAGATGTTGTTGTTGCACCATTGCCTGCAGAAGAGGTGCATGTTGATGCTTCCAATACTGATGATCTTGCTGCCCCTGCTCAGTTGCCTGAAAAGGAGCCCCACTCTGAGGCTCTCCTATCTCTGGCCAATATGGATGGCCCTGCTTCTGAATAGCTTGAAGCTCTCAATCAAAATGCAGAAATCTCCAGTTCCTCTACAGGTAATAGTTTGGAGGCCCCCCTGGCTTCCCTTATCCTATTTTCAATGCAAGCTTTGCTGGCAAGGATATTCAATTACTGCCATCTCCATCCTCAGGTCAGGATGATGAGTTTCTCTCAAAGGAAGGGTTGGAGCTTTGGAAGGCTCACTTTGCTCCTGGGGCCTCAACAGATAAAGTTACTCAGGTACCTATTTGAAGGAAATATGCCCTAGAGGCAATAATAAAGTATTATTTATTTCCTTATATCATGATGAATGTTTATTATTCATGCTAGAATTGTATTAACCGGAAACATAATACATGTGTGAATACATAGACAAACAGAGTGTCACTAGTATGCCTCTACTTGACTAGCTCGTTAATCAAAGATGGTTATGTTTCCTAGCCATAGACATGAGTTGTCATTTGATTAACGGGATCACCTCATTAGGAGAATGACGTGATTGACTTGACCCATTCCGTTAGCTTAGCACTCGATCGTTTAGTATGTTGCTATTGCTTTCTTCATGACTTATACATGTTCCTATGACTATGAGATTATGCAACTCCCGTTTACCGGAGGAACACTTTGTGTGCTACCAAATGTCACAACGTAACTGGGTGATTATAAAGGTGCTCTACAGGTGTCTCCAAAGGTACTTGTTGGGTTGGCGTATTTCGAGATTAGGATTTGTCACTCCGATTGTCGGAGAGGTATCTCTGGGCCCACTCAGTAATACACATCACTTTAAGCCTTGCAAGCATTGTGGCTAATGAGTTAGTTGTGGGATGATGTATTACGAAACGAGTAAAGAGACTTGCCGGTAACAAGATTGAACTAGGTATCGAGATACCGACGATCGAATCTCGGGCAAGTAACATACCGATGACAAAGGGAACAACGTATGTTGTTATGCGGTCTGACCGATAAAGATCTTCATAGAATATGTGGGAACCAATATGTGCATCCAGGTTCCGCTATTGGTTATTGACCGGAGAGGTGTCTCGGTCATGTCTACATAGTTCTCGAACCCGTAGGGTCCGCACGCTTAAAGTTACGATGACAGTTTTATGATGAGTTTATATGTTTTGATGTACCGAAGGTTGCTCGGAGTTCCGGATATGATCACGGACATGACGAGGAGTCTCGAAATGGTCGAGACATAAAGATTGATATATTGGACGACTATATTCGTGTTGGGGAACGTAGTAATTTCAAAAAAATTCCTACGCACACGCGAGATCATGGTGATGCATAGCAACGAGAGGGGAGAGTGTTGTCCACGTACCCTCGTAGACCGATAGCGGAAGCGTTATCACAACGCGGTTGATGTAGTCGTACGTCTTCACGATCCGACCGATCAAGTACCGAACGTACGGCACCTCCGATTTCTACACACGTTCAGCTCGATGACGTCCCTCGAACTCCGATCCAGCCGAGTGTTGAGGGAGAATTTCGTCAGCACGACGGCGTGGTGACGATGGTGATGTTCCACCGACGCAGGGCTTCGCCTAAGCTCCGCAACGGTATTATCGAGGTGTAATATGGTGGAGGGGGGCACCGCACACGGCTAAGAGATCTCAAGGATCAATTGTTGTGTCTCTGGGGTGCCCCCCTGCCCCCGTATATAAAGGAGCAAGGGGGAGGCAGCCGGCCAAGGGGAGAGGCGCGCCATAGGGGGGAGTCCTACTCCCACCGGGAGTAGGACTCCTCCTTTCCTTGTGGGAGTAGGAGAAGGGAAGGGGGAAGGAGAAAGAAGGAAGGGTGCGCCCCCCTTCCCTAGTCCAATTCGGACCAGACCATGGGGAGGGGTGCGGCCACCTTTTGAGGCCTTTCTCTCCTTTCCCGTATGGCCCATTAAGGCCCAATACGAATTCCCGTAACTCTCCGGTACTCCGAAAAATACCCGAATCACTCGGAACCTTTCCGAAGTCCGAATATAGTCGTCCAATATATCGATCATTACGTCTCGACAATTTCGAGACTCCTCGTCATAGCCCCGATCTCATCCGGGACTCCGAACTCCTTCGGTACATCAAAACTCAATAATAACTGTCATCGTAACGTTAAGCGTGCGGACCCTACGGGTTGGAGAACTATGTAGACATGACCGAGACACGTCTCCGGTCAATAACCAATAGCGGGACCTGGATGCCCATATTGGCTTCCACATATTCTACAAAGATCTTTATCGGTCAGACCGCATAACAACATACGTTGTTCCCTTTGTCACCGGTATGTTACTTGCCCGAGATTTGATCGTCGGTATCTCGATACCTAGTTCAATCTCGTTACCGACAAGTCTCTTTACTCGTTCCGTAACACATCATCCCGCAACTAACTCATTAGTCACAATGCTTGCAAGGCTTATAGTGATGTGCATTACCGAGTGGGCCCAGAGATACCTCTCCGACAATTGGAGTGACAAATCCTAATCTCGAAATACGCCAACCCAACAAGTACCTTTGGAGACACCTGTAGAGCACCTTTATAATCACCCATTTACGTTGTGACGTTTGGTAGCACACAAAGTGTTTGTCCGATAAACGGGAGTTGCATAATCTCATAGTCATAGGAACATGTATAAGTCATGAAGAAAGCAATGGCAACATACTAAACGATCGAGTGCTAAGCTAACGGAATGGGTCAAGTCAATCACGTCATTCTCCTAATGAGGTGATCTCGTTAATCAAATGACAACTTATGTCTATGGCTAGGAAACATAACCATCTTTGATTAACGAGCTAGTCAAGTAGAGGCATACTAGTGACACTCTGTTTGTCTATATATTCACAAATGTATTATGTTTCCGGTTAATACAATTCTAGCATGAATAATAAACATTTATCATGATACAAGGAACTAAATAATACTTTATTATTGCCTCTAGGGCATATTTCCTTCAGTCTCCCACTTGCACTAGAGTCAATAATCTAGATTACACAGTAATGATTCTTACACTCATGGATCCTTGGTGCTGATCATGTTTTCTCGTCGAAGAGGCTTAGTCAACGGGTCTGCAACATTCAGATCCGTATGTATCTTGCAAATTTCTATGTCTCCCACCTGGACTAAATCCCGGATGGAATTGAAGCGTCTGTTGATGTGCTTGGTTCTCTTGTGAAATCTGGATTCCTTTGCCAAGGCAATTGCACCAGTATTGTCACAAAAGATTTTCATAGGACCCGATGCACTAGGTATTACACCTAGATCGGATATGAACTCCTTCATCCAGACTCCTTCATTTGCTGCTTCCGAAGCAGCTATGTACTCCACTTCACATGTAGATCCCGCCACGACGCTTTGTTTAGAACCGCACCAACTGACAGCTCCACCGTTCAATGTAAATATGTATCCGGTTTGCGATTTAGAATCGTCCGGATCAGTGTCAAAGCTTGCATCAACGTAACCATTTACGATGAGCTCTTTGTCACCTCCATATACGAGAAACATATCCTTAGTCCTTTTCAGGTATTTCAGGATGTTCTTGACCGCTGTCCAGTGATCCACTCCTGGATTACTTTGGTACCTTCCTGCTAGACTTATAGCAAGGCATACATCAGGTCTGGTACACAGCATTGCATACATGATAGAGCCTATGGCTGAAGCATAGGGGACATCTTTCATCTTCTCTCTATCTTCTGCAGTGGTCGGGCATTGAGTCTTACTCAACTTCACACCTTGCAACACAGGCAAGAATCCTTTCTTTGCTTGATCCATTTTGAACTTCTTCAAAACTTTGTCAAGGTATGTGCTTTGTGAAAGTCCAATTAAGCGTCTTGATCTATCTCTATAGATCTTGATGCCCAATATATACGCAGCTTCACCGAGGTCTTTCATTGAAAAACTCTTATTCAAGTATTCCTTTATGCTATCCAGAAATTCTATATCATTTCCAATCAGTAATATGTCACCCACATATAATATCACAAATGCTACAGAGCTCCCACTCACTTTCTTGTAAATACAGGCTTCTCCAAAAGTCTGTATAAAACCAAATGCTTTGATCACACTATCAAAGCGTTTATTCCAACTCCGAGAGGCTTGCACCAGTCCATAAATGGATCGCTGGAGCTTGCACACTTTGTTAGCTCCCTTTGGATCGACAAAACCTTCTGGTTGCATCATATACAACTCTTCTTCCAGAAATCCATTCAGGAATGCAGTTTTGACATCCATTTGCCAAATTTCATAATCATAAAATGCGGCAATTGCTAACATGATTCGGACAGACTTAAGCATCGCTACGGGTGAGAAGGTCTCATCGTAGTCAATCCCTTGAACTTGTCGAAAACCTTTTGCAACAAGTCGAGCTTTATAGACTGTAACATTACCATCAGCGTCAGTCTTCTTCTTGAAGATCCATTTATTTTCAATGGCTTGCCGATCATTGGGCAAGTCAACCAAAGTCCATACTTTGTTCTCATACATGGATCCCATCTCAGATTTCATGGCCTCAAGCCATTTTGCGGAATCTGGGCTCACCATCGCTTCTTCATAGTTCGTAGGTTCATCATGGTCTAGTAACATAACTTCCAGAACAGGATTACCGTACCACTCTGGTGCGGATCTTACTCTGGTTGATCTACGAGGTTCAGTAATAACTTGATCTGAAGTTTCATGATCATCATCATTAACTTCTTCACTAATTGGTGTAGGTGTTTCAGAAACTGGTTTCTGTGATGAACTACTTTCCAATAAGGGAGCAGGTATAGTTACCTCATCAAGTTCTACTTTCCTCCCACTCACTTCTTTCGAGAGAAAATCCTTCTCTAGAAAATTTCCGAATTTAGCAACAAAAGTTTTGCCTTTCGGATCTGTGATAGAAGGTATACCCAACAGTCTCCTTTGGGTATCCTATAAAGACACATTTCTCCGATTTGGGTTCGAGCTTATCAGGTTGAAGTTTCTTCACATAAGCATCGCAGCCCCAAACTTTAAGAAATGACAACTTTGGTTTCTTGCCAAACCACAGTTCATAAGGCGTCGTCTCAACGGATTTTGATGGTGCCCTATTTAACGTGAATGCAGCCGTCTCTAAAGCATAACTCCAAAACGATAGCGGTAAATCAGTAAGAGACATCATAGATCGCACCATATCTAGTAAAGTGCGATTACGACGTTCGGACACACCATTACGCTGTGGTGTTCCGGGTGGCGTGAGTTGCGAAACTATTCCGCATTGTTTCAAATGTAGACCAAACTCGTAACTCAAATATTCTCCTCCATGATCTGATCGTAGAAACTTTATTTTCTTGTTACGATGATTTTCAACTTCACTCTGAAATTCTTTGAACTTTTCAAATGTTTCAGACTTATGTTTCATTAAGTAGATATACCCATATCTGCTTAAATCATCTGTGAAGGTGAGAAAATAACGATATCCGCCACGAGCCTCAACATTCATCGGACCACATACATCTGTATGTATGATTTCCAACAAATCTGTTGCTCTCTCCATAGTTCCGGAGAACGGCGTTTTAGTCATCTTGCCCATGAGGCACGGTTCGCAAGTACCAAGTGATTCATAATCAAGTGGTTCCAAAAGTCCATCAGTATGGAGTTTCTTCATGCGCTTTACACCGATATGACCTAAACAGAAGTGCCACAAATAAGTTGCACTATCATTATCAACTCTGCATCTTTTGGTTTCAATATTATGAATATGTGTATCATTACTATCGAGATTCAACAAAAATAGACCACTCTTCAAGGGTGCATGACCATAAAAGATATTACTCATATAAATAGAACAACCATTATTCTCTGATTTAAATGAATAACCGTCTCGCATCAAACAAGATCCAGATATAATGTTCATGCTCAACGCTGGCACCAAATAACAATTATTTAGGTCTAAAACTAATCCCAAAGGTAGATGTAGAGGTAGCGTGCCGACCGCGATCACATCGACTTTGGAACCATTTCCCACGCGGATCGTCACCTCGTCCTTAGCCAATCTTCGCTTAATCCGTAGCCCCTGTTTCGAGTTGCAAATATTAGCAACAGAACCAATATCAAATACCCAGGTGCTACTGCGAGCATTAGTAAGGTACACATCAATAACATGTATATCACATATACCTTTGTTCACCTTGCCATCCTTCTTATCCGCCAAATACTTTGGGCAGTTCCGCTTCCAGTGACCAGTTTGCTTGCAGTAGAAGCACTCAATTTCAGGCTTAGGTCCAGACTTGGGTTTCTTCTCCTGAGCAGCAACTTGTTTGCTGTTCTTCTTGAAGTTCCCTTTCTTCTTCCCTTTACCCTTTTTCTTGAAACTGGTGGTCTTATTGACCATCAACACTTGATGCTCCTTTTTGATTTCTACCTCCGCAGCCTTTAGCATTGCGAAGAGCTCGGGAATTATCTTACTCATCCCTTGCATATTATAGTTCATCACGAAGCTCTTGTAGCTTGGTGGCAGTGATTGAAGAATTCTGTCAATAACGCTATCATCCGGAAGATTAACTCCCAGTTGAATTAAGTGATTGTTATACCCAGACATTTTGAGTATATGCTCACTGACAGAACTATTCTCTTCCATCTTGCAGCTGAAGAACTTATTGGAGACTTCATATCTCTCAATTCGGGCATTTGCTTGAAATATTAACTTCAACTCCTGGAACATCTCATATGCTCCATGACGTTCAAAACGTCGTTGAAGACCCGGTTCTAAGCCGTAAAGCATGGCACACTGAACTATCGAGTAGTCATCAGCTTTGCTCTGCCAGACGTTCATAACATCTGGTGTTGCTCCTGCAGCAGGCCTGGCACCCAGCGGTGCTTCCAGGACATAATTCTTCTGTGCAGCAATGAGGATAATCCTCAAGTTACGGACCCAGTCCGTGTAATTGCTACCATCATCTTTCAACTTTGCTTTCTCAAGAAACGCATTAAAATTCAACGGAACAACAGCACGGGCCATCTATCTACAATTAACATAGACAAGCAAAATACTATCAGGTACTAAGTTCATGATAAATTCAAGTTCAATTAATCATATTACTTAAGAACTCCCACTTAGATAGACATCTCTCTAATCCTCTAAGTGATCACGTGATCCATATCAACTAAACCATGTCCGATCATCACGTGAGATGGAGTAGTTTCAATGGTGAACATCACTATGTTGATCATATCTACTATATGATTCACGCTCGACCTTTCGGTCTCCGTGTTCCGAGGCCATATCTGTTATATGCTAGGCTCGTCAAGTTTAACCTGAGTATTCCGCGTGTGCAACTGTTTTGCACCCGTTGTATTTGAGCGTAGAGCCTATCACACCCGATCATCACGTGGTGTCTCAGCACGAAGAACTTTCGCAATGGTGCATACTCAGGGAGAACACTTATACTTTGATAATTTAGTGAAGGAACATCTTATAATGCTACCGTCAAACAAAGCAAGATAAGATGCATAAAGTATTAACATCACATGCAATCAATATAAGTGAGATGATATGGCCATCATCATCTTGTGCTTGTGATCTCCATCTCCGAAGCACCGTCATGATCACCATCGTCACCGGCGCGACACCTTGATCTCCATCGTAGCATCGTTGTCGTCTCGCCAACTTATTGCTTTTACGACTATCGCTACCGCTTAGTGATAAAGTAAAACTATTACATGGCGATTGCATCTCATACAATAAAGCGACAACCATATGGCTCCTGCCAGTTGCCGATAACTCGGTTACAAAACATGATCATCTCATACAACACATTATATCACATCATGTCTTGACCATATCACATCACAACATGCCCTGCAAAAACAAGTTAGACGTCCTCTACTTTGTTGTTGCATATTTTACGTGGCTGCTACGGGCTTAGCAAGAACCGTTCTTACCTACGCATCAAAACCACAACGATAGTTTGTCAAGCTGGTGCTGTTTTAACCTTCGCAAGGACTGGGCGTAGCCACACTCGGTTCAACTAAAGTGAGAGAGACAGACACCCGCCGGTCACCTTTAAGCAACGAGTGCTCACAACGGTGAAACTAGTCTCGCGTAAGCGTACGCGTAATGTCGGTCCGGGCCGCTTCATCTCACAATACCGCTGAACCAAAGTATGACATGCTGGTAAGCAGTATGACTTATATCGCCCACAACTCACTTGTGTTCTACTCGTGCATTGCATCAACGCATAAAACCAGGCTCGGATGCCACTGTTGGGGAACGTAGTAATTTCAAAAAAATTCCTACGCACACGCAAGATCATGGTGATGCATAGCAACGAGAGGGGAGAGTGTTGTCCACGTACCCTCGTAGACCGACAGCGGAAGCGTTATCACAACGCGGTTGATGTAGTCGTACGTCTTCACGATCCGACCGATCAAGTACCGAACGTACGGCACCTCCGAGTTCTACACACGTTCAGCTCGATGACGTCCCTCGAACTCCGATCCAGCCGAGTGTTGAGGGAGAGTTTCGTTAGCACGACGGCGTGGTGACGATGATGATGTTCCACCGACGCAGGGCTTCGCCTAAGCTTCGCAACGGTATTTTCGAGGTGTAATATGGTGGAGGGGGGCACCGCACACGGCTAAGAGATCTCAAGGAGCAATTGTTGTGTCTCTGGGGTGCCCCCCTGCCCCCGTATATAAAGGAGCAAGGGGGAGGCAGCCGGCCAAGGGGAGAGGCGCGCCATAGGGGGGAGTCCTACTCCCACCGGGAGTAGGACTCCTCCTTTCCTTGTGGGAGTAGGAGAAGGGAAGGGGGAAGGAGAAAGAAGGAAGGGTGCGCCCCCCTTCCCTAGTCCAATTCGGACCAGACCATGGGGAGGGGTGCGGACACCTTTTGAGGCCTTTCTCTCCTTTCCCGTATGGCCCATTAAGGCCCAATACGAATTCCCGTAACTCTCCGGTACTCCGAAAAATACCCGAATCACTCGGAACCTTTCCGAAGTCCGAATATAGTCGTCCAATATATCGATCATTACGTCTCGACAATTTCGAGACTCCTCGTCATAGCCCCGATCTCATCCGGGACTCCGAACTCCTTCGGTACATCAAAACTCAATAATAACTGTCATCGTAACGTTAAGCGTGCGGACCCTACGGGTTGGAGAACTATGTAGACATGACCGAGACACGTCTCCGGTCAATAACCAATAGCGGGACCTGGATGCCCATATTGGCTTCCACATATTCTACGAAGATCTTTATCGGTCAGACCGCATAACAACATACGTTGTTCCCTTTGTCACCGGTATGTTACTTGCCCGAGATTTGATCGTCGGTATCTCGATACCTAGTTCAATCTCGTTACCGGCAAGTCTCTTTACTCGTTCCGTAACACATCATCCCGCAACTAACTCATTAGTCACAATGCTTGCAAGGCTTATAGTGATGTGCATTACCGAGTGGGCCCAGAGATACCTCTCCGACAATTGGAGTGACAAATCCTAATCTCGAAATACGCCAACCCAACAAGTACCTTTGGAGACACCTGTAGAGCACCTTTATAATCACCCATTTACGTTGTGACGTTTGGTAGCACACAAAGTGTTCGTCCGGTAAACGGGAGTTGCATAATCTCATAGTCATAGGAACATGTATAAGTCATGAAGAAAGCAATGGCAACATACTAAACGATCGAGTGCTAAGCTAACGGAATGGGTCAAGTCAATCACGTCATTCTCCTAATGAGGTGATCTCGTTAATCAAATGACAACTTATGTCTATGGCTAGGAAACATAACCATCTTTGATTAACGAGCTAGTCAAGTAGAGGCATACTAGTGACACTCTGTTTGTCTATATATTCACACATGTATTATGTTTCCGGTTAATACAATTCTAGCATGAATAATAAACAGTTATCATGATACAAGGAAATAAATAATACTTTATTATTGCCTCTAGGGCATATTTCCTTCAATTCGGACACCGGAAGTGTTCTGGAGAAGTTTCGAATAAAACCGGAGTGCCGGAGGGGTTACCGAAACCCCCCGGGGAAGTATTGGGCCTTAGTGGGCCTGAGGGGAGAGAGAGGGCAGCAGCCCAGGAGGTGGCGCGCCCCCTCCCATGGGGAGTCCGAATTGGACTAGGGGAGGGGGGCGCGGCCCCTCTTTCCCTCTCCCTCTCCCTCTCTTTCCTTCCCCCTTCTCTCTTCCTAGTTGGACTAGGAAAGGGGAGTCCTACTCCTACTAGGAGGAGGACTCCCCCCCCCCTCCTTGGCGTGCCCCAAGGGCCGGCCGGCCTCCCCCCTTGCTCCTTTATATACGGTGGCAGGGGGGCACCTCTGAACACACAATTGATATACGATATTTTAGCCGTGTGCGGTGCCCCCCTTCACCATATTACACCTCGATAATATCGTTGCGGAGCTTAGGCGAAGCCCTGCGTCGGTAGAACATCATCATCGTCACCACGCCGTCGTGCTGACGAAACTCTCCCTCAACACTTGGCTGGATCGAAGTTCGAGGGACGTCATCGAGCTGAACGTGTGCTGAACTCGGAGGTGCCGTGCGTTCGGTACTTGATCGGTCAGATCGTGAAGACGTACAACTACATCAACCGCGTTGTGTTAACGCTTCCGCTTTCGGTCTATGAGGGTACGTGGACAACACTCTCCCCTCTCGTTGCTATGCATCACCATGATCTTGCGTGTGCGTAGGAAATTTTTTGAAATTACTACGTTCCCCAACAGTGGTATCAGAGCCAGGTTTTATGCGTTGATGCTATGCATGAGTAGAACACAAGTGAGTTGTGGGCGATATAAGTCATACTGCTTACCAGCATGTCATACTTTGGTTCAGCGGTATTGTGAGATGAAGTGGCCCGGACCGACATTACGCGTATGCTTACGCGAGACTGGTTTCACCGTTGCGAGCACTCGTTGCTTAAAGGTGACTGGCGGGTGTCTGCCTCTCTCACTTTAGTTGAACCGAGTGTGGCTACGCCCGGTCCTTGCGAAGGTTAAAACAGCACCAACTTGACAAACTATCGTTGTGGTTTTGATGCTGAGGTAAGAACGGTTCTTGCTAAGCCCATAGCAGCCACGTAAAACTTGCAACAACAAAGTAGAGGACGTCTAACTTGTTTTTGTACGGCATGTTGTGATGTGATATGGTCAAGACATGATGCTATATTTTATTGTATGATATGATCATGTTTTGTAACCGAGTTATCGGCAACTCGCAGGAGCCATATGGTTGTCGCTTTATTGTATGAAATGCAATCGCCATGTAATTGTTTTACTTTATCACTAAGCGGTAGCGATAGTCATAAAAGCAATAGTTGGCGAGACGACAACGATGCTACGATGGAGATCAAGGTGTCGAGCCGTTGACGATGGTGATCATGACGGTGCTTCGGAGATGGAGATCACAAGCACAAGATGATGATGGCCATATCATATCACTATATTGATTGCATGTGATGTTTATCTTTTATGCATCTTATCTTGCTTTGATTGACGGTAGCATTATAAGATGATCTCTCACTAAAATTTCAAGATAAAAGTGTTCTCCCTGAGTATGCACCGTTGCCAAAGTTCGTCGTGCCCAGACACCACGTGATGATCGGGTGTGATAAGCTCTACATCCATCTACAACGGGTGCAAGCCAGTTTTGCACACGTAGAATACTCAGGTTAAACTTGACGAGCCTAGCATATGCAGATAGGGCCTCGGAACACGGAGACCGAAAGGTCGAGCGTGAATCATATAGTAGATATGATCAACATAGTGATGTTCACCATTGAAAACTACTCCATTTCACGTGATGATCGGTTATGGTTTAGTTGATTTGGATCACGTAATCACTTAGATGATCAAATGTCACAACGTAACTGGGTGATTATAAAGGTGCTCTACAGGTGTCTCCGAAGGTACTTGTTGAGTTGGCATATTTCGAGATTAGGATTTGTCACTCTGATTGTCGGAGAGGTATCTCTGGGCCCTCTCGGTAATGCACATCACTATAAGCCTTGCAAGCAATGTGACTAATGAGTTAGTTGCGGGATGATGCATTACGGAACGAGTAAATAGACTTGCCGGTAACGAGATTGAACTAGGTATTGAGATACCGACGATCGAATCTCGGGCAAGTAACATACCGATGACAAAGGGAACAACGTATGTTGTTATGCGGTTTGACCGATAAAGATCTTCGTAGAATATGTAGGAGCCAATATGAGCATCTAGGTTCCGCTATTGGTTATTGACCAGAGACGTGTCTCGGTCATGTCTACATAGTTCTCGAACCCGTAGGGTCCGCACGCTTAAAGTTCGGTGACGATCGATATTATGAGTTTTTGTGTTTTGATGTACCGAAGGTAGTTCGGAGTCCCGAATATGATCACGGACATGACGAGGAGTCTCAAAATGGTCGAGACGTAAAGATCGATATATTGGACGACTATATTCGGACACCGGAAGTGTTCCGGGTGGTTTCGGAGAAAACCGGAGTGCCGGAGGGTTACCGGAATGCCCCGGAGAAGTAATGGGCCTTATGGGCCTTAGTTGAGAGAGAGAGGGCTGGCCAGGGCAGGCTGCGCGCCCATCCCCCTCTGGTCCGAATTGGACTAGGAGAGGGGGGCGGCGCCCCCCTTTCCTTCTCCCTCTCTTCCTTCCTTTCCCCCTCCTAGTAGGAGTAGGAAAGAGGGGAGTCCTACTCCTACTAGGAGGAGGACTCCTCCTCTTGGCGCGCCCTACAGGGCCGGCCGGCCTCCCCCCTTGCTCCTTTATATACGGGGACAGGGGGAACCTCTAGACACACAAGTTGATCTGTTGATCTATTCCAGCCGTGTGCGGTGCCGCCCTCCACCATATTCCACCTCGGTCATATCGTAGCGGTGCTTAGGCGAAGCCCTGCATCGGTAGCAACATCATCACCGTCATCACGCTGTCATGCTGACGGAACTCTCCCGTGAAGCTCTGCTAGATCGGAGTTCGCGGGACGTCATCGAGCTGAACGTGTGCTGAACTCGGAGGTGTCGTACATTCGGTACTTGGATCGGTCAGATCATGAAGACGTACAACTACATCAACCGCGTTGGGCTAACGCTTCCGCTTTCGGTCTACGAGGGTACCTGGACACACTCTCCCCTCTCGTTGCTATGCATCACCATGATCTTATGTGTGCGTAGGAATTTTTTTGAAATTACCACGTTCCCCAACAGTGGTATCAGAGCCTGGTTTTATGCGTAGATGTTATATGCACGAGTAGAACACAAGTGAGTTGGTATTGTTGGATGAAGCGGCCCGGACCGACATTACTGCTTACCATGTTACCCAACAGTGATACAAGTCATACTGCTTACCAGCATGTCATACTTTGGTTCGGCGGTATTGTTGGATGAAGCGGCCCGGACCGACATTACGCGTACGCTTACGCGAGACTGGTTCTATCGACGTGCTTTGGACACAGGTGGCTGGCGGGTGTCAGTTTCTCCAACTTTAGTTGAACCGTGTGTGGCTACGCCCGGTCCTTGAGAAGGTTAAAACAACACTAACTTGACGAACTACCATTGTGGTTTTGATGCGTAGGTAAGAACGGTTCTTGCTCAGCTCGTAGCAGCCACGTAAAACTTGCAACAACAAAGTAGAGGACGTCTAACTTGTTTTTGCAGGGCATGTTGTGATGTGATATGGTCAAGACATGATGCTATACTTTATTGTATGAGATGATCATGTTTTGTAACCGAGTTATCGGCAACTGGTAGGAGCCATATGGTTGTCGCTTTATTGTATGCAATGCAATCGCCCTGTAATGCTTTACTTTATCACTAAGTGGTAGCGATAGTCGTAGAAGCAATAGTTGGCGAGACGACAACGATGCTACGATGGAGATCAAGGTGTCGCGCCGGTGACGGTGGTGATCATGACCGTGCTTCGAGATGGAGATCACAAGCACAAGATGATGATGGCCATATCATATCACTTATATTAATTGCATGTGATGTTTATCTTTTATGCATCTTATTTTGCTTAGATCGACGGTAGCATTATAAGATGATCTCTCACTAAATTTCAAGGTATAAGTGTTCTCCCTGAGTATGCACCGTTGCGAAAGTTCTTCGTGCTGAGACACCACGTGATGTTCGGGTGTGATAAGCTCTACGTTCAAATACAACGGGTGCAAGACAGTTTTGCACACGCGGAATACTCAGGTTAAACTTGACGAGCCTAGCATATACAGATATGGCCTCGGAACACTGAGACCGAAAGGTCGAGCGTGAATCATATAGTAGATATGATTAACATAGTGATGTTCACGCTTGAAAACTACTCCATCTCACGTGATGATCGGACATGGTTTAGTTGATTTGGATCACGTGATCACTTAGATGATCAGAGGGATGTCTATCTAAGTGGGAGTTCTTAAGTAATATGATTAATAGAACTTCAATTTATCATGAACTTAGTACCTGATAGTATCTTGCTTCTCTATGTCAATTGTAGATAGATGGCCCGTGCTGTTGTTCCGTTGAATTTTAATGCGTTCCTTGAGAAAGCAAAGTTGAAAGATGATGGTAGCAATTACACGGAGTGGGTCCGTAACTTGAGGATTATCCTCATTGCTGCACAGAAGAATTACGTCCTGGAAGCACCGCTGGGTGCCAGGCCTCCTGCAAGAGCAACACCAGAAGTTATGAACGTCTGGCAGAGCAAAGCTGATGACTACTCGATAGTTCAGTGTGCCATGCTTTACAGCTTAGAACCGGGTCTTCAACGACGTTTTGAACGTGATGGAGCATATGAGATGTTCCAGGAGTTGAAGTTAATATTTCAAGCAAATGCCCGGATTGAGAGATATGAAGTCTCCAATAAGTTCTACAGCTGCAAGATGGAAGAGAATAGTTCTGTCAGTGAGCATATACTCAAAATGTCTGGGTATAATAATCACTTGATTCAACTGGGAGTTAATCTTCCAGATGATAGCGTCATTGACAGAATTCTTCAATCACTGCCACCAAGCTACAAGAGCTTTGTGATGAACTATAACGTGCAAGGGATGAATAAGACAATTCCTGAGCTCTTCGCAATGCTAAAGTCAGCGGAGGTAGAAATCAAAAAGGTGCATCAGGTGTTGATGGTCAGTAAAACCACTAGTTTCAAGAAAAAGGGCAAAGGGAAGAAGAAGGGGAACTTCAAGAAGAACAGCAAGCAAGTTGCTGTTCAGGAGAAGAAACCCAAGTCTGGACCTAAGCCTGAAACTGAGTGCTTCTACTGCAAGCAGACTGGTCACTGGAAGCGGAACTGCCCCAAGTATTTGGCGGATAAGAAGGATGGCAAGGTTAACAAAGGTATATGTGATATACATGTTATTGATGTGTACCTTACCAGAGCTCGCAGTAGCACCTGGGTATTTGATACTGGTTCTGTTGCTAATATTTGCAACTCGAAACAGGGACAACGGATTAAGCGAACACTGGCTAAGGACGAGGTGACGATGCGTGTGGGAAATGGTTCCAAAGTCGATGTGATCGCCGTCGGCACGCTACCTCTACATCTACCTTCGGGATTAGTATTAGACCTAAATAATTGTTATTTGGTGCCAGCGTTAAGCATGAACATTATATCTGGATCTTGTTTGATGCGAGACGGTTATTCATTTAAATCAGAGAATAATGGTTGTTCTATTTATATGAATAATATCTTTTATGGTCATGGACCCTTGAAGAGTGGTCTATTTTTAATGAATCTCGGTAGTAGTGACACACATATTCATAATGTCGAAGCCAAAAGATGCAGAGTTGATAATGATAGTGCAACTTATTTGTGGCACTGCCGTTTAGGTCATATCGGTGTAAAGCGCATGAAGAAACTCCATACTGATGGACTTCTGGAATCACTTGATTATGAATCACTTGGTACTTGCGAACCGTGTCTCATGGGCAAGATGACTAAAACACCGTTCTCCGGAACTATGGAGAGAGCAACTGATTTTTTGAAAATCATACATACAGATGTATGTGGTCCGATGAATATTGAGGCTCGTGGCGGATATCGTTATGTCCTCACCTTCACAGATGATTTGAGCAGATATGGGTATATCTACTTAATGAAACATAAGTCTGAAACATTTCAAAGGTTCAAAGAATTTCAGGGCGAAGTTGAAAATCATCGTAACAAGAAAATAAAGTTTCTACGATCAGATCGTGGAGGAGAATATTTGAGTTACGAGTTTGGCCTACATTTGAAACAATGCGGAATAGTTTCGCAACTCACGCCACCCGGAACACCACAGCGTAATGGTGTGTCCGAACGTCGTAATCGTACTTTACTAGATAAGGTGCGATCTATGATGTCTCTTACTGATTTACCGCTATCGTTTTGGGGTTATGCTTTAGAGACGGCTGCATTCACTCTAAATAGGGCACCATCAAAATCCGTTGAGACGACGCCTTATGAACTATGGTTTGGCAAGAAACCAAAGTTGTCGTTTCTTAAAATTTGGGGTTGCGATGCTTATGTGAAGAAACTTCAACCTGATAAGCTCGAACCCAAATCGGAGAAATGTGTCTTCATAGGATACCGAAAGGAGACTGCTGGGTACACCTTCTATCACAGATCTGAAGGCAAGACATTCGTTGCAAAGAATGGATCCTTTCTAGAGAAGGAGTTTCTCTCGAAAGAAGTGAGTGGGTGGAAAGTAGAACTTGATGAGGTAACTATACCTGCTCCCTTATTGGAAAGTAGATCATCACAGAAACCAGTTTCTGCGACACCTACACCAATTAGTGGGGAAGTTAATGATAATGATCACGAAACTTCAGATCAAGTTATTACTGAACCTCGTAGGTCAACCAGGTTAAGATCCGCACCAAAGTGGTACGGTAATCCTGTTCTGGAGGTTATGTTACTAGACCATGACGAACCTACGAACTATGAAGAAGCGATGGTGAGCCCAGATTCCGCAAAATGGCTTGAGGCCATGAAATCCGAGATGGGATCCATGTATGAGAACAAAGTGTGGACTTTGGTTGACTTGCCCGATGATCGGCAAGCCATTGAAAATAAATGGATCTTCAAGAAGAAGACTGACGCTGACGGTAATGTTACTGTATATAAAGCTCGACTTGTTGCGAAAGGTTTTCGACAAGTTCAAGGGATTGACTACGATGAGACCTTCTCACCCTTAGCGATGCTTAAGTCTGTCCGAATCATGTTAGCAATTGCTGCATTTTATGATTATGAAATTTGGCAAATGGATGTAAAAACTGCATTCCTGAATGGATTTCTGGAAGAAGAGTTGTATATGATGCAACCGGAAGGTTTTGTTGATCCAAAGGGAGCTAACAAAGTGTGCAAGCTCCAGTGATCCATTTATGGACTGGTGCAAGCCTCTCGTAGTTGGAATAAACGCTTTGATAGTGTGATCAAAGCATTTGGTTTTATACAGACTTTTGGAGAAGCATGTATTTACAAGAAAGTGAGTGGGAGCTCAGTAGCATTTCTGATATTATATGTGGATGACATATTGCTGATTGGAAATGATATAGAATTTCTGGATAGCATAAAGGGATACTTGAATAAGAGTTTTTCAATGAAAGACCTCGGTGAAGCTGCATATATATTAGGCATTAAGATCTATAGAGATAGATCAAGACGCTTAATTGGACTTCCACAAAGCACATACCTTGACAAAGTTTTGAAGAAGTTCAAAATGGATCAAGCAAAGAAAGGGTTCTTGCCTGTACTACAAGGTGTGAGATTGAGTAAGACTCAATGCCCGACCACTGCAGAAGATAGAGAGAAGATGAAAGATGTTCCCTATGCTTCAGCCATAGGCTCTATCATGTATGCAATGCTGTGTACCAGACCTGATGTGTGCCTTGCTATAAGTTTAGCAGGGAGGTACCAAAGTAATCCAGGAGTGGATCACTGGACAGCGGTCAAGAACATCCTGAAATACCTGAAAAGGACTAAGGATATGTTTCTCGTTTATGGAGGTGACAAAGATCTCATCGTAAATGGTTACGTTGATGCAAGCTTTGACACTGATCCGGACGAGTCTAAATCGCAAACCGGATACGTATTTACATTGAACGGTGGAGCTGTCAGTTGGTGCAGTTCTAAGCAAAGTGTCGTGGCGGGATCTATGTGTGAAGCGGAGTACATAGCTGCTTCGGAAGCAGCAAATGAAGGAGTCTGGATGAAGGAGTTCATATCCGATCTAGGTGTCATACCTAGTGCATCGGGACCAATGAAGATCTTTTGTGACAATACTGGTGCAATTGCCTTAGCAAAGGAATCCAGATTTCACAAGAGAACCAAGCACATCAAAAGACGCTTCAATTCCATCCGGGATTTAGTCTAGGTGGGAGACATAGAAATTTGCAAGATACATACGGATCTGAATGTTGCAGACCCGTTGACTAAGCCTCTTCCACGAGCAAAACATGATCAGCACCAAGATTCCATGGGTGTAAGAATCATTACTATGTAATCTAGATTATTGACTCTAGTGCAAGTGGGAGACTGAAGGAAATATGCCCTAGAGGCAATAATAAAGTATTATTTATTTCCTTATATCATGATGAATGTTTATTATTCATGCTAGAATTGTATTAACCGGAAACATAATACATGTGTGAATACATAGACAAACAGAGTGTCACTAGTATGCCTCTACTTGACTAGCTCATTAATCAAAGATGGTTATGTTTCCTAGCCATAGACATGAGTTGTCATTTGATTAACGGGATCACCTCATTAGGAGAATGACGTGATTGACTTGACCCATTCCGTTAGCTTAGCACTCGATCGTTTAGTATGTTGCTATTGCTTTCTTCATGACTTATACATGTTCCTATGACTATGAGATTATGCAACTCCCGTTTACCGGAGGAACACTTTGTGTGCTACCAAACGTCACAACGTAACTGGGTGATTATAAAGGTGCTCTACAGATGTCTCCAAAGGTACTTGTTGGGTTGGCGTATTTCGAGATTAGGATTTGTCACTCCGATTGTCGGAGAGGTATCTCTGGGCCCACTCAGTAATACACATCACTTTAAGCCTTGCAAGCATTGTGGCTAATGAGTTAGTTGCGGGATGATGTATTACGAAACGAGTAAAGAGACTTGCCGGTAACGAGATTAAACTAGGTATCGAGATACCGACGATCGAATCTCGGGCAAGTAACATACCGATGACAAAGGGAACAACGTATGTTGTTATGCGTCTGACCGATAAAGATCTTCGTAGAATATGTGGGAACCAATATGAGCATCCAGGTTCCGCTATTGGTTATTGACCGGAGAGGTGTCTCGGTCATGTCTACATAGTTCTCGAACCCGTAGGGTCCGCACGCTTAAAGTTACGATGACAGTTTTATGATGAGTTTATATGTTTTGATGTACCGAAGGTTGTTCGGAGTTCCGGATATGATCACGGACATGACGAGGAGTCTCGAAATGGTCGAGACATAAAGATTGATATATTGGACGACTATATTCGGATACCGGAAGTGTTCCGCGGAAGTTTCGGATAAAACCGGAGTGCCGGAGGGGTTACCGGAACCCCCCGGGGAAGTATTGGGCCTTAGTGGGCCTGAGGGGAGAGAGAGGGCAGCAGCCCAGGAGGTGGCGCGCCCCCTCCCATGGGGAGTCCGAATTGGACTAGGGGAGGGGGGCGCGGCCCCTCTTTCCCTCTCCCTCTCCCTCTCTTTCCTTCCCCCTTCTCTCTTCCTAGTTGGACTAGGAAAGGGGAGTCCTACTCCTACTAGGAGGAGGACTCCCCCCCTCCTTGGCGCGCCCCAAGGGCCGGCCAGCCTCCCCCCTTGCTCCTTTATATACGGGGGCAGGGGGGCACCTCTGAACACACAATTGATATATGATATTTTAGCCGTGTGCGGTGCCCCCCTTCACCATATTACACCTCGATAATATCGTTGCGGAGCTTAGGCGAAGCCCTGCGTTGGTAGAACATCATCATCGTCACCACGCCGTCGTGCTGACGAAAGTCTCCCTCAACACTCGGCTGGATCGGAGTTCGAGGGACGTCATCGAGCTGAACGTGTGCTGAACTCGGAGGTGCCGTGCGTTCGGTACTTGATCGGTCAGATCGTGAAGACGTACGACTACATCAACCGCGTTGTGTTAACGCTTCCGCTTTCGGTCTACGAGGGTACGTGGACAACACTCTCCCCTCTCGTTGCTATGCATCACCATGATCTTGCGTGTGCGTAGGAAATTTTTTGAAATTACTACGTTCCCCAACACTATTGAATGGTGCAAATTCATAATTTTTGCTCTTTTGACTGGGCAAAATCTTTACTTGCTTCCCAATTATGGACTTATATCATTGAGGGTTCTGCAATTAATTAAACTCTGCCATTTGCAATACTTGACAAGTGTCAAAGTGAACAGATTCTTTGTTGTAAGAATTCAGATGAGGAGCCAGAAGTTTCTTCTAATGTTGTTTTCACACCCCAGGCATTGCACAGAAGTAGCACTTCCCCTCTGCCACCTGCCAGCACCTCGCATGCTCACACCCAAAGGAAGAGGAAAGATAAAGCTCCCATGGTTGAAACTGAGGTAAGAAGGAGCTTCAGATTGAAAGCTTTAAACAATGGCTTCAGAAGGAAATCCTGCTCAGACAAAAATTGTTTCCCCTGTTCTACTGATCCTCCAGCTGTTACTACTAAGATTGTAAGGAATCTTGCTGTTTCCTTTTGCAAGGCTGCTGCAAAGGACTGCTCTGAGGAGATGTTGCATCAGCCCAAGAAGAAGAAGGAGGCCAAGGCTGCTGCCAAAGGACCATCCAAGAAGGCTGCTTTCAAGCCTTAAGATAGATTTCCTGCTTAAGATAGCTTTCTAAAGTTACCTATGTTAGCAACAAGAAATATTAGAGCTGGGACTCTGTTGCACTTTTGTGATGTTCTATCTATGGTACTTATGAGAGACAATGCTTTTGTAATGAGACTGAATTCTGATGTGATGCTCCATGGCAGTTGCTCTATTACTTACCTCTGTGTTGAGACTGCCCTGTGTTCTGCGCAAAGTTGTGATCTTCTGCTCTGTTATGCTGAGAGTTTGCTTGTCATCTTGCTTGCATGGTTATCTTTGATTGATCTCTTAAGAGGAATAGTACCAGTTGCAGACTTGACTCTATCTGATCATGAATAGAAACTGGAATATACTCAATTGGAACATCAGAGGTATTAATGACAGTAACAAATGGCTTTCTCTTCGAAACAAGATTGCTGAGGCAAATGCAGATATTGTCTATCTGCAAGAAACTAAGAAAGAACACTTTGATTTCACATATATCAAAAACTTTTGCCCTAACAGGATCAATTGTTTTGATTTTTTACCCTCTATGGGAGCTTCTAGTGGGCTTCTCATAGCTTGGAATGGCAACATTTTTGAGGGTGAAACCTTGTTTCGAAATGAGTTTTCTATTTCAATCAGATTTTTGTCTAAGCTCACTGGTGATTCGTGGATTCTTAGCAACATTTATGGCCCTTGCCAAGGTGCAGCTAGAGAAGATTTTCTAAACTGGTTCAGCAACATCCAAATGCCTGATGAGACAAAATGGATGATCTTGGGAGACTTCAACTACATTAGATACCCACACAACAGAAGCAGGTCTGGGGGCAATTTTTCTGATATGTTAAAGTTCAATGATGCCATCAATAGCCTGGCTCTGGTTGAAATCCCATTAAAAGGAAGGAGCTTCACTTGGAGCAACATGCAGCAAGCACCACTACTGGAAAAATTAGACTGGGTGTTCACTTCTAAATCTTGGACATCTCACTTTCCTAACACCCTAGTTCTCCCTCTGTCCAAACGTGTCTCAGATCACATACCTTGTCAGGTGCAAATTGGTACACATATTCCCAAGTCTAAAATCTTCAGGTTTGAGAACTATTGGCTGCAAACTGAGGGATTCAAAGATATTGTAAAGCAGAATTGGGAACAGGCCATCAACATCCAAGATAGTGCAAAGAGAATTATTGCAAAATTCAAAAGGCTCAGGAAATGTCTCAAAATCTGGGCCAAATCAATTTCTCAACTCAGTATTTCCATCAAAGCCACTAATGAGGTCATTCTCTTTCTGGATGCAATTGAAGATTTTAGAACTCTCACTTTACAAGAATGGAATGGAAGAGAGTTTCTTAAACAACATTTACTCACACTTCTAGAAAGACAAAAGATCTATTGGCAGCAGAGAGCTACAATTAGATGGGTTAAATTTGGAGAGGCAAACTCAAAATATTTTCAGGCCAAAGCCACCATCAAGTACAGGGTTAATCACATTGCTAGCTTGCATGATGATTTGGGCAACACTCATAGAGAACATAATGCCAAAGCTAATATACTCTTCAATGCCTTCAAAAAGAGATTAAGTACCTCTGTGCCCACTTTCAACCCTCTTAACTTGGGTACTCTGTTGAAAAGAGATGTGGATCTTTCTCTGTTGGAATCACCTTTTTCTCAGGAGGAAATTGGTGCTGTTGTAAAAAGCTTGCCTAATGATAAAGCTCCAGGTCCAGATGGTTTCAATACAAACTTCATCAAGCATTGTTGGGATATTCTGGCCCCTAATTTCTATACTTTAATTGAGGACTTTTATCATGGAAGAATCAGCTTACAAAGCATCAACTCTTCTTTTATTACTCTCATACCTAAGAAAGATGCTCCAACCACACCCAATGATTTCAAGCCAATTTCATTGCTCAACTGCTCAATCAAGATCATTACTAAGCTTCTGGCAAATAGACTCCAAGAGGTCATTTTGAAGCTGGTGCATACTAACCAGTATGAGTTTTTAAAGGCCAGATCAATCCAGGATTGTCTTGCTTGGTCTTATGAATTCATTTGTCAATGTAAAATGTCTGGTCAGGAGATTATTGTCTTGAAACTGGATTATGAGAAGGCTTTCGACCTCATTGAACATCAGTCAATAAAAGATATTCTCATTGCAAGAGGTTTTGGCAACAGATGGCTCATGTGGATGGATATGCTTTTTTCCTCTGGATATTCTGCTATGTTATTGAATGGGGTCCCCGGGAAACAGTTTCTGTGCAAAAGAGGAGTGAGACAGGGAGACCCTCTCTCTCCATTACTATTTGTGCTTGCTGCAGATCTTTTACAGTCTATTCTGAATGAGGCCATGCATAACAATTTGATCTCAAGGCCACTTGAACAGCATCATTGTCATGATTTCCCAGTCATTCAATATGCTGATGACACTGTTCTAATTATGCAAGCTTCTGCCACGCGAGTGGAGCAACTCAAAAACCTCATTCTCCATTTTACAGTCTTTATAGGGCTAAGAGTTAACCTTGATAAATCAGCCATGGTGCCCATCAACACTGACAATGAGGTACTGCAAGCTCTAGCTGCCAGACTGGGGTGTTCTATTGGCTCCTTCCCTTTCACTTATCTTGGCCTACCTTTGTCACTTTCCAAGCTTAAGATGGAAGATTTTTCTCCTGTCCTCAAGAGGATTGACAGCTGACTGGCTGGTTGCTCTACATTACTATCCTATGGGACAAACTTACTCTCATCAAATCTGTCTTCATGCATCTTCCTATTTTCTTCATGTGCACCCTTGATCTTCCAAAAGGCATAATTGAGCAAATCAACAAAGCCTTAAAGCACTGCTTCTGGAGGAAATATGGAATGGAGGGTAGAGGTCCTGCACTCATTGCCTGGGACAAAGTTTGCAAGCCCAAAGACCAAGGAGGATTGGGAGTTCTCAGCATTGATGTTCATAATAAATGTCTTTTAATGAAGCATCTGCATAAGTTCCTACACAAAGAAAATCTCCCTTGGGTGCATCTTATTTGGGATTCTTACTATCCTGATGGAGTGATTACCAATAGGAATGTAGGTTCATTCTGGTGGAAAAGTATTTTCAAGCTGCTCCTGAATTCAAAACAGTAGCCAAAGGTCAGTTGGGCACAGGAGACACTATTGATTTTTGGATGGACAACTGGGGACATGGCATCACAAGACATAAATTTCCTGAACTTTACTCCTTTGCAATCCAAGATACTTTGAGCATTCAGGAGTTTTTGCAGCAGGCAAACATAAGTGATAATTTCTTCCTCCCACTCTCAGCTCAAGCACACAACCAGTTCACTGAACTTCAGAACACCCTTGAATCTCTACAACCTTCAAATCATGGTGATAAATGGACATATCCTTGGGGTGCATCTTACTCATCGATCAAGATGTACAAGGAACTGACAAAGGGGCCACTAGTTGCACCACTTTTTCAAAAATTATGGAAGAATGCAACCATGCTTCGGTACAAGATCTTCTTTTGGCTCTTATTGCATGACAGGGTCAATACTAGAAACATGCTTCAACGAAGATCATTCCACCTGCCTTCCTATAATTGTGCACTTTGTCAGATGAACACGGAGGAAACTTCTCAACACTTTTTTTGGGACTGTGACTTTGCTTTCAATTGCTGGCAATCCCTTTTGGGACACAGACACAGAGGATTGTCCATCTTTGATGAGATCTCACTAGCCATTCAAAACTTGCCTACTGCCTTTGCCATGGAAATCATGATTATGGAATGTTGGAACATCTGGATACAAAGAAATGATCAAATTTTCAAAGGAAAACCAACCACAACTCAAGCTTGGAAGGCCTCACTCAAGACAGATCTTCAGCTTCTGTTACACAGACTGAAAACTATATTCAGAGATCAATTTTCTAGCTGGATTGAACAACATTTGACATAATAATGCTAGCTTCAGGTTTCAATAAAACAGGAATGGGTTGAGCCTTTTTGGTTTTGTACATATTGTATACTATTTATTTTAATGAAATTTCCCGTAGAACGATTGTTCTACGATTGTTCTACGATTTCGGTTCAACAAAAAAAGATCTCGGCGTGGAAAGAGGCTTTGTGCTCGTCTTCACTTCACGTCACAAGTGCCGTGAACGGTGGCGATAAATATCTGGAGGAAGAGCCAAACGAGCTGGACTTGCATGTCCAGCACGGAACCATTGTACAACGTACAGAGAGTGGACCAGCAAATTAAGCCACGGCAACCACCTGCACGACCGCCACAGATCTTCCCTCTGCTATGCCTCCACTGCACAATCATGGCCTCTCCTCCTCGCTCCCCTGGCCAACCGAACAGACCCTGCAGTGAGGACGGCATCCCCGTCGTCGACTTGGCCGTCCTCGTCAACGGCGACGCCAGGGAACGGTCGCAGGCGGTCCGGCACCTCGGCCGGGCGTGCCAAGACTGGGGCTTCTTCATGGTACGATTACACAATTATTACTTACGTACCACCCAAACGCTAAACGTAGTATAGATCGATTCTCAAGCCTCGATAAATATAAATCCATCATGAAGGTGACCAACCATGGGGTGCCCGAGGATCTCCAGAGCGCGATGATGGACGCGTGCAAGGAGCTGTTCGGCCTACCGCCGGAGCAAAAGGCGGAGTTCATGGACGCCGGCCCGATGGACCCCGTCCGCGTCGGCACGGGCTTCAACTCCGCCGTCGACGGCGCCAGGTACTGGCGGGACTACGTCAAGATGTTCGCGCACCCCGAGC
Source organism: Aegilops tauschii subsp. strangulata (assembly GCF_002575655.3). Lineage (NCBI taxonomy): Eukaryota > Viridiplantae > Streptophyta > Magnoliopsida > Poales > Poaceae > Aegilops > Aegilops tauschii. The sequence continues at coordinate 59,308,635 of NC_053039.3, read as the reverse complement.
TCCACTGCCCCGCCAAGCCCGACGGCCTGCGGGGCGTGGCCGCGGAGTACGCGGCGCGCACGAGGGGCCTGCTGCTGGAGCTCACGGCGGCCATCTCCGAGAGCCTGGGGCTCCCCGCCGGCCGCATCGCTGAGCGCCTTGACCTCGGGTCCTGCTTCCAGATCCTCGTCGGTAACCATTACCCGCCGTGCGCTGCTGGCCCGGACGACGACGATGGGGCGGTCGGGCTGCCCGCTCACTCCGACCACGGCCTCCTCACCCTGCTCTTCCAGAACGGCGTCGATGGCCTCCAAGTCAAGCACGACGGCCGGTGGCTCCTCGCCAAGCCCATCCCCGGCTCATTCTTCGTCATCGCCGGCGATCAGCTGGAGGTGACCAACCGATCGACTCTTTGTCTCTTGTGATCTAACTATAGACGACAAGAAAAATCTGAACCTGCTGTGCTGGTTCGTGTGTATGCAGATCGTGAGCAATGGAAGGTACAAGGGTGTGCTCCACCGTGCACTGGTCGACCGCGCGCAGGCGAGGATGTCGTGCGTGAGCCTGCTCGGGCCGTGCCTGGACGCCGTCGTCAAGCCCGTGCCGGAGCTGGCCGTGCCACCCCTGGGACTAGAGTTCAGGGGGGTCAAGTACAGGGACTACATGGAACACCAGCAGAGCAACAAGCTCAACGAGAAGGGAGCGCTGGACCTCGTTCGGGTGCAGCGTCACATACTTACTGACACGCTCTGCAGTTCTTGAACTTACTAGGCATGATTCCTCAGGTTCAAATCCTCAAGTTGACCAAAATTTATGTGTCCATTATTAAATTTTTTTTAGCAACCGGTTGGAGCTCTGACTTTTCACTAAGAAAAAGAGAATTGATCAACGAGTACTGTCAACAGTAGCGTGCCCCTTGGCCTCTCTCACAACTGCCCAGGAAACCCGGATTTCTCTCCGGTGCTGCCGCAGATCCGCCTTGTCTCTAGTGGCCTTAGGACCATGGAGGCGCGATGGATCTCGGCCCTTGCTGAAGGGTGGGGTCCTACTCCATTTTTAGCTTTTTTTAAGGTTGATTAGGGTTTGTGCCATGCTTAGAAAGACGAGGCAGCGACGCCTCTCTAAAAATGGAGTAAGGTACTCCCCACACTCTTCGGTGCCGAGCCTCCGTCCCGACAGTGCGTCTAATATTGTCGGAGGGCGTGTTGAGGTGCGTCTAGCTATGACTTTTCATTAGGAAGAAGAAGATTGACCAACGGCTACTGTCAAGAACAGCATACCCTTGGCCTCTCTCGCGACTTCCCATGAAACTAGGATTTCTCTGCCTCCTGTCGGAGCCGCCGCCGATATGCCTCGTCTACGGTGGCCTTAGGGACACGGAGACACGGTGAATCTCGCCCCTTGCTGGCGGGTGGGGTCCTACTATGTTTTTAGCTCTTTTTTAGGTTGATTAGAGTTTGTGTCCTGCATAGAAAGACGAGGCCACGACGGATCCATGAAGATGGAATAAGGTCCACTCAAAGACCGCTATCCAGCATGCTCTCGAAGTATTAAGTTTACAATAAACCGAGCATTGCAATAAGCATGATAACATAATGTCGACAATATAACATCAATCAATATGATTAGAAATCGTCGTTTTATCCTTGGCGGACACAATACAATATGTGTCATATTCCTTACTGTCACCAGAATATAGAGCACCACAAGATTAGAACCCACTACAGTGCAAAACTCCCTCTGGAGAAAAACCCATCAAACTTGGCCAAAGTAGATAGATAAATCGGAGATCATACAAAGCTATTTAATTATACAACATGAAAACCTCAAAAGATTCAATTTAATTTAATGAATAATCTGATCATAAAGTGACACTTCATTATATCCCAACAAACACATCCACGAATTAAGCTTTGAGACTATTTTCTTCGCGAAAAAGAAAGAAAGGCTCATAGGTGTCTAGGGTTTTCCTGCCTTTCGGCGATGCCATCGTCGTCGCCGATTTTGTCGCGTCTCCTATGGTGAGGGAGTTATGGATTAAGGGATCCTCGGGGCGCCGTCCCATTGAATATGGGCCGGACTGGTGAAGCCGCATAGCGATAGAAGATCTATGAAGCCGTGGTGTGTCCTTCAAGTTAAGGATAGACATGATCTTTTTATCCCTTATTGTAATCTATCTCCGGTAAGCCTAGCAACCGGCTGGAGCTCTGACTTTTCACTAAGAAGAAGAGAATTGATCAACGAGTACTGTCAACAGTAGCGTGCCCCTTGGCCTCTCTCACAACTGCCCAGGAAACCCGGATTTCTCTCCGGCGCTGCCTCTGATCCGCCTTGTCTCTTGTGGCCTTAGGGCCACGGAGGCGCGATGGATATCGGCCCTTGCTGAAGGGTGGGGTCCTACTCCATTTTTAGCTTTTTTAAAGGTTGATTAGGGTTTGTGCCATGCTTAGAAAGACGAGGCGGCGACGGCTCTCTAAAGATGGAGTAAGGTACTCCCCGCGCTCTTCGGTGCCGAGCCTCCGTCCCGACAGTGCGTCTAACATTGTTGTTGGGCGTGTTGAGGTGCGTCTAGCTATGACTTTTCATTAGGATTGACCAACGGCTACTGTCAAGAGGCATACCCTTGGCCTCTCTCCCATGAAACTAGGATTTCTCTGCCTCCTGTCAGAGCCGCCGCCAATATGCCTCGTCTCCGGTGGCCCTAGGGACACGGAGACACGGTGTGTCTCACCCCTTGCTGGCGGGTGGGGTCCTATTATGTTTTTAGCTTTTTTTGGGTTGAATTAGAGTTTGTGTCCTGCATAGAAAGACGAGGCCACGACGGTCCATAAAGATGGAATAAGGTCCATTCAAAGACCTCTATTCAGCATGCTCTCGAAGTATTAAGTTTACAATAAACCAAGCATTTGTAATAAGCATGATAACATAATGTCGACAATATAACATCAATTAATATGATGAGAAATCGTCGTTTTATCCTTGACGGACACAATACAATAGTATCATATCCCTTACTGTCACTGGAATATAGAGCACCACAAGATTAGAAAACCCACTACAATGCAAAACTCCCTTTGAAGAAAAACCCATCAAACTTGGCCAAAGTAGATGGATAGACCGGAGATCATACAAAGCTATTTACAACATGAAAACTTCAAAAGATTCAATTGAATTTAATGAATAATCTGATCATAAAGTGACACTTCATCATATCCCAACAAACACATCCACGAATTAAGCTTTGAGAATATTTTCTTCACGAAAAAGAAAGAAAGGCTCATAGGTGTCTAGGGTTTTCCCGCCTTTCGGCGGTGCCGTCGTCGTCGTCGATTTTGTCTCGTCTCCTACGGTCTTAGAGTTATGAGGCGCAGTGGATTCCGATCCTTACCGGTGGGAGGGCTTTTGCTTTATTTTTAGATTTTCTTTTATAGTTCCTTTAGGGTTTGAGTCCTACCTAGAAAGGCGAGGCGGTGACGGCTCTCTAAAGATGGAACAAGGTTCTCCTCGCATAGCCCTCTTTTTGATGGTGCGTCTCGCGTCGTCGGAGGGCGTGTGGGGTGTGTTTACCATAGATCTCGTGAGATTCGATCGACGTTTAACTTTGGTGGATTTGTGCGGATCCAGTCTTCGTTCGTCTGTTTCTTTATATCTTTAGATTGGCTTCTTTTGATTTACGTTTCTCTTCATCGGTGCCGGTTGCTGTTCTAGAGCATTGGTCCTTTGGGGCTTAGCATAACAATTTCTCGACTGCTTACTACAACAAGGTTTGCCTCGTTGCGGTGATGAAGGGGCGCGGCGTGCCTTCGACCCGCTCTACTGCTTGTAGTCGTCGTTAGGTGTGATTTGATGAATACAGTATATCGGAAGTCTCTCCTGCAAAATTATTTTTAGACTTATTTGGATTAAGTTTTGAAATATGCATGAGTTGTTTTTTTTTCGAAACCCCCGAACGAACCTCAAGATTTCCCCGTCCCCCTCACGCCTCCGCCGCCGGGCGCCGGCGGCGACAAGAAACCTTACGTGCCGCCACAGGATGCCCGCACCCGATGGTTGCGACAGCCGCCACGGCGGCGTCCAAGGCCCCTCCTTCCTCCCCATCCACCTCCCCCCACACGCTCCAACCCTGCAGCCCGGCAGCCCTTCCTCCCCGCCCCGATCCGTGCCGCCGCTCTCCTTCCGCCACCTCTCGCCCTGCGCGCGCTGGTCCGCCTGGGTCACCGCGGCCCTCTCCGACCCCGGGTTCGCTCTCGTCCTCCGCTCCGCCGCCATCTCCGACGCCGTCGCCGCCTCCACGGCCGCCGTCATACCCGACCGCCACGCCCTGTCCGCGCTCCTCTCCCTCTGGCATCCGGACTCCCACACCTTCCGGCTCCCCGCCGGGCCCGCCACTTTCTCGCTCGAGGACGCGCTCCTCCTCGCCGGCCTGCCCCCCTCCGGCGCTCCCTTGGACCGGCCCCTCACTCCCACCGAGGAGGACCTCCGCGTCCGCCTGGTGGTGGAGAAGGAGAAGATCAGGGAGCTCCACCCGTGCGCCCGCAAAGCCCGGCGGGTGTCCGCGGAGCTCTGGCTCGAATGGTTCGACAGCAGAATCCGGCCCGGGGAGGACGACGAGCTGCGCCACCTCGGGTTCCTCGCCTACTGGCTGGCCTTCTTTGTTACCCCACCCCTACGGCGCAAGGGCTGGGAGCTACCAGAGTGTCTCTTTGCACTCGCCGCCCGGCTTTGTCTTGGCGAGCGCATTGCCCTCGGCCCGGCGGTGGTGGCTAATCTCTATGCTGAGATGGACAGGATTGTTACTTCCGGGGTGGCGAGTGGCCGCGTGGACGTTTGGGCGCCGCTCTGGCTGCTGCAGGCGTGGATGTGGGAGCGCTATGACCGCCTGCGCCCGCCGGAGCTGAGAGCACCAGAGTTCCCTGTCTCGAATGTCCGCGTGCTCTTTTGGGCTCGGAGGAGGAGGAAGACCACAAGTGAGGAGTCTTTACGGGTTTTGCAGGAAGAGGATTGCTTCGAGTGGAGGCCTTACCTGCACAACTCTCTCAACTGGACTGAACCTGGGTGGTTCAGCAAGGAAACCGTCTTGGTGAGCTCTAGAGGTAAGGATAAGCCCGAGTGGTTGGAGGATTACCTTGCAATTATAAGGCAAGCGGCGTTGACTGGATTGTGCGGTGATGGCATGTATAACACGGCAATGTACAATCCCCACATTGTCGCAAGGCAGCTTGGTTACGATCAGGATGTTCCTTTTCCTATTGTCCATGGGTTTGACTCCAAGGGAATCGAGGTGTGGATACCTGGTATCTGTAGACGCGGGCTGGCCAGCAAGGAATATGTTGCATGGTTGAATGGGCACTTTGTGCGGCACCAGGATGCTGACCAATATGGTAGGTCGGAAATAGCATACCAGGAAAACAGTGATAACTCATCTCCACCGAATGAGCCTAACAGAAATGTTGTAGATACGGCAGGTGATAAATGTAGAGAAAGTACCATGCCAGATAGCAGAAAATGCACCATAGAAGATCTGCTAGCTCAGGAGAACGAAACAGAGGTGGTTGTCCTAGACCTTAGTTCAAGTGATACAGACTGCAGTGCAACTGTGGTGAAAGGAAAGATTGAGAAGAAAAAGAGGCTAGACAAACTCTCTGGAAATGGTGATAGGAATAAGAGAAACAAGGTGTTTGATGGCCATGAAGGTCTCCAGGTATGTGATGACGGGCTTGAAGGCCGGAAGTACTGTGGTCTCCCAAAAGATCCAAATTCTCACATTGATAAACGTGATGCACAGCTTGAGAGTGACGATGAATGTGTTGTTCTTGAATCACATGGTGAGAAATGTGAAGTAATAAACCTCGATGATGATCAGGAAGAGAGTATCCTTGATCCTGAAGATCATGATAGGCAACTTGTCCTGGAGCTAGAAGAGTTTGTGCGCTCTGGGCTTTTCTCACAATGGGAGGAAAGCTCTGATGAAGATGAAGCGGGTGGAAGAAAGCAAGAATCACTGAAGAATAGCAACAATGACCCTTGTGCTGAAGCAGCCATGAGAGAGTACCCTGTGTTCTTTGAGCTCATTCCCCAGAGACCACATTACAGAGGGTTGGTGAAGAACGATGACGCTCTACGAGATTTGGCCTGCAGTGGAATGTGGTTATTATTGGTTGGCCTGGCAAGGGAGGTGCTCAAGACATCATGTGACACTGATGCCGCGGAAGTTGCATATCTGATGAAAAAAGCTCGGGAATTGGAACAAAATGGGTTCAATGTGAAGCACTTCATTGCCCGTCTGAAGGAGCCACAGACCCGACTTAGAAGGCTTCAGGATTCCAAGGCAAGGCTTGAGTATGCCCGGACTAAAGCACAAGAATCGGAAGGTGTTAAATCACTTTCAAACCATTTGAGTAAGCTGAAACACAATATACTTACAATGGAGAGGCACTTGGATGGAAATAAACAAGCTCGTAGTGCATCTGTGCACAATGAATTGAGTGAAGGAATCAATCTAGTCAGCTTGGAGAAGGAAGTAGAAGCTGCAGAAAAATACTGTCAGGCAATGAAGGATGAAGTGGCTGCAATGAGACTGAGATACACAGGTATTTGACAGTTGGCCTGTAAATCATAGTCACTAGATTCACTATACGTGCCTGGTAGTAGGCACGCCCAACTTGAGCAGATTTCAGGTTACTGGGTTCAGGTTACAGTGGAACATTGAAAGATGGCGCATTGCAAGCACAAACCCTGTAACATGACTTGGCTGAATTATGTTTCTTGTTTCGTGCACCAAGGGACCATTGTGTTAGTGGACCTTGAACTTTATTCCTGATGTGGAGCTCTGTTTTGCATGGATCAAGTAGGCTTATCCATGGAATATATACATGTACTTTTATAGAACAGTACTGCAATGTGCAATTTGCTTTCATATAATTTTCTAATCATGTGTCAAATTCTTAATCGGTCAGACCCCGCCCGAGCTTGTGTCATATAAGCAAGGAGAGTGGTTTAACATGTAATTATCAGATTGCCAGCAGGTAATTACTAATACGATTTGCAGATTAAGAAAATTTTGGTAGAGAATAGAAAGTCACATTCTTTATGTTAGGTGAGCATAACTTTACAGTGGGTGCTCTTCCATTCTGCAGCGGATTCATCGAACTGAAGATATAAAGCTTCATGCTCTACTTCGAGGATGCAAAGGCAAGTGTGTTACTTATTAGAAAATATTTAAAGTTTCTTTGCTGCAAAAATCTCTTCAATAGGATGGAGAGTAAGTCAAAAACACACACATGTAAGTCTAGGTATTTATGACTAGTTATAAACACGTCAACCCAGGTATCCTAATGTGGGGCTATAACTATACTGCAAGCGACCCAGGCTGTCCGCCCCAATGAGGCAGTAATGGCTGGCGGCCATTGCTAAGACTAGGATTCATTTCCCTTGCTGATTAAGGGCATGTTTGGCAAAAAGGAGATTAAAGTTGAATAAATATCAAGAAAATACAGAAATTGAGTGTCATATCCAGTTGAATCCCAGCAAAAAATGTTGGCATTGTATAGTGTTGCTTTGCGTGGGTGCTCCAAAAGAATTTTGAAAGAAAATGTCTTGGAGAGAGGAGACCTGAGTTTTAGGACATCGAGTTAAACACAACTTAAGAGAGTAGATTGAATTAATCACATTTTCACTGCTAGCGAAACTAAACCAGTTAGGGTATCTATATTTAGCTGTAACCCCTTCATACAGGGTGACTGAATCATCAAATTAAGGGTAAGCAAGAATTATATAATGATTTGTCCTCTGTTTCTCCTGTACCAATGGGGAGAACCTTCCCTCTGCGACCATGTTTTGTTGCCATAGGCAAACAAGAAAATGGAGGCCACCCTTGTGACTAAGGTGATATCTGGTACTGACCTCGGGGAAGCGCAAAGAGGAACTTTGCTACAGGATGCGAAAAACAGTGTACTGCAACTGTTGTGTTGAAAACAGTTTATCAGAACTGTTGTATTCTAAAAAGTTCGCTAACCTCCTGACTATGTTATAATTCAGCCGAAGTCATGCTGAGAAGGACTCTGACCGGCACCCCTAACTTGCAACTTTTTATATCGATATATTAGTCAGTTTTTGTGTGTTTCTGCTAGCTAAATTTGATACGGTCTCCTGTCGGACCTATTTGCGTTGGCCTCGCAGCTCTAGCGACCTTAGTTGTAATGGTTGATCTAACTTTGGCACACAAACTATAATTGAAAAGACTGAGCTGGATTTCACCACGGTCAAGTGGTGGTCTGAACCATTTTCAGATTGCTCGCTTTCCGTTTTGCATAATGTTAGATTGTTGTGGCCATGATCAAGATTTGACCAAAATATCTGTCCCATACCTCTCAGATCAATACATGGTTTATAATTCTCTAGGTTAACTTCATACTGAAGGTGAGGGTGATGAACAGTGCCCAAATTATGAGCAATCCACCCTTCTTTTTAGTGACAGTAATATGTTATGAACCCTGATCATGCTTATATATGAATCTGTGTAAGGAGAGATTACTGGAGTCTGGAGAATATAGTGTCAGCAATCAAACATTTTGGCTCCTTTCCATTCTAGTATGCTATGTCTTTGATTACTTCATGTATCTCTTACGCAAGGAGTATCAACATATTATCGTGTGATAATGATCAATTTGTGACTGAAGTGTAAGATTTTCAGATCTTTGCATCTTACTGAAGAATATGCTGGCTGCAATCAAAACATTGTGTCCAGCAGAACTACAAACCATGAAAACTTTGGAACGTGAAGTAAATCAACCAGGGGATACTTTCAACCTGCACAATAGGTCAAAGGATAGAGGAGTAGAAGCCAATTATGCTTTGAAGCTTGCGGACAACCCTCCAAAGAGATTAAAGTTGGATGAATACGAAGTAGCAATGCTGGGTAAAAGCGAGCCAGGCAAACTGTGGTAATTAATGATGAGGACGCAAAGCAAGCTGGCATAATGACTACATCAACACCCCAGGAGAGTCTCGTGGTGCTGGTGAAGGAGATGCAGAAACACAAAATCAACTGGTCATCAGGGACCAGCGGCAATTTGAAATGATGGGTCAGAATGAAGTAATTCTGCCGGCCCGAGTGACCAACGAGTTGGTATCTCAGGTCTGGTCAAAGAAAATGAATGCTGAAGGACCAACAATCTGTACCAAGCAGGCCTCTTTGAGGCATACCATGGATTCCAAACAGATGAAGGTCTGACCAGTCTCTTACCAGAGAGCAGATATAGCAGGACAGAACACTGCAGATCAGAAATGGGCCAACAGGAGGTCTCTTTGTTTCCAAGAAACAAACTTCAGTAACTAATACACAGTATCATGACACATCTATTGAAGCACTTCTACAGGAAGTGACAAGTGATAAGTTCTGGCACAATCCAGGTTAATTCTCATACATTATTGGTGTTTCTTTTGGACTCTTCATTTTAAGTAACACCATAGCAGTAACACAATTGCTTAATCTGGAAAATTATATAATGTATGATGAGAAAACGAATCATGTTTGTTGTGCTTGCTTAATCTGAAAAATTATACAGCTCACTGCTTTGTGTTCTGTATTCAAAGTTGTTATAGTTTGCTCAAAGTAGAGTTTAATCTGTTTTGTCTTGATACTCTCGCACTTCCTTATTTGGTTAATGCATGTCTTGTACCTGATGATTGTGTCTTCACTATTTCATTATCGATGGAAAGACCACTGTTTGCACTTGTGCCCTTAATTTGACAAAGCGCATTTTATGTTTCTCATCTAAGCAGAAGAGTCTGAACTTCAGTCTGTTCCTGGAAGCTTTGAATCCGAGAGTACATTAGAGTTTTTGAGCTTTTGCTTTTTGAGGAATGCAGAGCTCAGCTATACAGTTCCTATGAGGAGTCTCTTGAGTCTGTATCAAGGGATGCACATGCAATGGTGCGCGTTAGAACCGTGGATAAGCATGAAAGACGTACACTTTTCTATGGATGGCATGCTCTGTAGTAACCATAGTAAGAAATGGCGCGCTCTCGTTCCCCGATCCAATTGCCTGACCAAATTATGGTTGATGTGTTCAGGATGGTATGATGTTGTTCTACCAGCACATGGATATAACTAGATTTTTAAAGGATAGGTCGCAATTTTGTCATTCCCTCGGCCTGGTTCAGGTAGCTCTACTGTATTCCTTGTTTAGTCGTGTATTAAGTGTGCAGATTTTTTTACTCAGGAAAGTATTCTGAGACCAAAGTGGTTGGACCCTTCCCGGACCCTGCGCAAGTGGGAGCTACGTGCACCGGGCTGCCCCCTAAAGTATTATGAGGGCTGCAAATGGATTTATTATTGTGAATTCTCATTCTCTAAGATTATGTCACTCTGATAGTTAATACTGTCGCTGATGTTGTTTGCTCATTAAGACTTCATTCTGCTCCTATCATGCTTGCATATAGCGTTAACAATAAATGAGATTTCTTTAGTTTTCGTATCAAGGGTTATTTGTTGCAAACGATGCAGTTTTTCCTGCCATGTCTTTCATACATTCAGTGGGCCTCAGCTATCAGCAATTCATTGGGCTGCAATGCATACAGCTGCTTGCACAGGCAATTGAGTAGTGAAGAAACAAGAACCATGGCCTTTCACATTGGTACAAGATCCTCCAGGGACAGGGAAAACCCATACTGTTTGGGGAATGGTAAAACGTTATTCATCAGTATTAACATTGCCATGCTGCTCTGCTCAAGAAACTTGCTCCTGGAAGTTATGAGCAAGCTGGTGGTAGTGCTAGCAGTGGCTCAGAAGCTGTTGCTGCGGGCTCGATGGATGAAGATGCATCAGAACCTGTACGTTCCACACTCTTCCCAAGCTTTGCCCCAAACCGTGGATGCTTGTTTGTGCCCCATCAAATGCTGCAACTGAAGATATAAAGCTTCATGCTCTAGTTCGAAGATGCAAAGGCAAGTGTGTTACTTATATGAAAATATTTACAGTTGTTTTGCTGCAAAGTTCTCTTCAATAGGAAGGAGAGTAAGTCAAAAACACATACATATAAGTCTAGGTATTTATGACTAGTTATAAACACATCAACCCATGTATCCCAATGTGGAGCTGTAAGTATACTGCAAGAGACCCAGTCTGGCCGCCCCAGTGAGACAGTAATGGCTGGTGGCCGTCGCTAAGACTAGGATTCATTTCCCTTGCCGATTAAGGTCATGTTTGGCGAAAAGGAGATTAAAGTCGAATAAATATCAATAGAATACAGAAATTGAGTGTCATGTCCAGTTGAATCCCAGCAAAAAATGTTGGCATTGTATAGTGTTGCTTTGCTTGGGTGCTCCAAAAGAATTTTAAAAGAAAAATGTCTTGAGAGAGAGGAGACCCGAGTTTTAGGACATCAAGTTAAACACAACGCAGAGAGCAGATTGAATTAATAAGATTTTTCACTGCTAGCAAGTTGGGTATACATATTTAGCTATAACCCCTTCATACAGGGTGACTGAATCATCAAATTAAGGGCAAGAAAGGATTATATAATGATTTGTCCTCTGTTTCTCCTGTACCGACGGGGAGACATTTCCATCTGCGACCATGTTTTGCTGCCATAGGCAAACAAGAAACTGGAGGCCACCCTTGTGACTAACGTGATATCTAGTACCGACCTCAGGGAAGCGCAAAGACGAACTTTGCTACAGGACGGGTAAAACAGTGTACTGCAACTGTGGTGTGGAGAACAGTTTATCGGAACTGTTGTATTCTATAACGGTCGCTAACCTCCTGACTATGTTGTAATAGTCCAGGACTCTGACTGGCACCCCCAACTTACAACTTTTTGTACTGATATATTAATCCAGGAGAATCCAGCAGTTTTTTTGTGTTTCTGCTAGCTAAATTTGATCCCGTCTCCTGTCAGGTGGACCTATTTGTGTTGGCCTCGCAGTTCTGGCGACATTAGTTGTAACGGTTGATCTAACTTTTGGCACACAAACTATAATTCTGAATAGACTGAGCTGGATTTCACCGTGGTCAAGTGGCGGCCTGAACCATTTTCAGATTGTTCGCTTTCCGTTCTGCATAATGTGAGATTATTGTGGCAATGATCAAGATTTGACCAAAAAATCTGTCCCATACCTCTCAGATCAATACATAGTTTATAATTCTCTAGCATAATTTCACACTGAAGGTGAGGGTGAGGAACAATGCCCAAATTATGAGCAATGCACCCTTCTTTGTAATGACAGTAATATGTTATGAACCCTGATCATGCTTATATATGAATTTCTGTGTAAGGAGAGATTACTGGAGAATAGTGTCAGCAATCGAACATTGTGGCTCCTTTTCATTTTAGTATGCTCTGTCTTTGATTACTTTATGTATCTCTTATGCAAGGAGTATCAACATATTATCGTGTGATAATTGATCAATTTATGACTGAAGTGTTAAGATTTTCATATCTTTGCATCTTACTGAAGAATATGCTGGCTGCAATCAAAACAACGTGTCCAGCAGAACTGGAAACCATGAAAACTTTGGAATGCGAAGGAAATCAACCTGGGGCTACTTTATACCTGCAAAATAGGTCAAAGGATATTATAGGAGTAGAAGCCAATTATGCTTTGAAGCTTGCAGACAACCCTCCAAAGAGATTTAAGTTGGATGAACATGAAGTAGCAATGCTGGGTAAAAAGCGAGCCAGGCGAACTGTGATAATTAATGATGAGGACGTAAAGCAAGCTGGCATAATGACAATATCAACACCCCAGGCTAGTGTCTCGTGGTGCTGGTGAAGGAGCTGCAGAAACACAAAACCAGCTGGTCATCGGGGACCAGCGGCAATTTGAAATGATGGGTTCAGAATGAAGTAATTCTGCCAGCCCAAGTGACCGAAATGCTGAATCCAATGGGGTTGTCGAGTTCGTATCTCAGGCGTGGTAAAAGAAAATGATTGCTGAAGGACCAACAATCTCTACCAACCAGGCCTCTTTGAGGCATACCATGGATTCCAAGCAGATGAAGGGGCAACCAGTCTCTTGTCGGAGAGCAGAGATAACAGGACAGAACACTTCAGATCAGAAACGAGCCAACAGGAGGTCTCTTTGTTTCCAAGAAAGAAGCTTCAGTAACTAATGCTCAGTATCATGACACATCTATTGAACCACTTCTACAGGAAGTGACAAGTGATAAGTTCTGGCACAGTCCAGGTTAATTCTCATACATTATACATGTTCCTTTTGGATCTTATCAGTTTAAGTAACACCATAGCAGTAACTCAATGCTTAATCTGGGAAATTATATAATGTATGATGAGAAAACGAATCGTGTTAGATGTGCTTGCTTAATCTGAAAAATTATACAGCTCGCTGCTTTGCGTTCTGTATTCAAAGTTGTTATAGTTTGCTCAAAGTAGAGTTTAATCTGTTACGTCTTGATATTCTGGCACTTTCTTATTTGGTTAATGCATGTCTTGTACCTGCTGATCGTGTCTTCACTATTTCATCATTGATGGAAAGACCACTGTTTGCACTTGTGCCCTTAATTTGACAAAGCGCATTTTATGTTTCTCATCTAAGCAGAGGAGTCTGAACTTCAGTCTGTTCCTGGAAGCTTTGAATCCGTGAGTACATTAGAGTTTTTGAGCCTTTGCATTTTGAGGAATGCAGAGCTCAGCTATACAGTTCCTATGAGGAGTCTCTTGTGGCTGTATCAAAGGGATGCACATGTAATTGTGTGTGCTAGAACCGTGGATAGGCATGAAAGACGTACACTTTTTTATGGATGGCATGCTCTGTAGTAACCATAATAAGAAATGGCGCGTTCTCGTTCCCCGATCCAATTGCCTGACCAAATTATGGTTGATGTGTCCAGGATGGTATGATGTTCTACCAGCACATGGATATAACTAGATTTGTAAAGGATAGGTCGCAATTTTGTCATTCCCTCGGCCTGGTTCAGGTAGCTCTACTGTATTCCTCGCTTAGTCGTGTATTAAGTGTGTAGATTTTTTCTCTCAGGACAGTATTGTGAGACCAAAGTGGTCGGACCCTTCTCCGGACCCTGCGCAAGCAGGAGCTACGTGCACCAGGCTGCCCCCTAAAGTATTATGAGGGCTGCACTTATGTACCCATTTCTTTGCTTTTTAGCTGCACACTCAAGTAATACTAATAGGAAGACTGCTGGTTCAAATGAAGATGCTGAGTCAGAATGTGGACGGTTGTTGGTAGAGTCCGCCGCCATATGCCTAATGATACACGGGATCCCAGTGGAGCAATTATCCATTTTATGTTGGGAATTCATCCGATTCTAGCTGGTAATCCGATGTTTGCGATATCATTGCTATTTGATTGTTAGCTGGCTTGCACTGATAAAACCATGTTTTGGATGCATTTGAACTAGCGTTTGATGAACTTGGTTTTATTGGAACCTTGCTGCTAGTTCTTTGCAAATGGATTTATTATTGTGAATTCTCATTTTCTAAGATTATGTCACTCTGAAAGTTAATACTGTCGCTGATGTTGTTTGCTCATTAAGACTTCACTCTGCTCCTATCATGCTTGCATATAGTGTTAACACTAAATGAGATTTTCTGTATTTTTCGTATCAATGGTTACAAACAACACAGTTTTTATTTTTTCCAATCACAGTTAAATTGAACAGTTGGACATGCATGCAATGTTTGCTCTGCAACTCATTGTAGCTTCCTAATTCGTACTTGATGCTGATAAAGTGACAACTATAGCAGCCTATTGCCCTATTGGATGAATTTAAGCTACATTCCAACTAAACATCTCTTATCCTAACAGGCTTTGTCGTAAGGTTCATGGGCATATTTATTTTTGTAGGTTTTAGCTGTTAGGCTGATAGGTTCAACTCATATTCTATGCTAACTTTGCTTGATTTTAGGAAAACTATACTTGATTGTTCATCTATTGTTTTATACTGTACATTTGTTAACTGAATCCTGTACTTTCAGTCGTCTTATTATTCTTTTTATGGCGTCTTTGCAGCAGCGAGACTAATGTTCTGGGGAAACTGCAACCTCAAAGCACCTGGTATCTAACTGGTCTTGGTTCTCTTGCAACAACACAAAGGGAGTATGTAGTGTTGCATGCATTCCCCCATCTTAATGTTCAGGTGATACTTAGGTAAATGCTAGGTGGGTTTCTTGGTTATTATTTTTTCTTTTTTTATCAATGCCTTTACTTAGATGCAAAATGCAATTCTTCAGCCAAGTCCAACAGATGAGATGGCAACGCAGCGGAGGAGGCAACATCAAAGGAGGAGGATCCTTCCTTCCCGGCGACGATGAAGAAGGGACGATGAGGAAGCAACAACGATAACTTTCCTTAAACGAAGAAGCAGCCTGAAACAACCTGAAACACTTTTGGCTAACTCAGCGTGCTCAGTCAACATTATTACAATGAAACCACCTTTAGTTCTTCCCAAAACTGCCGAGGGCCACATTGATCCAGTTTTTGTATAAGTTCAAGGTGTAAATAATCCGGTCTTAGAGTTCAGGGGATATTGATCCATCAGAAGGGTTTTAGGGAGAAACCTATACTTTCTTGAAATAAAATGACTACAATTTTGGGTATTCACTTAATTTTGTTAGGTCTAGGTGCTTTTCTTCTAGTACTCAAGGCTCTTTATTTTTAAAATCTCCTTTTGGTGGAGAAGGGTGGATTGTTAGTGTACATGATTTAGAAGATATAATTGGTGGGCATGTATTGTTGGGTTTTATTTGTGTATTTGGCGGAATTTCGCATATTTTAACCAAACCCTTCGCATGGGTTTTTTTTTTGAGGAACTCTCTATAATCTATCTATATCTACATCTATATTCTATATACTACTTAAAAAGAACGTAAGGTTCTCATTTCACCTTTCTTCCCACCACCCCTTTGTACAACTTCCATGTATATGATAACCAATCACCTTAATTTACTTACATTCTGAACCAATTCCACTTTAATTTACTTACCAAACTTCTAATTAAAATATAAGGTAATTCATGGTCAGAATTTGATGAACATTTATATACACAATCGCATTTTTATTGACAGGTAAATCACAAGCTAACGTACTAGAATATTTATATCACGTTGCAACGCATGGGCATTGTTCTAGTATAATTAAAAAGAATGTAAGGTTCCATGTTTCACTTTTCTTTCAAGCACCCCTTCGTCCAACCTTCCTGTATGATAATCAGTGACCTTAATTTACTTACCTTTTGAACTAATTCCACTTCAATCTAAACTTCTCATCAAAATATAAGGCAAATCACAAGCAGAATTTGATAAACATTTATTTATACAATCACATTAATAGGGATAGGTAAATCACAAGGAGTTTTGAGCTGACAGTGATGGTGGCCAGTGGCATTTTTGAGCAAGCGTCTAAAGAAGCGATGCCATTTTTGAGCAATTGACATTCCGAGTGGCAAAACTGAGTAGTGAGACACAAGAAGTGGCATAAATGATAAAAATCCATTTTTTGTGCGGGGTTTTTGAAAGTTTTTTGCTTGTTTTTTGGGTGGTTTATGTGTTCCTCTCATTTATTTTATCCGGTTTGTTTCTTCATCGGTTTTCTTTCCTTTTCTCAGCATGTGTCTACTTTTTTCAATGCTTATCGTACGTTTTTCATATATACGTGGAACATTTGCTGATACAGGTTGAAATATTTTTTTTGAATGATACAAGACATTATTAAAACTAGGTGGATGTTGTTTTTTGCATTGTATAAACATGTTTTTTAAATATCACAAAAACTCCCTCTGTAAACTAATGTAAGATTACCTGAAAAAAACAACTAATGTAAGACCTTTTTGCAGTCAAAAGACCTCTTATATTAGTGTGCAGAGGTTGTATATATTTTTGAAACGCGTGAACACTTTAAAAAATCATGTACATTTTTTGAATTGTGCAAACATTATAAAAAGTCACAAACATTTTTTTTGAAATGCATGCATATTTTTCATGTATTATAATCACATTAATATTTTTTCAAAGTTGTGCGGACATTTTTTAGCACTGCATAAACATTAAAAAAAATCACGAATATTGTTTTGAAACGCATGAAATTGTTTTATGTACATTCATTTTTTAATGCCATTAACATTTACTAAAATCTGCACGAACTTTTTTTAACACTGCATAAACATCCTTTAAACATCTCATAATCATTTTCTAAATATAAATATGCTAGAAAATAACATTTTTTCATGCACGTGTAAATGTGGTGTGCCTTTTCTAAGAACAACAACCTGTAGCGTGTTTATACCAGGAAAGAAAATACGTTTTTTTTTGAGGAAGGTAAAGTACCCCTCCAAACATTATATCACAAGAGTTCTAGGGATACATAAGCCCTCAGGCGGATCTAGTAGCCAAACAAACCGGCCAACATTATACCTAAGTGATGATCGAGCAAGCCTGTGAGCTTCGAAGTTTGAACTGCGTTTCTCGTGACAAAAAACAATGCCATCCAACTGCGCACCTCTGGCCTTAATCTCCTGTGTGATGTGATAATATACTGGTTTGGAGTCCTCTTTCAGAGTATTTATCACCCTAAGGCAATCAGAAGCCACCTTAACTCTTCGAGTAAGCAAGTCGTCCGCCAATGAGAGAGCCTCCCTTATTGCAAGAGCTTCAACGGTTTCTGCATCTGAAATTCCTGTGAAGACAACAGAAGAAGCTCCCAAGAATTCACCTTCACAGCTTCGTGCTACAGCTGCAACGGCAGCCTTGTCATCATGTTTTCCCAAGGCTCCGTCCACGTTTACCTTCGTCCAGCCGGCCGGTGAGGGGATCCATTGCTGGACATTGGTCTGGACTTGTCTTGCTTGTACCTTGTTATTCATCTTGCTCTGTACCACACCTAGATCTTCCATGAAACTCCTGATGAAGCAATGAGTAGATAATGGACTTTGGAATAGATTTTCATGAATTACCTTCCGCCTTGCGTGCCAGATAGCCCATAGGGAGACAAAGGCCTCTGTCATTTCACTAGAGGGTAATTTTTCAATGAGCTCAAAAATCCAGTCCCTCGCATTCCCTTGCTGCGTCATGGAGACCTGTTCCGCAACCTCCACTGATGCCAAAGCCCAAACGCATTTAGCCATTGTACACTCGATCAACGAATGCTTCCACGAGTCATCTTCTCCACACACTGCGCATTTATCTTCCACTGCCATATTTCTATGTTTAAGAACATCACTCGTCGGGAGAGAGTGCTTTGCTAGCCTCCATAGAAAAACTTTTATTTTGGATGGAACTTGGATTCGCCAAAGGGAAGTCCACTGTTTTTCTACCTTTTTTGTATTTTTTTTGAGGAACTGGCAGGTCACTGCCTATATATTAAGCAGGAGAAAAGTAAAACAAATAGTTCTTACAACACAGCATTACAAAAAGGGTAGAAAGTCTAGTCTGGCTCAGGTTCTGGCTGGTTCTCAACATCACTAAACCAGTGAGATGAAAGCATAGGTTGAAGAATTTCCTGGTTGATGAGGAGAAGCACACCCTGCTCAGCAAGAGTCTTATGCTCGAATACGCGTCTGTTTCGTTCCTTCCAGATATTCCAGCAGGTGTAAATGGCCGTGGTAGTGGTCTTCTTGCCAAGGGGGCAGATTACATCATTCCACCAGGAGATAGAGGTGGCATGCATGGCAGCCGTGGCCAGTCCAGGAGCAGAATGGAAGTTCTCCACCAGGTGCCACACAGAGCGTGCAAAGGGGCATTGCAGGATAAGATGGAAGGCAGATTCTTCTTCCTGATCGCAGAGATTGCACCTCGGATTGTGCGGGAGTGCACGCCTTGCCAAGTTGTCGTTGGTCAGAATTTTGCCCTTGAGGAAAAGCCAGAAGAAGAACCTGCATTTGCCCTCGACCTTGGCCTTCCACAACTTGTCGTAATTAGCAACCGGTGCAGAACCAAGAAATTGAGCGTGATATGCCGATCTGGCAGTGTATGTCGTCGAGACAGTGCGGTTCCAAGAGATACTATCTTCCCTGTTCGGGTCCAGAACAAAGTGCCGCAGTGACACTCCAAGAAGCGACAAAGGCGTGCATGACAATAGTAGCAGAGACCGTGTTGGCGGTGGTGGAGGAGCTCTGGATGTTGAAGAGGTCAGAACTGAAAGCCAAGATAATTCCTCCCCTGGTTCCGTCCGCGGGGAGGAAGCAGAAGGCATCAGTGAACAAGGGGCCAAGGAGCTCCAAAATTAGCCTTTTATCCACGAAGTCCAGTTTGGTCTCTTGGAGACAGACAATGGAGGCGCGGTTGCGAACAACCAAATCACGAACAACTTGGCGACGTGCGGGGTTATTCAGTCCCCTCACATTCCAATTGAACACAACATAATTATGATCACTCATCGGGAAACAAAGGAGCTCTGTTGAATTGAAGAGGAGCAGCTAGAAGCCTGACGAAACTGACGAAAGTGGAAAATGGCAGTAGAGAAGGAACCACCAGTAGGACAGGTTCAGAAAAAGAAGATACAGATACATAGACTGCAGCGGCAGCGATGGGGACGCTCCGCGGTTGTCTGCGAGGGGCGATCATGGGGAGGGGGGCATCTCGCGGTGGGTGCGCGTGGTGAGCGAGCTCACTTGGCAGCAGCACGTTTGGCGCGCACCCTGCGGCCGGAGGAGGGTCTGCTCAGCAGAGCAGGCTTGGCCTTGGAGAGCTGGCAGGAACCGAAGAGGGCCTTGACGGCGTCGATCTCATCAGGAGAGAGCGGCTCCTTGAAAAGCTTCGTGAAGCGCTGGAGTAGCGCCTCCTCCGAGGTGGCGCCGTCTTCATCATCGGCGATTCCCCATTTCCTGCGAAGGACGCAGCGAGCCCTTTCGATGGTGCCAAGAGCGGACGCGGGCTTGCCGGCCAAGCGTCGGCTGGCGCGGCGAGGAGGGGCCGCAGTGGTGGCCGGGGTGGCGGTGGTCGGAGCCGTGGCGATGAGTGGCGGTGGGATCTCGACGAGGATAGAAGCTGCAACAGGTTCGCACGCTTCCGTGTCCGCTGCAGCAGCAGGAGATGTGGCGAGGGCGGTGATGGACCCAAAGTCATCAGAGATGGGCCCTGAGTTGTTGGCGTGGTTGATGATGCTGTTGGGCTGCGAGATGCCGACAACCGCGACCGCCACAGGCCCTCCCTCATCGCGGCCCAAGGGTGTGCTGCTCTCCTGCGTGACAGCAGGGTTCAGAATCGTGTCACCGGACACGGGCGGCAGCACTCCTGTGCCCGTCAGATGGTTGACTTGGTCATGCCGCTGGCTGCGCTGAGCCTGCTCGGCAGTGGCCACCTCCAGATTGCCAACAGGAGCAACCTGCAAGCAATCGATGCCACCGAAAGTGCCTTGGTCGTCCACCGAGTTTACTTGGCGCAGAGCACGCGTGCTGCATCCAACAGGCTGCATGGCCAGAGGAGGCAGAACAGCGACATTGGTGACGGAGGGAGACGCCTCGCCGTGAACCACCGTTAGCGGGGTGGAGGCCGTCAAGTCGTGAGCATCAGCGGACGTGAGGGTTCCGTCGGAAGGAGGCGGCGTGTCATCTGCACCGTGACGGCGTCGACGATGGTCGGGGTGGAAGCCAGCGCCGGTGCTGTCGGACAGCGGTGGGCGGCTGGTGGCGTCACCGCGGCCCTGACCAGATATGGCATTGCCATGCGAGCCGCCAGCACCACCCTGGCCCCCGGGGCCGTCCGGGGAGCGATCGCGACGGCGAGGCCCTAGCCGTTGGTGCGCAGGGCGTCGGTTGACAGGGCGCCATCCGTCCTCGAAGGAGAAGGACCAAGAGAGGTCCCTCTTCCGAGGGTAGTCATCGTCGGAGTCGCCGGATGGGATGCCGCTCTGGCCGGAGTCGCTGCTGCGCCCGGAGTAGCCGTCGTGGCGCGGCGCGTAGTCCCATACCTTGTCGAGATGCAGCAGGATTGGGTAGGAGAGGAGGTTGGCCGGCCCCTCAACCGGCGCAGATGGCTCGTGGATGCCGAGCTCCGGGAAATCAAATGACGGCGTGGCAGCGAGGGGACGTTCCTCCAGCGCAAGGGAGCCGCGACGAGCGATCATCTCCGGGTCCGCAGACCACACCCAGACGCAAAAGCACGCCGCGTCCTGCTCGGTGGGGTGGATGTCGTCGACGCAGTCCATAAGGCAAGACTTGCCAAAGAGGACGGCGACCGTCTCGAGCTGGCAGCCATGCTTGGGCACCCCTTCGAGGCAGACGCGAGCCCGGAAGGGGAGTGGCACCAGCTCAGCCCCGACCAGGCGAGTCCAAGGGCGGAAGGCGAGGGAGGCATAGCCGACGTGCAGAGTGTCAGGAAGGCTTATGGCGAGGTTGCGGATGACGGGATCGTTGAACAGAACGAAGAAGTCGCCGCCGCGTGCAAGCATGGTGACGGAGTAGGTGCCCGGAGCGAGGGAGAAGCGCCGACCCACCTCCGCCGCGACCTGGCTAGCACGGAGGCGCGGCCTGTTCCCGATGGTGATCAACATGGCGCCATGCGCCTCATGGAAGCGCTCGGCCGACACCATGGCCGAGGTGAACGACGCGATCCCAGTGACGAACTCGGGCCGGTTGCACGCGTCGCCAGGCACCAGGTCTAGCTCCATGTCGACAGATGGTGACGGCGCAGGTCCCAAGATGGACGGCTGCGTGGACGCAACGGCGTGATGTGAGAACAGCGGGCGTGGCGGGGGAGCAGAAGCCGGCTGGTCAGAGGGGAAACAAATACGGGAGGCCACCGGCTGCCGGAGCTGGTGGTCGGGAAGGAGAGTGAGGCGCGAGGAGGCCGGGAGGCGGGTGGAGTTGGGGTGGTCGGGAGGGAAAGTGAGGCGCGAGGAGGCCGGGAGGCGGGTGAAGTTGGGGTGGTCGGGAGACAAACGGAGGCCAGTCGGGGGGCGGACGTGCTGATTGGTGCACCGGCGAGCCTTATGGCCAGGTTGCCCGCAGAGGAGGCAGGTGGGAGGCTTGGTGCAGCTCTTGACACGGTGGAGAGGGGAGAGGCAGTTGTAGCATTTTCCTTCGGCCGCCTCCTTAAGGAGAACAAGGAACTGCAAGGAAGGGGGGGCTCCTGGCACGCCATGAATGCCCTGACGCGGACGATTATGGCGGCCATTTGATGCGCGCTGCTCCCGACGCCACCAGCCTTTCTTCCGCTGAACGGACCAGCCGTTGGGGCAGGGCGTGACCTGCCGCGTCGCACGCCGATCCAAGCCCATCACGCCGGAGGGGCCTGGGTCTCCGCCAGGACGCGGCCGTCCCTCTTGAATCCTGCCCGAAGAGAGTGGCGTGGTGGGGTGGACGACGACGGCAGGTGAGGAGTAAATGCCCTTTCCCCTCACGACCGAAGCAGGGGGCGGCGCAGAGAGCAGGGCCTCCATGAAGGATGCCCTGACGGGCGGCGAGGCGGAGGGCGAGGACAAAGGGCTGCAGGATAGATCCAGCCCGCGCGGGCTGAGATCACGATGGGGAGGAGGAGGTGTACGACAGCGGCCGAAGTGGTCCGCCGTCGGTGTGGCAAGGAGGATGGAGCTAGGCGGAGGAGGAGCCGGGAGAGCCGGGCTCTCGTGACTTTTCTCCGAGCAGCAATGGCGCCCCATCCCGTTACTACTGGATACCTTCTTTTTTGTATCAGACGTAGCAGCTGACCCCTCCAGCCAAGCTTCCCTAGTTGTCTTGGTATGCACAAGCATCTTGTATGCTGATCGAACTGTAAAAACCCCTTTGCGGTCGTAGTGCCAAGCCCACTCGTCCTGCTGGTTCCTGGTCGACAAAGGGAGGTTCAAAATCGCCTCCACATCCATCGGCAGGAAACACTCCTTAAGCTTCTCACAGTTCCATGTTGCTGACGTACGATCAATGAACTCACTCACCCTGGCAGGGGCATGCGCCGCCAGGCAAGCAATAGGTCGTAGTCTTCCATCTCGGGGCAGCCAGTTATCATTCCATGGATCGGTAGCTTCGCCCGTACCAATTCTCTTAATTATCCCTTGCTTCAGAGTATCTCTCCCATCAAGGATAGCTCGCCATACCTGCGACGGTCGCGAGCCCAAATCTGCTTGCAAGAACTCTGTTGCTGGGAAGTATCTCGCTTTGAGTATCCTCGCACTCAAACTATCTGGTGATTGTAGAACCCGCCATGCTTGACGAGCTAAAAGAGCTAGGTTGAACAATTCTATGTCCCTAAACCCTAGTCCTCCCATGCACTCCCTTCGTAAACTAATATAAGAGTGTTTAGATAACTAAATAGTTATCTAAACACTCTTATATTAGTTTACAGAGGGAGTATGTGGCTTTGTCATATCCGACCATGCCACCCAGCAAGCTTTTCGTTCACCAGCTTTACATCCCCACCAGAACTTACGTACGATGGAATTGATCTCCTGGCATAAGCCTCTTGGTAACCTGAAACATGACATCGAGTATGTGGGTATCGCCTGCGCTACAGATTTGATGAGGACATCTTTAGCTGCTGCTGACAATGTCTTCTCAAACCAACCCTGCACCCGCTTCCATATTCTGACTTTCAGGAACTGGAGTTTACCATTTTTATCTCGTCCCACATCAATTGGCATTCCTAGGTATTTCTCATTTAGGGTCTCCTGGTGGACATCAAGCCAATCTTTAATATCATGTCTCAATGCCTCTGAGCACCCCTTGCTGAAGAAAATGAACGATTTATCCAGATTTACTCGCTATCCTGACGCATTACAATATAACTCCAAAACATCCCGAAGGAAAGAAAATACGTGACGTGTGCTAGTAATGCCCGCTGGCCAGTCGGAGTGGGCCGGCCCAATAGGCGAGCGGCGCGGCACACGACGTTGGCGAGCCTGGTAGCCTAAAAAAAGAAAAAACATATCCCTGCCCGGAACAGAACCCCCTAACCCCTGCCCCGCCGCGTCGAAACGAACGCCGGCGCGCGCCCGGGGTGGTGCGACCCAAATCATGGACAAGGTACGCAAGATGACCCGTTCGACCCCCCTCCCATACCGTGGATGCATTTTGTTAGAATATTGGGCCCATTTATGGGGCAGCCCAATAGGCAATTTCTGAAATCTCAAAGGCCCATGTGTGTGAGCAAGTGGTGGGAGTGAGAAGTTTAGTCACGCCCCGAAAGTTGAAGGAGTCGCACACCACCTTATAAGGTGGAGTGTCGTAGCACTTGTAAGTGAGTGAGAATAAGAGAGTCTCTGGCGCACTCCTCCTCCTCCGCCGCTCGCTCGTCTCGACACGACACGACACGATCGCGTTTCGAGCCTCGACAAATTCTGTCTTTATTTTTGCTGCTTAGGAAAACTGAGTCTGGAGTCGTGACGGACGCGTCACAGCCTAGTCGGTTCGGGTCGCTCCCGCAATCGACTCGGACATGCGACGTGGGCCTCCCACGTTGCACCCGTTAGGGTTTTCCAAACCGCTATATAAAGACACGCTACGGGTGCTGCAACACACAGAAAACTAATCTAGGTTTTGCCATGCCTCGTTCCTTGCACCGCCACCGTAGTCCACCCCATCCCGAGCGTCGGTGTGCACCGGCGAACGGGAGAGCAGGTCTCTGAAACCACTCGCCTTTGTGATCCTGTACGGGAGAGGGCGAACACGGTTTTTGGAAGCGCCACGCGCGCGACTGCTCGCTGTCTTCATCACGGCTTGCCTACCGTCTAGGTCGGGCGATCTTGCTCGTCGTCGTCTGCAACGTCGTCTTCTGCGACCGGTCATCGCCAACGTCATCATCAAGAACATCGCCGCTCCAACGGCTACCTCATCTGCAAACGATCAGTATAACTGCAGTGTCCCATCTCATTGGTTAAACATGTTTGTCAGTGCCATGTTTTGCGATGTTGTGCTGCTGCTGTTCATGTTGCTTAGTGCTTCTAGTATGCTTGAGATTCACATGTTAGTAGCGGTTTTTGTCATGCTTAATATTCTGGAATTAATCATGGAAATTATGCCTAATTATTTAACACGTCTCTCTCTCTCTCTCTCTCACTCTTTACGCCCGGGAGCTGACGCGAGTTTGGTTGGTTTTGTGATGCAGCCGGTGGCGCCGGCGCCGGAGAAGCCGGCTTCGGATGATAAGGTTCGTCGAGAGGTTGCTTTGGACTCAACCCTATTTTAATGTTCTTTCAGATGAGCGACTCATCCAAAAAAAAATATCTTTCCTTTTTTTCTCTCTGTTGGTGCGAGCAGCAACTCGACGGGAAGGAGCTGGAACCGAAGTTGAAGAAGGACCAGAAGTTGAATACGGACTAGAAGTTGAAGAAGGATCAGAAGGTATGTGCGCTGGAACTTGGTGACTCAAAGACTAGGATTTTTCTTTAGAAATGGAGGAGGACCCCCGGCCTTTGCATCTGGACGATGCATGCAGCCACTCAAAGACTAGGATGTTAGCCCGAAATTGGTAATTGGCAACCAGTTTTCCTGATTCTTGGCCGACGTCAGAAACTCGCTGAATCATATACTGGATCAAACAGCTCGTTGTATGTGAATGTGTGGGGAAAGATCACTTATGGGCCAAGTTGCTCTACTTGCAGGCAAGAGAGAAGGAAGAGAAAAAGCTCAAGGCAAAGCAAAAGGAGGGGGCTAGGCTCCAGGTTGAAAGCATTTGTTACCGAATCTGTTACTTAGCGGGTTCCGAAGGTTTTGTGCTGATTTGGTTTTCTGCAGGCTCAAGCCGCTTCGGATGGACCGAAGAAAAGCGAGAGGAAACAAAGGAAGAAAGCCGTGGATGATGAAAATCCTGAGGATTTCGTTGATCCGGACACCCCTATTGGGCAGAAGAAATCAATGGCAACTCTAATGGCCAAGGCGCCAAGCAGTATAGCCCGAGCATAGTTGAGAAATCGTAAGATGCTACTATCCATTCTCAAACTTAGAATTCGTTCCACCAGTTACGCCTTGCTGAATTGCATGCCTTGATTTTTCGCAACGTTGGTGGTATGCCTGGTGGGAGTCTTCGGGATATTTTGGGGCAGATCCTGCTAGCACAAAACCACCCTTTGTCATAGTAAGTGACTCACATTCGTGAGGATTGGGCGATGTGTGGTGTGAGCTGATTTAAGAAACTGCATCTTGTGATAGTGTTTTTCCACAGACAACGGATGACATAAAAACGGATTTCCTTCAGCGATAGCGCTAAGTTGTATAATTTTCAGGTTCTGCCACCTCCGAATGTGACTGCAGCGCTTCATATAGGCCATGCACTTACGGCTGCTATAGAGGTATTCATCATCAACGCCTGCACAGACAGACAGACCTATGTGGCAATGGTTGTAATTTCCTTTCCTTCCAATAATGCAGGATGCTATGATACGTTGGCGGAGGATGTCTGGTTATAATGCTCTTTGGGTCCCTGGAGTGGACCACGCTGGCATTGCTACACAGGTCTGCACCTTGGAACTGATCCACTATCAGCTAAAATTGTCTTATACACTGCTTTATATAATTCGTGGCACTTCCTGTGCTTCAACTTCTGAAACAAACACTGCCAGTGTTTGTTGTTGACCACAGCCGTTAAAACAAATGCTGTCAATAGGGGTGTTAGTCCCCTATTAATATACACAATGTTTGTAATGTGAGCAGATATCTACTCCCTCCGTCCCAAAATATAAGAGCGTTTTTAACACTACACTAGTGTAAAAAATGCTCTTATATTTTGGGACGGAGGGAGTAATAACCTGTTCTGTCTAGCAGGTTGTAGTGGAAAAGAAGCGTGAAAGGAAGTTGACAAGGCATGACATAGGGCGTGACAAATTTATATCTGAAGTAAGCATCGGGTTTTCCTTAACACATTGTTATGTTTGCTATTGCCCTATGTTCTTTACTATTTGGATGATATAAAAGCTTTAATGTCACTGTTATACCATGGAATATCAACAATGTAGATTCAGTCTGTGTTCTGTATATTTTTTAAATTCACAATCAGCAGTGTCATGTGTAATGCGGCATCGATCGTAGTGAGCTTATTTCTTTGCCTACTTGGTGTATCCTCTTATCATCTTCTGTACAGGTCCTGGAATGGAAAGATCAGTACGGTGGTACCATATTGAATCAATTACGTAGGCTTGGAGCCTCCCTTGATTGGTCCCGCGAGGTAAACTTCTTATTTTCTTTAGTTATAAAAAATAGTGAAAACAATGTATTATCTATAGTTCTAACTCCTAATAATGTCAACTTCGTTCGTCATTGCTTTACAATGGATGAGAAAAGATCAAAAGCTGTACCTGAAGCTTTTGTCAGGTTGTATAAAGATGGCCTTATTTATAGGTTAGTATCTTTTTTTTTTAGAATGAAGACGCATAAAGCGTCCGGCTTTAAATTAATAAAGCCCCAAGGCAACATGCACACAAGGTTCCATCCTTACAAACCAGATAGACATAAGTTCAGCGGGCTCAACGTCCCGGCAAAGGTAGAGTTCAAACTAAATAGATAGGCAATAACATAGCTCGCGGCAAAGCAGAACTAAACACAAAAAGACTCAAGCTTGCTGTCCTTGATGTCTTGATTTCGCCATGCACAACTTGATCTGCTCCATAATCTCGGTCATGCGGCCCTCGTCACACTGCTTCCCCAATGGCGCCCAAGCCTGTAAGAAAATGTGGCATTTGAAAAGTATCTCAGCTGGGTGAGCAGGGAACTTGTGTTCAATGGTAATTTTGTTCCGCACCGTCCAAATCGACCAAAGCATCACCCCTATGCTACGCCACACCACCCTCGCATTGGCACCCCTCTGTGCCGACAGCAAGTTGAGTAAATCGTCGCAAGTTTGCGGGTTCCAATTCTGCTTAAAGGTATCTCTAACCGCGCTCCACGCAAATCTAGCTAAACAGCACCTGAAGAAGACATGATTAGCGTCTTCCCCGAGGCCACAAATGGCGCATGTCCCGTTCGCCGACCCGTTCCGCTTGGCCACATTATCCGAGGTTTGAAGGCGATTACGGAACATTTGCCACATAAAGATCTTGATCTTGAGGGGAATGCCAGCCTTCCAAAGCCCCCTAGCCATGTCTAGCACATTCCCCTCCGCCAGCTTCTCGTATAAGGATTTCACCAAAAAATTTCGAGAAGCAGTTAGCCTCCAAGCTACCGCGTCATTTTCCTGGCTGAGGGTCCTCCTCTCGAGATCAGCCACGAGTGCATTCCAAGAAGCGGCCTCTCCTGCCTCCAACGTCCTGAAGAAAGAGATCGCCGGAGGGTGCACTCGAAGGGCGCCAGCAACCATAATGTTAGTGTCTGTGGCCAGTTGGTAAAGCTCCGGGTGGGATTGCCACAACGGAGCTTGTAGGTCAGTATCCTCACCTTCCCTTGTTCCATGTGTTAAGCATTTGTCTTTTGCCTGTTAAGTAATGCTATGCTGCTTTACTTCTAAAATTTATATTCTTCATCATGTTTTTCAATTCCCAGCCTATTTTTTTCTTATGGATGTTTTGATCTTTTGCAGGGACTATCGCCTTGTAGATTGGGATTGCACGCTTCTAACTGCGATTTCTGACATAGAGGTCGGTTAAGCCTTTTATCTCTACAATATACAGTCTGATATTGCACGTCTGACTAATATCAATTTATTTGTTTGAATACGCTGTTTTATCAGGTTGATCATCTAGATCTTAAAGAAGAAACTATGCTGAATGTCCCTGGTTACAGCACACCAGTACAATTTGGTGTCTTGATTTCCTTTACGTATCCTCTTGAAGGAGGATTGGGTGAGATTATTGTTGCAACAACAAGAATTGAAACTATGCTGGGTGATTCAGCAATAGCTGTTCATCCAGAGGATAAAAGATATAAGCATCGGCATGGAAGATATGCAATTCACCCCTTCCATGGCAGAAAACTAAAAATAATCTGCGATGCTGTGTTGGTGGATCCCACTTTTGGCACTGGGGCTGTCAAGCTGTGATATAATGCCGACTGACTTATATTTTTATCTCATTTTACCTAGTTGAAACTTGTGCATGCACTGGCCCCTCTTAACTTGTGTTGGTGTTTGCTTTTTATGCAGATTACACCAGCCCATGATACAAATGACTTTGAGGTTGGAAAGCGACATAACCTAGAGTTCATTAGTATTTTCACAGACGATGGGAAAATAAACAGCAATGGAGGCACACAATTTGAAGGAATGCCAAGATTTAATGCTCGGGTTGCTGTCATAGAAGCATTGAAGGCAAAGGTAGTACTGGATTCATATCATTCACATCAAAATATAGGTGATCTAGTCTTCAAAGAAAGGGTTGTTGGGGGTACTGCACTTGTTTAGTAGAAATTTGTCGCATGTCTACAAATCCTCTATTCTTAAATAGTTGTAACCTACTACCTAATTTCCCTACACATGCAACCCTTCCACATCAACAAATAATGCATGTATGCTAGTCATCAACCTGCGAGCTCACTACCTACTTGTCTTATGCATCCGGTCCTTCCACTTCAACAAATAATGCATGTTTACCACAACATCAGACTACCGTCACATTATAATTAATCCTCACCGTTATCATGTCATCAGTCTAGCTATTTTCAAAAGTGTCACAGTGGCAACGCGCAGATTACCCTCTAGTTTTCATGAGTATAAGAGGGGACAAATAGTGAAATATCTTTAACTTTGTAGTAATATTTCATTTTCCTTTTTTTCTTTCATTTAATAGAAAGAGTACTCATAGTACTTGTGTTATCCATAAGAATTCATAAATTACATTATAAATGAAATGTGCACTTCTACTTTGGCTTGGCTGTCCTTTAAAACTTTGAGTGGTCTTAGTTTCTGTCTCTAGCTGATTTTCTTGAACCTCAAGCCTGTCCAAGGTCATGCTTTTGTGGTTGGGTATCCATAGTTAGTCATGCCATTTCTTGGAAGTCTTGTATGGATGTGGAATCCAGGGATAAATATATTAACTTTACTTGGTCGTTTTCCAATTTAGTAGTTTCTTTGTTATCATTTACAGTTTGTTTTCATTCGGATTTTGCTAAGTAATTCAGGACTAACAATGTTTTATTCTGCTTGACAAGAGCTTGTACAAGGACACGAAAAAGAACGAAATGAGTTTGGGCATTTGTTCAAGAAGTAATGATGTAGTGGAACCCATGATGAAACCTCAATGATTTGTTAATTGCAATACCATGGCAAAAGCAGGTCTTGATGCTGTAAGATCCAAAAAAATCGAGATTATTCCTCAGCAATATGAACAAGACTGGTACAGGTATATGTCTATCCTTTTTGCCTAGATGAGAAACATGCCACCTCTCGAAGATGCCATGCCAAAAAAAAAAGATCAATCTATTATCGTTGTCCTTGGAGATGGCTTGAAAATATACGTGATTGGTGTGTCTCAAGGCAACTCTGGTGGGGCCATCATGTACCTGCGTGGTATCTGACACGTGAAGATGATCAAGTGACCGATCTGGGTCCCAACAATGAACGTTGGATAGTTGCAAGAAATGAAAGTGATGCGAACCTTGAGGCAAAGCAAAAGTATCCGGGGAAGAAATTCCAGTTAAATCAAGATCCTGATGTGTTGGATACGTGGTTTTCATCTGGTCTATTTGAAGGAAATATGCCCTATAGACAATAATAAAGTTATTATTTATTTCCTTATATCATGATAAATGTTTATTATTCATGCTAGAATTATATTAACCGGAAACATAATACTTGTGTGAATACATAGACAAACAGAGTGTCACTAGTATGCCTCTACTTGACTAGCTCGTTGATCAAAGATGGTTATGTTTCCTAGCCATTGACATGAGTTGTCATTTGACTAACGGGATCACATCATTAGGAGAATGATGTGATTGACTTGACCCATTCCGTCAGCTTAGCACTCGATCGTTTAGTATGTTGCTATTGCTTTCTTCATGACTTATACATGTTCCTATGACTATGAGATTATGCAACTCCCGTTTACCGGAGGAACACTTTGTGTGCTACCAAACGTCACAACGTATCTGGGTGATTATAAAGGTGCTCTACAGGTGTCTCCGAAGGTACTTGTTGGGTTGGCGTATTTCGAGATTAGGATTTTTCACTCCGATTGTCGGAGAGGTATCTCTGGGCCCACTCGGTAATGCACATCACTTAAGCCTTGTAAGCATTGCAACTAATGAGTTAGTTGTGGGATGATGTATTACGGAACAAGTAAAGAGACTTGCCGGTAACGAGATTGAACTAGGTATTGAGATACCGACGATCGAATCTCGGGCAAGTAACATACCGATGACAAAGGGAACAATGTATGTTGTTATGCGGTCTGACCGATAAAGATCTTCGTAGAATATGTGGGAGCCAATATGAGCATCCAGGTTCCGCTATTGGTTATTGACCGGAGACGTGTCTCGGTCATGTGTAACACCCTGGATGTAACTTTCCATATTTGTAACTCCAACTCTTGCCATTTTCGGCTATGTGTTATGATATTCCCTCCATGGTTGGGTTTTTGTTTTTCGTTTTGCTTTTGTTCATGTCATGCATCTCATACCATGTCATCATGCGCATCTCTTTTGCATACGTGTTCGTCTCATGCATCCGAGCATTTTCCCCGTTGTCCGTTTTGCAATCCGACACTCCCACATGCACCGCCGCGCCCCTCTTGTCTCTTTTCGTGAGCGGGTGTTAAACGTTCTCAGAATGGATCGAGGTTTGCCAAGTGGCCTTGGTACACCACCGGTAGACCACCTGTCAAGTTTCGTTCTATTTGGAGGTCGTTTGATGCTCCAACGGTTAACCGCGTAACCGCAAAGGCCTTTTGTGTGTTGCAGCAAAACACCCCTCCAAACAGCCCAATAACCCATCTAAGCCCCCTCCATGCTCTTGGTCGTTCGATCACGATCGTGTGGGCGAAAACCGCACTCCATTTGGAGTCTCCTAACTCCCTCTACCTATAAATATGTGCACCCTCCTCCAAATTCGCGGTCTAACCCTAGCCTCTTCCTCCTCCCGCCGCCGGACGCGTCCACCCCGCCACCGGACACGTCCGCGCCGTCGCCCCGGCCAATCCCGCCTCGCCACGTCACCGCCGCCGGCCCCCTCTCTCTCCTCCATCGCCAGGGCCCAGATCCGGCCCGCGGGGCCCGAGTCGCCGCCGCCCGCGCTCACGTCTCCGACCCTGCGCGCGCCTCCGCCTCCTCCCGCGCCCCGGGTCGCCCGCCGCTCCGCCCTCCATCGCTGGCGCGCCCCGCTGCCGACCGCCACCCCGAGCCCGCTCCCTCCGCGCCGCCTCCCCGCGCGCCTCCCCGTCGCCCGCGCCGCCGTGCCTCGCCGCGCCCGTGGACGCCGCCGCCCGCGCCTTCCCCGGCCTCCTCCCTCGCTGACCCGAGCTCCGGCCATCTCCTTCAAACTCCGGTGGAGATCTGGTGGACCTCGAAGTCCGTGCCCGAAGAACCCTAGATCTGGGAAAAGGTTGACCCCGAAATTCTCAAGTCCAGAGTTCATCACTTTCTGATGCCATGTTCATTACATCATATCTCCTTGCATACTACTCCGTTTTGCGTGCATGATATATCGAAATGTTCATCACAAGATGCTCTTCATTGTGTTCCATTGTGCCATGCTGGTTTGAGTTCATTCTGATGCCCAAATCTCTGGTGCAAGAGTGCTATATGATGTTTACTGCTGTTACTTATCAGAACTTGACGTTTTGTTATTTTTGTTGCATTTGATGTGTGCATCTTATGGGCATGATCTCCACAGGTGTTTTGATCTATGCCATGCCATCTTTACAGGGGTGTATGCCATGTATTTTTGTGATCTATGTGGTGACTAGCACAAGCATGCAAACTAGGCTTCGTGATGTTTCTGTTTTCAGGGACTTGGGATTTTGCTGTCTTTTACCTGCTGTTATTTTGTTGCCATGTATCCATGTGTCTACAGTGAGATCTATGCTTCTTTTGAGTATGTTCAGTAAGGATGTTTTGTGGATATAGTTGTGGTCTATCCATACATGCCTCTGTTTGCAATTATGGAGTACCCTAGCATGTCTTAAGCTTGCTCTACTTTTGCTATAAAATATTCCTGGCAGATTGTTAACACGATATTCAATTTTGCCAAGGTTGTTGTAGTTGATCCATACATGCTATGAACTTGCTCTTGCCATGGTTAGCTTCATGAACATGCATCTTGCTGTAGGTATGCTTGTTTTGTCATGCATTGCTTTGTGAGGAGTGAATCGAGCTCACAAAGATGCCTTCATATTTCTGTTAATGCCATGCTCTGTTTTCTGCTGTCTGAAATCTGTTATCAAAACTTGTTATGTTTACATGGGTGCCATCATATCTTCTGTGCCTTTTTGGCTCATGATCACTAAGGGACTTTTGTTCTATGCATTTAGTAGATTCTGCCATGCCTTGTTTTGCTATGATAAGTTCCTGTAGCATGTTGATTGCTTGCTCTGAACATTGCTACCTGATGCTGTTTCAGCCATGTTCAGTATTTTCACTAAGTCTGTGAAGCTGATATCTTTTGTACTTTTGCCATGCTTATTTTAACCTATTATATTGTGATCTAGCCGTAGCTCAGTGTTCATCTTTTGTCAAGCATCTCCTGTAGATCACTTCCATATGCTTTGTTGCTATGTTGGGGTGCTGTAGCATAGTTACTTGATGTATTCTAAGTGCTATCATGCTGTTAATCGCAGAATTATGTCATTCTTGTTTTGCTTGCCATTTGCAAACCGTGCATCTGTTTCCGGTGATCTTTATATCAATTTCGACCGAAATCATCTCATCTTTCCAGTGGCATACTTGGTGTGCCAAGTTTATGCCCTGTTCATCCTTTTTCTTCCGGAGCACGCATATGCATCGCATATCACATCTCGCATATCATGCATGTATTGCATCATGTTGCTTGTGCATTTCCCGTGATTGATTGTGGTTCCATTGCTTGTGTTCTTGCTGTGGGTAGAGCCGGGAGACGAGTTCGTGAATGAGGAACCTGTTGAGTACGCTTACGAGGATCAAGCTTTCGACAACTCTGGGAACCTTGCAGGCAAGATGACCATACCCTCGAAATCACTTCTATCTTTGCTTTGCTAGTTGTTCGCTCTTTTGCTATGCTGCGCTACCTACCACTTGCTATATCATGCCTCCCATATTGCCATGTCAAGCCCCTAACCATCCTTTCCTAGCAAACCGTTGTTTGGCTAAGTTACCGCTTTTGCTCAGCCCTCTTATAGCGTTGCTAGTTGCAGGTGAAGTTGAAGTTGGTTCCATGTTGGAACATGGATATTTTTGGAATATCACAATATCTCTTATTTAATTAATGCATCTATATATTTGGTAAAGGGTGGAAGGCTCGGCCTTATGCCTGGTGTTTTGTTCCACTCTTGCCGCCCTAGTTTCCGTCATACCGGTGTTATGTTTCTTGATTTTTTACGTCCCTTACGCGGTTGGGTGATTTATGGGACCCCCTTGACAGTTCGCCTTGAATAAAACTCCTCCAGCAAGGCCCAACCTTGGTTTTACCATTTGACCACCTACCACCTATACTTTTCCCTTGGGTTTTCGCGAGCCCGAGGGTCATCTTTATTTTAGACCCCCCCGGGCCAGAGCTCCTTCGAGTGTTGGTCCGAACCGAGCTGCCTGCGGGGCCACCTTGGGGAAACTTGAGGGCTGGTTTTACTCGTAGCTAGTCTCATCCGGTGTTGCCCTGAGAACGAGATATGTGCAGCTCCTATCGGGATTTGTCGGCACATCGGGCTGCTTTGCTGGTCTTGTTTTACCATTGTCGAAATGACTTGTAAACCGGGATTCCGAGACTGATCGGGTCTTCCCGGGAGAAGGTTTATCCTTCGTTGACCGTGAGAGCTTATAATGGGCTAAGTTGGGACACCCCTGCAGGGTATTATCTTTCGAAAGCCGTGCCCGCGGTTATGTGGCAGATGGGAATTTGTTAATGTCCGGTTGTAGAGAACTTGACACTTGACTTAATTAAAATACATCAACCGTGTGTGTAACCGTGATGGTCTCTTCTCGGCGGAGTCCGGGAAGTGAACACGGTTTGAGTTATGTATGAACGTAAGTAGTTTCAGGATCACTTCTTGATCATTTCTAACTTCGCGACCGTTGCGTTGCTTCTCTTCTCGCTCTCTTTTGCATATGTTAGCCACCAGATGCTTAGTGCTTGCTGCAGCTCCACCTCATTACCCCATCCTTTCCTATAAGCTTAAATAGTCTTGATCTCGCGGGTGTGAGATTGCTGAGTCCTCTGGACTCACAGATTCTACCAAAACAGTTGCAGGTGCCGACGAAACCAGTGCAGATGATGCAACCGAGCTCAAGTGGGAGTTCGACGAGGAACGTGGTCATTACTATGTTTTGTTTCCCGATAATCAGTAGTGGAGCCCAATTGGGATGATCGGGGATCTAGCATTTGGGATTATCTTATTTTCATTTGGATTTGGCCGTAGTCGGTCTATGTGTGGATTTTGGATGATGTATGATTAATTTATGTATTGTGTGAAGTGGCGATTGTAAGCCAACTCTCGTTATCCCATTCTTGTTCATTACATGGGATTGTGTGAAGATGACCCTTCTTGTGACAATACCTACAATGCGGTTATGCCTCTAAGTCGTGCCTCGACACGTAGGAGATATAGCTGCATCGTGGGCGTTACATCATGTCTGCATAGTTCTCGAACCCGTAGGGTCCGCACGCTTAAAGTTTCGATGACGGTTATATTATGAGTTTATGAGTTTTGATGTACCGAAGGTTGTTCGGAGTCCCGGATGTGATCACGGACATGACGAGGAGTCTCGAAATGGTCGAGACATGAAGATTGATATATTGGAAGCCTATATTTGGATATCGGAAGTGTTCCGGGTGAAATCGGGATTTTACCGGAGTACCGAGGGGTTACCGGAACCCCCCGGGGGCTTAATGGGCCATAGTGGGCCTTAGTGGAGAAGAGGAGAGGTGGCTAGGGCAGGGCCGCGTGCCCCTCCCTCTCTAGTCCGAATAGGACAAGGAGAGGGGGCCGACGCCGCCCCTTTCCTTCCTCTCTCCCTCCTCTTTCCCCCCTTCTTCTATTCCAACAAGGAAGGGAGGGAGTCCTACTCCCGGTGGGAGTAGGACTCATCCTGGCACGCGTCCTCCTGGACGGCCGCACCTCCTCCCTTGCTCCTTTATATACGGGGGCAGGGGGGCACCCTAGAGACACAACAATTGATTTGATCTTTTAGCCGTGTGCGGTGCCCCCCTCCACCATAGTCCACCTCGATAATACTGTAGCGGTGCTTAGGCGAAGCCCTGCGTTGGTAGAACACCATCATCGTCACCACGCCGTCGTGCTGACAAAACTCTCCCTCAACACTCGGCTGGATCGGAGTTCGAGGGACGTCATCGGGCTGAACGTGTGCTGAACTCGGAGGTGCCGTGCATTCGGTACTTGATCGGTCGGATCGTGAAGACGTACGACTACATCAACCGCGTTGTGCTAACGCTTCCGCTTTCGGTCTACGAGGGTACGTGGACAACACTCTCCCCTCTCGTTGCTATGCATCACCATGATCTTGCGAGTGTGTAGGAATTTTTTTGAAATTACTACGTTCCCCAACAGTGGTATCAGTGCCTGGTTTTATGCGTAGATGTCATATGCACGAGTAGAACACAAGTGAGTTGTGGGCGATATAAGTCATACTGCTTACCACCATGTCATACTTTGGTTCGGCGGTATTGTTTGATGAAGCGGCCCGGACCGGCATTACGCGTACGCTTACGCGAGACTGGTTCTACCGATGTGCTTTGCACACAGGTGGCTGGCGGGTGTCAGTTTCTCCAACTTTAGTTGAACCGAGTGTGGCTACGCCCGGTCCTTGCGAAGGTTAAAACAACACCAACTTGACAAACTATCGTTGTGGTTTTGATGCGTAGGTAAGAACGGTTCTTGCTAAGCCCGTAGCAGCCACATAAAATTTGCAACAACAAAGTAGAGGACGTCTAACTTGTTTTTGCAGGGCATGTTGTGATGTGATATGGTCAAGACATGATGCTAAATTTTATTGTATGAGATGATCATGTTTTGTAACCGAGTTATCGGCAACTGGCAGGAGCCATATGGTTGTCACTTTATTGTATGCAATGCAATCGCCCTGTAATGCTTTACTTTATCACTAAGCGGTAGCGATAGTCATAGAAGCATAAGATTGGCGAGACGACAACGATGCTACGATGGAGATCAAGGTGTCGCGCCGGTGACGATGGTGATCATGACAGTGCTTCGGAGATGGAGATCACAAGGACAAGATGATGATGGCCATATCATATCACTTATTTTGATTGCATGTGATGTTTATCTTTTATGCATCTTATCTTGCTTTGATTGACGGTAGCATTATAAGATGATCTCTCACTAAATTTCAAGATAAAAGTGTTCTCCCTGAGTATGCACCGTTGCCAAAGTTCGGCGTGCCCAAACACCACGTGATGATCGGGTGTGATAAGCTCTACGTCCATCTACAATGGGTGCAAGCCAGTTTTGCACACGCAGAATACTCAGGTTAAACTTGACGAGCCTAGCATATGCAGATATAGCCTCGGAACACTGAGACCGAAAGGTCGAGCGTGAATCATATAGTAGATATGATCAACATAATGATGTTCACCATTGAAAGCTACTCCATTTCACGTGATGATCGGTTATGGTTTAGTTGATTTGGATCACGTGATCACTTAGAGGATTAGAGGGATATCTATCTAAGTGGGAGTTCTTAAGTAATATGATTAATTGAACTTAAATTTATCATGAACTTAGTACCTGATAGTATCTTGCTTGTCTATGTTGATTGTAGATAGATGGCCCGTGCTGTTGTTCCATTGAATTTTAATGCGTTCCTTGAGAAAGCAAAGTTGAAAGATGATGGTAGAAATTACACGGACTGGGTCCGTAACTTGAGGATTATCCTCATTGCTGCACAGAAGAATTACGTCCTAGAAGCACCGCTAGGTGCCAAACCTGCTGCAGGAGCAATACCAGATGTTATGAACATCTGGCAGAGCAAAGCTGATGACTACTCGATAGTTCAGTGTGCCATGCTTTACGGCTTAGAACCGGGACTTCAACGACGTTTTGAACGTCATGGAGCATATGAGATGTTCTAGGAGTTGAGGTTAATATTTCAAGCAAATGCCCGGATTGAGAGATATGAAGTCTCCAATAAGTTCTACAGCTGCAAGATGGAGGAGAATAGTTCTGTCAGTGAGCATATACTCAAAATATCTGGGTATAATAATCACTTGATTCAACTGGGAGTTAATCTTCCGGATGATAGCGTCATTGACAGAATTCTTCAATCACTGCCACCAAGCTACAAGAGCTTCGTGATGACTATAACATGCAAGGGATGGATAAGACGATTCCCGAGCTCTTCGCAATGCTAAAGGCTGCGGAGGTAAAAATCAAGAAGGAGCATCAAGTGTTGATGGTCAATAAGACCACCAGTTTCAAGAAAAAGGGCAAAGGGAAGAAGAAGGGGAACTTCAAGAAGAATAGCAAGCAAGTTGCTGCTCAAGAGAAGAAACCCAAGTCTGGACCTAAGCCTGAGACTGAGTGCTTCTACTGCAAGCAGATTGGTCACTGGAAGCGGAACTGCCCCAAGTATTTGGCGGATAAGAAGGATGGCAAGGTGAACAAAGGTATATGTGATATACATGTTATTGATGTGTATCTTACCAGAGCTCGCAGTAGCACCTGGGTATTTGATACTGGTTCTGTTGCTAATATTTGCAACTCAAAACAGGGACTACGGATTAAGCAAACACTGGCCAAGGACGAGGTGACGATGCGCATGGGAAACGGTTTCAAAGTCGATGTGATCGCCATCGGCACACTACCTCTACATCTACCTTCGGGATTAGTATTAGACCTAAATAATTGTTATTTGGTGCCAGCGTTGAGCATGAACATTATATCTGGATCTTGTTTGATGCGAGACGGTTATTCATTTAAATCAGAGAATAATGGTTGTTCTATTTATATGAGTAAGATCTTTTATGGTCATGCACCCTTGAAGAGTGGTCTATTTTTGATGAATCTCGATAGTAGTGATACACATATTCATAATGTTGAAGCCAAAAGATGCAGAGTTGATAATGATAGTGCAACTTATTTGTGGCACTGCCGTTTAGGTCATATCGGTGTAAAGCGCATGAAGAAACTCCATAATGATGGTCTTTTGGAACCACTTGATTATGAATCACTTGGTACTTGTGAACCGTGCCTCATGGGCAAGATGACTAAAACGCCGTTCTCCGGAACTATGGAGCCAGCAACAGATTTGTTGGAAATCATACATACAGATGTATGTGGTCCGATGAATGTTGAGGCTCACGGCGGGTATCATTATTTTCTCGCCTTCACAGATGATTTAAGCAGATATGAGTATATCTACTTAATGAAACATAAGTCTGAAACATTTGAAAAGTTCAAAGAATTTCAGAGTGAAGTTGAAAATCATCGTAACAAGAAAATAAAGTTTCTACGATCTGATCGTGGAGGAGAATATTTGAGTTATGAGTTTGGTCTACATTTGAAACAATGCGGAATAGTTTCGCAACTCACGCCACCCGGAACACCACAGCGTAATGGTGTGTCTGAACGTCGTAATCATACTTTACTAGATATAGTGCGATCTATGATGTCTCTTACTGATTTACCGCTGTCATTTTGGGGTTATGCTTTAGAGACGGCTGCATTCACGTTAAATAGGGCACCATCAAAATCCGTTGAGACGACGCCTTATGAACTGTGGTTTGGCAAGAAACCAAAGTTGTCGTTTCTTAAAGTTTGGGGCTGCGATGCTTATGTGAAAAAGCTTCAACCTGATAAGCTCAAACCCAAATCGGAGAAATGTGTCTTCTTAGGATACCCAAAGGAGACTGTTGGGTACACCTTCTATCACAGATCTGAAGGCAAGACATTCGTTGCTAAGAATGGATCCTTTCTAGAGGAGTTTCTCTCGAAAGAAGTGAGTGGGAGGAAAGTAGAACTTGATGAGGTAACTGTACCTGCTCCCTTATTAGAAAGTAGTTCATCACAGAAACCGGTTCTTGTGACGCCTACACCAATTAGTGAGGAAGTTAATGATGATGATCATGGAACTTCAGATCAAGTTGTTACTGAACCTCGTAGGTCAACCAGAGTAAGATCTGCACCAGAGTGGTACGGTAATCTTGTTCTGGAGGTTATTTTACTAGACCATGACGAACCTACGAACTATGAAGAAGCGATGGTGAGCCCAGGTTCCGCAAAATGGCTTGAGGCCATGAAATCTGAGATGGGATCCATGTATGAGAACAAAGTGTGGACTTTGGTTGTCTTGCCCGATGATCGGCAAGCCATTGAGAATAAATGGATCTTCAAGAAGAAGACTGACGCTGACGGTAATGGTACTGTCTATAAAGCTCGACTTGTTGCAAAAGGTTTTCGACAAGTTCAAGGGATTGACTACGATGAGACTTTCTCACCCGTAGCGATGCTTAAGTCTGTCCGAATCATGTTAGCAATTGCTGCATTTTATGATTATGAAATTTGGCAAATGGATGTCAAA
The DNA here is from genome assembly GCF_002575655.3 of Aegilops tauschii subsp. strangulata. Lineage (NCBI taxonomy): Eukaryota > Viridiplantae > Streptophyta > Magnoliopsida > Poales > Poaceae > Aegilops > Aegilops tauschii. Next base: position 59,268,149 of record NC_053039.3, on the reverse strand, counting down.
ACTGCATTCCTGAATGGATTTCTGGAAGAAGAGTTGTATATGACGCAACCTAAAGGTTTTGTCGATCCAAAGGGAGCTAAAAAGTGTGCAAGCTCCAGCGATCCATTTATGGACTGGTGCAAGCATCTCGGAGTTGGAATAAACGCTTTGATAGTGTGATCAAAGCATTTGGTTTTGTACAGACTTTTGGAGAAGCCTGTATTTACAAGAAAGTGAGTGGGAGCTCTGTAGCATTTCTGATATTATATGTGGATGACATATTGTTGATTGGAAATGATATAGAATTTCTGGATAGCATAAAGGGATAATTGAATAAGAGTTTTTCAATGAAAGACCTCGGTGAAGCTGCTTATATTTTGGGCATCAAGATCTATAGAGATAGATCAAGACGCTTAATTGGACTTTCACAAAGCACATACCTTGACAAAGTTTTGAAGAAGTTCAAAATGGATCAAGCAAAGAAAGGGTTCTTGCCTGTGTTACAAGGTGTGAAGTTGAGTAAGACTCAATGCCCGACCACTGTAGAAGATAGAGAGAAGATGAAAGATGTTCCCTATGCTTCAGCGATAGGCTCTATCATGTATGCAATGCTGTGTACCAGACCTGATGTGTGCCTTGCTATAAGTCTAGTAGGGAGGTACCAAAGTAATCCAGGAGTGGATCACCGGACAGCGGTCAAGAACATCCTGAAATACCTGAAAAGGACTACGGATATGTTTCTCGTTTATGGAGGTGACAAAGAGCTAGTCGTAAATGGTTACGTCGATGCAAGCTTTGACACTGATCCGGACGATTCTAAATCGCAAACCGGATACATGTTTACATTGAACGATGGAGCTGTCAGTTGGTGCAGTTCTAAACAAAGCGTCGTGGCGGGATCTACGTGTGAAGCGGAGTACATAGCTGCTTCAGAAGCAGCAAATGAAGGAGTCTGGATGAAGGAGTTCATATCCGATCTAGGTGTCATACCTAGTGCATCGGGTCAAATGAAAATCTTTTGTGACAATACTGGTGCAATTGCCATGGCGAAGGAATCCAGATTTCACAAGAGAACCAAGCACATCAAGAGACGCGTCAATTCCATCCGGGATCTAGTCCAGGTGGGAGACATAGAAATTTGCAAGATACATACGGATCTGAATGTTGGAGACCCGTTGACTAAGCCTCTTCGATGAGCAAAACATGATCAGCACCAAGGCTCCATGGGTGTTAGAATCATTACTGTGTAATCTAGATTATTGACTCTAGTGCAAATGGGAGACTGAAGGAAATATGCCCTAGAGACAATAATAAAGTTATTATTTATTTCCTTATATCATGATAAATGTTTATTATTCATGCTAGAATTGTATTAACCGGAAACATAATACTTCTGTGAATAAATAGACAAACAGTGTGTCACTAGTATGCCTCTACTTGAGTAGCTCGTTGATCAAAGATGGTTATGTTTCCTAGCCATTGACATGAGTTGTCATTTGATTAACGGGATCACATCATTAGGAGAATGGTGTGATTGACTTGACCCATTCCGTTAGCTTAGCACTCGATCGTTTAGTATGTTGCTATTTCTTTCTTCATGACTTATACATGTTCCTATGACTATGAGATTATGCAACTCCCGTTTAGCGGAGGAACACTTTGTGTGCTACCAAACGTCACAACGTAACTGGGTGATTATAAAGGTGCTCTACAGGTGTCTCCGAAGGTACTTGTTGGGTTGGCGTATTTTGAGATTAGGATTTTTCACTCCGATTGTCGGAGAGGTATCTCTGGGCCCACTCGGTAATGCACGTCACTTAAGCCTTGAAAGCATTGCAACTAATGAGTTAGTTGTGGGATGATGTATTACGGAACGAGTAAAGAGACTTGCCGGTAACGAGATTGAACTAGGTATTGAGATACCGACGATCGAATCTCGGGCAAGTAACATACCAATGACAAAGGGAACAACGTATGTTGTTATGCGGTCTGACCGATAAAGATCTTCGTAGAATATGTGGGAGCCAATATGAGCATCCAGGTCCCGCTATTGGTTATTGACCGGAGACGTGTCTCGGTCATGTCTGCATAGTTCTCGAACCCGTAGGGTCCGCATGCTTAAAGTTTTGATGACGGTTACATTATGAGTTTATGAGTTTTGATGTACCGAAGGTTGTTCGGAGTCCCGGATGTGATCACGGACATGACGAGGAGTCTCGAAATGGTCGAGACATGAAGATTGATATATTGGAAGCCTATATTTGGATATCGGAAGTGTTCCAGGTGAAATCGGGATTTTACCGGAGTACCGAGGGGTTACCGGAACCCCCCGGGGGCTTAATGGGCCATAGTGGGCCTTAGTGGAGAAGAGGAGAGGCGGCTAGGGCAGGGCCGCGCGCCCCTCCTCCTCTAGTCCGAATAGGACAAGGAGAGGGGTGCGGCCCCCCTTTCCTTCTTCTCTCCCTCCTCTTTCCCCCCTTCTCCTAATCCAACAAGGAAGGGAGGGAGTCCTACTCCCGGTGGGAGTAGGACTCCTCCTGGCGTGCCTCCTCCTGGCCGGCTGCACCTCCCCCCTTGCTCCTTTATATACGGGGGCAGGGGGGCACCCTAGAGACATAACAATTGATTTGATCTTTTAGCCGTGTGCGGTGCCCCCCTCCACCATAGTCCACCTCGATAGTACTGTAGCAATGCTTAGGCGAAGCCCTGCGTTGGTAGAACATCATCATCGTCACCACGCTATCGTGCTGACGAAACTCTCCCTCAACACTCGGCTGGATCGGAGTTCGAGGGACGTCATCGGGCTGAACGTGTGCTGAACTCGGAGGTGCCCTGCGTTCGGTACTTGATCGGTCGGATCGTGAAGACATACGACGACAGCAACCGCGTTGTGCTAACGCTTCCGCTTTCGGTCTACGAAGGTACGTGTACAACACTCTCCCCTCTCATTGCTATGCATCACCATGATCTTGCGTGTGCGTAGGAATTTTTTTGAAATTACTACGTTCCCCAACACTATTCCCATTAACAGTACTTGGTTGGCCAGATGATTCTGCTGAGCATAGGGCTTTCTACCCTGGCTCAGTAATCGAAACTGGACTTGATATTCTCTTTTTCTGGGTAGCCCGTATGGTTTTGATGGGAATGCAACTAGGTGGCGATGTGCCGTTTGAAAAGGTAATGGCATAAATGGGCACACCCTACCCCTAACAGTAATCCATAAGTCTCTGCACTCCCCCTTGACACGGTGTAAGTGCATCTAGCTCCCCTTAGTGATTTTGGTGTATTGAAGACTTATAGGTTAAGGGACTAATGCGTTTATGAGTGTAGACAGGTCTATAAGTCTGTGAGGAGTTTGATATTTACAGAAAAAGTCGACCCCTAAAAATGAATATCTTCGACTGAAGATTTTGGATTTCTAAAGACTTTCTGAAGACTTTGAAAGTGAAGAAATTGGTGTGACCTTGAAGACTTGGTATTCATTTGAGGAACATGAAGCGTGAAGACTTTTGTTTTCGTTGTTTCATTTTATCTTTCTTGAGTCATAGGAAACACCGTACTGTTAAAGGGGGTCGAGGAAATACTAAGGAGAAATTTCCATGTGATGCTCAACTCAAATCCTACACCTACCAATCCCTTCGAGTGAAGCCATTGCAAATCTCATACAGTTCAATCAATTTCTTCAGTGACAGAGACGAAGTTCTTCTAGTCTCTGAGGAATTAGTTCTGACTAAGGAGTTAGGAATTCGCCAGTGCGGATTGCCTACACAGTGAGGAACATGATAGCCCTGAGGTATTTGATACTCAAAATTTCCGACCGTTGCTGTGCTACGCGCCAGCTGTCCCAAAATATCATTGAAGGGCATTTATGTCTTATCATTTCAGGCTACTCCCTAGGCTATAAATAGCCGCCCCCTACAACCACTAGCTAGTTGGCTGCTCCGAGAGAAACTGACACTTGTCATTTGAGAGCATCCCATCCTCCGAGGACTTTGAGCGAAAATCATCAAGTGAGGAAAACCCAAAACCAAACACCTACAAACGCAAAGTGATTGAGCATCACTGAAGAGATTTATCTTGCATAGATCCGGCGCTTGTTACCTTTGAAGACTGTGCTTCTTCCAGACGGTTAGGCGTCATGGTCTAGAGCATCCAAGAAGAAATTGTGGATCGCCGAGTGACCGAGTTTGTGAAGGTTTGGAAGTCACCTGAAGACTTACCACAAGTGGTTGGGCGAGGTCTGTGTGACCTTAGCTCAAGGAGAATACGGTGAGGACTGTGTGTCCTCAGGTTTAAATACCTAGCTGCTCCAACCAGACGTACAACTGACACAGCAGTTGGAACTGGTCTACCAAATCATTGTCTTCACTAAGCTTACCGGTTCTATTTGCTCAACTCTTTCATTTCCTCATTACTGTGCTGTGTGCCTGTTCATATCTGTTCGAAGACTTTGACTGAAGACTTTCTCAAGTTCCTCAGTTCAATTTCTTCAGTCTGTTTGTCTTCATCCTGTGTTATCCTGTGTTTACGCTTTCTGTACTCTGTGCTTGTCTTCATTTCATCATGATGACCATGCTTGTGTTCTGTTATGTTTACATCTGAGTACTTATTCCGTTGCAAGTAGTTCTTCGCTTAGGAATTTCCTCACCCGCAAATTCCTCAGTGAAGAATTCATAAACATCACCTATTCACCCCCCTCTAGTCGATATAACGCACTTTTAATTGGTATCAGAGCAAGGTACTCCCTTGTTCTGTCTGATTTTGGTTTAACCGCCTGGAGTTTTAGTTATGTGGACCGCAGGTATGAAGACCGTGTCATGCCCCATCTTTGACGGTCACGAATATCCCAAGTGGAAGGCCATGATGAAGAAGCGCCTCATGGCAATGAACAGCAAGCTGTGGACTGTCACTGAGATTGGTATTACCGATCTGTGCAAGATGGCGGAAGGTGATGACATTCGCAAATACACCCTTCTCAACCTCACGACGAAGGATGTCATCTGCTCCTGTCTGTCTCAAAATCAGTTCAGGAATATCATGCATCTCGATCATGCAAAGCTTATCTAGGACCATCTCTCTGAGGTCTATGAAGGTCATCGAACCCATCATGATCCTTGGTTTGAGGATTTCAAGGAATCACTCAAGGCGATGACATTCGAACCAGAATCATCATCTTCTACACCATGCCTTATGGCAAAAGATGCCAAGGAAACTGAATGCTACCTATCCGAGTCCAGTGATGATGAATCTGGTGATGAATTTGGACCCAGTTATGTCAAACTTGCTATAACACCCCCAGTGTCATGCTACAGTAACCCTCTGTGATTAGGCTAATTATTTTTCCAAACAGTGTTTAATCACCTTTGTTCAATATCCCATTTGAAATTCCAGTCAATTCAAATTCAAGTGAAGTTTGAAGTTGATCAAAAGTTGCTGGCAAAATGTTCATCATTTTTCAAAAATTCCATAACAAATGATTGTTAAGGAAAACAACATCACCTCCAAGCTAAGATGGACTATAGCAAATTAAAATAGTGCCAACTCAGCAAATTAATTGCTTTTCCATGTTTTTGCAAATTCCATCTATTTCAGACTTCTTCCAAACTTTTTGTGGCTGTGTCAAACATTGCATTGTATTTATGTGGACAGTTCCCATATTTTACAAAAATCATTTAGGCACCCCCAAATATTACAAAACCCTTTCTGTAACAAAAAGAAATAAAAAAAGGGAAAAGAAAAGGCCATGCTGCACTGTGCACTTGGCCCAGCCGCGCAACAGTGCAGCCCAGCCCACCTAACCCTGCGGTCCCCTACCTCTGTTCACCAGGGGCTGGGTGGACGTGCGCGCGCCGTCCGTGGCCGCCGATGGCCACGGGGCGGCCATCCGGCGGCTCCTCGGCGCCTACTAGGTCGCCCCCGCCCCGGACGAACCCTAGCGCCCCTCCCCACTTGCTTCCTCGCCTCCCAGATCCACTTCGCTCTCCCTTGGGCCTCTCTCCCCCACGTCGCCCGACGCTGTCGTCGCCGTTCTCTCGCACCACCACGGCGACCGTCGACCCTGAGCTTCAAAACCGCCTCCACGAGCTCCGCCGTTCTCTGCTCCTTCGTCTCCGACCATCAGCAGGAGTTGGGAGGCCCCGCTGAGGGCGTTCTTCTCCGCCCCCTTCCGCCTCTGTCGCCGACGATCCTCGTCGTCTCCGACGAAACCTGCAGCTACTAATCCGTCGACGGCTTTTCTTGGCCGCTCGGTGAGCTCCTCTCTCCCTCCATTCCTTCATCCCGCGGCCGCATTTGTCCCTAGCTAGTTCGCCGCCGTTGCCGTGCCTCTGCTTCCGTCGGCGTGCTCGTGGTCGTGCCGTTGCTGCCCGTCGAGCTCATATGAGCTCGGGATCATGCTCAGCACGTCCATGCGGACTCGTTGCACCCCTCCCTCGCGCTCTGCCGAGCCCCGTGGCACCGACCCCGTGCTCCGACCGAATGCGCCTCCGCGCAGCTCATCTCCGACGTCGTTCCGGTGACCTCTTGGTCATTTGCTCGCGCCCATCTTGCTCGCGCGTGCACGTAGGCCTCACCCCGCTCTTTGGATTGCCCGATCTCGCGTCGTACCACCGTTGCTGTTGCTCGCCCGAAGCACCTCGCCACCGGCGAGCTCGAAGCGCTCGCCCCCATCCGTTCCAGCCACTGCGTCCAACACGCGCGGTGCCAAACCGCGTCGAACGCGCCTAGCCACAACCCCGCAGACCCCCTGTGCGCGAAACCCGCGCCCCTCCCGAGCCGCGCCGCCGCGTTTGGCTCGTCGGAGTCAACTCCGGCGCGTCTCCGGCCGGTGTCCAACGTGGCGTCCACCAGGCACCACCTGGGTCACTGACTGGTGGGCCCAGGGGTCCCCTTTGACCTGTTGACTTGGGTCAACACTGACGTGGCCGCCCCAAATGCCACTGACATGTGGGCCCCGCGCTAATTAAACAGGTTTTATAAATAAATAAAATGTTAATTAATATGTTAATTAGTTTTAATTACTAATTAGTCGCTTACTAATGGGACCCACACCCCTAACTACTACTGTTAGTCAAATTAATCCACTGTTATCCCACAGAGGCTGACATGTGGGTCCCGGTGGCCCCACTGGTCAGTTTGACCTGGTTAGCCGTCCTGTTGACTGCTGACGTCACAATGATGTCATGCTGATGTCATAATTCCTTTTCTGTTAATTTAAATAATTTCAGAATATGCTTTAATCTTTGAAAATTAATAGAAAATCAATCGTACCTCGGATGAAAATGTTTTCTACATGAAAGTTGCTCAGAAAAATCCAACGAATCCGGATGCGCGGTCCGTTTACCTATAAGATGCCTCTAACTATTTGAACATGGAACATTCCCCTCCGGTCATCTATCTGACACAGGTTCGGAACCGGGAATACATTCTCGGTTGAATTCCCCCTCCACCTTTATCGTGTAGCCATACGTTAGGTCACACCCGGCACAACATATTGCCATGTTATGCATTGTGATGCTATGCTTGCTTTATATTTATTGTTTCTTCCCCCTCTTCTCTCCGATAGACCCCGAGACCGATGTCGCCCCTGTGATCGACTACGTCGACGACGACCCCTCCTTGCCAGAGCAACCAGGCAAGCCCCCCCTTTGATCATCCCGATATCGCCCATTCCATTCTCTCATGCTTGCATTAGATTTTTCTACTGTTATTGTTTGCTCCTATTCTGATGCATAGCCTGCTTTTGTAACCTGCTCATTGTACCTTACCTGCTTATCCTAATCTGCTTAGTATAGGTTGGTTAGTGATCCATCAGTGACCCCCACCTCGTCCTTGTTGCCCCTGCTTCATCATCGAAGACCCGATCAACAGGATCGAAGATCAGGCCCCGGCACCGCACATCACTTTCCCCTTAGTTGCTCGACACTACTGGGTTACTATCGAGTGCCGAAGGTGAGACCTCTACAGCACTTCTGATGTTAACCCTGTAGTGTAGCTATTCGGCTGTGGTCATCGAGGGTGATTCTGCCTTAACCACTTCCGATACGACTCTGTCATGCAACCCCTCAAGTGTGAACCTCGGGGGTGGTTCCTCTTACGTTCACCTTGATGATTACATCGAGTGGAATCCACCGGGGGTGATTCCTCGGGTTTTCCCCTTGATGTTTGGACACACAGTTACTATGGTTACTATGACTTTACACTGAACCATGTTACTAAAGACGGGTCGACCCTGAGGGGTACCCGCGAGTGAAGTGGAGACGGGTTGACCTGGAGGGTGCCCGAAGATAATTACGAGGCGTGGCCGGGCATTCCTAGCACTTGCCGCAAGTCCTCGAGACGGGGCAACGGGGTCACATCTTTGGTGAGTCTCTGCTTGTTACCGCGTGCTCCTAATCCACTACGATTTGGATATTTGATCCGAGGGGCATTTGGCCTGATAGCACTAACCATCACGTGGGCATAGTATGGGCGTTCTGCGTCGTATGCATCAGCCGAAGCTTAATAGACATCAGCGACTGAGCGGCGCGCGTCGGGTTGGACTGCGTAAGCACCTGCCTTGTTGAAGGAGGTAGCTAGGTCTGCTCACCGGCCGCCCACGCAACGTGTAGGAGTTCCCGGGGCGATGGCCCATGACCCCTGGGGGCATAGATTTAGTCCGGCGTGCTGGCCTCTCTATTAAGCCTAGGTCGGGTTGCGGCGTATTGTTTGGCCGAGGCCGGGCATGACCCAGGAAAGTGTGTCCGGCCGGAGTTAATCGAGCGTGGTGGGTAAGTTGGTGCACCCCTGCAGGGAAGAAAACATCTATCGATAGCTTTTCCTACGATAACGGACACTTGGAGTTGTATCCCGATCGATACAACTAGAAATGGATACTTGTGATGAGAATTGGATTGTGATGACAATTGGATAGTATGGCTCTGGGATTGCTTTCTCGCAGGGAGTCGAGAAAGTATGTCTGGCCGAGGTTGATAACACTACTAGTACTTTACTTTATGCTACTCTACTCCCTCATGTTGCTGCAAGATGGTGGTTTTTAGAAGATGCTAGTTTTCGATAGGACTAGCTTCTCCCCTCTTATTCTGGCATTTCTGCAGCCCAGTCCACATATACAGCCTTCCTTTGATAATGTTGCATATGTAGTGTAGATCCTTGCTTGCGAGTACTTTCGATGAGTACTCACGGTTGCTTTGCTCCCCCTTTTCCCCCTTTTCCCATTCTTCTCGGATGTCGCAACCAGATGGTGGAGCCCAGGATCCAGACGATACCACCGACGACTACTACAACCCCGAGGGTGCCTACTACTACGTGGAGACCGCCGACTATCAGGAGTAGTTAGGAGGCTCCCAGGCAGGAGGCCTTGCCTTTTCGATCGTTGTTGCTTTTGTGCTAGCCTTCTTAAGGCAAACTTGTCTAACTCATGTCTGTACTCAGATATTGTTGCTTCCGCTAACTCTTGTGTTTTCGAGCTATGTATTCGAGCCATCGAGGCCCCTGGCTTGTAATATAAAGCTTGTATTATTTTAATTTGTGTCTAGAGTTGTGTTGTGATATCTTCCCGTGAGTCCTTGATCTTGATCGTACACATTTGCGTGTATGATTAGTGTACAATTGAATCGAGGGCGTCACTAGTTGGTATCAGAGCCGACTGCCTGTAGGTAGCCCCCCCTTCCAACTCCTTGGCCGACGTTGAGTCTAGTCATCCAAAACTGTTTTACTAACTTGGCTGTGTGGCTTACGGGCCCACGTCGCCAATTGGGTGGTATTAGGATTTTTTATTCCTTGACTATACTCTGGGACTCTGATCTCTCTTCCATTCGGGTTAAACGATTTTGCTAACTCTAACATTAGGATCTCGTAACTACTTCCTCCCGGAGAGCCCCTTATTACAGATGATCGCCTGCTGCACCAGAAGATTCCGAAGATACTCTCTGATGTTATCCCGATAACTTGTGCTCATCGCGTTTGCAATTCCCTACCACCGATAAGCCCCTATGACTAACTGCATATCCTTTTCGCTCATACCTTCATCCCTAGTTGCTCTTGTTATTACAAGATACCCCGAAATACTTGTCGTTGTTCCGAGAATCGTTTTGTGCCAACTGCCTTGCAGTTCCTTGTCCCCTGAATACACCGACTAATTAATCCTCACACATATCGAGGATTTGTTTTTCCCCAGTTGTTCATATGTTTCACAAAAGTCTTTGAAATACTATTCGATCTTTCGATAATCCTCAACAGCCTATTGTTCTTAAAATTCTTGCTTGTTTGCATTATGGATAATCCCATAAGTCTAGTAATCTTATTGGCATCCTTTGTTACTATCCTTTTGAGTACGTTGATTCAATATGTTGCGGATGCTCGCAATCCTTAGTCGGATCATAGAATTCATCCTTCCGGCTTGGACGTCATTTGACCAAGAGCTGTTTTTTTGACCAATCAAATTGCTGTCGATTGTATCCCTAAGGCTATTCAACTTACTTATCTTTTGATTAGAGCATCTGCTTCTGATCTTCTATTTTTGAAATCATGATTTCTTTGCATTTAAGCATCAAATTATTCAGATGTTTCTATAATCCGAAGCCTTTGCATTCTTTCTTCTTCTGGTTGAGTACCGATACTCACATCAGATCCTATGTGGACCGCCAGATCCTTTGTTGGATTTTATCCGACAACGTCCTTCATATTCAATAACCTTTTGAGCCTTTCCTCGGATACATAATGCCTTTGGTAAATTGTATCCTCTACCTTCTCAACCATGCTCTGCCTTCAAGCTTGTGTTATATTACTCCTGAGGTTTGTGGAATATGTTCTTAACATGCCCCTATGGGTTGAACCTATGCCTTCCCTAATCCGTGTGAACCCGAGAGTTTTCACGAGTCATACTCTTCTGGTGTTTTGCCAGATATAATTTCAACACTACGACTTCATCGAAAACAAGAAGTGAATGGAAGGTTATACATTGAAGAAGTGGGAGTCGACCTTGAACTTTGTGTTCATGCCCATGGACCCGATGTGGAACTTATCATGGAAGTTTCTTGTGATAATAATAATCCCCTTGTTATAAGTTCATCTCGTAATTATGTTTGGTCCTTTACAACCGTGGTTCTGACCATGAGTGCTCCCCTTTGATTCCATTTCTCGGACAGGTTAAATCACTTGTCTTCTGCAGGTCAATACGCCTACCCAACCTCTATTATGATCTACCTTCGAGTATTACCCCTGGTATCTCAAGGATATCATGCCATTGCACTACATCTTATGAACTTATGATGGAGTACTACCTTACCCTGTCTTTGTCACTTCATGGGTTCTGGGTTGTTTGTCAACCGAGAACACCGATAAGTGAATCGATTCCGCACTCCGATTCAATAATTCTAAGTAATTTTCGTTGCTTACGAGTTTAATAATCCTTCAAGTCATTCCTAGCCTGATCGGCTATATCATTATGGTGCCAAATTTTAACTGTGCTACCTGGTTCTTCTTCCTGGAGCACAATTTTCGGCGATGAGCTAAACATACGTCGATCTTCCACGTCATATCATTCTGCCTTGAACAACAAGCTTGATTTCGAGTTTGTGTCGTATCCGTGGTTCCAATAGCCTTTCGCTTCATCCTTCCTGTTGCTTGATGTCGTCGCTCCTCGGTGGCATCTTCATAGAGCCTCTCGACAAATGTGTCGTGATCTGCATCAAGATTTTGACTTCTGTTGAGATGACAATTGAATTCATGGTGAGAGATACCATCCTTGACCTTCGATGATTTGAGTTATCATCGACAACCCCCTTGTATTCTTTCCAACACATGTTTGATCATGTCTTGGATTATACCTTGGACTCCTTGCTATTGTTGCAATTGTTCCTTGAGTATTTCTTGTGATCTTCTACTCCAACCCCTACTTGGAACACCATGTTAATGCTACCTCGAAGCATGCCTGAGGTATTCCAACTATCAACAAGAACATTGGAAGCACATTGTCGAATGTTTCTTGATCTATTATCCAAACACCGTTGTATGGGTAATATCATGATTCTTCCCTCGCCCCCTTTATCTAAATGCTTTTGAACTTGTTGTCATATCATGTATATCCTGCTCCGCTTCCCCTTGGGAAGGATATACTCCCAATTCTTGTGTGTAAACACATTTTCCTTTCCATTGGTCTGATTAATCTGATAATTTCTTTTTCCTTTCCATTAGGTTGTTTAACTTTTTGTGATCTATATGATATAAGCAGAAATAATTCCCTGCTTATAAAACACCCCGATGTACAACCTTGTCAGTGAGACCCTGTAACTATTGTTGATGAGATTCCGGTAACCACCGATGGACGTGAACCTTGCCTATTGGTCCGCCTCGTTCAACGAGCAGGAAAATGGTTCTCTTCGTCCCTCGCCCTTGGTACCAACGTTGTTGCCAACATAACTGATAGGCTATTCTCAGACCCGCCTTGCTGTCATGCCCGTGCAAAATGTTAGCGCCCTTCCTGCTTTTAACCCACATGGTGGGCCCATAACCCACAATTCCACAGGATCGAAACCTGACTCTTGTACACCCCTGTTTCTAAAGTTATTCCTTCCGCTTGCCTTGTATGAAAATCCCGAGCCGCCTTCCGAGAGGCGATCTATTCTGGTATCAGACGCAATACTTATTACTATTGCTCTGAACCCCTTTCATCCCTTGTTTTACGCAACAAACGATTGTCTACCAGGTTGAAGCTCCTTATTGCACCTCACCTTGCTCTCGATGACTTTCTTGAATTTCAACTCGAGAGATGCCTCTATGCCACGTTCACTGACATAGTCCCCGCGTACCTTTCTTGTGTTGAGCTCCGTCCTTCCCGAGTCTTTTCCCTTACTCCACCTCTTAAATCTCGGGACGAGATTTCTTGTAGTGGAGGAGATTTGTAACACCCCTAGTGTCATGCTATAGTAACCCTCTGTGATTAAGCTAATCATTTTTCCAAACAGTGTTTAATCACCTTTGTTCAATATCCCATTTGAAATTCCAGTCAATTCAAATTCAAGTGAAGTTTGAAGTTGATCAAAAGTTGCTAGCAAAATGTTCATCATTTGTCAAAAATTCCATAACAAATGATTGTTAAGGAAAACAACATCACCTCCAAGCTAAGATGGACTATAGCAAATTAAAACAGTACCAACTCAGCAAATTAATTGCTTTTCCATGTTTTTGCAAATTCCATCTATTTCAGACTTCTTCCAAACTTTTTGTGGCTGTGTCAAACATTGCATTGTATTTATGTGGACAGTTACCATATTTTACAAAAATCATTTTGGCACCCCCAAATATTACAAAACCCTGTCTGTAAAAAAAAGAAATAAAAAAAGGGAAAAGAAAAGGCCAGGCTGCACTATGCACTTGGCCCAGCCGCGCAACAGTGCAGCCCAGCCCACCTAACCCTGCCGTCCCCTACCTCTATTCACCAGGGGCTGGGTGGACGCGCGCGCGCCGTCCGTGGCCGCCGATGGCCACGGGGCGGCCATCCGGCGGCTCCCCGGCGCCTACTAGGTCGCCCCCACCCCGGACGAACCCTAGCGCCCGTCCCCACTTGGTTCCTCACCTCCCAGATCCACTCCGCTCTCCCTCGGGCCTCTCTCCCCCACGTCGCCCGACGCTGTCGTCACCGTTCTCTCGCACCACCACGGCGACCGTCGACCCGGAGCTTCAACAACGCCTCCACGAGCTCTGCCGTTTTCCGCTCCTTCGTCTCCGACCATCAGCAGGAGTTGGGAGGCCCTGCTGAGGGCGCTCTTCTCCGCCCCCTTCCGCCTCTGTCGCCGACGATCCTCGTCGTCTCCGACGAAACCTGCAGCTACTAATCCGTCGACGGCTTTTCTTGGCCGCTCGGTGTGCTCCTCTCTCCCTCCATTCCTTCTTCCCGCGGCCGCATTCGTCCCTAGCTAGTTCGCCGCAGTTGCTGTGCCTCTGCTTCCGTCAGCGTGCTCGTGGTCGTGCCGTTGCTGCCCGTCGAGCTCATATGAGCTCAGGATCGTGCTCAGCACGTCCATGCGGGCTCGTTGCACCCCTCCCTCGCGCTCTGTCGAGCCCCGTAGCGCCGACCCCGTGCTCCGACCGAATGCGCCTCCGCGCAGCTCGTCGTCGACGTCGTTCCGACGACCTCTTGGTCATTTTCTTGCGCCCATCTTGCTCGCGCGTGCACGTAGGCCTCACCCTGCTCTTTGGATTGCCCGATCTCGCGCCATACCACCGTTGCCGTTGCTCGCCCGAAGCACCTCGCCGCCGGCGAGCTAGAAGCGCTCGCCCCCATCCGTTCCAGCCACTGCGTCGAACACGCGCGGTGCCGAGCCGCGTCGAACGCGCCCAGCCACAACCCCGCAGACCCCCTGTGAGCGAAACCCGCGCCCCTCCCGAGCCGCGCCGCCGCGTTTGGCTCGTCGAAGTCAACTCCGGCACGCCTCCGGCTGGTGTTCGACGTGGCGTCCACCAGGCACCACCTGGGCCACTGACTAGTGGGCCTCTCTCCCCCACGTCGCCCGATGCTGTCGTCGCCGTTCTCTCGCACCACCACGGCGACCGTCGACCCCGAGCTTCAACAACGCCTCCACGAGCTCCGACGTTCTCCGCTCCTTCATCTCCGACCATCAGCAGGAGTTGGGAGGCCCCGCTGAGGGCGTTCTTCTCCGCCCCATTCTGCCTCTGTCGCCGACGATCCTCGTTGTCTCCGGCGAAACATGCAGCTACTAATCCGTTGAGGGCTTTTCTTGGCCGCTCGGTGAGCTCCTCTCTCCCTCCATTCCTTCTTCCCGCGGCCGCATTTGTCCCTAGCTAGTTCGCCGCCGTTGCCGTGCCTCTGCTTCCGTCGGCGTGTTCGTGGTCGTGCCGTTGCTGCCCGTCGAGATCATATGAGCTCGGGATCGTGCCCAGCACGTCTGTGCGGGTTCGTTGCACCCCTCCCTCGCGCTCTGTCGAGCCCCGTAGCGCCGACCCCGTGCTCCGACCGAATGCGCCTCCGCGCAGCTCGTCGCCGGCGTCGTTCTGACGACCTCTTGGTCATTTGCTCGCGCGTGCACGTAGGCCTCGCCCCGCTCTCTGGATTGCCCGATCTCGCGCCGTACCACCGTTGCCATTGCTCGCCCGAAGCACCTCGCCGCCGGCGAGCTCGAAGCGCTCGCCCCCGTCCGTTCCAGCCACTCCGGCCACCACCTTTGGACGCGCGGCGCTGAGCCGCGTAGAACGCGCCCAGCCACAACCCCGCAGACCCCCTGTGCGCGAAACCCGCGCCCCTCCCGAGCCGCGCCGCCGCGTTTGGCTCGTCGGAGTCAACTCCGGCGCGTGTCCGGCCGGTGTCCGACATGGCGTCCACGAGGCACCACCTGGGCCACTGACTGGTGGGCCCAGGGGTCCCCTTTGACCTGTTGACTTGGGTCAACACTGACGTGGCCGCCCCCAGTGCCACTGACATGTGGGCCCCGCGCTAATTAAACAGGTTTTATAAATAAATAAAATGTTAATTAATTTGTTAATTAGTTTTAATCACTAATTAGTCGCTGACTAATGGGACCCACACCTCTAACTACTACTGTTAATGAGGCGTTCAGACAAGGCCGAATCCATCTACCCTTTCCATGTGCTTGGCAGACAGATTATCCGGTTATCCAGTACGCCGATGATACCATCTTAGTCTTACCTGCCTCTCCTCAGCAGGCTGCCACTGTCAAAGGGATTCTGACGGATTACGCGTCGTCCATCGGTTTGAAAATCAATTTCCATAAGTCTACTCTGGTACCGATCAACACACCTCCTGACGTGACTACTGACCTGGCGCGTGTTCTTGGCTGTTCTGTGGGCCAAATGCCTTTCACATACCTCGTCCTACCTCTTGGCACGTCTAAACCAACGATTCTGGATCTTATGCCGCTGGTTTGCTCTGCTGAAAGGCGCCTCACTTTGACGATAGCCATGATGTCTTATGGAGGCAAACTTTCCTGGCTCAACGCCACGGTCACTTCCCTCCTCATATATGCCATGTGTACATTGAAATTCCCTCCAAAATTGATTGAGATGCTTGACAGGATAAGAAGAAGATGTCTTTGGACTAAAAAGACTGAACAAGGTGACAGGTGCAGCTCTTTGGCTGCCTGGGAGATGGTTTGCAAGCCTAAAAAACACGGTGGTCTTGGGGTGATCAACATTAAGGTCCAGAACGAGGCGCTCCTTTTGAAATTCTTACACAAATTTTATAACAGGATGGACGTCCCCTGGGTAAGCCTTCTTTGGGACAACTACTACACGAACAAAATCCCACACGCAGCTGAACCACTGGGCTCATTCTGGTGGCATGACATACACAAACTCACGCCCATTTATAGAGGAGTCTCATGTGTCCGGATAGTTACTGGCTCCACGGCCCTTTTTTGGAAAGACCTATGGAATGATAATGTGCTTGAGATCACCCACCCCCGTGCCTTCTCCTTTGCCACCAAAGAAGACATGTCTGTTGAAGATTTCTTGGGCAGCACGACGCTGGATGAAAATTTCTATCTGCCCTTATCTCCACAAGCGTTGGATGAAGTCCACGATCTCCAGGAAATATCCATGCACTTGCAACCCTCCACCTCCCCGAATGATGTTTGGTCGTATGTGTGGGGAAAAACTGAATTCAAGGCATCAGATTATTATAAGTTGTGCTTCAGAGAGGCTGATGCACATCCTACCTTCTCGCACTTGTGGAAATCGCACTGCATTATGCGTATCAAAGTCTTTGGGTGGCTTCTCATTCATGATCGACTAAACACTAGGAATATGTTGAAAAGAAGGCATTTCAACATTGGCGATGATCACACGTGCCTGCTTTGTGGGTTGCAAGTTGAGGAGACAGTTGATCACATGATCTTCTCGTGTTTGTTTAGCCAAGCCTGTTGGAGCAAACTCGGTGTTGTTTGGCCCTCATATTCATGCAGACTACAACTCCTTCATGGGATGCACCAAACCTGGGATGGACCGTTATTCTTCTTCGATATATTTTTGACCGCTGCTTGGAGCCTATGAAAAGAAAGGAACAATAAACACTTCAGAGGCACCATGCCCAGTATTGACACTTGGCTCAATAGGTTCATCCAGGATTTTAGCTTGCTGCAGCATAGAACCAAAGAGGCCCTTAGTGCCTCCATCGCCTCATTTGTACACTCTTTAGCCTAGCGTTTTTACTCACTTTTTGATTGCTCACCCCACACTAGGGGATGGAGGTTGGCAACCTCCCCATTTGTACATGAATTGTGACTATGTAACACCCCCCATATATATATGAAAAAAACAGTAGGAGCCTCTCCTACTGTCCAATTCTTAAAAAAACACTACTACTGTTAGTCAAATTAATCCACTGTTATCCCACAGAGGCTGACATGTGGGTCCCGGTGGCCCCACTGGTCAGTTTGACCTGGTCAGCCATCCTGTTGACTGCTGACATCACAATGATGTCATGCTGATGTCATAATTCCTTTTCTGTTAATTTAAATAATTTCAGAATATGCTTTAATATTTGAAAATTAATAGAAAATCAACCGTACCTCGGATGAAAATGTTTTCTACATGAAAGTTGCTCAGAAAAATCCAACGAATCCGGATACGCGGTCCGTTTACCCGTCAGATGCCTCTAACTATCTGAACATGGAACATTCCCCCTCCGGTCATCTGTCTGACACAGGTCCGGAACCGGGAATACATTCCCGATTGAATTCCCCCTCGACCTTTATCGTGTAGCCATACGATAGGTCACACCCGGCACATCATATTGCCATGTTATGCTTTGTGATGCTATGCTTGCTTTATATTTATTGTTTCTTCCCCCTCTTCTCTCTTATAGACCCCGAGACCGATGTCGCCCCTGTGATCGACTATGTCGACGACGACCCCTCCTTGCCAGAGCAACCAGGCAAGCCCCCCCTTTGATCATCCCGATATCGCCCATTCCATTCTCTCATGCTTGCATTAGATTTTGTTACTGTTATTGTTTGCTCCTATTCTGATGCATAGCCTGTTTTTGTAACCTGCTCATTGTACCTTACCTGCTTATCCTAAACTGCTTAGTATAGGTTGGTTAGTGATCCACCAGTGACCCCCACCTCATCCTTGTTGCCCCTGCTTCATCATCGAAGACCCGATCAACGGGATCGAAGACCAGGCCCCGGCACCGCACATCACTTTCCCCTTAGTTGCTCGACACTACTAGGTTACTGTGCTGAGGGTGAGACCTCTCCATCACTTCTGATGTTAACCCTGCAGTGTAGCTATTCGGTCATGGTCATCGAGGGTGATTCCGCCTTAATCACTTCCGATACGACTCTGTCGTGCAACCCCTCAAGTGTGAACCTCGGGGGTGGTTCCTCTTACGTTCACCTTGATGATTACATCGAGTGGAATCCACCGGGGGTGATTCCTCGGGTTTTCCCCTTGATGTTTGGACACACAGTTACTATGGTTACTATGACTTTACACTGAACCATGTTACTAAAGACGAGTCGACCCTGAGGGGTACCCGTGAGTGATGTGGAGACGGGTTGACCTGGAGGGTGCCCGCGAGATAATTACGAGGCGTGGCCGGGCATTCCTAGCCCTTGCCGCAAGTCCTCAAGACGGGGCAACGGGGTCACATATTTCATGAGTCTCTGCTTGTTACCGCGTGCTCCTAATCCACTATGATTTGGATATTTGATCCGAGGGGCCTCTGGCTTGATAGCACTAACCATCACCTGGGCATAGTATGGGCGTTCTGCGTTGTATGCATCAGCCGAAGCTTAATAGACGTCAGCGACTGAGCGGCGCGCGCCGGGTTGGACTGCGTAAGCACCTGCCTTGTTGAAGGAGGTAGCTAGGTCTGCTCACCGGCCGCGCACGCAACATGCAGGAGTTCCCGGGGCGATGGCCCATGACCCCTGGGGGCATAGGTTTAGTCCGGTGTGCTGGCCTCTCTATTAAGCCTAGGTCGGGTTTCGGCGTATTGTTTGGCCGAGGCCGGGCATGACCCAGGAAAGTGTGTCCGGCCGGAGTTAATCGAGAATGGTGGGTAAGTTGGTGCACCCCTGCAGGGAAGAAAACATCTATCGATAGCCTGTCCTACGGTAACGGACACTTGGAGATGTATCCCGATCGATACAACTAGAACTGGATACTTGTGATGAGAATTGGATTGTGATGACAATTGGATAGTATGGATCTGGGATTTCTTTCTTGCAAGGAGTCGAGAAAGTATCTCTGGCCGAGGTTGATAACACTACTACTACTTTACTTTATGCTACTCTACTCCCTCATGTTGCTGCAAGATGGTGGTTTCCAGAAGATGCTAGTCTTCGATAGGACTAGCTTCTCCCCCTCTTATTCTGGCATTTCTGCAGCCCAGTCCACATATACAACCTTCCTTTGATAATGTTGCATATGTAGTGTAGATACTTGCTTGCGAGTACTTTGGATGAGTACTCACTGTTGCTTTGCTCCCCCTTTTCCCCCTTTCCCTATTCTTCTCGGATGTCGCAACCAGATGGTGGAGCCCATGATCCAGACGACACCACCGACGACTACTACAACCCCGAGGGTGCCTACTACTACGTGGAGACCGCCGACGATCAGGAGTAGTTAGGAGGCTCCCAGGCAGGAGGCATTGCCTTTTCGATCGTTGTTGCTTTTGTGCTAGCCTTCTTAAGGAAAACTTGTCTAACTCATGTCTGTACTCAGATATTGTTGCCGTCACTAACTCTTGTGTTTTTGAGCTATGTATTCGAGCCCTCGAGCACTACACAAAAAATACACTTCCGTGATGATACGTGTTTGTCACAGTAGGTTGCATTTTTTGTCATGCATGTACATCCATGACAAATTTATGACAAAATCAAGATAGTCATACCTGTGCTGTCGTAGAAGTGTTCCATGACATTACCAAAATTATCATCACGGAAGTGTCCACTTCCATGACGGTAAATCGCGCGTCACAGAAGTGCTTTTGTCAAGGGTGACCGACACATGGCATCCACCGTAACGGAATGCCGTTAAGCTATCGGGTCGGGTTTTGTATCCGATAACCCATTAATAGCCCCGACCAATGGGGATTTTCCACGTGTAAAATCATCATTGGCTGGAGGAAACATGTGTCGGCTCATCGCTGGGACAGATGTCATCCACTCATTGGACAGAAGGCGCCTATGATACGTCGACACGTGGCACGGCCCAACAGAGGCCCATTCCTGTGAAAAGGTCGGCCCGTTTGACTTGGTCAAAAGGTGGCGGACCGGCCCATGGAAAGCTTGTTAACGGCCTGTTCGCATATAGCCCATTTACAGTCCGCTAACCCAAGGCCCGTTACACCCTATTCGAATTAGGCCCAGTAGCGTCATCTGGGCCATCCAATATGATTCTAGCCCGTTTTCACTTCTGGCCCATGTATGGCCCATGACGTCTTTCGGCCCATATGAGGCCCTATGTAACTCTTGGCCTATTAACGGCCCGTGGTGAAACTGGCCCGTAATGAACAGTGTATCACTTTACACCCATTAATGGCCCGTGGTGAAACTGGCCCGTAAAGAACAGTGTATATCTTTATACCCATTAACGGCCCGTTATTCCTTTGGGCCGTTTCCAGCCCATGTTATCTTTCAGCCATCTCAGAGCCCATTTATTCTTGGGCTATTTTCCAGCATTCGTTTACTTATGGCCCGTTACTGTCATTTTCTGCTTGTGGGCCAAATTCAGCCCGTGGTTACAGTCGGCCCGTTTGTGGTCCGTTAATACGTTGGGCCGTTTTCATAGCGTCATCAAATACGACCTATTAACGATGGCCCGTTATGGTCGGCCCATGAACGGACGATTCCAACTCTAGCCCGTTTACGGCCAGAATGCGGTCTGTTTGGCCCATGTTTGGCCAATCGATCATACGGCCTGTATAAGGCCCATTGATGATACGACCCGTAGAAGGCCCATTTTTTCTACGGCCAGTAGAAGGCCCACTGTTTTTACGGCCCGTAGAAGGCCCACTGTTTCTACGGCCCGTAGAAGGCCCACTGTTTCTACGGGCCCGTAGAAGGCCCACTGTTTCTACGGCCCGTAGGAGGCCCAGTGTCACTACAGTAAATATTAGCCCATGGTTATTGTGGCCTAGTTTAAAAAAATAGGTTATTGCAGCCACTAGCAAACCGCAGAAAAAGAACTGCACTGACTACAAGCAAACAAATAAATAAGACAACAAGGAAATAAATAAGCAAACAACTTACACTAGGCTATCACGGCTATTACACATATTACATCCACTGGGCATCAAAGTTCGCCACCAGTGCAAATATGGGGAACACATCAGCATATAAACGCCGCAGCAAAACAAGTCCAGAACTGAAACCACTTCAGAAGAGCTCAAGAAACAATATCCTGGGTACCCATAATGCCGGCAAGATGCTTAGCAAGCTTATTAACTTTCTCTTGTTTGGCGCTTAAGTGCTCCAGCGCTTGCTGTTGCACCAGAAAGTATGCATCTGAATTCTGCAGGGACTTCCTCAGTCCTTCAGCTTCCTGTCGCATAACATCTGATCGATGTCTTTCAACTTGAAGTTGAGACTCAAGAAGCCGAACTGATTCAGGCAACGAGTTCGAAGAGCTGGTGCCAGCAGTGGTAGCCAGTAACTCGAACACTACATCAAGACAGGACTTTGGGGTTGTCTCAGTGTCTTCAATATAGTTTTTATCAGTTTTCTTGGAGACCAACAGGGATGTCTCACTATCTTGAACCTTATCTGCCTTACTTCCTTTACCATTGCATAACAGGGTACTCTTCTCCAATATTTTATCTGCGTTCTAAAAGAGAAACAAACAAACACATCTCAGGTTTACAATGTAGTATATGAAACTCATTTTGGTAAACCAGTTCAGTAGTAAGGTGGACAGGATAACAGCATGAAACAAACATATATCTATGTAGTATGGTCACTATATGGTCTATATCATTCTAGTTTATGTTGCCAAATCAAGATAGATACAGTTCGAATCATATCTACTTAAGACAAAGCAGCATAGACAGAATATAAGTGTGGGAAACTACACAACAATAACAACACTTCTAATGTGCATGGCATGAGAACATAACTGTTTATTCAATTGAAACTGAAATCAACATAGAGCAAGTTACAACAGCAAACAGCCAAACACGTTGAAAAAACAGGTTTAAAACATACCTGTTGCGCCATTGGAGTTTCAATTGCATCCTTCAAATTTGAAATTAGTTGGTATCAGTAAATACAGTGATGAAAGAGCAAAGGAGTATGAACCATAGCTACAGAACCTGACCTGAGAACAATTCTTCTTCTGCTTTAAGCGTTGACTTCGGGTTCGGAGTGGTGGTCCTCATGATTTGGGCACTGCAGTTGCCTTACTAACTGCTCGTGTTTGGGTGCTCTGTGGTGGAGACGGTGCTGTGTCAATGGGAACTGGGTGTCTATCTGCTGGGGTTGGGGTTAGAAGGGGTGTAGCTGGTTCTCTGTCCAACTGGGTAGGGGTACAATCGGCATGAGTGTGGGTTATGTGTGGTGGGGCTGGTTCTTGGGCAAGTACAACCGTGGTTCTATCTGCATCGACAGGTAGCACGATCTTTTCTAAAGACCGTGTTTTTACTCCCACAGATACTGCCATCACTCCCTCAAATTGAAATGGCTGATAAACAAGAAAAGTAATTGAATTTACAGACATTGTAAGATAGACATGTGCAATGGATAGTAGGGAAGAAAACAGGGCATGAAATAATTCACATTTATGTTGTCTAAGCAAACCGAATAGCAGGACATAATTTCACATATATGATGGCTAATTAAACAGGATAGCATGACACAATTTCACATGTATGATGGCTAACTAAACAGGATAGAATGACATACTTCAAAATATGATGACTATGTAAACATGATGACATGATATAACTATACGATGTGTCTATTAAAGTGGTTGGCATGCCATAAATCACAAACATGCCGTCGATGGAAACATGATGGCATGATATAATTCACGGATAGAATGACATAATTTAAAATATGATGACTATGTAAACAGGATGAGATGATATAACTATATTATGTCTTTAGAAAATGGGTTGGCATGCCATAATTCAGATACATGCTGTCTATGTAAACATCATGGCATGACATAATTCAAATATATGATTTATATACTAAGGAAGTGAGTAGAGGGCAATCGCATATATGATGTGTCAACTAAGGAGATGGCATTCAATATTGTGTATATGATGTAAAAACTAAGCATTGCAATACAACATATGCATTATATGAGTAATATAACCCTGCCAAGTTTGAGCATACACCTCAAGGGGATAATAGGACTGGTCATCTGCCTCTGAATCCTCCTCTGAAGAGCTATCTGTAACCAGCAAGATATCTGCTTCAGCAGGTAGCATTGTCTGCTCTGAAGACCTTGTTTTCACTCCAGATTTCTCCATCACCAATTCAAATGGCTGATGCACAGGAAGAGCAATTGAATATACAAACATTGTCAACAAAAGCAATGAGAAATACAAAAAAAGGACGGCATGATATAATTCACATATATGGCGCTTGCCTAAACAGCATGGCATTGCATAATTCACATACATAGTGCCTTGCAACAAGATAACATTGCATAATTCACATATATAATGTCTTGCAACAAGATGGCATTGCATAATTCACATATATGGTAATTAGACACAAAACAGGTGGCATTCACACAAAGCATGTCTAAACTAAGCAAATGACATAGCAATGAAAGATACCATACGCACAATATGAGCAACATAACCCTGCCAAGCTAGGGCATGCACCTCGGGGGGGGGGGGGGATATGACTGGTCATCTGTCTCTACATCCTCCTCCGAGGAGCTATCGGTAACCAGCAAGACATGCGCTTCGTCAGATAGCATTGTCTGCTCTGAAGACCTTGTTTCCACTCCAGATTTTTCCATGACCGTGACGAATGGCTGATGCACAGGAAGAGTAATTGAATGTACTAAAATTGTTGACAAATTTAACACGTAATAAAAAAATGATGGCATGATATAATTCACATATAAGATGACTGGCTAACCAAAGTGGCATTGCAAAATTCACATATATGATGCCTGGCTAGACAAGATGGCATTGCATGATTCACATATACGATAAAGAAACTAAACAGATGGCATTGACACAAAGCATGTCTAAACTAAGCAGATGACATCTTTAATGTATACAGTAAGCAATGCAAGGCACCATATGCATGATATTACCAACATCAGCATGCCAAGTTAGAGCGAAGACCTCATGGGGTAAATAGGAGTGGTCTTCTCCTTCTGAATCCCCCTCAGAACAGTTATCTTCCTCTTGATTACGATCCGAAATGGGTGGAGGGGGGGCTGCCTTTGCGCCCACCATGGAACGGCGTCTGCATGGAATTTTATTGCCACGCAAGGCTCGTCTCTTTTGCTCTACATGATCAGTTCTATTGTGTACAATAACTGGCATGCATAGGAATAAAACATAGTGAGATTATGTAAGGAGTGCATGCACAAATCCAGAGTGATGGTAGCAAACTGTGGATAGACCCAAAACCAATGATAGCAGGCAGATACTAGCTTTAGTTAAAAAATACAGATAATGGCTCCTTTAATGTTTGTTTGCACCCAACATGAAACTCATAGTAGACACCGGAGATTAACCAGATAGTAGACAGATAGTACTGATTGCTGCCCCAATATGTACCCCACAACCATTTAAAAACTCAAGTTTCAGCATTAGTTTGGACCTGACTCAGAGTCTAATAGGTGAACATGACGATAATGTAGCATGTCATCATATTAAGCGATGCATAACGTAAGCAGACACGGAAGAGTGCGACCTCTCTTGCGGACCCGTGTAGTCCTCAAGGTCACCTGCTCAGTTGATGATGGTAATGCAGTTGCCGTGGCTGCCGGCGGTAGGGAAGAAGATCTGAGGGGGCGAAAGACAGTCTGGAGAGCGGATCCCTGCTGTGGTGAACCCTTCCGTCGTTGGAGCAGCTGAGCCGGGGTGGAACACAGCACCGTAGGAGCAGGACAAACCACACAAGGTTTTCTTTGACACATATCTGTAGGAGAAGTAATTGAGTAAGGGCTTGTTTGAATTTGAGGATTCTAACAATGCAGGGATAGGAAATAGACAGGAATAGGATAGGAATGCATGTGCAAAACAGAGAATTTAAAAACACATGATTTCTGCCAATCTGGGTGTTTGATTCACAACAATTGGAAGATCACAGGATGCAAAAAAGCATGGTGAGATTAAGTCAAACCACAAGAAAATGTACGGTTATAATGCTATTATGCTACTATCTCTTAGTCTTGTGATTGATGAATAGGAATATGAAAAGGAGGAGAAGTGGAAATTAGAATTCCTACGGTTTTTCTTTCAAGGAGACACTAAAGGAACAAATCCTACATTTTTCCTTTGCTCCATTCCTTTGCACCAAATTCATGAAAAGTAGTACCATAGGAAACTTTCCAATTCCGATGTTTTTCATTCACTTTTCCTTTCAAGCACTGGCGATTCTAGTAGGCAGGCTTGAGCAAGGAAAATCCTACACTAAAAAAATGTTTTTGTGCTACTTCTATTACTTTGGACCCAGGCCACTGCCATACTAGCTCAACTCCCAGGCCCATCGACAAATGCACAGAGATAAATAATGATGGCTTTCAAGAGAGTCCATCACGGATAGCTAAGTTGCCTGGTACCTCACTGCTTGTCATATAGTAGGATAAAATAATAGTATTTCCTGTTACTACGAGTGCTTAGTGGACAATATATATAACATGTAGAGTAAAAAAGAGATGCAACGAGTGTACAACCTCTTTGGCAAAGCCATGTCGATCTCAGAGTGATTGGGTTGGCCGGTGAGGATGCTCCGGCTGACTTGGCTGTCAGAGGAGGGGAAGAAGATCTTAGGCGTCTGGAGATGGAGCCCGAGGTACTGCTCCGCTGTGATGGATGGTTTCGTCGTTGGAGCAGCTCCGGTGAGTTGTACGACGCCGAGGCTGAAGCAGGACAAGAGAGACAACGAACGACGTTAACCTGAGTGGAATTCTAATAGCATCTCCAATACATGATGTAAAATACATAACCACAAAGTGCTAGATGTAAAATACATCAGCCGCTCATCTCTGAACTTAACTGTCGAAACTGAACTTAACTGTCGAAACTGAACTTAACTATTGAAACTGAATTTTGCTGCCGAAACTGAATTTTGCTGTCGAAACTGAACGCAGTAGCAAGGTGAGGCTACACGTCGGTCGACTGACTTTTTCATCTCTGGTCAGTCGATTTTGCAGCCGTTGGATACGAAATCAAGGGCCTGTGGTTCATCTTCAACCTCCACCCCCCTGAGCCGCCAGCCACCACTGGCCAAACAGCAGCCCCCCGCCGCCCGTGGCTGGCAGTGCGCCACCCCGCCCGCCCAAAAAACACTCCCCACCACCGGTCCGCCGCCGCCCCGGCCATCCCTCTAGGCCCCCCCGTGCCGAGCTTTTTCTCCGGCGATCCCCACGCCACCGCCCCGCCAACGCCCGGCCACCGCCGGCGACCACCGCCCCATCCTGAACCCTAAGATAGATAGTGGGGTACCTCTTCGGTGAGCCCCCCTCCCCGCTGCGGCTGGTTCTTCCTTCACCCCGGCGAGCCCCCCCACCCCCTGAAAATCGACTGACCCAAAAGTCGATTCAGTCGATTGAAGTGTAGCTAAATCGGAGCAGCATCGCAAGCAAGAGCAAGAGCGAGAGCAGCAGCGCGAGCAAGAGCAGACCAGGCAGGGGACCGAGAGCAAGAGCAGAGCAGCAGCGCGAGCGAGAGCTAAAGCAGCAGCAGCTCCTACTGATGTGGACGTCGCCGCCGAGGGAGTGACGCTGTGGAGGAAGTGGCCGGCGACTCCGCCGTGGATGGAGCCGCGCCGTGTCAGCTCGGGACCGAGCGCCGACAGCACCGTGAGATCGAATCAAGAAGAAAATGCGGCGATTAGTGTACAACCTCTTCGGTGGCGCCGATTAGGCCGCAGCTTCATCCGAGGAAACGGTGATGATGATGCTCTTCCGGTGGTGCAGGTAAAGATGGCAGTGTGGGAATGGAGATGGCGTGAAAGACGAGGGGAACGTCGGGGTAGCTCCTTGGAGGTGGAGGACGGGGTGGCTGAACCGGCGGGACGATGAGATCGACGACGGATCCTCATCCGGTACGGTGGATGAGGGACGTCGAGGTGTTGCTGTGGACGACGTCGTCGGGGAAGAGGCTCCGGCTGGGTGGCGGACGGAGCAGGGTGTGGGGTTTCGTCGTGGGTTTTCGCAGCCTCGGTGTATGAATGGGTGGGCGGATGGGATGGCAGTGGGGAACCATGGCTTAGAGACACGCTTGTCCGAAATATGGGGTAAGTTAGGAAAGTACCCCCACCGATTTGAGGCGGTTCTTTCGGTTCAGGGGTACCACAGGCATTTCACGTGTCGGGATTTCACAGGAGGTGGGAGTTTTCGCGCGCGTTGTAATTTCGGAATAGCAAGGCACGGGTTGAGATGGAGGGAGTTGGCGGAGCACAACGAGACCAAGATATATCTTAAATATTTCGGGCTAACAAGGCGCGGGTTGAAGAGGCGGGAGTTTCGCAGCACGATAGACAGAGACGCTAGCTTGAATTTTCGGCATAACAAGGCGCGGCTTGAAATTTCGGAAGAACAAGCTTAACGTGTACCAAAAAAAAAGACAATTTCCACCTCAACACGCACAACACACACACAAACACCATTTAGACTAGAGTAAGGTACACGTGCATTGCACGCATGAGATTTGGCAACCAAATTATGAATAAATACCACATTATAGCATGCAAGCTTTGAGTCATATATGCATGATGTAGATGTTCGTTTAATTCTTATAGTTCATTTCATTCAAAATCATCTAGTTTTTGTAAGAAAGCTAATCTATTTTAAGATTCATGGAATTGTGCGTCGTAAGACATAAAGTAAAAACAAATAATGGCAAATCATGTAGAAAAACATTTGGGCAATTCTGATACGGAAGATTCTAGAACAAATAAGAAGTGCTTATGTTTTGATGTTTGTGCATTATGCTTAAGTTCAACCATGGAGTCTTCTAGATTATACATGTGGCGAAATCTGGTGGAATCTAGATGATATCCAACGGCCAGTAGTGCTCAAATTTGCCATCTTTGGACCATCGGATTCGCCTCATCCAACGACCATCTTTCAAAGTTAAAGTTACCCGCAAACAATATAAAAAAAATAAAATATAAAAAATATATATATATATAGGGGTATAGATATAGATATGTGATGCGAAAGCCGCCCATCATCTCCAATTAGAATAGTGTGTCCATGCACGGATGCGACGTGGCCAAATGATGTCTGCCATCGGTATCTCAAATTCAAATCAGTCTGACCTTGTTCAATGTGTATACATTACAACATGCTCGTTTCCAAACCACACCGCGCAGATCTCTGTTATATTCATGCATGCATGGGTTTCAAACATCAGGATCTCTTATTCAAATATTTGAATTCAACTTTACATTGATTATGACCTCACCTATTCTTTTACACCCACACAGTAGTCTTTTCTTTATAATTGTACCACTAACTTTCTCTCGTGCATGCATGCACACACACTACCAGTCGGCATTATACATCGCACACATACAATGTTTTTCTTCAGGTCGGTCTCCCATGAAGGCACACACCCACACACATCCCCCTCTCCATCATATCGGACATTCTTTATCTCTCACGCGTGCATGCGCAATGATCGATGTTCCTTTATGTATGTGTGTATATAGCTAGGTCTTTCATAGTTTTCCACACAAACCGATCAATCGATATATCCAGTGAGGGCTCACCCTCTTTCCCACGTCCACATCGATCAATCTATACCTCTCTATATAGGATTAACATATATAGCTAATACACCCACATTAATTATATATCCAACATCCCCCTCTCATCATCCATGCCTTCCGCTTCATCTCTTAGACGCGTGCACAATGGCGAAGACAGGGGGCAGTAAGGGCCCTGCCCCCCTCCCCCCTAACATCACTATATATCGAGGTTAATCTGAATGTTGTCGGGGATATACCCCGCGGTATGACCCGGCTGGAAGTATGACCCGGCCGGGCTTGGCGTTTTCATTGGTAACCTGCAGTGGTGGCAACTCATGAGCCTGGCGACTCATGGATGGCCCTAACGGCGGGTCATATAGAAGATTAGGCCCATGTTATGGTGGGCCGGTTTACGAGGAAAGGCATAAGGAGTTTTCCCTTAAGGGAGCAGACTAGGATTCCACTTGTAATAGACTAGTCCTAATCCTAATAGGACTCCACATGTAACCCACCCCTTCAACTTATATAAGGAGGGGCAGGGCACCCCAAAGAGGGATGAGAGCAAGAAACAATCTTTAGGGCTAGACACAAAGAGCCGGCCGAACCGGCGATTCACTCATGATCATAATGAGACCTAGTGTTGAGGATATAAACCTTAGAGTCACCCGCCCGGTGGGGCCGGGTTACACATAAGGGACGTCACCTGAAGCCCGACGCCAAGCTTGAAGACGGTGGGCCAAAGATGGGCTTAAGACCCGGAGATGGCTTAAGGCCCATAGTTACAACCGTCATTATGGTAGAACTTGTAGTATAAGGCAAGAATAGTCGAGAGTCCGAGCCGGACACTCTTATGAGCCTGCCGGGACTCTCAGAAGCTGCTGGGCGTCAACCTCTCTATATAAAGGGACGACCCGGCAGCGGTTTAGGGACAAGAAAGATCTCGTCGAGAGCCAGGCATAGCAGTTAAGCTCCCTGGTCATCGAAACCCTAATCAATACCACCTCAACTGGACGTAGGCTTTTACCTTCACCGTAAGGGGCCGAACCAGTATAAACTCTCGTGTTCCTTGCCCCGTTTAACCCCTTCAAGCTTCCTAGCAGCGATGGCTCCACGACTAAGTCCTAGCTTGAGGACATCTGCCGTGACAATTCCAGGACAGTTGGCGCCCACCGTCGGGCTAGCGCATGGTGGATTTGAGTTCTTGAAGGGCAGCTTCGAAGGGCTCAAGGGATACGCTGTGGGCCGGATGACCAGGAGTCGTCGCGGCAAGCTCTACATCGACGATGCAAGCTGGGGTCCCGACGCCGGCTCAATTGAGTACGGATACCGGGTCCCCTTCGGCGGAATTCATGTTTTCATTGGCAAGATTGGTGAGCCGGGCCCTGAGCCGGATCTCTGCGCCGATCTCATCGAGATGGCTCAGCGCGCATGACCCGTCCGGGCCCTGCCTGCCTTGAAGCATGCTTTTGTGGGATGTATCCATGGAGGGCTCTCTGGTGGATCTGGATCTGGTGATGAGACGGCCGCCGGCTCTCACGGCGAATCATCCACAGATGAGTCGAACTCGTTGTATCAGCTTCAAGATGGCAGGCTAATGGGTTGTTCCGATGGTGACAGTATTCCGGACCCGTTTGAGCCGCCGAGCCGGGTTGGAATCTTCATGGCCGGTGCGCAGCCTGTTCAGAACCCTGCTGCTGGGGCGGGAAACCTGGTGCCCTCGCCGGCTCAGGTGCTGATGGATCTCACGGACAAGATGACGGCCCTGTTGACCGCCGCGGTTGACCCGGCGGATCAAGCTCAGCATGACGCGGAGGTGGCGCAGTTGAAGTTAGATCTAGTGAAAGCCAAGGAGGATCTGGCAGCGGAAGGGATCAGGATGGCTGCGGAGAGGGCGGCTCTCGATGCCCAAACTCAGTTGATTCAGGCGCAGTCCTTCCGGCTCACGATGGATCAGAACGCGTCCAATGAGGTCATGAGAAGGAGGCATCAAAAGGCCCAATCTCGACTCCCTCCGGTCTACGATCCTCGAAACCTCTTCAACACGCCAGGTGCAGGGTCTAGTAACCCACCAGGGATCATAGTGCCCGGGTCTGGGACCCCTGTTCAGCCACAAGTGATGGGGCCTCCCCGGGTGAGCCCTGCCCCGCCTCAGTATGTGCCGATACTGCCGGGTCATTATGCTAACCCGCTGGAGAACATGGTCGCCGCAGCAGCACGACTGGCGGCCGTCCCAATTGACGGCGACTCTCCGACGGCTATTGAAATCCGCCGGGTCAGGGAGCTCCTTCAGATAGCGCTGGCGCAGCAAGAGGCGTACTCTTACAGCCGAGACAGGATCCACTCGACCCCTCATCCAGGCCGGAGCCCGAGTTACAGCAGACACATGGCCTCGGCGACCGGCTCAAGTAATGTCCGACGCCATGACCCGCCCCCTGGCCATGGCCCAGCTCATAACGGAGCCTTTCACGCAGTAGACCAAGACAGAGCGCGGCAAGAGGCGGAGCAGGTGCCTCAGTTGACGGCTTACCAGACTCCCCCGGCTTATCCGACGACTTCCGTCAACGTGGGTATCCCTACCAGGACTGGAGGTGTCCCTTGTTTAGTGCCAGCTCTCCGCAATGAGCGTCTACCCAAGGACTTCAAAGGCCCTAGGAAGGTGCCTAATTACACGGCTGACCTACAACCCGCAGCCTGGATCGAAAGTTACGAGATGGCCATGGAACTGCTGGAGGTGAGTGAGGCGGCGATGGCCAAGTACTTCACCATGATGCTAGATGGGACTGCCCGCACTTGGTTGAAAGGGCTACCGCCGAATTCCATCGGATCTTGGGCTGAGCTGAAGGCCCGGTTCATACAAAACTTCAAAGACACCTGTAGACAGTCTATGTCAATAGTGGATTTGACTAACTGTAAGCAACAGGAGGGTGAGTCTACGACACATTGGGTTCGCCGGGTCAAAGAGATCATACACTCATCGGATAAGATGGATGCCGGCTCTGCAGTCTTAATGTTGGAGCAAAATTGTCGTTTTCTGCCCCTGAAGATGAAACTCGGGCGGCTTAAGCGCGACTGCAATGACATGGGGACGCTGATGGCGGCTCTCGTCAAGTACGCCGATTCTGATAGTACCAAGGACCCCGCTTCAGATGATGAAAGGACAGGGAAGGGAAAGAAGAACGGCAATGGCAAGGGTCCTCAGCATAACCCGGGGAACCAAGGAGGTGGCAAGCGTAAGGCCGACGGCAGCCTAGAGTTCGTGGCCAACGCCAGTTCACAGGGTAATAGCCAGAGACGCAAGGGGAGGCCCCCTCCCCGAGCCGGCGGGTCAGGTCCGATGCTGGAGCAACTGTTGAATGAGCCTTGTCCAAGGCACTGCTCTAGAGAGAAGCCAGCTACTCATCTATGGAAGGATTGTGCAATCATGAAGGCCTTTAAGAATTCCAACGCCTTTAACGGCAACAATGGCCCGGGCGGTGGCTCAGGCGCCGGCGGCTTTCATGGCCCGGGCGGCGGCTCAAATTCTAATCCTCAGAACGGTCAAGGGGGCTTTAATCAGCAGTCTGGCCAAGGTCATCAACAGCAGCAGGGGGGTTATCAGACCAATCCAAAGCAGCTTAGCGGTGGACAGTATCATGTATTTACCACCAGTCTATGTAAGCGAGATCAGAAGCTTCATAAAAGGGTTGTGAATGCTGTTGAGCCGGCGGTTCCATGCTATTTACGATGGTCTGAGCAGCCTATAGTGTGAAGTAGGGAGGATTACCCTCCCCGGGTGGATAATCCGGGTCACTTGGCCTTGGTGGTGGCTCCTCAGGTGGGAGGATATAAGTTCACTAAGGTGCTCATGGATGGAGGCAGCAGCATCAACATCCTCTATTATGAGACTTTCCGTCGTATGGGATTGGTTGATAAGAACCTCAGCCAGTCAAACACTATTTTCCATGGTGTGGTACCTGGTAAGTCGGCTTATCCAGTTGGCAAGATCGAGTTGGAAGTGGCCTTTGGAGGCGAGCACAACTACAGGGTGGAAAAATTAACCTTTGAGGTGGTCAAGATAAGGAGCCCGTATCATGCCATATTTGGGCGACCGGCTTACGCCAAGTTCATGGCGCGGCCGTGTTACGTGTATTTACAGCTCAAGATGCCGGGTCTCAATGGGACCATTACGGTTCATGGCAGCCGAAAGGTGGCCTTGGAGTGTGAGGAAGGCGATCCAGCTTATGCAGAATCTGTTTGTGCAACAGAGGAGTTAAAATTTTACAAGGACAATGTTAACCCAACAGATATGACCTCTCTGAAAAAGCCGACTACGGAGCATGAGCCGGCAATGAAATTTAAGTCGGCTGATGAGACTAAACTTGTTGATTTCGTTCCAGGTGATTCATCTCAGCAGTTTAGCATCATTGCCAATCTGGATCCAAAATAGGAAAGCGCGCTCATCGAGTTCATCCGTGAGAATAGGGACATTTTTGCATGGAAACCTTCTGACATGCCAGGTGTACCTAGAGAACTCGCTGAGCACACTCTCAATGTTGATCCGAAATTTAAGCCGGTCAGGCAATTCCTTCCGCGGTTTAATGAAGAGAGGCGGAAAGCTATTGGTGAAGAGGTAGCCCGGCTCTTGGCGGCCGGGTTTATTGTTGAAGTCTTTCACCCAGAGTGGTTAGCTAACCCGGTGCTCGTACTCAAGAAGAATGGTACCTGGCGGATGTGTGTGGACTACACGGACTTAAACAAGGCGTGTCCGGCTGATCCTTTTGCCCTTCCCCGTATTGATCAAATCATTGATGCTACGGCAGGTTGTGAGCGCTTAAGTTTCTTGGATGCTTATTCTGGATATCATCAGATTAAAATGGCAGTTAAGGACCAGGAGAAGACGACGTTCATCACTCCCTTTGGAGCCTTCTGCTATGTGTCTATGCCCTTTGGACTCAAGAGTGCACAGGCGACGTATCAGCGTTGCGTGCAGAACTGTCTTCATAACCAGATTGGGCGCAATGTTCATGCTTATGTGGATGATATTGTGATTAAATCCAGGAAGGAGGAAACCTTGATAGATGATCTGAGGGAAACCTTTGATAATCTCCGGGTCTACAAGATGATGCTTAACCCAGCCAAGTGTGTTTTTGGTGTTCCTGCAAGCAAGCTCTTGGGTTTCTTGGTTTCTAACAGTGGCATTGAAGCTAACCCGGAGAAGATCAAGGCCATCACCTCCCTGGCTAAGCCGGCGTGTATAAATGACGTCCAGCGCTTGGCGGGTTGCATCGCTGCTTTAAGCCGGTTTATAAGCCGTTTGGGTGAGAAGGCCATGCCATTATATCAGTTGATGAAGAAAACTGATGACTTTGTCTAGAATGATGCAGCTAATACAGCTTTTGAGGATTTGAAGAGGCAGCTGGCAGAGCCCCCAGTCCTTGCTGCTCCGGTTGACAAGGAGCCTTTATTGCTGTATGTGGCTGCTAACACATGAGCCGTCAGTGTGGCTGTGGTGGTGGAGCGCAAGGAAGAGGGTAAAGAGCATCCGATTCAGCGGCCGGTTTATTATGTCAGCGAAGTGCTCATCGAGTCCAAACAGCGGTATCCACATTGGCAGAAGCTTGTTTATGGTGTGTTCATGGCAAGCCGGAAGCTTAAGCATTATTTCCAGGGTCACCCCATCACCGTGGTTAGTTCTGCCCCCCTTGGAGATATCATTCAAAACAGAGAGGCCATAGGGAGAGTGGCTAAGTGGGCTATAGAGCTCGGACCTCATGGTCTGAAATACGTACCACGCACTGTAGTTAAATCTCAAGCCTTGGTGGATTTCATCAACGATTGGACAGAGTTACAAGTGCCTGAGCAAAAGCCGGATAACACATATTGGACTATTCACTTCGATGGGTCCAGGCAATTGGAGGGCTCGGGGGCTGGAGTCGTGTTGGCTTCCCCTAAGGGTGACAAGTTCCATTATGTGCTACAGTTGATGTTTCCTTGCACTAACAATGCGGCTGAGTACGAGGCCTTGCTCCACGGTCTTCGGATGGCTAAAGAGATGAGCTTGAGCCGGGTAAGGTGCTTCGGCGACTCAGACTTGGTGGCTCAACAAGTATCAGGAAAGTGGGACTCCAAGGCCCCTCTCATGGTGGCTTATCGCCGTGAAGTTGATGCCATTGCTGGGCACTTTCAGGGTTACCAAGTAGAGCACATCGATCGCAGGAAGAACGAGGCGGCTGATGCTCTAAGCCGGCTGGGCTCTCAGCGAAAACCGGTGCCGCCTAATATTTTCCTGGACATCCTGTATAACCCTTCGGTTAAGTTGCCTACAGAGGAAGACTTGGCTGTCC
Source organism: Aegilops tauschii subsp. strangulata (assembly GCF_002575655.3). Classification (NCBI taxonomy): domain Eukaryota; kingdom Viridiplantae; phylum Streptophyta; class Magnoliopsida; order Poales; family Poaceae; genus Aegilops; species Aegilops tauschii. The sequence goes on along the minus strand of NC_053039.3, from coordinate 59,232,973 downwards.
CTGACCCGGAGGCACGACTGGTGGCGGCTCTCCACATCATCCCGGATTGGACAGTACCCTATGTGGCTTACATGACCCGGGGAGATTTGCCCGAGGATGAAACTTTGGCCAGACAAATAACCCGGCGGTCTAAGTCAATGGTTGTTATTAATGGTGAGCTGCATCGCCGCAGTGTTACGGGAGTGTTCCAGCGTTGTGTCTTCCCTAAGGAAGGTCAAGAGATCTTGCGTGAGATTCATGAAGGGGATTGTGGCCATCATGCTGGCTCAAAGTCTCTTGTGGCCAAGGCTTTTCGTCATGGTTTTTATTGGCTGACGGCTCATGCTGATGCGGAGGACTTGGTCAGTAAATGTGATGGTTGCCAAAGGTTCTCGCGATGGGCTCATGTGCCGGCTCAGGAGCTGAGGATGATCCCAATTACTTGGCCCTTTGCGGTCTGGGGGCTTGATATGGTTGGGCCTTTTAAAAGGTCCAAGGATAAGAAGACCCACCTCTTGGTGGCAGTTGACAAATTTACCAAGTGGGTTGAAGCGGAGCTAGTTAGCAAGTGTGATGCAGCCACGGCAGTTCAGTTTATGAAAAAGGTGATCTTTCGCTTTGGCTTTCCACACAGCATTATCACTGACAATGGTACCAATCTATCCAAAGGCGCCATGGAGGAGTTTTGTCAACGAGAGCATATTCGACTTGATGTTTCATCAGTGGCTCACCCTCAATCCAATGGTCAAGCTGAGAGGGCTAATCAGGAGATTCTGAAAGGCATCAAACCCCGGCTTTTGGTCCCTTTACAACGGACACCGGTTGTTGGGTGGAGGAGTTACCCTCCGTGTTGTGGAGCATCAACACTACTCCTAACAGATCTACAGGTTTCACGCCTTTCTTCATGGTTTATGGAGCGGAAGCAGTCCTCCCCAGTGACATCCCTCATGACTCGCCTCGGGTGGCGGCTTATGTTGAGGCGGATAATGAACAGGCGCGCCAAGATGCTCTTGACTTGTTGGACGAACAGCGTGATGTAGCAGAAGCTCGCTAGCGATTTACCAACAAGACCTGCGCCGTTATCACAGTCGCCGGGTTAAATCCCGGGTCTTCTAGGAAGGCGATCTGGTGCTCCGGCTCATCCAAGATCAAACAGATGCGCACAAGCTGTCCCCGCCTTGGGAAGGGCCCTTTGTGGTCAGCAAGAATTTGCACAACGGGTCATATTACCTCATTGACATTCGGGAGCACAAAGATTCACGTAAGTCGGAGGAAGAGACCCGTCGGCCGTGGAACATAGCTCAGCTTCGGCCTTATTACACTTGAGCCACCGCCTCTCATAATGTATATATTTCTCTAAGCCATGTATATATTATGATAAGCAATAAAGCAGGACCTCTGTCCTTTTTTCTCCTCCAAAGGTGAATGTGTTGTTTCTCATTGCAAGATCACATGATAACTTGAAGGGGGATCCGGCTTATGATCGTATTCGAATCTAGGCATACGCAATATAGTCACTTGGGGGCTTCCTGTTCAAACATAGGTCGTATTCGAACCAAAGAGAACATAGCTGTCGGTACCCATCTGATTGGAAAAGTGCCGAGCTCATTGGGGAGTTTTCTTTGATCATATCTGAATCACAGTTCAACCCCCTTTGGGAACCGACGTGGATCGTATTCGAATCAGCGTCGCTAAACAATTCTTAAGGTCATTTGGGGGCTTCCTGTTCAAACATGGGTCGTATTCGAACCAAAGAGAACATAGCTGTCGGTACCCTCTTGATTGGCATCGCCACACCCACTAGGGGCTATATGATCGCATTCGAATCCGGGCATAACCCCTTTGGGACGGGTTTCTGGTCGTATTCGAACCGGAAGCCCCTAAGTTTTTCTGATTTATAGAGAGTTCTTCTGATTATTTCAAGTGTGCACGGCGGGTCTCACTTTGCCGGCTTAACTTTGATTCACAGTACTAGTCGAACACAATCGGCATTATTAAGACTGGTAAACCGGAATTGAGGTACCAACCTTATTACCCGGGTTATATAAGCCGAAAGTGTGCTTGCAGGCCGGTAAGTGTGTTATTACGGGTATATCAAGGACATAATTGAGGACCAGTCTTT